>NC_051289.1:21810761-22506594 GCF_015220745.1 Sebastes umbrosus
AGGTCAGGGTTTGTGTCTGTTTGGGACACAGAAGCTTTTGGGTCAGTGGATGGAAACACTCAATTCTGTCTGCTGACCCTGCTGTGCCCTACTGTACTCTGACTACTAGCTTTATTCTCTGATCCCAATACACACATAAGCACACACACACACTCACTGATCACTGTTTCCGACTGCTTCCGACTTTGTGTACGTCTCATCTTAGAGGACGAGGAGATTTAAGCGCATGTTGACGAGATCATGACCAGGGTGAAACACACATATGCACACAAACAATTAGTGTGTCATAAGCACAGGCAAAAATAAAAGCTGATCGACCCATTGACACAAAATATAGACTCACAAACACATGCACCCCGAACACTAACCTTTTAGGTTAAAGAGACTCTGAAGAAACCAACATAAAGGCAAAATTGGTGCAGCAGAGCCCAGGATATACTGACTTTTAGTCCATAATATGATTTTTTAGACCCTTCTCATATAGGCATACATCATTCCAAATCCACACTTCCTGTTTGTAACGCAGGCTTTTTGTTATAAAATTGTTGTCTGAGATAACCCTGATCACACAACTAGCTCTCATCCCAACTCTTCATAAAAAACGGCGCTTTGTCATGTCCCTTGGCGTCACTTTAGGATTAAGCAACAAAACCACTATAGTTAGGTTTAGGAAAGAACAACACAACAAACTACGTTTGTACAGTGAAAATGACACTGAACGTGAACACAGGACATGAACGAACAGCTGATTGTAACATGACGCACGGGACACAAACAGTGGTCTCCTGGATGAAAGCCTTGTATTTGTTGGACCCTTCCACTAACCCTCCCACCAGCCCGGTGTGTGTCTTTTCGCTCTTTAAACTACGTCACCACTCTCCCGGCGCACTTTCTCTGAGCGGTTACTGTTGCCGCGGATGGGTTTACATTACAGTTACGGGAACGCTCAGTGTATTTCATACCGACGCTAAAGGGTGGTACCGAACACTGTGCCGGCTATGACAAAGCCTCGGTATTTAATGCCCTGGCAATGTTAGCGCGCTGGATCACATCACTATGACATCATCAGGGTTCTCTTCTCAGACTGGACAAAGCTCCTCCAGTAGTAATTTAACAACTGTTTTACAGGCTGAGTAGTGTGTTGGAACACGCCGGAGTGTGCTACAGTTGGCAGCGCCGCATGTAAGGCGAGAAAAATAGTCTTCCTATTCACAGCGACAGCCTGTTTGGGGAGGGCAGACAAGTCGGTGTTTGTTTACACTCTGGAAATCTCTTCAGTTGGTTGGGAATTAAACATAACACACACACACACACATACATTTATATATATACACTCGTAGCATCACGCTAACACCAGATGCCAGGAAGTACAGTGGCGACTGAGTGGCATCCACAGCAAAGCCCTGCCATGCGTGACTCTCTCCTGACTTTGCCTCTTTTAGCAAGCTTGCGTGATCCCACCATCACTCCTCATCATGCCCCCCCACCACCCTCTATATCCTTCCCTCACACACGTATCACGTATCGCCTGCTGGGCGATAGCACAGGGGGTATACGTATGTCCTCCCTCCCTGAGCCAAATGAAGTGATCGGAGCAAATGCTGTTAGTGTAAACAGGCTTGGATTAGATTGTTGTGATGACATGCAAGGGGCACAGATGGGAGAATGTGAAGTGGACAGTCACGATATGTCCAGACCTGACAATAGATATCTGGCTGTACACACCTCACTTATATTCTTCCAGAGCTCACATCTCCAGTAAATAACAGGGAAAGCTGATAGTATTATTGTTGGATTGAAGCTGCCTGTAGCTAATACTTTGTCTCAGTGTTCAGTACTTTTACACAAAGTATTAAAACACTTGTTAAAATGGACATTTTGCTGGTTGTAAATCTGTCCTCACTTCCACAAACATTTTCTAAATTCTTAAATCGGGTTTTCATTTCCCAGGCAACATCATATTCGATGTTCTGATGTAAGAGCAGCTGAGATGCCTCTGGGATGTTTCAGTGTTTGCCTGCTGCCTCAGATCTAAAACCGTGTAACACAGGGACAAGGAGGTGTTAGGAGAGGGATAATCAGATTACTGTTGGGTTAGCGTGTCGCTTAATGAATTAGCTCTGTCAGAGGCCAAATTGTTGTGTGATATTGCTGGTGAGAAACGCAGGAGGACGGGTCATTCATATTAAAGTGGAGTTGACAGGTGATGCAAAGTAAGATCAGATCAGGCTGAAACTGGGTCTGTCTTTAACTTTTTTGACTTTTTGTAATGAAAAAAGATGCCTCTAACACTATGAAGAGCTGTGGTGGGGGGACAAACCTTAAATTGAACTGTGACTGTATGTTGAGAGAGAGAGAGATCCTAAATACTGCATTATGCTATTGCTCTAGATTACCTGCTACACAGGTTGGTCCTGATCTCACACACACACACACACACACTGAAGCACAGTGGATACATAACACCTGATAGTGTCTACTGATTGACAGGTTAATGACTTTCATGCATAAAGCATGATCAGCATCATGGCTATCACTTGATCCCCCTCAACCCTGGACACATTAACCACCTCACACCAATTTAATTACACATTGGTGGGCCTTTCAGTGTCTCTGTGCATGTGTGTGTAGTGTTTTGGTGTGGTTCTCAGACTAAATAAACCATGTAAAATCCCATTGGATTCGCTGGAATGCATCGTCACAAAGCAAAAAAACAAGTGCGTTTTCTTATCTCATGAAAAGTTGATGTTTTTGGATACATCGTTTTTTTCAGGACAGTGACGTTTCGCCCCAGCAGAGTTTCAGTACTGTAAAAGTACTTCTTTTCTTTCCGTCCTTACATTTAACTCAGTCCAATTTCTCTCATTAGCACATTATGTCAGCCACTTTGTACCCACATTTCCTCCACTAAAATGATCTTCTCCTTGACCTTCTCGCATAAAAGCTCAGCAAATGAACACAACTTGTTGATGTCGTAAACTACTCCGCGGTTAGCATTGGTTTAGCATTGCGTGCTGCAGCAGCATTAGTGTAGTTTCCCTCCCATATGGATTCAGCCTGAGGGACCATCTGCCCATTATTATTTGCCTCAATGGGCCGAAACGGCACCATAATCTTTTTAACAGATTACCCCCTCGTTATGGAAAGGCTGCATGGATTTAAGAAAAAAAAAAAAAATACTAACAGGATCATAGACCAAATCAACGTTTCATGAAAGGTGTGGTTCTTTTTCCAGGAGACCTGTTGAATGTTCTACTGTGACCACAAAACAAGTGATGATTGCTTTTAACTGGCCAACAGGGAGGAGAATAAGAGGGATAATCTCAGGCTTGTTTTGTTTCTTTCACCCTGTTATTTTCAATAATGCGAGTGACACTAGTTGGCACGCAACACAAGGAGCCAGCAGACTGCAACCTCTGCTCTCCTCTCCGCCTTTCTGTTGCCCTCCTCCCATCTCATGCAGGAATGCAGCGAGACTCAAATACAGGGGTAGAAAACTAATAATTATTCCCTGAGTTGTTGTTAAGAGTTTCTTTTTTCGGTACGAATAAGCAGGAGACTCAAAGGCACTGGTGCGTTTTGTCATGAAAAACTGGAATGAGTGAGCTATAGTAAACACTTTATGGTTGTTTATTCTATACATTGTGAGCCAACGGTCCTGTGCTCTGAAGTACATTTGTTCGAGTCTGGATTTTGATGAAGTGAATTTACTTTAGACTTTTTGGACCTGGACCTAAATAACTCAACTTATAATTTATGCCTTTTCAGTCTTTCACTCCTCCTCTCCCACTTTTTCCCCCTCTGCAATTCCAATCATATTTAACTAATTTAAAACATTAAATTCACCTCTCATGGCACATCTGTTTCCAGGCGTCTTGTTTGTTTATAAAGCACGAGAGGTTTTCATTTCAAATTTGTCTCTAATTAAACTCAAAATCAGCGAGATGGGCTTTACAGCAGCTAGCAAATGTGCACATAAACTTTACAGTTTGAGAGGACGCGCTGTATACGTTAATCGCGAGCTCTTGGATCTCAGACTGCTCGTGAAAATGGAGATTGTGCGAGTACAGAAATAGACGGCTTGTGCTTTATTGTGGCCAGGTGGGTTTCCTGAATGCAACTTTTATTAACCACCAGCTCCTTGAGAGAGCAACAAGCCACAGCCATCCTCATCAAAACAGGAATCCAAGGAAAAGCTATTTATAGAGGAACCACGCAAACACATGCATGCAGGAGCTGGTGTCTCTTACAGTGATGCAGTGTATCTCAGATATGCACACAAAGAGTCCATTATTTTATACAATTTCTGCATTAGAAATTTATCAGTTCTTACTATCAATTTTACAGTTGGCTAACCAGAAAAAAAAAATCCCTCACTAAACACCAACGATCTAAAAATAAATGCTTTTTGTGCTTCAGCATGGTAGAAAGTGTACCCTTTGCATCCATATAGTTTTCCCACAAAAGTCAATATGTCTGGACACTGAGGTGCCACCAAAACAAAATGAATTATGTCTATATTTGAATGAGAATATCAGAGGAAGTCTGAGATAAATATAGAAGCAAAGGCTGAAGAGAGCAGAGAACAGGCCCAACAATGGAGTTTCCCTTCGCCTCCCACGAAATATATTTCCACTATGTGTGTTTTGTTTCTGCGAATTGTACATGTGAGCTTCAGGGTGTGTACACGCGTGTTGTCATTCTGCTCCCCCCCGGGCAGGGTTGTTGCTGGGATATATGTGTGACTCATGAGGGAGTTTGTATCCTGAGTTCACCCCCGCTGAGCAGACTGAAGGCCGGGGTCGACGTTTGCTCTGACGGAACACGTCAGATCCCCGGCAACGGGGCAGGAAAACTGGAGCGTCTTGTTGTCTTCAATTAGGACATACACTGTTGCATTCATTTGGGCACAGTCAAATTAAAAGCTTTCCTGCATAACTGGCTCAGCTCACGCAACACATGCCTGAATGCAGCTTGTGTAAGTGTGTGTAATCATTTCACGCTGAAGCACATTCTTCTTGGGCCCCCATCCACTTGCATTCTGTTAGTTTTTCTAATTGTCTGGATAAATATTGCACCACGTCAGCCTTATGTTGTGGTGCATTCTCCCAAGGCTTGACAAGGCAAATTTAGGAGTGTTTAGACAGCCTTTTAGCTGGCTCTGCGCTTGTGTGTCGCTCTTTCAACGGGTTCATCAGAAAAAACAATTTTCTCCGCCGACAAACATCGCGCTCACATAAAACATGTGCACCACAATCAGTCATGTTCTCTATTTATAGAAGCAATTAGATGGCTTTCATATCATGATTGCTATAATAGTCCTCCAGTGTGTGTATGTGAGTGCATGGCGCCAGTTTTTATGATCCACCGTGTAGTCAAGCCACATACAGTAGCAGTATACACGCTGTAGAGCAGTTGCTATACAAATCTGTTTTGCCCAAGGGCTCATGGAGACACATCACTCCTGTACAACATGGTGACAAGCGCGTCTGTTTGCCAACCAAAACAGAGAAGTGGAAACAATCGAGTTTACATCCCAACCTCCAATTTGTGTGATCCTATTTGTTTTGTCATAATATCACTTCCCCTTCACTTCAGTATCTAGGCGCACAACCAACGCTGTTGTTTCTGTTCAATGCAGGAATCATTTTTTTTTTTTTCCTCCTTCAGAGATAGACTTCCCCTCGCAGCTCCACATGCACACTCCCCTCAGAAATCACTCACTCACGTTCTAATCTCCTCTGAAAGATGCATATTTGTGATTCCTGCCCTGCCTCCGAGAAAAGTACTTTTTTGTAGATGTTGTTTTGTTAACAGACAAAGCGAATTGCTCTAAATCCTGGCAGTCAAATATAATCTTATATGTCACAGTGGAAAACATTCTCCTCCAAAACAATATCAGAAAGATTATAGACCTCGATCCAACTTTAATATTGGTATCAAGGGTGGAATCTGTGTAGTTTAACGCATACTGTATATATCCCATCAACTGGAACCGTACTAGGCAAGTGGAAAAAGCTGTTTGTCTTCAGAAAAAATATAAAAAAATGTCTTTCAGTGAATCTTTTTTTCTCTTTGCCACATTGCAAAAACAAGAAAAAAGTTGAAATGCTAAGGGTTGGATTTGGACAGGCCGAGATCCGGACATTTGATCTGTGGCATAATGAAGTATTAGCTTCCATTACAGTGCAGGCTTAACCTTTTTGCGGAGCACCATTGAGCGCTTGCCAGCAGTCATCAATATTTAACAGCTGTTGCTATTATGAAATTCTTTATGGGCTAATGTGGCTCGCCGGCTTGCACGCAAGGCCTTGGCCGGCCGCCAGCGCCCTGTCAGGAGGAAGGGGGGGGAGATTGACAGACGGCTCGCTCGCGTGACAACCAGCCCTTGATCAGCCAGCTTCTCTCTCTCTCTCTCTCTCTCTCTCTCTCTGTTGGTGTTGCTCTCTCCGCTGTGGATTTCCTGTGCCTGCGGAGAGAGAGAGAGACAGAGAGAGAGACAGAGAAGAAGAGCACTGAGGGAAGGGGGCGGGAATAGGCAAAGGAAGTGGCTGTAAGCCAACCCGACCTCAACACACACATATGCACTCACACACTCACACACACACATACACACAGTTTTCTCTACTCACGCAAGCCTTGTAGAAGGGGAGGGACTGCTGTGCTGCACAGCGCTCACATGTTCAGGTCCGGAGCACTCCTTTACACACAGAGGAGCAGAGGAATCAGCTGCCAAAAGATGGCACCCATGCTGCTGAAATGAGGGAGACTGAGAGCCTGAACACAGATAGATAGCATGGATGTGTTTGGGTGTCTCTCAGATACTTGAGACATTTGAAAAACATCAACCCTCTGACTGACAAAAATAAATAAGTTTGGACAAAATGACTTCATAACTGTGGTGCAGAAAGTATTCAGATCCCTTGCTTAAGTAAAAGTAGCAATATGGCGATATAAAAATACACCATTGAGTAAAAGTCCTGCATCAAAATAGTCACTTAAAGAAACAGTGTGTAACATTTCGCAGGATCTATTAGCAGAAATGGAATATAATATTCATAACTATGTTTTCATTAGTGTATAATCTGGTGGCAATCCGGATCATGATCACCAAAATCTAATGGATTGTTCATTGTGCTACACCCCACCCCTCCAAAAAATGTCATTCAAATCCATCACAAACTTTTGGAGTAATCCTGCTAACAGACAGACAGACAAACCAACGCCGGTGAAAATATAACCTCCTTGGCCCAACGCCTTTGGCCTTGGCGGAGGTACCAAACAAACCAACGCCGCTGAAAACATAACCTCCTTCAAGGCCCTTGGCCTTGGCGGAGGCTATAACCACCTGTTTGACTGGATTTGGAGTAGCATGCATGCAGGCTGGTACTGTAGGTCCCAGGTTAAAGCCGTGCAGCAGCTGGTGTTGTATCTATGAGCAGCCATGTATGAACACTTACCTGCTCCTCGCTGCATCTTGCTCCGGATAGGAGCATTGGCTAAAGATTAGACCTGGAGTATCACCCACCATTCAGCTCAAAACGCATGCTACTCTTGTACTCACGATTTATAAAAGCGCTTCGAGTCATGCAACACTCTTCAACATAATGTCATGCCATGCCATCTTTGAATCTAATGTACAGGACTGTATTGAAATATTCATCTCTGCGTTTCTCATCATTTTGCGAGACATTCCTTTGTGTTTTATCTCCATTATCCCCAGAATAAAAGCATGTCAGTGACACTATGGGTCCATAGAGACACCCCCCCCCCCACCCCCACCCCCCTCTTTTCACCACTCTCTCTCCCTCCTTACGGAGGTTTCTTCTTTCTCTTCTCTGTTTCCTCTTCGTATTTCTCTTTTTTCGTCTGTTATTGGTAGTGTGGGAGGAAGTGGCTTTAAAGGAGACGGTGTTGAAAACAGAAGAACACACCCAGACTGTCGCTTCACGGCCAAACTCACCTCACCCCCTGGAGGTTGCAGAAACGAACACCTGATTGATGTGGACTGTGTCCTAAACTCACACATATGTACGCTCACGCACTCCTTTTTTTCTCTGAAAACAAGCAGCAGTGAATGTTTTGTAAAAGAGGGACACATTTAGCTGCTTTTTCACTCAAACAGGAGCACTAGAAGTAGTCATTTGGCACACAGCAATCTAAAGCAATCCCTTCTAAATCGTATCACATTTTACAAGCGGTCTTTCTTTTCTTATCTCACTTCCATCACAGTCCCTTTTGTAATATCAGATTATCTTTTCATTTCAACAAATCAGACTCATCTGATGTCATTACACACTGCATAGTCGCTCTTCCAAGGTGTCTTCTGAGCCAATTGTGACTTTAACTGAATCACACTGTAGCTTGATATTTGGCGGGTGGTCCTAATATTTTGTGTGCACTATACAGTGGAAGTGGAAAGACAGACCTGGCCTAAACTAAAGGAGCTAGACACTTTCAGCCTCACCCTTTGGCAGCATCTACATCCCGCTGCTTGTCACTTTTTACTTAACACCCCATACTCACACAGAGCACATAAGCGCCTCACCATTACCTACTCTGTTTTCCTTTATGGACCAGAGAGGGAGAAAATAGAGGCAAAGAAAAGCAAACCCGAAGACACGAGCGGCGATGAATAAAGCCTGTATTGTCGGCAGAGGAAGTGCCATGTGCCGATAATTAATCATCCCGTGTGTTTGTCTTTCCTGACGCTGCATCCTCTCCAAAAGCTGCCGTAAGAGAGAAAACAAAAATACATGAGGCGTTGAAGGAGGAAAATAAAGAGGCTTATTAGATCCATTTCCCTCTCCGCTATAGTTTCCACTGGTTGGATGATATTGCGGTGATTGAAGGGAATGGTTTTGTGTGTGTGTGTGTGTGTGTGTGTGTTTGTGTGTGTGTGTGTGTGTGTGTGTGTGTGTGTGTGGCTGTCTGAGTCTGTTTGTTTGTATGTGTTTGCACCTAGCGGAGGTGGTGACAAAATACTTAACGTTATTACTGGCATTTATGAGTTTACTGAGCTGCCTGTCAATGCAGTCGTCAGCGTTTAACCTGATTTTCAGCACACATTGCGGCCTTTATTTTCACTCATGGCTTGAATTAACCTGATGTTGCAACTGGGAGAATACATGATGAAAAAAGTTAATCCAGACAAAATGTATGGATAGGAGGGAAAAAAAGCAAGCGCATTAGCTTCGCGTGCTTCAATGGAATTAAGAGAAGTGGAACTCTTTCAGCATCACGAAATCGGTTGTCGATCGCCTGCGATGCCGAGTTGAACAAAGAAAGGGTGGAGAGATGAGGAGGAGGAGGAGGAAGGGTTGATGGGGGGAGGGATGGACAGAGGACAGGAGATGGTAGAAGGTTAAAGGGGGAGGAACGGAAGCCGTAATGGGGTTATTCGATGGGGGGTGGGGACTATATGAAGCATCGGAAGATACATACATAAATACTTAGATAGTTTTTCGTAATGAGGCTGTGGTGTGTGTGTGTGTGTGTGTGTGTGCGTGCGTGTGTCTGTTGCGTGACTAATCTGTGCCTGCTACAATGAGTGACGGAGCGATGGGCTGATCTCTTGGAGTGAGCCACATGCCCCCTGACAGCACACCCATAAGAGAAACACGCAAACATGCATCCAACACGCAACGGAAACGTCACCAATGCACATGTGACAGTTCTGCACGCCACAGTCGTGGGGGCTAATTGCATGTGTACACACTCTGGCATGGTAGTAGGTAGGCCTTACTCTACATCACAGCATATGTGTAGTGGTTGATGGAGCGTGACTTACTCCTGATATTTAGCACGTGAGCGGAAATTCCTACTTTATTAAATATCAGATGGCACAAAGGAGCAGGAGAGTGATGAAGAGTCCGGCTGATTGTCTCGAATTGCAGTACAGTGTGTGAAGAGATTACAGTAAAAACTAAGATTATCACCATTCTTTGCATTGTACACTTGAGATTGTTTTTGTTGAATTGAGGATTAGCAAAATTAAGTAGTTTTTATTGAGCTTGGGTAGTTTAAGGACTCTTCAGAGGACCCTACTTTGAGATTCAAAGGCGATCTTTTGTGTTAGCCCCCTCCACAAAGAGGCCAGAGGTCAGGCTCAGCTAGAGAACACCAGCACTAGAACTGGAACACTTTCACTGTTTGTATTTACAGAATTAAATGAACATTGCAGACAAATTGTTTCAGTGCAAATAAGCTGATTGTAACAGTGAAGAGTTCAACAATCTACCTCACTCTGCGTGTACAGTACCAGTGAGCTTTGCATGTGCGTGTGGCTGTATCGTGTGAGAAGAATCCTCTAAAGTCATGAAATCCTCCACTGTTTTGCCTTGATAGACAGCCCCACCACGCAGACTAATACCTGGTGTTAGCGCAGTGCAAAAGGAGACTGATGCAGTTAATGTGTCGGCCACATGTCTGAGGGCCGGTCCAACTCCCTCGCTGCCATATCATAGAGGCTGTGGGCGAACTGGCAAGCATTCTTTAAAATGAAAATTTAATCATTGTTGTTATCATCCTTAACTTTTCCTGTGTTGACATGGAAAGTCCAGAATTTGACCTGATGTGAGGTGTGATTGATTTGATTTTCCAGACCTTGAACGCAGCATATATGAGCGCATATCCCTGCTTGTATAAGGTTAATCAAAATTATGATTTTCCTTTTTTGTTTGTGGCTGCTATTTTCATTTCAACTTGCACTTGTAACCACAGACTGAACAACTGTGATAGCTGTTTTTTTTCATTCTTAAACCCATCCTTAAAGCCCCTCGTTCCAGTCAATTGACCCCTTTCTTTCTTATTTTTTTATAGTGAACCATGAGAAGCCCTCCAGGAAGCACAGTATCAGCACAGCATCCTCTAACCCTGAACCCAGGAAAGAGAGCCTTCCACTGGGCAACGGCGTCAATGAAAGCGGCCTCCTTCTGGAAGTAAGAAACCACGTGGCTGTTGTCTGTATGTCTGGAATAATTGTGTGTACATAAATTATTATATAATATTATATCAGTTCCTACTAAATTGACTGGACTATTATCATATCGTTGCGTTTTTGGTTGTACCGTCCATGAAATGTTCGCTTGCTTGCATTCACGCCATTCAGGAGAC
This sequence comes from Sebastes umbrosus, assembly GCF_015220745.1. Taxonomy (NCBI): domain Eukaryota; kingdom Metazoa; phylum Chordata; class Actinopteri; order Perciformes; family Sebastidae; genus Sebastes; species Sebastes umbrosus. Next base: position 21,821,877 of record NC_051289.1, read on the forward strand.
AATTTTTGTGTGAGTGTGACTGAGTGAGTGAGTGTGAATTGGGAAGGGGGGGAGGGAGGTCCTTTTGTGTGTGTGTGTGTGTGTGCGTGTGTGCCCTTCGCCCTTTGCCCTGACCTCCTTTGCAGAGCTGTGGTGTTGCGTGACATAAGGGTGAGACAGGAGTGTCAGAGCTGATGAAGGAGGTGGGGATTCACACACGCTGGCGGCTTGAGCAGCCAGTCAATTGTGTGCGTGTGTGTGTGTGTGTGTGTGTCTGTATGAGTGCATCTCTGTCTGAATGCATGTGGTCGTGTGTGAAAGTGAGCAGAAGAGAGTGAGAAGAACACACCAAGCCTGTCAACGCTAATCAGAGCAAATGGGAGATTTGTTTTTTGTCAATTGACCTCAGACCTTTAATCAGATTTTAAACACAGGTTTGTACTTTGTACACAGTTGTACTTTGCTATGACCAATAACACACATGATGCATGTTTTGAATGCATTTTACATAAAACTTGTGACGAAGTGTTTAATTCCTAGAAAGGCTAATGTGTCCGTTAAAGGCATCAGAGCAGACGGGATGTCCTAATCAGACACGTACAGCAGCCCGCTACATGGGAATAACTTTAGCATCAGATCATTGCTACACACTCAATATCCTAATGGCTATCCGGCGAACAACAAATGACACTGATCGTCGGCCAACGACTGCGTGCACACACGCACAGAGCCAAGCTGACCCACTGATGCTTCTGTTAACGTGTTGGGTTGTCTCAATGGGGCGGTAAACAAAGGAATAGATTGACCGTAGTGATGTGCCGCCTCCCCGTTGCGTGACTCGACCCGCACCGGGGCCTCACAGCAAACTGTGCATTAGTTGTTATGGCGATGGGATCCCAGGAGATGAAGAGACGGATGTGTTTGTGTGTGTTTGGTGGGATTGCACGTCTCTGTATGTGTGAGATATTTGTACTTAGGTATATATACAGTATGTTTGTGTGATAGGTACATTTTTACATGCTTGTGCATGTTTGTCTATGCATTTTGGAGGTTAATACTCATAAAATATACCATATATTGTATATTTTATTGTATTTACAATATTGTATTATTTATATTTATGCAATATATGTTCTATACAATATAGAACATCTAAAAAACGAGACCAAGAATCTACAGTATTGACTTGCAATCCATCCAATAGCTGACGAGACATTTCAGTCAAAACCAGAAGTATCAACCTCATGGTGGCGCTATAGAGGGATAGTCAAGGGGTCACCAAAGTCAGTAGGATTCATCCTCTGGGGACCATCAATATCTGTACCAAATTTCATTGCAGTTCATCCAGTATTTGTCGGGATATATCTGGGACAATGCCGACCAACTGACAGGCAGACTCTGCCATCCACAGCTAGCTGGAATCTGTTTCTTATGTGTGACTGTGGTTTCACTCGTTGGCTGATATCCATCATTTTTTCAGATATCATTCAACATTTCAGAATCCCATATTATTCTAACCTCAGTATGAGTGTGTAGCATGCGGGTGTGTTCCCGATGGCGAAAGGTCTCCATGTTTGTCATGACCTCATCGTCGCTGCTTTCATCTCACTCTGACAGCTAGACAGAAGGAAAACCAAAGAAACTCTGTCGAAACAATGAGACAAGGCTGCCCCACCACCACCGCCCCGCACCTCTTCCCCCTCCTCTCTCTCGCTTCCAAATCCAGTGAACCAATATTTTATTTTGGGCTCTGCGTGCAAAGCGCCTCTTAAGATTTTTAAGTCAAAGCTTTTAGTCTCCCAGGGGCGGTTATGGGAGCCGGGGGCGTCATAGTTGCAGATATGTGGCGGAGCGGGCCAGCAGCAGGTGCCTGTTTCCATTACCTAAAGGCTTTAGTATGCAAGGAAGTGAGGGAAATGTGAATGGAGAAAACACACACAAAACAGCATGCAGCACAATGCAGCCAGTAGTAGTACAACATTTCTTTATTTCTTTCATTGTTATTACTATTTTCTTATTTTATGATAGAGATAAAACGGTCTCTCTCTCTCTCTTGGTCTTTAGCTTGGTTGTTTTTTATAAAGAAAATAGAATAATTATGATTATGGCTGTATAGGCATTTTACTACATTGTAAATGGCCTGTCCTATTCCAACAGAAATGATGGGTGTTCCCATAATAGTTTAGACATGTGAAAAATAAATGCACTGTATTCATCTATAATATATTTGTCAAGCATCCCATTTTCCAAAGCCAATTATAGTAATCAACCGTAAAAAATATAGTCGTTTTGCCTACACACACTTTCAGGTCTCAAGTCCAGAAGAATAGAAATGAAAATGTGTTGCAGAAATTTACTGTGGCATTTCAATGACTTGGAAGAGGAATGGAGAAAGGTGAACCGGCTAAAAACAAAACTAAATGAACCCAACATGTAAATGTTGGCCTTTTTATGGACCTCCTAAAGGCAACATCACATTCAAGTATATTCAGGCTGTTTTCATGTCCATTGTTTGGACGGGTTCTCCTAATCCCAGATCACAGAGTCATTTATGAGAGCTTTACACGCAGGACATTTTACACTTCAACCGCTTGTTGAAGACGAGCTCTGTAACTGGATGTACATTTTTAGTATGTGAATGAATTAGATAAGAAATCTTAAAGGGGCAAGACGTAAGAATCAGAAATTGTTTGTTAACAGTGACACCTGTTGCCGTTAGGTCAACGATAGTCAGCGTCTGGTTGCTCGCACTACGTAGACGCAAACAAGCATCGGTCAAAGCAGTGAGTCGACACACACAAGACTGAACGTGATTGACAAGCAACATTAGCTTGCTAAAACCATAATATCACTATATATTTCACCTGCTTGGCAATAATGTTAGCTTATCCGTCCGATAGGAATTTTGCCTACTCGGAGTCCGTTTTGATACCCAAAACCAAACGAAGGTCCCTCCATGAATCGAAGGCCTGGCTGATGTTGATCCTAATTTTCCCCGGACGTTAGTCCTGTTTTGTAATACGGGCTTCACTAGATATAACTTTGTTTTTTTTTGTGCTACTGTGGAGTTTGCGATGGAGACAGAGTTGTGGCGGGAGCTGGTCGTTTGTTGGCGTTAGCGGACTCAATTACTAACCGAACGTTAGCTATCGTTGCACACTGTTAGCCCTGAAGCGTAGCTGAAAATTAAGGCACTCACGAGCGAGCATGACATCACATCTGTTGGATTTTCTAGGAAAAAACGTCCCGCGTTCTTCACATTAAAAGCAGCCTACAGGCTGATAGAGGAAACCCAGAAAGTCGCGAAGGTTTTATTTGTTTAGGTTAGGTTACAACCTGTTCACACATCGGCAATAAAAAAACAATAAAAAAAAAACGTTCATACGTAAAAGCTTACATACAGTCCCTTTAACTGGACAAGAAATATCACAGCTTTGGGCGACATTACACAGCAAAATGCTATGTCCCCTAAACAACTTATCGCTCTCTAGACACAAGGTTTCCATACAGTACAGATCCCAGAAAGTCAAATTCCTGATCCTTAAACCAGACATTTTCATATTTTTAACGTTGACATGTTGGCTTTGGACATAAAGCGTTGTTTTAAAAATATATTGGATTTGGCCCTGATATGCTGTTACCAGATGTTTATACAGCCCCAAGTGACCAATATATTAAGCATGTTGGAGACTATACTAAGCAATATTGATCCTACATTACCCCATGTTCATTTCGAACACAGATCTTTGATCTTAGTAAGTGCTGAGTCAGGTTCAAAATCAGGAAAAGTGCACGTTTGCGAACTAAAGTGGAAGCGTAATTTATGTTTGAGTGCTTGTTGCAGAGCGCTGTGTGTGTGTGTGTGTGTGTGTGTGTGTGTGTGTTTGTGTGCCCCCTTGGATGTTGTGAACATGTGCCAGTTGAAGTTGTCAAACAACATCTGCATCTACACCGCCAAGACCCTGAGTCACCTTCCCATCTCTGCATCCCTTCCTCCCTCATCATATATGTTTCCCACATACTGTCATATCATAGTCCGGATATTGTTCTGTCACAGCGTTACGTTGTCACAGTATGACTCAAGTATCTCTTGGAGTAATTGCTGTGTTCACAGACAGGTATCAGAGTCTATTATGTGGTTAGGATGTAGCGTGTTGCAGTGAGCAGAGCACTACACTGCTCGCTAAGGCAATCAGATCAATGTTAGGAGAAAGTGAGGGGGAGTGAGTGTGAGTTTAGAGGCCACAGGGATATACTATACCACATAGAATACACACACACACACTCAAGGGGAAGACCTGCATAGTCTCGCAGTAAAATGGAGATGACAGACTCTGGCAGCAGCAGTCACGCAAGTCAAGTAGCCTTGCAGTTGTCACGCTATCACAGCTGTGCACGTACACACACGCACACTGGAGGACCTCCCCCCCTCTACCACGTCTCTTTCCCATGTTTTCTTTTTTCTCTCACTCTCTTGCTTCCATCTCAATCCAATCCTTCCCTCCTCATTTGACCAAAGCCAGTTATGTATTTATTTAAATTTTCCTCTTTTTAATCAACACTTGTCTCTGTAAGCTGCGCTGGCCAAACACATTTTTCCCCCATGTGTGTGTGTATAGAGGGAAAGCGAGTCTGTGTTTGTGTCTGGGGTTTCTCTGCTTTTAATCAACGTGTTTGGTATCACAAATCAAAGCATGTTGCACGTCAAACAGACTTCATTATCAAAGTTTATAACTTGTGAAATACATAAATTTAAAGGGGAGCAAATTGGTGTGTATGTCATCTTCAAGTTAACTGCTTTCAAAATACCATGAATCTAAATACCACCAGAAAATACTCTAAAAAGTCTTTCAAAAGCAATATTTTGCATTACAAATCAGCATGTTTTATTTGGCCCACTCGGTTCCATAACCATCTGTCTTTCATTCCTGCTCCGCTGTCCAGTATTATTCGATCTTTTGTTCCTTTTTTTTACTGTTATTTGCTGTTCTGAGAATTATGGAAAGAATGATATAAATGTGCTATAAAAAGCCTGGCGAGAGTCAAATTCTGGCTGCGTTTTGCTTTAAAAAAATAAATAAATGTACAGTAATGACTGTAACCACAGTTGGGTCGTAAATAATACCGAGTTTCTGCTGGGTGCACTCATGCCATCTAAAGTTAGCTTTGCAAAGATGGCACCGATTAAATGCTGTTGTTAGTGTTTGTCAATTATGTATTTTTGCACTTGAGTTTATTTGCTGCATGAGTTGTCCTGAGTCACTGCTGATTCCTCTCTCTCTCGCTTTAGTCTCTTACAGGCTTTGCCTTGGTGGTGAGCAGCGATGGGATGGTATTCTATGCCTCGTCAACCATTGTGGACTATCTGGGATTTCATCAGGTGAGTTGAACGTCTAGAATATATTTTAGATGTAAAAAGCTGTAAGGTATAATACTGTATGATGAACATATCAAATAACAAACTAGAATGGCACTCGGAGAGCGCAGACCTCGGCCAAGGTGCCTGACTTTAAAAACAGATCACAGCTCACAGCCGGCGGTACCGTGAGGTGGTCGGCTTGTTATTAACACGGTGTGTTTCCGTGTAACGTATCGGCGGATGCCTCTCTCAGTCAGCAGCCTTGTTATGTCTGTATAACGTTACTACGTTGTCTCCCATCCCGTCATCTACCGCTGACGGCCAGCAGCATCCACTGCACCTCGGAGTCTCACCACACATCCACACACGTATCCCTCTGCTCTCAGAAGGAAGAAGGCGGGGTCATGCGTCATCAAGGCGTCATCAGTTACGAAAAAAAAAAATCCTGAATCCGAATCATGATCCAGATCGCCACCAAAATCTAATGAATTGTTCATTGTGCCACATCCCAACCCTCCAAAAAACTTCATTCAAATCCATTCTGAACTTTTGGAGTAATCCTGCTAACAGACAGACAGAAAAACAAACAAACAAACCAACGCCGGTGAAAACATAAAGGCCTTGATGTTCTTCCAAACCACAATGTGCAGCATTTCTCTGGAAAGAGAGGTGTGTAGTTAGTTCCTCCCTCTTCACTCAGCTGATCACAGCACTAGCCCAACCTATCATGTTTTTCACTAATTGTCATTCATCCAATAAGCTTGTGCCTGAGGCTTATGTAACCTGAATCCATAAAACTATTTCAGGAATTTAGGCACCTGGTAGCAAACACTATAACAAATGCCAATATTACAAATGCAAAAACAATGTTAATGTTAAGGGTGTAAATCACAAGTTTCATCATGATACGATATTATATTGACTCTTTGGACAATGATACGATAATTGCTTGTCTCAAAAAGTCTGCCAGGACATCGTGCTTCGCTGCCAGTGGGCGGGGCGGCGTCCTCCTTGGCATTGTCATTGTTACTACTGTTATCATTATTATAATTATTATTATTATTACATTAATTATGTTTACTTGCTCATTTATTTATTTCCTTTTCCATGCTTTCCCTTACGTAACTACCTTTACTACTTCTTTTTTTTGATATGTTGATATCAGATTGTTGAATTCAATCATTGAATCGATATACATCGTTCCAGATGGATGATTCGTTACACCCCTATTTAATATTCATAATTTTTTTTGTTGAGGTCTTGTTGTCTCTGAATATACAGTTTTAGGTAATATTTATATAATAATCGTACTAATTAATATATTGCATCTTTGTCTCCTCTGGTTGTACACCAGGAAGTTACTGCTCCTGACAAAGAGAGAGTCTGGCTAGTACATAACCATAACTATAAAATGTCAGATGAACAGATGAAACAAATGAGATATAACGTGTTAATTAGAGAGCTTTAGAGGTGCTGGCAGATGGATTTTGTTACCTTTGGAGATGTTTCCCGCTGTTTCTGGTCTAGTTCAAGTGGTCTTCTCATCTCATCATTAGTCTCAACAAGAGTATGAATAAACTTATTAACCAAAACTAGTTCTTCAATAGCTTTGATTTATTATAAAATTAATTTGTAATCAAACAAATGTCACAATTTTCAAAATATTGAAACACCTATTGATGTCCCTTTTTCAAAGGTAAGCTCATATATCCACCCTAGGAAGCCTCTCACATAGCCCTTCTCAGTCAGAGGTCTCTGCCATTATTCTGCAAGTTCACCATTCCCCTTCTTCTCCCTCAGCTGATCTATTCTCTTCCATCCATACTTTCTACTTTCTTCCCTTTGCATCCCACGATTAATGAGCCAGACTAAAAGTCTCTCTTTCAGTCTGCCTCCCTGCTGCCTGATAACTCTGTCTAGAGGGCAGAGTGAACCCACTAAGTCACAGCTAAGAGGCCACAGGAAGGTGAAGACCTCCGTTTCACCCTGACATACACTCTATGGGTGTCTCTGTGTGTGTGTGTGTATATATGTCTGTGTGTGTGCGGGCACTGATAAGTCACCAACGGTTTAGCTTCCTTCCTCTCCGGCGGCTATACCCAGCCAGTCATTAATTATGGATGATATCAACACGGGCTTGCCTGTCCTGCGATGCTGAAATCATCGCCCTCCTTCAAAACCATGAATAAAGTGCTTTTCACTGTTAAAATCCCTCCTTTGCCCTCATGTCTGCTCACACACACACACACACACTGATACTTTGGGGTAGAAATTATTCTGCTACGGTGCTCCCACTTGGCTTACAAGCAGACGGGGCCGGTAACCCAGTGCCATGAAATCGACATGTAAACCACAGCAATCTGAAATATCCTGCCACAGTGTGTGTCCTTGTGCACATAGGCCTAAGTGTGTGTGTGTGTGTGTACAGGGTGGTATGTGAGCCAGTAGAGACAGACAAAGGAAATTAAGGTGCACAAAATGTGTGTGTAGGCATGTGTAAACAAAGACAGAAAACTGTTCAATATACTTCATATAAATAAGACTACGATTCCACGGCCATGCTAACGACGTGTCTCCACAAAAGTGAAGCCAAAATATCCCGAATACCGGAGCTGCCATCTTGAAATTATGACGTCATTTGGAACCAGAGTCTGTGCAGTAGTAAATGGGGGGCTGGATCCGCGGTTTTGAGGTCCCGTCCACACACCCGCCCAAGCCAATCACGAGTCGAGTACTGCCACAGCTTTTTAGTGTGAGCAACCTAGCTGCTACGTTAGCACCACGGTAGCTATTTGGCTAGAAAGACACAACAATTAGCCATAATATCTATATAACTACATTTATGATCAAATTGACACATGTTCTATTACACAGACTCATGACAGTTATGGAAAGTTAATGCTACATCTCCTCTTTCGTACAATTCCCGAGCCTCCGGCTAGGTGACTACCCCCTTTTTATAGCATCAAATAACTCATTTAAACCATACCAACCACCTTATCAGAAAAATTAACAGTTGAACATAAGAACGTGATAGCGTGATAAGAACTACCTAAAATGACACCATCTTTGAGAAAAATGTATTTGAAGTGCACTTTGAGTTTTTAGTTTGGCCCATGTCCCATCCACTAACATGGAGGCAGGCTATATGACCTATACTGCAGCCAGCCACCAGGGGGCGATTGAGATATTTTGGCTTCACTTTTGGGGAGCTGTCATGTCGTCCATCTTTATATACAGTCTATGGGCAGCACACAGGAACAGTGGTGTTTTGAGCTGAATGCTAACGTCAGCATGTTAACAAAGGCAATGCTAACATGGTGAAAATAAACAGGTATACTGTTAATCGTGTTTACCATCTTAGTTTAGTGTGGAAGCATGCTAATATTTGCTAATTAAGACTAAATACAATGTACAGCTGAGGCTGATGGGAATGTCATTCGTTTTGTAGGTGTTTGGTCATAAACCAAAGTATTGCACAAAGTGAAATTTTAAGTTGATGATTTTGCTAGATGAAAAATCAGGGAATCACCAACGTCTGCAAGATTAATCCTCTGGGGACCATGCATGTCTGTACAAAATGTCATGGCAATTTATCTTATAGTCCAAATAAACAATCATATTCACCAAGTCATGCTAATACAACAACAGGTCCTTTTAGTATACAGAACATAGCAGTGACAGTACTCTATATGTAAGACATGTTCTATTCATAATCGTTCCACATCAATATTTTTAATTCAACAAATTCAAAATCATACGTTACAGTACATCCTCATGAGAAAGAGCCAAAGCATCCCAGCACGCAAAGCAGCCAAAATGTGCCAGAATGTGTTGTTGAACAGTCTGTCCTTGCAGTACATAAAAGAACTACTCACAGCTCATAATGTTATATTTCAGAGTCACCAAAACATCCTCTTAGCCTTTCCCACATGTTCCATTCTCGCAAAGGAGCTATTGGTTGTTTTTAAGTCACACAGTTTGCCTCTAAGGCCTTGACAACATGTCACATAATTCTGAGCCCACAATTGTAGTCAGAAGGACACTTATCCCTAATATACCACAGAAAAAAAAGAAAAGAGAACGCTTTACTAAGTAGCACCACAAGAAAGCCCCAGAGAAGAGCAGAAAACCTCCACTGGCCTTTGATCCCATTTGTTAGCCTTTGAAGGTCAGCGAAAATATCACTTATTCTCTTTTTTTCCCTTCGTCTTTTCCTCTCTTGTGTTTTTTACGAGAAACATAAACAATAGTCACTCGATCCGTCTGTCTGCCTGACTGCCGGTAGGGAACCAAACCACAGGACGAAGCGCCCGCCGAAGACGGTGGGAACAGATTGTGTTTTCGGAGGCAAGCGATCAAAAACCCTCGCGTGCCACCAGTGTGGAAAATTATGGAGAGAGCGCAGGGAGGAGGGAAGAGGAGAAGGTTGAACATTTTAGTGAGGAATCTGTCATGGAATGACAGAAAGCAATGCTATTGCTGGAAAAGAGAGAGAGGCATGACGAGAGTGGGCTGGAACCCGACTCACTCTCTGTGTGTGTGTGAGTGTGTGTGGATGGGGAGGGCAAGCTGGGCTGGACTGCTGTTCGGGAGCTGGTGTCACGCGATGTTTGACAAACACAGCTGCCCTCACTGGCCCTGCAGCAGCCCTTAGACTCTTACTGTACTGAGTAAATGCTCCTGTGTGTGCAGACATATATCTATACAAGTGTGCATGTATGTTTCTGTGACTTCCATAGACTTTGTGTGTACAGTACGGTCCTTATGTGTGCGGTGGGGGGAAGTTAGCGCGCTCCCTGGGAATCCTGAGGCAGGTTAAGTGTATCAGAGCAGCAACAACAGGAATCCCCCCCTCCAAACAGCAGCTACCAGCTGCACTGATGGCAGTAAAACACAGTGTTCCAAAGTCAGTCTGAAGGACAGTAGCGTGCACACGTAATCTCATATTTCTTATTACTTCCAGGAGATGATGAAACAAAGAGCCTAAACCTAGAAATGTCTGTGCCTGACTGTTAATTTCCTCGACAAACATACTAAATTCCTCTCAATTCTCCCCGCAGACTGACGTGATGCACCAGAACGTGTTCGACTACATCCACATAGACGACCGTCAGGAGTTCAGACGCCAGCTCCACTGGGCCATGTGTCCTCCACAGGGGACGTCAGCACACCAGGACGGCCAGCTCGCTGCAGGAACTGGTGGGTAGCTTACTGGGAAGGGATGAACCAGTTCCCTTAGGCAAACTCACGATTTGATTTTGAAGTTCTGCCGGTTGGGCAGATCTAGAGTATATCATCAGTATAGCAGCTGATACACTGACAGAAATCCTCAGATAAATGTAAAAGGAGATGCACCTTTTTATCTTTTATTGATTGCTCGTTGTGTGTTTTTTTCCTGAAGCACATTATAGGTTTGCCACACATTGCACCTCAAATTAAATTATTCTCCTCCTCCACCATCTTCTTCTGTTACATTTCAGGTGAGGACTTTGTAGTGAGCAGCCTGTTCCATTCTCCAGAGGCCGGGGGAATTCCTCCTGAGCTCTCCTGCTTTCTCAACAGATGTTTCATCGCCAGAGTCCGCTGCCTCTTGGACAGCACCTCTGGATTCTTGGTGAGTGGTCTGAACCAAACTGCAAACACTAACTTCAGTTTTCAATGCACATAGAAAAGTGCAGAAATATGTAATGAATATTGAGAGTAAATATTGCCCACATTCTGGGAGAAGACCCAGGCCTATAAAAAGTGTTATGACCCCTTTGGTACTTCATTTTTAATCTTAGTGTGTACAGTTATTTATAGTTGTATTGCGAGGCATTGTGAGGTAATTGTGTGTCTGGACACAGCAGCAGAATAGGAGCCTGGTTCATCCTTCGTGGCTGTGACTAGAGTGGTTTGGAGAACAGCAGTGGAAAAGTTCGAGGTCCTGATGACAGAGCAATAAGAATATGGGTTTGGACCATTTCATCAGGGTCATTAGAGTTCACTGTCACCAAGTCCACTCTGGTTGCACTGACGTTGGCTGCACAACAGAAATTCTAGATGGCAGTTTTATACTGGAAGCACTCGTAGCCAAGTAGTGAGCAAATACTGGTGAGATGCTAAAGACACAAACATTTTTAATGTAATGTCCTCGTTCTGCTAGCAAATAAAATGGTCAGAGAATCTTCCTCCCCTGTTACAAGATTTAAATTAAATTAGCTTTATTGAGCATAGCTGCGGTGGTTACCAGTGTGTGCATGGTTCTTTTTCTTAAATTACATACACACACACACACACACACACACACACACACACACACACACACACACACACAGTGTTTCGACTGTAGGCCTATAGCATGTTTCAGGACATGTCGACACTCTCTAGTGTTTCCTGGAATCAAATTAAAAACCTTTTTAAATACAAAAAAAAAAATATATTCTATATTATCCATGGGTGGACATGCACAGAAAAATAACATTTAAGACTGTTAAAAAATAACTGGATACAGCCTATGAATATCTTCTTCTCTTCTCTCCCAGACGATGCAGTTCCAGGGTCGGTTGAAGTTCCTCCATGGTCAGAAAAAGAAGTCAGGCTCCGGGGCTCTGATGCCTCCCCAGCTGGCCCTGTTCTGCATAGGTGTACCCCTCCTACTGCCCTCCATCACCGAGATGAAAATGAAGAACATGTTAATGCGGGGGAAGAACAAGGGACCAGGCGGAGGGATGATCTCTGCACTGGAGCATGGGTAAGAGAACTCAGACATAAGTTAAGTTACATAAGTTGGAGGGATGATGTATATTCACACTGTGTCCTAGTGTAAACCTACTGATTGTTTTAATAAGGGGTGCTGTACTGTAATTAAAGGTCAAGCTTTTTAACACAAAACTTGAGGTTTGATGCATTTTGGCAGCTTGTTATCTCCCCTAGAGATTACACTGATTTGCCTGATGGGGGAGCTAGAAGTAAAGGTCAAAACCTTGAAAGGCCACAGCCATTAGTTAAGTTATGATACATAGTTGTCCTCAAAATTCATATGGGCCAACTACGTCAGAGTCCCTGTAAAAACATACTTAGTGACTGCCTTGAGCAAGATCCATGAGGCAACGGTATACAAAACATATTCAAAACAGTGTTAAAGTGAGGAAAAACTAATTGGCCATCAGTCCTCAAGTATTATTTATTTATTTGTGAGCTTATTTTCTAGAGATACTGACGTATTGCCCAGCAACAGCTTTATGAACACAAACATAAGCCCTTTCCTCCCCCAGCAGGCTCTGACACCGAACCACACGAGTGCTGGATGCCTTACCTGTGGCCAATTAGGAGCAAATACATGTCTCAGCTTGGATAAGGCCCTCTGTGCTTCATGCATCATTAACAACGTTGGGAGGCTGAGAGGCCAAGAGTTGAGCTGTGTAGTCAGGGAGCAGAGCCCTACCACCCCCTCTGCTGTTCGTTCCTTCTCAGCATCATCCAGGTTTCGTGAGAAAAAATACCAATTACTTCTGAGGGGACAGCATGTTGGCTGGTCGGAAGCTCGTAGGGTTGAGTCTTCAGTATGAGAACACTGCAGTGCCATGTACAATATGCATGGCACTGCAGTGTTTAGCTAATATGAAGAGCATCTTCTCATATAACGCAATAGGCAATACTTGAAAATGTGTGTATTTACATAAGTAATGTTGCTGAATAGACAATTGCTGCCAGGATCCAAAGGGATAATACTACTCCAAAGCCTTAGCTACTGTTACTATCTTATCTTATCTCGTCATTATAGTGTTTAATGATCCCAGAGGCCCTTTTCACAACAGACATAATAGGCTCGTTCGAGATGAGCCAGGGCTCCTCAGAATCGACCAGACAGCAAACACCACGTGTTGTAGAAAGTCCGAACTTTCTGTGTAATTGTATTATTTAACACTAAATTATAGGTTATTAGTCTCATGTTATGCAATGAAGGTTTCATCTGTTAACAAAAACATATTGTGTGGTTGATAATAATAATAATTATTATAATAATGAAGGCTATTTATAGTGCTCATTACAAAGTACTTTAACAAGGCAGACATACAAATAATAAAGGATAGAATCCAATGCCAGATACACGCACATTTCCACATAGATTTACAAACAAATATAAATAAAATCTGAACGTGGTCTGCAAACTACAGGTGGCCTTCCTGTAAATTCTTTGAAGGCTGCTGGAAACGGCTGGAAACTGTCCGACTTGACCGCGGCTTTTAGTCCCCGCCCCCTGCTGCTGCCGCCTGATCTCGTCTACTTTCCAGGCGAGGCGCCGCTCATCTCGAGCAAGCCTAATTTTGACATGTCATTGCAGGGTAAACACACAGGTGTAATTAATAACATTTTGGCCCTGTCCCAACTAAATGGCCATAATTAACTTGATCAATTACACCTGTGTTTGTCCTGCTCTAATCAAAATCGCTGCTGTGAAAATGACCTGTTGAGAGAGCAGAGAGAAGCAGAAGACGGCCAAAGTGGTGAAAAAAGGAAAAAAACATGTTTTAAAGTCAAATTTGCCATTAAAACCAGAAGTTTGAAATGGCATTTTTTCATAATAAGGATTATAGTATATCCAATATGTAGTGATGAAATGCAAGTGTGAATAAATAATATAAGCTAATCTTGATGACCTCAGCAAAAGGTTCAAGTCACATTGACAAACAATGTGGTTTTCTTCTAAAATAATCTTCAGACAGCATGAAAAATGGCCAACATTAGCTGACCCCAAGTGATGGATTTCTCATTACTAACAATTACACACTTCAAATATCCCACATTTGCTTTTTTTAGGGTTTTATTCTGGCGTAAAGAAAGCCACTGGATTCAACGCAATCCATTTGGTGGAATTTAACTACATTTGTATTGTTTTACATGTGTAAACACTAGTTTCATGTTTAATAATCTCGAGCCCTTCGGGGTGAAAGCTTCCACTTACATATCAATAAACATATGTACTGTATGATTAGAAATGTGATGTGTTTTAGGCCTCAATGAATACTCAGGGTTTTAAGAGGAAATGAAGATATAGTGCATTGTTCTGCTTGTAAACGTGGAGTGCGGCCCATCATTGATCTTTGGGTTAATGGATGTTGACTCTGTTCTCAATTTTCAGATGAGATGAATCCCGGAAAAGATGAGTCACTTTTGGGATGATTCTCTTTCATGAACTTAAATGAACCAAACCTAGATATTTGGGCTTTGAGTCACTCATCAATCAGTAGAAAAAACATTCAGTTTGTGGACATTCCCATATGACTATCAGGGTGGATCAATGATATTTCAAGAGCTCTTCTTGAAAGTCCTCAAGGACTAATCTGCACTGATTGGTTTGTCTTTGGTGACTAATGATCTCCTTCTCCTCTCTCTCTCCTCCCCACGGCTCTTTTCACGCCATCCCTCTCCCTCACAGAGAGCGAGGGGAACACCTCCGGAGGCACTCCTTCAGTGGAGGAATGGGTGACATCGCAGATCCTCTCCTCCTCTCCTGTCCCACTCCTGGCGCTACCCAGCGGGGTCACCACAGTCCCTGGACCCCGCTCTCCAAAGACAACCTCAAGTACCGCCCTGAGGGTTACTACAACCAGGAGGAGCCCCTCAACTACTGCAAGTCCACCATGGCTACCCATAAAGGCGTCAGCCCGGGCCTGGGCTGCGGCTGGCCTCTGCGGCCGAACTCGGGTCCCCTCAGAGCGGGCCAGGGTGTCGGCTACATCCCATCTAACCGCATGAACAAGGCCGGCCAGTACGGGAAGCCATACCGCCTCTCCCCTAGCTGCCACAACGGCAGAGGTGGCGAGGTGTTTGTCTCCAAGCTCTACGGGAACGTGCAGATCCCCACAGACCCGGACGCGTACTGCGTGGACCTGGTGAAGAACGAGAACGGCTACGGGGAATGCTACGACGGCCACCTGATGCCCGAGATGCAGCCCATCAAGATAGAGCATGACTCGGACTCTGAGAACGGCTGCGACGCCTACGGGCGACCCTGGGCTTGCCGCGACCCAGAGGCCATCGACCGCCGCTACGGTAACGGGGTGTACGACCAGAGCTCGGGCGTCCATCTCAAATCAGAGGCAGATTATTACGATCCGCAGTACTCGCCCTGTCAGCGAGGGAAAGCAGGAATCAGCCCGCCGTACAACAACGGCAACTATCAGAACTATGCAGTCAACAACACAAACGCACGTCTGTTAAAATGTGACAAAAACTTGGGCAATAACAACGATAACAACCAGTTTAGCCCTCAGAGACTCTCTCACTCAGACTCTCTATGCAGCAACCAATCTATCAACCTCATGGACTCACACGTCTACCCACAGGACCCCCACAAGGCCTACATGCACCCGGACTACAACAAGCACGGCACTTACGAGTTCAAAGGTCACGGCCTGGTCCATTCGATCAAGCGGGAGCCCATGGACTCCCCGCCGTGGTCTGAGAACGCTCATGACATAAACCAGTCCATGATGGTTGGTCCAAGGAACGTTATGCCATGTGTTATGAGCACAGGACACCACAAGTCTAGTCCCTACATTTATATGCCATAAGAGTGATTGGTGCAAACACACCACATATTTTCACACACACACTCTCAAACAATCAGTGTGCATTAAAGCCACATGCACCAGCATTACAGAAAGGATTCCCAGGATGTTAACATTTAAATGACTCCTTCTTCTATTTGACGAAGAGGTCACAAAACAAGGCTCAGGTTCTAGTGTTAGTGTTGTGACAATCAAAAAAAAGAATACTTTGAATCCAGTTTATGGATAGATCATTTTTGTTTTTAAGGAATACATTTTGTAGTTGGTTCCTAGCACTTTTGGATTTAGTGACAATGAGACAAATTATGTCTAGAAAACACAATTTCATTTTGTTTTATGTGTCGTGTACACCTGGCTTTTGTGGGAGGAACAAAGATTTTTGCTGTAAAAAAAAAGACGTTTTTTTTGTACACAGGAGATGACTTACACCGACTGCCGGGCTTATCAAGGGAGACGGCTGATTATGAGAGCACACTTAGGAGTCAGTGGTAACAACTTTGATTGTGGTTTTGCATGTTTTAGTGCTTTAACTATGAATCGCCTACCTTTTTCATTACCGCCCCCCAGTGATGTATGAATGGAATTTAGTGGTTTCTATGCATTTTAGACTTGTATTAAATCAACTTTCAGAGACTTGAAACTTAATCAATTGCAGTAAAATGTTTTAAATGTTTGGTCAAAGTTACATGATTTGTTTGCAACTAGGGTCTGTTTTGAAAACACTCATTTCTGCATCCAAGGACTGTGATATCTAATACTGAGCAGCTGCAGAAAAAGCAGTTATTTTTAACCAAATCCACTTTATCTTTTTCACAACATCTTTGTTTACTCAAAATCTGTGTCCTGAATTTGACTTTCCAAGCATACAGTGCTTTTGTGAGAGCATCCTTGAATACACCACACCACCAGGGACAGTTTTTAAAAATGGTTCCTCCTTGCAAATGCAGAACCCTTTGGAAAACGTTTGTAGTTAGTGGACCAAAACATGTAAAACTATTGGCCAAAGCTTTAAGTATATTCACTACATCTGTTCATTGAACTAGAAACTGATCACACACATGGTGTCATGCATAAGGGGACACAGGAAGTAGGGAAACAAATCCTTCACCACCACCTGTGGTTCAAGTGTGTGCTCGTGGCTCTGACCTCCTTGAGATAAAGATCACACTAGAGTTGCCCTTTAAATTGCAGGACCTAAGATGAACTTGGACCTATAAGAAAGATGGTATGCGCCGGTTAAATGACTATATTGATTATCAGTTGAAGGTTTGTTTGGACAAGGTAGAAGTGTTAGTTTGAATTGAAGGAAAAGAAGGCAGTCTGTTGTTAAAAGGTTCGATGTTGATTCTTATTTGAATATGTACAATCATTTTATCATATTAAGTCATGAAACTCCTCGTCGAACATACAAATAATTTATGTAATTTTATGTCAAGGCTAATGTTGTACAGTTTGAGTTAGTGTTTATGGCAAGATCAGCATTTCAACTCGATACAGCCTGTCTCACTGCAGATACGACACATTTCCTTTGAAATGAATATACACTTTTCATGTTGTCTCTTGAGTCCGAAAAACATCATGTCGACATTTTGTCTTTCACAATCAATATTTTTGCACAAAATGAATTAAAAGCACCAAATTGATTCAATGTTAGAGTCTCAGTTCTGTGAAGCTACCGTTGTTGTAGTTTCTAAATTGCACTACTGGGAGTAGATCAGTTGAAGTTCAGCCTACCCAGACAGGTTTTTGAGTCAACACGCACAACTGTACATGGTGTCACTGTTTTTGAATTTGTCTTTTTCTCTCTGTGTGTGTTCATTTCAATAAATGTTTGATGATTCGTATTTATTGTAAGAGGCAAAAGTGTATAATTTAAAAAAAAAACTACAGTTTTGAAGGCTTTTCTGTTTCACTAAGGTAAATAAATATGGCTTTTTTTCTCGCTATTTTTTGATAATTGTTAAAAAAAAGACTTGTCTCATGGAGGAGGTAGCTGCAAGGTAGCGAACACAGTGTACATATGCAATGTCTTCCGATGTTTCTACGTGTTTTTTGCAAATGGGACTATTAAAAGACTTTTCTTTATATGGAATCTCTGGGTGAAGTGTTGTTCTTTTGCCAGTAGGGAGATAATAAACAAGGCAACAAATTACTGCCTGCTTGGTGGGCGAGTAACATATCAACATGTCATATCAATTTTTTTTAATAATGTCACATGAATATCATGGAGCTCAAAACACATAATGTGAAATAATGTACACTCTACTAATCTGATGGGTTTCTGCTCTCATAAACGCTTTCCAGAATGAAAAACTGCCAAGTTCTATTGTTCAGTTAACGTCCTTGTCTCTTCAGTAGCTTTTGAATTTTTCACGTCTACCAAATGTGGTCTCATCCTTCAGATTTGTGTCTCTATTAATAATAAATACTCAGCAGTACAGGATACAGAGTATCTCTAGCCACATTGCCTGTATGATTAATGTGCTGTAAAGTTGGCATGACAGCTCCTTCACACGATCTGGGGAACTCGACACCAGTCTCTCACCACTGTCTAGGACAAGGGCTGGAGCCAAGGGAGCGCTGGCATCCACTGAGAGGTGTAGGGCGAGAATAGAAGCAGGGGACAAGACGAGAGAGAGAGATGTAAAAGCTGTGGTTAAGTCCTGGTCCTCCTCGGGATTCCCAGTAGAGCTGAACTTATGTCCTACTGGATAGTTAATTGTATGCACTTGGCACATTGGGTTTAAAATAGTTCCCGAACATTCACAGCGTTCTTTATCCAGTGTTCCTCCCTCTGAACAGAGGAGTGATTTCAAAACATTTTTCTAACCCTTTTCCAAAAATCAGTAATTCAAAAGTTGGATTGTGACAAAGACAATCTGGTCTTTGATCATTAAATGACAACCCACCCTTACTGCAGATTATAGTGGATCTGAGGCCAGATTCAGGATCCAAAAATGTCATTTTTTCTACACAGTAATGAAAATCAGTTCAATACAGACTCATTTACTCATGTCCTTTGGCTTTTCATGGCTGTGTAAAACCATCAAATAGATCAGTTCATTCAGCTTCAGTGTGAAATACAAATCTTTTCCATTTATAAACTAGCTGGCCATTTGCAAGCCATCTAATTTTTCTCATATGATATGTAAATTAGGTCAAAGGAAACCTATAGGGTATTGTGGTTGCAGATAATAGGACCCAAAATATAGGTTTAGGAATAGAGCAAAGGCTGATGGACTAACAATTACAACACTGGAACATGGAAATTAGGCATTAAAATAATCACTGAAATCACACCACAGGAATAGCGACTGGAGGAGTAGTGTTCTCTTGTGCAGCCCTATTTGGCATAGTGGCCACATTCAAAACCGCAGTTTATATGACACCCTGGGACTGGGAAAGTAACATTACTGTAACACTAAGAAACTAAAACAGACATTCAATAACTGCTCTATTAGTTATCACAATTCAAGCTATTGGGTCCAGTATATATTTACACCGAGAGAAATATAAAGATTTTATTGTCATCATTAAATTGTGTGGGCGGTTGGTAGAGCCACAGAAAGACAATGATATGCATGTGTTATACACTAGGCATGATTGGAAGTGAGAGAAACTTTTTTCACATTTCCTGCTTAAGCACTGGAGTAAATGTCAGTGTATGTAATGGATTATGACATGCAGCAAAGGTCCCCAGTTAGAATCAAACCTGGGACGTTGCTGTGGCATGTTCTGCTACCCTTGGGCCACCATATTTGGTTTTCTCATCTATTGTTTAATACAGCCATGTATCCTTAGCTGAGCCTGACCTCTGACCTCTACAGAGACATTTGTACTACAAGTGTAGCTAGTGACTGAAAGTCTTGCTTCAGCACTTCTCACTTCAGCAGTTTCCTGCTGTCAAACAGATCTTGAGACGAGAAAAAGCAGATTTTCGATGTTGTATAATTGTACTCCGTGCAGAGCACCTGTTACCTGCTGTGGGTCCCTCACTTGGTTTGCTCTGATTTGAAGGAACAAGCGTTCTCCCACTGATTCTACAGCGATCGTCGTTCCTCTCTCTAATCCCTCCCAGAAGCTTGTGTTTGTTTCATCACAGTCAGAGAATAGCTTATAGGGAATTGCAGGATACAAAGGGATCAGTTAGTGTGGGGATTTTACTTATTGGGATGATTGTGAGTGTGCATGTGAGGGTGTCATATAGAACCAGATCGCTACATCTTATTTGTTTGTTTGTTTGCGAACAGACTACTAATGAAATTACAATCCCGTTACGATCTTCAACTATATTATAAAAAATAAAATGTGATTAAAAATGCAAGTTCCAGGACCAACATCCATATATTATAATCCTATTTTTAAGAATGTGGCTTCTTGATTTTTTTTTTTTATTGATTTTTACATAATCTAAGGGAAACAATAGAACAAAACCTAAGAAAAAGATACCTGAAAATGGTAATTTCATGTAAATATCACATGTTTTTAACTTTAAAAGTGCTGTCAATAAAGATTTTAAAAATAGTAGAGAACTTCTATGGTTAAAATAGCCTTCGATAGATTTACAACAACATTCGAGTTGATACAATAGCTGAAGGTTCATCAAAAACCACACAATATGCACATTTTTAATAATGTCCGTGTTGGTCTAATGAATGTGTTCGTGTGTTGAAATGTTTAGCAATATATCACTGTCAAAAGATAATTGATATCAAAGCTAGTATTTCTCCATTTTTAACTACACTTCCCATAAGTACACTTCCCTTGCTAATTACTCTGGAGAACAGTATATTGTTGGTTCACTATACAACAAGTTAAACAATGGCCACATGTGTCAGCATTGATGTTTTGTACACACATGTAATCCAGGAAAGTACAGTATAGAAGAACTGTTCTCTTCCTCTTCGCTTTAAACGGGCACTATCCAATTAAGACCTACTTCCTCCTCCAGTTGCAGTCCTGAGATAACACTGTATTGTTTTTTGGGGGCCTTCACTAAAACAGAGACTTAACATCTATTTCACCTTAACAGGGAGTTCCTATGGATTTACCTTATAGCATGCAGAGTAAGATAGATAGATAGATATATAGTAACTTTATTGATCCCGAGGGAAATTCAAGTTTCGAGCATCACAGTTCCATAGTGCAAAAACATGTTAGTAAAAAGACACAAGTAAGTAGTACAGAGTAAAGAAATAACAGGAGATGAAGAAACTGTTAAAAATGAATATAGTGCAGGGTAACAACTGAGATAGAGGACTATTAAGAATTTGAATATAGTGCAAAAAGTGATATAGTCCTGGATAATGAAATATAGGAGATATAGATATTAAGAAATGTCAAATATTGGATATAATGCGGGATAAAAACTGAACCAGTCTATAAAGGTGCAGAGTAGAGCTGTTTGTGGTGTGCAGAACTAACAATGTTTGTCCATAAGGCAGGGCTGGTTGTGACAGGTTATGTGTAACTGCCAGAAAATTAATGAGATTCATTACCTGGCAGTTGGCAATGAGCGGGGAAATACAATGCAGGAGGAAAAGTAAAGGCTAAATGATGTTCATATCTCATTCTGATTCATACAGTAATAAGCAATGAATGGTCCACGGACAGCGTTGTAGAGTTTAATAGTTCTGAACCTGAAAACACTCTTTACAAGAAGTTTTCTGCAAAAGAACTGTTGTTTTTTTAACAGCAAGAACTATATAGAGTACTTTCTGTTTTGCTCAATAGACAAACTGAATATTAAAAGGTATAATGGAAATCAATATACACATCACTAAGTGTATTGTTATATTGAGTCTGAACAAGCGGAGAGCGCAGCGTTTTTCCGTAGCCTTACAGGGATCAAGCTCAATAACATGAATTACATATGCACATGTGTCTCTCTTACAGACACACACAGTTCTCTTCACAAGTGAGTAACAACTAACTCATGCGAAACCGTGTGTAGCATCTCTCTCACACGTTTCCCCAACGGAGGACTTTGCTTTTGTCTCACTGTAGTTTCATGACTGATGATGATGTGACAATAAAGAGGGGGTGGGTGGGTGGATGAGGCTGACTTTAAATGTTTAATATTCATCAGCATGCACGCAACCTTCCATCACGCCATCACGCCATATGACACTGGTTCTGTGTGCAGAGAGGGGGATAAGGGGTGAGAGTGACAAAGACAGAGACAGAGACAGACGGTGTGAGAGGTGAAGAGACAAAACCTAGAGGTGAGAAAAGAGAAGTTAGCATGGGAAAAAAGGGGTGAAAACAATGTAAAGAGCGCATCCAATCAAGAGAGAGGAGAGACCGCTTAGGGCAATTGTAGTGTAAGCAAAGTGTTTGATGCTTGTTGACAGCTGTATCTGTGAGGGGAGGAGAGAGAGAGAGTGTGTGTGTGTGTGTGTGTGTGTGTGCAGACCAAGACCTATAATCCTACACCACGCAAGGTTGCGTGACCGTTCATACCCCACTCTTTGCTGCTCCGCACACCATTTGCCCTAATTGGTCACACCCACTCTCACTCACACACACATTAATACACACTCATATAGGCAGATGCACCAATGCATACATAGACACAACAATGTCCGCATCTCCTCTCCCCATATCCCCCAGTGACAATGAGGAGAATCCTTCAGGGTATCTCACAGACACGCATGTACATACACTTATATATGCACATTATCATGCACATATACACACACCCTGCTAAGCATATGGAAGATAGTCACGCAATCCCCCGCCCTTAAACCCCCCACAACCTCGCCACTTCTTCAATCAGCTAATGAACAACAAACAGCACCTTGCTTTATTGCTTTACTTACATTAGCTCTGGCAATGTCTTTAATTTTAAATTATTTTAAACTGGATGTTATTTAACACTATTGAGTCAGTTTTGTCAAGTTCATTTGTACAACTACAACATGAAAGCTTGATGTTTCAACCATTTACCCATTACTTTTAGCCATGCCGACAATTCATAACTTTATGAATAAGCTATTTTAGCCATTTCTCGAGTACTTTTGTTTTTTCACCATTTTCCCAGCACTTTTAGCAAACTATTACAACCATTTATCCTTCTATTAGCTAACTATTGCAACTATCCTACTTTTAGCTAGCAATTTCAACTATTTATCCATTATTTTAACTAACTATTTCAACTACTTATCCTACTTTTAGCAGTCTATTTCAACCATAGCCTAGGTTATACATAGCTTTTAACTATTAAAACCATTCATCCATTACTTTTAGCAAACTATTAACCACCTATCCACAATACAATACATTTACCAAGTATTGTAACTGTTTATTCATGACTTAGCTCTCCTTCTGAATCATTTATCCATTATTTTCAGCTGTTTCTGCCCTACGAGCTTGCTAACTACTTTTCAAGCACTCTCAATCGCTATATGTCCGGGTGTTACAGTTGACTTCAATATGTGGATATTGAATATTATTGTATTGATTAAAAATGTGGATATTGAAGCTGAAGTAGGCGAGATTGGAGCAAATATGATTAAAAAAAAGTTATTTCTATAAAACGTAAGTAGTACATGAAACAGGTAACCTGAAAAAAAACATGTGCCTCTGTGTCCTCCGGTGCTCCTAACAGCATCTGCAAGATTTCACAGACCGGAGGAAAACAAGCAATAAGAGTTGATCTGAGGTCTGCTGTCCATCTGCTGTCTATGAAAGCCAGCTGTCAATCCCTCGCGAACTCCGACCAAACGGTCAAATTAGGCAGCACTGATCAAATATGATTCAATATTATGTTACGTTAATGCCTATTTCTCTCCTCAAATGTTTTCAGATTCATCTTGTAGTGCACGGTTTAGCTGTAAAATTAGAAAGTTTGTGCCACCGCCATTCTGAAATCTGCCTACTGCTACTTTAAGTGTTAGAAAAATCGTAATTTTGATTTTGTCAAATAAATTGAGCTACTCTACACTCTTTCCAACCCCCAGGGAACTGGATACCTTCTGATGTACAAGTATCCCTGGTTGGGAATGACAGCTCTAAAAAATATGATGAAAGGAAGGAGTTGAAGAAGAAACAACATTCATATTTTCAGTCCTAGGGATTTAAAAATAAACTGCTGAATGTGATGGTATTCAGTGCAGTGTTAAAATGAAATGCTTTATGTATGTGCCCAGGGGCGACTAGCCAGTTGAAAGGTTACTGAGTGCAACCCGGTGATTCATGAACTAGACATGCAGGCCGCAGCTGACCGTGAGTCATACAGTACACACATGCACACACATACACAACAAACAGGCAAGCATGGACTTTCTCTCACACAGATACACACAAAGTGCTTTACAGGCATGTCTCAGGAAAGCCAGTAATTTCTCTACTGTGCATCTCACATGCATCCACAAATACATACATGTTATTATTATTATTATTATTATGCACTCCCACAATCAATCCCACGGGGCAAGGCCAGCAAACATGATCTGAACCTACTGGACTAGTGAATGCTCTAATAATTTCCATGTGAGATTAGGGGAGAGTACAGTGAGATTATGGAGCCACTGCCAGCACTGTCTGTTTCGGGTTGTGTTCATGCTTCAGTTGACTGATTAATCTGTGAGGGTTACACAAGGATAGATGCTCAAGCTGTCTCTCCTGCTGGCGAATGCTTCTACCTACTGGTCACAACTGCACACTGCAGCTGATGAAGAGTCACGTCTTTTTAAATCACATCTTTGAAGCCATGTCTAAAAATCTACATAGAAAAATGGACATCTTTGGTAAAATGTTGAATTATCTTTCCTATTATAAACACAGCAACATTTATAAAGAGTATTTAGTTGTATCAGTGAGTGTTGAATTCAAATGGTATTTCTTCACAATGATTCGTCAACATAATGTAACTGATCTGCCACAGCAATGAGCTCAAAACATTCCTATTTTATTTCCTTACTAATGTGCAGGCCAGGTTCTATTCATCTTGGTCAGGTCACAAACATGACATGATTTAGATTTGATTATTTCGTCCTTGCATTGTGCAATATGAAATCTGAATGGTGCATCCAAATCCCTGCTTCATATGTGAGAAGTGAGCCCCAACATGGAAGTGAGACCCCTCAGACTGAGTGATGCCTAGCTACTGCATAAACAATCTGCCTATTTCTTCCTCTGGAATAAGAAGGTGCTTCCCATCCTACAGATGTGACAATATCAACCTAAAACCTCTTAAGTGTTTTGGTGCAGAGCTGTTTAACATCATGGTTGTTAAACTCTCGAGGGGCTTTGTGAGCTGTCTGATCTACAGCTGGTGTTTTCCCCTCATCAGCAAATGGAAAACATCTGGTTTGTCATGTGGCATGGCCACAGGTGAATCACACTTCAGAGTTTCACCCTAGAGAAAGCAGTGCAACAGCACTTTTCTGCCCTATGTGTGAGTCATTGAGGATCCAAGTGTTTTGACCTGCAGTGGCAAGCATTTAATCAATGGGTTTAACTCAGACTGAAAAATAAACAGAGGACTTTGTCACTTAGATAATAGCACTGCATGAATCTGTTCTGTCCTAAAATGATTTAGGTTACAGAAAGGGAGACAGAGAATTAACAAAATACACACTTTATTTTTTTTAACATCCATAGTCCATCATCTTCAGTTAACATTACTGTAACATCATTCAACCTTCAGTCTCTGTGGAGTTTGTGTTGGTTGGTAATGGGTTATAATCTGAATCAAGATGGAGGAGTTGATGATCAAAAAGAGCAATCCAGCAAGCCAGATCAACAGGAAGGTGTTGTAGCCTTCAAACTCCAGGAAGTAGGCTGGGCCCAACCAGATACCCTGATAGTGGAGAGAAAACACAATAGTTTCCTCATACCAAAGTCAATTTTTGTTTCCTCATTTTAAACATTGCAAAAGTAGTTCAGTTAGTTTTCTGTTTTAATATAATGAATCGATACAGACTGGAAGGCAGTGACTGGTAGTCATCAATGCATCCGCCACTGAAGATGTACCGTTTTAAAGCCACTATAATCAATGGCATTTTGTTATGATATGAAAATGCTGTTAAACGAGGTGCATATCTGAAGTCATATTTAATGTAACCCAAAATGAGATAAATTGAATTACCTGTCCAGCAAACCAAAGGAGCAGCAGTCCCACTCCCTGTTTTATTGAGAGACTGAGGTGAGGGATGACCAGAGGGAGTAGACACAGGTACCACAGGAAGTACTATGAAAGGAAAACAAGCAACATTGTTAAAGGCTAGATAGCTATGTCAAATATTGGTAGATTCTGTCATAATGTTATGTATAGTTGTGCAACTACAAAAATACAGTATCTCTTCTTAATTGGATCCTATTCAACAAAACAAGCATCCCCTTTCTTTTCACAGCTCATCTCAAGCCTGAAAGTGAACTAGATGATTGACAGGGATAAGTGGAAAAAAAACAGCGGGTTGAAAATGGGCCTAATATTCTCCTGAACACAACTTTATCTAATAACGACCGCAAGACAATGCATCATCTGATCTCTACTTAGACTCTGGTTGTTGATGTACCTGTGAAGTGCAGACTTTGTTGAACGAGACAAAGATGGCAGTGTGTAGGAAACAGCAGAAGGCCAGGTCAGAGTGAAAGGCCCATGATGCTACCAACAGCAGAATGAGCTGCGGCAGGAAGGCTGCCAGGCCAAGCCACTGGCTCCACCTGCTGTCTGCACCAGCAAAAGACAAAACAAATTGACCATCATCTCCTGTAGGTTTATACTCCCCAAATACCTAATAAACATACTTCTAACTGTATAACTGATTAAATAAACAAGCACTTTATCACTGCTGACCATGTACTTTCTGCAGGTCTTTGTTCTGTAGTTCTGTCTGAGCAAGGTGTCACAGTAGGAGGCTATAAATGGCTGGATGGGTGAATACCTGTGGTGAGGTAGAGCATATAGAAGTATGGAGAGAAGTTGTGTCTGATGTCCCTTCTGGTCAGGTGGTATAAGTAGGTCTCATGAAGGAACTCCCATCCATACCTGACAAAATACAGGAGAAGATTATTACATTAAAGTATTAATTATTTAATTTGAATGTGTATTTCTTCAGATAAGGGATGATGTGGAGAAGCAATATTTAGTCAAATCAGAAATACTTAAATCAGACATTTCAAGCACCTGGTTCCATGTTTTGTTTTTACCATCTGAAGACTTAAGGGGGGCTTTTAAAATATCTCAAATAGCCAGACTAACAAAGTACTTTATTTGTTCTTTATTTTTTAGCAATTTATATCAATAATGAATATCCACATCTTGCGTTACCAGCTGAATAATTATAAGTTCTCTGGACTTTTTCCTCTTGAACAACAGAAACAAGACATGGCTGCATTTTGGAGAAATCTTACTCCATGCACAAAACTATCTGGGTAGGGTTATGCATCAATTGTATTATTTAATACTTGCTATGCAGAGTCAAAATAATGTGTGTTTTTGTGTAATTTCTTTGTTCATCTCACATGTAATAGAAGAGGGCTGTGAGCAGGCAGAAAACTCCTCCGGCCACACTTGCAAAGAGGAACAGCTCCCGGTTGAGGAAGCTTCCGATAAACCCAATGAACCTCCTCCACCTCCACCCCTTTTTGTCTTCCTCTGATCTGGTCTCTGGCGTGCGCAGGGTCAGAGCGATGGGCAGAGCATATGTAACGGGGTAGATCTTCATATGGACTGACAGACCATAGAGTATGGCTGCCCACTTCAGATGCCGGGCTAGAAGAAAAAAGGTCAAAAGTATTAGTAGAGGAGTTGCGTGTCTACATTACCTTACAAAATGTATTTTTCAAGCTCCACAGATACACACAACATCCACACCCTTACCTTCCAGACAGAGTAATGTCCCCAGCACCAGGGCTGCCAGGATTGACTCAGCATTCCCTCGGCTGGATACTCCCATGGGCAGCGGGTTGAGGAGCCATAAAGAACAAACCCGACATGCAGTCTGAAAATAAATGCCCCAAAAACACAACTTAATCTGCACTTTGTATTTCCAAGAAGGCTCGAAACTGTTGTTTTAAAGGAAAAAATGAATGAGGTATTTGCAACTATATTAGTCAGAGATTATAAATAAACTATCCTAATAAAGGATTTCTGGTCAACAAGGAACAGATTGATAAAAACATACCTCAGAGCCCAGACCTCTCAGGCGGAGGATTCTGTAGATGAGCAGTCCTGACAGCACATCACACACAATGAAGAGGATCTTGCCAAATACCATGCTGAGGTAGATGTTGGGGGTGAGCAGCCATGCTAGGAGAGGGGTGTAGCGGTAGGTTGATCTGTTGTACGGAGACTGACCCTGTGCAAAAGTATCCCACATTGAAATGATGTAGTACAGCACAGAAGTATAAGCAACAAAGTGTACTTAAACAACACAACACACACACAAACACAAACACTTGTCTTTTTTTATATATTTACTGTATTGTTATTGTTGTTATTATATATATCTTGTCCTAATTGTTTGTTATCACTATTATGTAGTCATATTATTTCTTTATATTAATCTTGTGTCTAGGTGGAGGCTTCAGATAAGCCCAGTGGGTGTTTTGCCTCTTCCTGCACTGTATAGTATTCATTTATTTTTTGTTATGTTCTATAGTCTTAAATTGTGCAAAATAAAAAATTTAAAAAAGTATCAAAAGTAGTCTCTATGTAGAATGGCCCCAGT
Organism: Sebastes umbrosus; assembly: GCF_015220745.1. Lineage (NCBI taxonomy): Eukaryota > Metazoa > Chordata > Actinopteri > Perciformes > Sebastidae > Sebastes > Sebastes umbrosus. The sequence continues at coordinate 21,850,454 of NC_051289.1, forward strand.
CAGTGTCATGTTATCATATTATTGGGGGATTATTATTGATGCATTAACATGCAATAAGCAGTACTTTATTGTTGTAGCCGTTTAATAAGTAAAAGTGCATCATGTTTGATTTGTATGTGAAATCTTAATCTGAAAAGTAACAAATATGTAGTGGAGTAAAATGTAACATTTCCCTCTGAAATATAGTTTTGTTTTGGTCGTGAAGTAAAAGTAGCATATCATCATATTAGCATTATATGGCAAATAACGTTAGTAGTATCTCAAAATTATACTTAAGTATAATAAAGTCACTTAAGAAGTGTACTTTCCACCACTGGTCCTTCTTATTGTTGACCCAGCATTATATTAGTAGACATATAACAGCTTCATCTGGCAACATGTAACAGCTTTATATTAGTAGACATGTAACAGCTTTATATTAGTAGACATGTAACAGCTTTATATTAGTAGACATATAAAAGCTTTATATTAGTAGACATATAACAGCTTTATATTAGTAGACATGTAACAGCTTTATATTAGTAGATATATAACAGCTTTATATTAGTAGATATATAACAGCTTTATATTAGTAGATATATAACAGCTTTATATTAGTAGACATGTAACAGCTTTATATTAGTAGACATGTAACAGCTTTATATTAGTAGACATGTAACAGCTTTATATTAGTAGACATGTAACAGCTTTATATTAGTAGACATATAACAGCTTTATATTAGTAGATATATAACAGCTTTATATTAGTAGATATGTAACAGCTTTATATTAGTAGACATGTAACAGCTTTATATTAGTAGACATGTAACAGCTTTATATTAGTAGACATGTAACAGCTTTATATTAGTAGACATGTAACAGCTTTATATTAGTAGACATGTAACAGCTTTATATTAGTAGACATATAACAGCTTTATATTAGTAGATATGTAACAGCTTTATATTAGTAGACATGTAACAGCTTTATATTAGTAGATATGTAACAGCTTTATATTAGTAGACATATAACAGCTTTATATTAGTAGACATGTAACAGCTTTATATTAGTAGATATATAACAGCTTTATATTAGTAGACATATAACAGCTTTATATTAGTAGATATGTAACAGCTTTATATTAGTAGACATGTAACAGCTTTATATTAGTAGACATATAACAGCTTTATATTAGTAGATATATAACAGCTTTATATTAGTAGACATATAACAGCTTTATATTAGTAGATATGTAACAGCTTTATATTAGTAGATATATAAAAGCTTTATATTAGTAGACATATAACAGCTTTATATTAGTAGACATATAACAGCTTTATATTAGTAGACATATAACAGCTTTATATTAGTAGATATGTAACAGCTTTCCTCCTGTCAGAAGTTATTATCAGACTGCCATTACCTCAGTAATGAATCTAGCAGCATCTGTGAACACATGGTAGTCAATGTCAGTGAACTTCACCACCATAGTCCTGTCCTGGTAGTCTCCATAAGCCACCAAGGCCAGCCGTATAGCGAAGGAAGCCGTGAAGAGGACGTGTTTCTCTGTGAGCTTTGTTATTATTCTCTCCATCACCGACCAAGCAGATTAGCAGGCAGCCCTAGCAGCTAGCTCAGTCAGCTAGTTTAGTCGTCTTTGAGCTGTATAAGTCAGCAAAAGTGTCCGTTTCTCTCATCTTACAGCTTACATTTAACGTATCGTTAACTGTCACAGAGATTTATTATAATATCCTCGTTATGTTTTGGCAATAAGCGATTCTTCTTGAATAACCAGACTTCAAACATGGCAACTAGGAAGTTATCCGGAAGTACCTTCCTTAACATCAAGGCCTATGAAAGCAGGATGGGACACGGGTGGACAAAAAGGGTGTAACGCATGCGCAGTGTGACGCTGCGGTCGTGCGTTGCGATTGGCTCAATTTCGGCGAGTGCAGACCAGATTCTACTGCGCATGCGTTAAACCCCCGGAGATATGACGCGTTGATGACGTATGACGTATGACCTAGCCTCCTCCAATAGGCTTTGCTGCACCATAGCAACCCATTTAAAGTTAATATTTGGTACAGTATACTACAAGCTAGCTAACTTTCGCTGCTATAAGCACTTCACTCTCGTTAAATGTGAGATTTAGTATCAATATTCTGGTCTTTCCAGTATATCAGGACACTTGTCGACCAGCAGCAGGTAGTGTCCTTTGCTCACCTGTCTGACTGCACAGCTGACCTCTCTCTGTCCAGAGCTACAAGGTTTTGATTACACTCCTCTGTCTGTGTTTGATGCAGTAAACTACAGTCACTCACACCTGTTACATCATCAGGTGGTGCTTTTTATAACTGTACGTAAAGTACAACATATCCTCATCTGGTGACCTGAGATCTATTACAACTGTGTGTACATTTAGAAACAAAGTGAAAACATTAGTATCAGTTACAGTCTGTGTCTGTAGTTGATGTCTGGGGTTTGTTGGTGTGGTTCTCCTCTTTGGAGGGTGGTGGGTTGGTATTTTTTCTTCTATTATGATAGAATAAGATAGACCTTTATTCATCCTGAAGGAAGTTTTCATGCTTAAGATTCTCAGTATAAATAGCAAAATAAATAAATAAATACATGTTTACACTATACATTCATTGTAAAACGAAAAAATAATATATTACACCTCGACAGATTACGGATTTGTAAGGCTGATATCATTATTTGTTAATTTAAAAATTCTGATAATGATATATCAGCCAATAGTAATTTATGTTGTTGCTGTTGTTGTTATTGTTTATTACAGAAAGACATTACACATGTGATGAACTCACCTGTCCACTGCTCACCTGTCTGACTGCACAGCTGACCTCTCTCTGTCCAGAGCTACAAGGTTTTTATTACACTCCTCTGTCTGTGTTTGATGCAGTAAACTACAGTCACTCACACCTGTTACATCATCAGGTGGTGCTTTTTATAACTGTACATAAAGCACAAAAATATCTGGTTATTTTTTTAATAAACCTGACAATGACCTGAGCTGTAATATTTTTTTTACATTTTAAAATGAATGTGTGAATAGTTATAAATATTTATTTTAAATAAATTAATAAATAAAATAAATATTAATAACTATTGATACATTCATCGTAAAATGAATATAATTATTAAGGATACTTCTTCTAATTCTTCTTTGGTCTCACTAGATGTTGATGGGCAGCGTACCAGACAGAGGAGGACGGCTGGGGGAAATTGAGCCACCTATGCCAGCGTGGGAAGGTCAAAGAGCGAAAGGAAACAGGTCAGGACGAGGAGGTGGACACCATCAACGACACAGATTTTCAGATAAAAAGAGAAAAGGGAAAAGAGAGTAACATGTGGTGACAACTCTTACTGCTTAATTTGAGAAATAAGTGATCATATTTCTTTATTTAAATCCTTATTATGAAATAAATATGGAATGCTACATATAATATAATTTTATAATTATAAAGGTGTGCATAATCTTAGTGATAATACATATACATACCTGGCTGTGTAATTTTCGTAAATAGCTTCTCATTGCTATAATGTATTGGCGTATGACCAGATATTTTTGTAATATTTTTGTTGAGAAAAATAATAATTGATTTATTTTCTTTATGTGTTGGCTTTGCACATTTATATATAGGTCTTTTTGCTAAAGAATAACCTATTGAACACATGTAATGTGATATTTTGTGAAATGTAATGTGAACATTGGTAATGTTTAGATGCTTAAGACAGCCTAGTAGTGACTGTTTCATTACCAATTAGCATTTAATATGTAGCTCTCACTTTTTCTGAGAAAACACAACACCTTGTTTTTTAAGTTCAAAAGAGGCATCTGAAGCAAAATGTGAGCTAAATCTTTTTTTCAACACAATACTCAATGTAATTTATTTAAATAAGTCTCATTTAAAATTCACAAAATTTACTGTGAAAAGCAGCCGGCAGTTCACCTTTCTTAAAAAATGTCATAACCATTAAAAGTAAAAATTGGAATTGAAGGCTGATCAGCATCTGTACTATTTTCCTAAAACTCCCTCACTGATGAAACCTTATTTCAATAAAGACCAATACTTTATCACATATCTTTGATAATCTGTGTAGAAAACAATATATAACAACTCTACATTATAACCTTCCCCAAATTAGTAAACGCAAGGTTCTCTGGAGAAATTTAACCCAAACACAATGCATGCTGGGAAGTGTGCTAACAACCTTTCTAAACAACTGGACTTAATGAGTTCAGTGAACGATTAGTTTTACATTTAGTCAACACGTGCATTGTATAAGTTCTGAAATTGTTCCACATCTAAGGAACACAAGTTAACCAAACTTTATCATTCTGTACTGAATCAAAAAGTTTTATACCATGAGGACTGAAGTCTGAGGACTGGCTTGGTTTGTTGCTACAACATTAAGGAATCTGTTTTATGCTAATTCCTATGGACTCAAATGACTGATCTGATAAAATGCAGAGATTGCTGGAATTTATTGAGCTTTGAGAAGAGCACTAGTTGGAGGTGAACAAGGGAGGATGAGGAGGAGGAATAAGCATCTCTGATGCACAGCTCTCGTGGAAGGAATTGTCTTAGAACTCCCCCCCAAAAAAAACTTTTAACGGGAAAAACAAATGGAAGAAGTCTCAGGAAGAGCAACAGAGGAGGGATCCTCTTCCAGGACGTCTGTACAGGATCGGATGTGGAAAAACTCCCCCCAAACAACCCTTTTAACAGGGAAAAAAATGGAAGGAGCTTCAGGAAGAGCAACAGAGGAGGGATCCTCTTCCAGGACGTCCGTGAAGTCCACCAGGGCCTGAAGAAATACCACAAAGAAAATGTGTCATGAAAATATCATACAGCTCCAAACCGCCATTAAAAAATCCTTTTACAGTCAAAGTCAGTAGTAGAAATATTACAGTTATCTTTTTGCATGTTATCTAAAATGTAATATTTACCATACTGAATGTGTCCCTGGTCTCTGCTCTTCCACTTAGGTCTTCATATGGAAATTGGATAGTTCCTCCTCTGCATTATCAGTATGCAGATAATCTTCTCACTTTCATTCATGATGAAAACAGCTCAGTTTCTCTGTAAATGTTGAACAGGGAATTTGTGTTTTAGTCATTAAAAAGGATGCATGAAATTAATTTTTGTTCATCTTGCAAATGTTTAAAATGTGTGTCTTACCTCTGCGTCTTCATGATGTTCTAAGGGCTCTCTAGGTGACAGGCGGAGGCTGCAGGATGCTGGGAGAGTCTGGAGGTGGAGTTCTGGGCTGCAGCACTTTGTGAGGATCTTCAGGTGGAGGCGGTGCAGGTTCCTGTAAAAGACTGTAGACGGAGAACCTCCACCAGGGGGAGGCTCGTGCTGCAGCTGTCTGCCAGAATCTGCAGGTGGAGGCTCGTGCTGCAGCTGTCTGCCAGAATCTGCAGGTGGAGGCTCGTGCTGCAGCTGTCTGCCAGAATCTGCAGGTGGAGGCTCGTGCTGCAGCTGTCTGCCAGAATCTGCAGGTGGAGGCTCGTGCTGCAGCTGTCTGCCAGAATCTGCAGGTGGAGGCTCGTGCTGCAGCTGTCTGCCAGAATCTGCAGGTGGAGGTGGCTGTAGGTTGATGGCAGAGGCTTTTGGTGGAGGTTTGGCCTGCAGCTGTCTGCCAGAATCTGCAGGTTGAGGCAGCTGCAGGATGCTGACAGAGGTTGCAGATGGAATTTTTTTTGTTTTAGCTGTTAGAGGTGGAGGAGACGGCGGAATGTGATAGAAGAGGTTTTAGGTGGACCATGTGCTGTTACTGCAGGTGGAGGCTAGGACAGCAGATGGCTGCTGTAGTATAACGGCAGAGTTTAGGTCTGTAGCTGCTGGAACAGGCTGTTGGTGGAGGATCGATCACTTAAAAACATAATATTATTAACAGATCACTTAAAAACACAATATTATTTACACATTCCCTAAAATCACAATAATATTTACACATTTCTTAAATCACAATTATATATACAGAGTTCATCTTAGTGAACTGTTACATGTTTGCTGGTGGCGTCCTCAGCTTTGGTTATCCCAAAGTGTCCACATCATACAGGGGAGGATTGATTCCAACCTCGTATGATGCGTCCACACTCACCAGCCCGTCTTCACTGACTGAAGACGTGAATGAGGGACGATTCAGTCGCTCCCACAGCTTCTGCTTTATACGTCGTCCAAGCTCCAAAGTGTAGGGACGAACCCGGCCACTCTTGTAGCTGTGAAAGGCGGAAGAAACAGACATTTGATCATAATGATACATGTGATTAAAAAGGGAAAACAAATCAGTGATAGATTGTTCTGTAGCAATTACTGAAGAATATAATAATTATCTGATTTAAAGAGTTGTAATTTAATCATACATCAGCATATTGTCTACCACTTCATGGTAGAGCTTCTGGTAGTCTTCCACTGAGCGGTTGTGGATCCTCACAGGGCCGTCGTGGAGCAGTGGAGCGGAGGAGGACTGGTGGCTGGGGGCCACTTTGGAGACCAGTGGCAGCTCAGCAGGTGAGATGGTTGCACAAGATGTTGGAACCAAACCCAGCAACCCAGGCATGTCAGCAGCTGAGGTGGAGGGCTGAGGACTGGGAAGATGATTCACCACCTCTGGACGTTCACCAGAAGGACAAGCCACGGAGGTCCACTTCCTCTTCTGGGGAGGTTTGGCAGTGGGAGCAGAGTGCTGGTGCACCTGAGGAAGGTCAGTAACATACAAAAGGATGTCAGGCTGCAGTTAACTCACAACAGAAAAACACATCAGATATACTTCAGAGGACTCATTTGTCAGATTGACAGACCCTTCACAGATTCTGTCTTTTATAAGATTTTAGAGAAACATGTATTTGATTTTAGGCCTGTACAGGAAACTGTGTCCCAAAACATTCAGTACTCACAGTCTAGTCCACCATGTGTTTACCATTTTGTAAAACTGTCTGATTCTCTAGTTCTTGAGGATTACATTGTGAACAATTTAGGACATTTTTCTATCCAAAATATGAAAAGCAAATGTCCGACCTGGTCGCCTCTGCAGCGTGGACGGCCTGCACTCTCTGCCAGGCATGCGGAGGCTGTTCTTCCTCTGCAGTAGTCGTGGTCTTGCAGGGTGATCGGCTCAGCACGCTGCAACAATACACACTCATGTTAGAATGAGAAATTCAACTGCACAATGTGACACATGTTAATTGACATTATTAATTTCTCTGTTTTGTTGCATACAGATATGTCAAATGTTGTTACAAAAATATCACCTGTTAAAATCACTATTTCACATATGAATTGAATATTTCCACATGTGAAATTTAAATTTTCACATGAGAATTACTTAGATTCATATGTGACTGGCTTTTTTTCACATGTGGAAACAAAACATGGCACATGAAATCACAAGAAATTTGCTTCTTCACATGTGATTTACACATTTTCACATGCAAACTAAAATTTTAACTTGTTTAAATCTAATAATGTCACTTTTATAGTGACTTTTTTGTAAGGGATGTTGTTCCCTAAAAGGTCCCCATAAAAGGGTCAGATTAACCCTTAACGGTTTTATGCTGCTGGGTTTATTTCTGCTGAAATATGACTTGACCCCAGATTTGCTGTGGTAACCTGAATAAGTAGGCCTATATTAATTCAGGAATATGCAAAATGTCAGCACAAAATTGAAATAATTATGGTCTTCTTTTTTATCTTTTTGTACACAGGGGCCTTCTCCAGGAGCGGGCATCAAGGTCAGGTAATAAAGCAGGACCCACATTTAATATGTTTGGTATTATGTTTTAGTGCTGCATATTCATACAAACAAATTAATTAAATTAGCACAAACCACTAGTTGTCACACTGTATGAAAATATAATGTCATATATCTGCTGGGAATTACTAAGTTCAAGTACTTCAGAGTTGTACTCATGGCTACACTTAAATTCACAATAACACTGTGTGTCCCAGTTGGGAGCTGGTGATATACATTTGTGATTTGAATGATCTTATTAGACACATAAAAAGATTAAATTAGTATTTTTTTAGGCTTTTAATATAATAATAATAACTGGCTTTTAATATAATAATAATAACTGATTTCTGTGTCAGTGTATTTAGTGTAGGCCTACCATGTGACCCCAGAGTCTGTTAACAATGTATCATGAGGTCTTTGAAAGCCTTGACTCTAAAATACAGAAAACACCGCACATTGGAGAAGTCTACCTTCAGAAATCTCCTCAGGTTTTAGTTTGGTTTAGAAAAAGATGTAAAAAGTGTTCAAATCTCACATTTTCCATGATGGAAGTTGGTTGTGTTGCTGTCGTCAGTCTCTGTGAGTCTTTAGTCTTTGTCAGGATGCAAGAAATCCTCAGTTGAATCGTTACTTTCCAAGAAACCGTTGAGTGAAACTTGTAGACAAACTCTTCTTGGGCTAGAGGTTTTATGTATGTTTAAATAATGCTGTTCTATAAATGATGCACCTGGAGAGAAAACATGGCAACCATGGAATCCTTCACGTCCATTTTGTACGCACGAGATTTCACAGTCACGTCTCACCTGTGTGATCCAAAGTTTCATCCAGTCGGCCTGCTAAAGGCCTGAGATCAAGTCCATATCTAACTACTGTATGAATCTCGCTGCACAGTGGTGCAGTGGTTAGCACTGGCGCCTCACAGCTAGAGGGTTGCAGGTTCAAATCTGGCTTGGGGCCCTTCTGTGTGGAGTTTGCATGTTCTCCCCGTGTTAGCGTGGGTTTTCTCCGGGTACTCCGGTTTCCTCCCACAGTCCAAAGACATGCAGGTTAGGTTAATTGTTGACTCTAAATTGCCCGTAGGTGTGAATGTCAGTGTGAATGGTTGTCTGTCTCTATGTGTCAGCCCTGTGATGGACTGGCGACCTGTCCAGGGTGTACCCCGCCTTCGCCCGATGTCGGCTGGGATCGGCTCCAGCCCCCCCGCGACCCCTAACGGGATAAGCGGTTGCAGATGGATGGATGGATGGATGGATGTATGAATCTCAGAGGGGCCCACCTGGTGTTGAGTTATGGCTCTTTTATGTTGTTTTATTACAGATTAAAATGCTGGTCTTAAAATACTATTTTGAATGTGATTAAGTATTTAATTGGTTAAATTAATGCGTTTTACCAGTTGGTCTAAGTGAAACCAACTGTTTGTATTTAGTGTTCCTTCCTTTGAGTTCAGTAAATCCTTGTAGTCGTCACACAGCAGCAGGACTGATATGTGCGTCTCCACATGGAAAGAGGCGCTGTCCGTATTTTACGCACGTGGCACAGCATCTGAAACTTCATTAATGAGGCCTATTTAAATCTCCCGAGAGGCTTCTACATGTCTCTCGGTTTTGCTGTTTCACACAGACTCCAGGTTGATTTAGTAAAAACATTTGGAATATAAAGCTGTAGCAGCCGCCTCAGGATGAGTCCAGCTCCATCACAGCTGTCGGGACAGTTTTTATTATTATAACAAAAAATCCAGACTGCATTTCCTCTAGAGGGTCAAAATATTTTTTTCTGTCCTGTCGAGTTTATTAGGCTGTTACATAGAGGTTTTATTTTTATATTGTTGCTTAAATGTAAAGTCTGGCAATATTTGCAGCAGTGACGTCATTGTGCGCATTATAAAAACAACATGGTATGGCCCGTTGAGCACAGAATTAATGTTATTGCACCATAAGTGATAAAATATCTAACTACTTGCAACTAAGTACAATTACTGTAGTCCAGCGGTGGAAAGTAGCTAAGTACATTTACTCAAGTACTGTACTTAAGTACAATTGTGAGGTACTTGTACTTTACTTGAGTAACATTCTATGTTGGTACCATTTTGAAAGCAAATATTGTACTTTTTACTCCACCACATTTATTTGACAGCTTTAGTTACTAGTTACTTTGCATATTCAGATTATTCATAGACAATCAACAAATAAATCAACTAATACATTATGATGTATTATCCCAGGTAAAGTTACCCAGCAGTATATAAAGTAGTTAAAATTAGCTCCACCTTTACCAGCTGCAACATTAAAGTGATGAACACATTAATGCATCGCTAATTATAATTCAATTCAAAATGTGAAATGGGCCATTCTGCATAATGAGCATGTTTACTTTTGATAAGTATTTTTAGACAGTAGAATTGCTACTTTTACTTAAGTAAAAGGTATTAATACTTCTTCCACCACTGCTGTAGTCGTCTCATTATACAGATAAGACGGATCTTTATGCATGGAAGGAATTTTCCTGAAACACCGAAATTCATAATTATGTTAAATGGAAATTTAAAAACATAATTAAGTCAACACACAAGCAACTGAAGTGTCAACAAAAACTTATTTATTATCATTATTTATTACAGGGCTGTTGTGTTGCATTTCATCACATCGACTTCTACATGTTTGGTTTTTTCTGGCCACTCAGTGTGTCTTACCCACAAGCTGCATTCATGGTCCAGAAAACCTCAAGTGTTGCTTCATATTGAGAATTATATATATTTTGGGGAAACACATTGTTGTTTGATTGTCTTACTCAGTCATATGAGAATATGGATATCACTTTCATTTCTGTGTCCAGTACAGAGTTGGTCTGGGATGCGTTTAGCCGAGCTAAGCATAAAGACTAAAACCAGGAGGGAATCAAATGAATCATGTAAAGCAGAAATGTACACATGACAGATGCTTGATAATAATTATATTTTTTCTATTCTAGTAATATTGTTTCTGATAAAGACAAATGTTCATGCAATAGTTTGAATAAAACAGCACCTAACAAAAACACACAGACATGCCTCTGAATATGATCCTTGATTTTGGATCATTTTGACCAATTAATGTGATAATGCCCAGATTTTAGCAGCAATAAAAATCAAGGTCAAACTCCATCTCGTTTCTCCTCTTTTGTAAGACTTTGTTCTGGAAATGTCCTGGTATCCAGTTTGTAACACACCAGTCTTTCTAAATTTGTATTTCCCAAGCCTAAACCGAGATAACCCTGGTGACATCATCAGAGTTATTTAGTAGAATCAGCGAGTAGTTATCTCTCTTTTCCTGTTATTTATTTAGCTAACTAGTCCTTTAAATTTTGATAAAGGAGACGGAGTGAGTCGTCGTTTACAACTCTGATTGAATTTCCTGATGCCTTTGTCTTTGAAACGTCAACAGTTTCAAACCTCAAAAGTGTGGAGGACGGAACTTGCCAAAATCAAAAATACACGTATAAATGACTCGATAAATAAATACATAAATATGTCATTAAATTTAAAGGGACTGTTTGTAACTTTGCGCACGCTTGTGGCTACGGTGTTCAGACCGCTCCTCTGCCTGCTTGTCTTCACTCACACACCGCGCGCGTTCTCGCTCCACCTTAGACGTGCATCCGCGCACACTACACACTGCAGAAGAGTTCGTTTTTAGAGAATATCTAGTGAATGTACAGTGGGCGTTTGCGCAGAAATTAATGCTGTAGCTCCTCCAGACCAACAGAGGTTTTCCGTGTCTTGTGAAATGAGAACCGTAGAGGGGAGAACCGCAGAGAGAACCGTTATTGTCTTCGACCGGGTGCCGGTGTCTCCCTCCGACCGCGGTCGGAGACGGTAACGTTTCTCTTCCTGCTTCAGCCTCGGCACCGACCTGCTTTTCCTGCTTCAGCCTCTAGGGCTGAAGCAGGAAAAGCCAACACTAGGATCAGCAATGATTCATGGAGAGCCCTTCGTCTGGTCAGCTAACATTACTGCCAAGCAGCTGAAATATAGAGTGATATTGTGGTTTTAGCTGACGTGTGTCGCCTCACTGTTTTGAGCGATGCTCGTTCATGTCTATGTAAAGCGAGCAAGCGCGAGCCCGACGCTGACTTTCGTTGATTTAGCGGCCACAGGTGTCGCTGTTAACAAGCATTTCTGAATTTAAAAAAAAAATAATATTAAAAAATAAATGTAGCCATAAAAAATTGATAACATTTTAATTTGCTTCTTCAACTGTCTGTTCATCTTCAATTATAATGTAATTATAAGGCTTTATATAAAACTCCTAATAAATATTTATAATGATAACAAGGTTTATAAAGTATTCATGCTGATGCTTTACACAGTAGTTCACACAGCACATTATAATTACCTTATTTACACAATACTCCATTCTGATTGGTCAATTTCTGTGTCCATAGCAACGGTCTGTTTTAAAGGAATAACAGACCGTTGCTATGGACGCAGTTCACTCCTTCATGGCGGTGAAAGTGCTCAGTGATGTCATCACATGGTGATGTCACGGTTCAGGAACTGGCTTTATGACATCACACTGTTATGTCATATTCCAGGCAGGAACTGGCTTTATGACATCACGTTGGCTTTAATCTCAGAAGTCTGGTTAGAAACCGAATTTCATCACAACTTCAGTACAATTACAGTCTCGATCCGAGAGAGACCTAAACGTCAGTGTGATCTACAACAGACCATAGTCTTTAATAGACTACAGTCTGATCTACAACCTCTGTTGACCTAACGTGTCTAAACGACTAGTGTAAGTATATAATTACAGTATCTTTGTGTTTCTATATTTGAGTATAAGCAGTATATTGCAGTGTGTTCCATGTGAACACAAGAGATTTTATTCATGAAGATCGGTACGGGGCCGTTATTGGAGCATAACTATTTGCAAATGCGTGTGTAGAGTTGTGTAACTGTCTCTCAGTCTGTGTGTGTGTGTGTAATCATCACAATCATTTTCAGCCAATAATATCTATGCACGCATTTACAGACATTACGTTGAGAACTTATTGTTTATTTAAGAAATGTGAAAAATATGTTAATTATAATTTGCCTGAAAGTCAGAGGTCAGTATGTAAACAGTACCATAATCTGATTACCACAACCACCATATTATTTAATTTACCTATTTCATTATCTATTTTATTCTGTTATATAATAATGTTATTCATTGTTTTTTCTCTCTCATTATCCACAGTCTGCTTTGTACATCTCTAGTCTGCTACAGGATGGAACATCCAAATGCAGAGCAGTGGCTGGAATGGCTGGATGCAAAGGAGAAAAAACAAAAGCTTGTTGGCGGTCTTCAGAGCAAACATGAACCTCATCGGCAGGACCCTGAGGCCCAACGAGGACCTCGCCAACAGGCCCCTCAGGGACAACGAGGACCTCGCCAAACAGCCCCTCAGGGCCAACGAGGACCTCGCCAACAAGCCCCTCAGGGCCAACGAGGACCTCATCACTATGACCCTCAACGCCAACAAGGACCTCGCCAACATTACCCTCAGGTACAACGAGGACCTCGCCATCAGGACCCTCAGGGACATCGGGGACCTTGTCAGCATTTCCCTCAGGGCCAGCAAGGACCTCGTCAACATGACCCTCAGGGCCAACCTGGACCTCATCAACAGGACCTTGAGATCATCTCAAGGCAGGCGGCAGAAATCTCCAGACTCAAGGAAGCTCTTCAACTGAAGAATGAAACCTACGAGGAGCTGATTGCATGGTGTGAGGAATCAAATTTCCAAAAGGAGATGGCCAAGTACAGAGAGTTGGAGACGGAAGTCAACATGCTGCGGCATGAGAACAAGGACCTGGCCACAAAACATCAACGCCGGGAGACCGAGGTCAACAAGCTCCGGGATGAGATCAACGACCTGGCCTTAAAATATCAACGCCAGGAGACGGAGGTCAATAAGCTGCGGAATGAGAACAGCTATCTGGCCTTAAAACATCAATGCAGGGAGACGGAGTTCAACAAGCTGCAGGATGACAACAACGACCTGGCCGGAAAACAACAGGCTTTGGAGACCCAAATCAAACTGATGGCGAGTAAACTCAATCAGGTGGAGATTGAGAAGATAAAACTGGTGGACAAATGCCCTTTGGACATGCCAGTTTTAGAATCAAGGTTCCAAAAGGAGCTAGCCAAGAACACAGAGTTGGAGACGGAAGTCAACAAGCTGCGGGATGAGAACAAGGACTTGGCCGGAAAACATCAACGCTGGGAGACGGCATTCAACAAACTGCGGGATGAGATCAATGATTTGGCCTTAAAAAATCAACGCCGGGAGACAGAGTTCAAAAGACTGCAGGATGAGAACAAGGACATGGCCAGAAAACATAAACGCCGGGAGACGGAGTTCGACAAAGTGTTGGATGAGAAAAATGATCTGGCCTTAAAACATCTACGCCAGGAGACGGAGGTCAACAAGCTGTGGGACAAGAACAACGACCTGGCCCAACAACAACAACGCCGGGAGACGGAGTTCAGCCAGTTGCATGGCGAGAACAAGGTCCTGGAGGATCTCTGTCTCAAACTGAAGAAGAAAAAGAAGACGTGGGGTTTCTTCTTTGGCAGGAGGGAAACAGAGGATAGACAGACACAACTGGAGGAATTGAAAATCAAAATGCTCAACAAGGAGGTGAAAAAGAAAGAGAAGAGGGAGAAAGCGTAGATGAACGAGAGTCGTGACGGGGACAGTCGGGTGGAGAAGGCCGCTTGGTGTTGACACCAGTAGCTCCCTCTTCTTCCCCCCCTCACCTCTCCACCCTCTCTCCTCCATCCACCTCACCTCCTCTCTTTTCATCCCTCCTCCTTCTGTCCACCCTCCCTCCATCCCACCTCCACCTTTACTCCCTCTCCCGTACCCCGTCGACTTCAGGGCGGCACAATGGCTCAGTGATTAATGATTAGCACTGCAGCCTCACAGAGACAGGTGGAGATCCACCTGTCCAGCTGTATGGAGTTTGCATATTCTCCCACGATATCAAAAGATATGCAAATGATTTGGACACTCATTGTATTTGATTTAAGCCCTGGTGATCAGGTCTCCTCCCTAATATACTAAAGGGACTGTTTGTAAGAATCAGAAATTCTTGTTAACAGCGCCACCTGTTGTGTGGGAGTCTTGTCTGAACAGCGTAGCCACACGCGAGCGCGCATATGCGAGTGTGCATATGCGACATATGCGAGCGCGCATATGCGTGCGCGCATGGGACACCGACCCCGGTGATTTATACGTGTAAGAAGTTACAAACAGTCCCTTTAAGTAATTGTTCATATGTTTAGAGTGTCAAGTGAGTTGACACTCTACTTAAATCAATCACATACAATCAATCATGGAGTTTTCCCCCTGTTGTTCAGGTTTCTCCCTCAGTCCAAATATATAAATAAATATCAATAATAAAAATAAATATTCAATAATATATGGTTTTCTGCTGGTGCTCAGTTTTTTGCCAAAAGTTCAATGTGTCTGCCACTCTGAGTAAACACATACAGTGTAAATACATTATTGTATTTCGGTGACTTTAAAGTAGAAGTACTGGTAGCTGTTTAAGTTATGATATAGAAGCTGAAGCTGATCAACAAAATAATCAAAGTGACATAATAAAAGATTATATTTTAAGAGCTGGTTCTGTAATAAATAATTATATTCTGCAGGAAAAACCATGTGACCTTCATCACTGACGGGCTTATGATTATTTTTAATATTATCATTATTTACCGGTAATAACATTTGATTATTAACAGACAGTTGTAAACATATTTTCTTTCTGAATGTGAAACACTGGTATATGTGTTGAATACATGAGGTGGACCATTATTGTGTGAGTTGACTGATGACGAGTTCTAGGATGATGTTTCACTCTACATTTGTTGGTCTCCAAATAATTCTAGAAACATATTTAATTTCACCTCTTTTCAAAGGATAAGAAAATAATATTTACTCTGATATCTACAGAAGTATGGAGGACGGAACCTGCCAAAAAGAATGAATAAATAAATAAATTACTTGAGAAATAAATAAATATGTCATTAAATGCAACATTAAAAATAAATGTAGCCATTAATTAATTGATAAAATGTCACATAAATTGATATATCTGTTTTAATTTGCTCCTTTAGTTATTTATTTATTTATTCATTTATTTATTCATATATTTATTTACTTATTTATTTATTTACTCTTCTATTTAATTTTCCCTTTTATTTATTTATGTTTTGGTCGTTGTTAATTTTTAATGTATTTTAAAATATTTTTTTTGTTTCTATTTTATTTATTAATTTGTTCTTGAAGTTTTTATTACATTTATTTATTCATGCACTAATTTTTTATTTCTATTTTTAAATTCATTAATTACTTTATTTATTAATGTCTGCATCATTTTTCCTTTTCCATATAATTTTTCCATTTTATTTATTTCACCAAACTTATTTATTTCTGTATTCTTTTCATTCATACATTTCTTTTGACATTTCTTTTTGCATGTCTGCCTCATTATGCAAATGATGGAGCTGCCAGTAAATGCATAAATACATACATTAAAAAATAAATAAATGAATTCATAAAAGGGAAAAATAAACAGAAGAGTGAATAAATAAGGAAATTAATACATAAACAAATAAATAAAAGAACAAATTAAAAAAGACAAACAAATTCACATTCACATTTTATCAATTAAATAATGGCTACATTTATTTGTAATGTTACTTTGCTACATTTAATGGAATATTTATTTTTTTATTTTTTATTCTTTATTTATTTTTTTATTATTGTTTTTTTTTTATTTATTGTGGGACAGCCTTGTCAGTATGATTCTGTCTTGGCCTGTCTGTTTGCCTCAGTCAGTTCCCCTGATTACCTGGCCCCTCCCCTCTCATTAGGAGATTGGCCTCACCACTTAATTTTGCTTCAGTTAAATTATCTTTAATAAACTCATTTGCATATTTAAACTGTTACTGTGTGCACTTCCCTTATTCGTTATGCTCTTGAACAAGCTGGACATGAATACATTCACGGCACAGGCTTACATCATACAGCCTATGGGTGTATTATAAGACAATAAAAGTGATGAATTACAGCCAATATATCCATTATTACAGCCGCAAACAGCCAGCAGGAAACTGGCAGGCAGAACCGGGCAGAACCGAGACCTATGGAAAGGAGGCTGGGTCACACGTCATCAACGCGTCATATCTTTGGGGTAAACACATTCGGCAAAACCGTTCTTTTAATACATCCATGGGCAGAACCGAGGCCTATGGAACGGAAGCTGGGTCACGGGCGGACGTGGCTATTTGGGTATAACACATGCGTAGTGTAACTGAAGCTGCGGTCGCGTGTTGGAATCGGCTCAATCTCGGCGAATGCAGACCAGATCTTGTGTTTTACCCCCAAAGATATACATTCATACATGTAAGAAGTTACAAACAGTCCCTCTAACTAATTGTTCATAAGTTTAGAGTGTCAAGTGAGTTGACACTACCTAAATCAATCACATACAATCAATCATGGAGTTTTCCCCCTGTTGTTCAGGTTTCTCCCTCAGTCCAAATATATGAATAAATATCAATAATAAAAATAAATATTCAATAATATAGGGTTTTCTGCTGGTGCTCAATTTTTGCCAAAAGTTCAATGTGTCTGCCACTCTGAGTAAACACATACAGTGTAAATACATTATTGTATTTCGGTGACTTTAAAGTAGAAGTACTGGTATCTGTTTAAGTTATGATATAGAAGCTGAAGTTGATCAACAAAATGATCAATGTGACATAATAAAAGATGGTATTTTAGGAGCTGGTTCTGTAATAATGATATTCTGCAGGAAAATCCATGTGACCTTCATCACTGATGGGCTTATGATTATTTTTAATATGATCATTATTTACCGTTAATAACATTTGATTATTAACAGACAGTTGTAAACATATTTTCTTTCTGAATGTGAAACACTGGTATATGTGTTGAATACATGAGGTGGACCAGCATTGTGTGAGTTGACTGATGACGAGATCAAGGATGATGTTTCACTCTACATTTGTTGGTCTCCAAATAATTCTAGAAACATATTTAATTTCACCTCTTTTCAAAGGATAGGAAAATAATATTTACTCTGATATCTACAGCTGGAGGACGGAACCTGCCAAAAAGAATGAATAAATAAATAAATGACTTGAGAAATAAATAAATGTGTCATTAAATGCAACATTAAAAATAAATGTAGCTATTAATTAATTGACAAAATGTCACATAAATTGATATATCTGTTTTAATTTGCTCCTTTATTTATTTATTCATTTATTTATTCATATATTTATTTACTTATTTATTTATTTATGTTTTGGTCGTTGTTAATTTTTAATGTATTTTAAAATATTTTTTTTGTTTCTATTTTATTTATTAATTTGTTCTTGAAGTTTTTATTACATTTATTTATTCATGCACTGATTTTTTATTTCTATTTTTAAATTCATTAATTACTTTATTTATTAATGTTTGCATAATTTTTCCTTTTCCATATAATTTTTCCATTTTGTTTATTTCACCAAACTTATTTATTTCTGTATTCTTTTCTTCATACATTTCTTTTGACATTTCTTTTTGCATGTCTGCCTCATTATGCAAATGATGGAGCTGCCAGTAAATGCATAAATACATACATTAAAAAATAAATAAATGAATTCATAAAAGGGAAAAATAAACAGAAGAGTGAATAAATAAGGAAATTAATACATAAACAAATAAATAAAAGAACAAATTAAAAAAGACAAACAAATTCACATTCACATTTTATCAATTAATTAATGGCTACATTTATTTGTAATATTATTCTGCTACATTTTTATGGCATATTTATTTTTTTTATTTTTTATTCTTTATTTATTTATTTATTATTGTTTTTTTTTTTTTTATTTATTGTGCGACAGCCTTGTCAGTATGATTCTGTCTTTGCCTGTCTGTTTGCCTCTGTCGGTTCCCCTGATTGCCTGGCCCCTCCCCTCTCATTAGGAGATTGGCCTCACCACTTAATTTTGCTTCAGTTAAATTATCTTTAATAAACTCATTTGCATATTTAAACTGTTACTGTGTGCACTTCCCTTATTCGTTATGCTCTTGAACAAGCTGGACATGAATACATTCACGGCACAGGCTTACATCATACAGCCTATGGGTGTATTATAAGACAATAAAAGTGATGAATTACAGCCAATATATCCACTATTACAGCCGCAAACAGCTAGCAGGAAACTGGCAGGCAGAACCGGGTAGAACCGAGACCTATGGAAAGGAGGCTGGGTCACGGGCGGACGTGGCTATTTGGGTATAACACATGCGCAGTGTAACTGAAGCTGCGGTCGCGTGTTAGAATCGGCTCAATCTCGGCGAATGCAGACCAGATTTTGTGTTTTACCCCCAAAGATATACATTCATACATGTAAGAAGTTATGAGATATACTCTTATATCTACAGAAGTATGGAGGACGGAACCTGCCAAAAAGAATGAATAAATAAATAAATGACTTAAGAAATAAATAAATATGTCATTAAATGCAGCATAAAAAATAAATGTAGCCATTAATTAATTGATAAAATGTCACATAAATTGATATATCTGTTTTAATTTGCTTCTTTATTTATTTATTTATTTATTCATAGATTTATTCATTTATTTATTTACTCTTCTATTTAGTTTTCCCTTTTATTTATTTATGTTTTTGTCGTTGTTAATTTTTTAATATATATTTTTATTTCTATTTTATTTATTAATTTGTTCTTGAAGTTTTTATTATATTTATTTATTCATGCACTCATTTTTTATTTCTATTTTTAAATTAATTAATTACTTTATTTATTTATGTCTGCATAAATTTCCTTTTGCATTTCATATTTACATTTTATTTATTTCAACAAACTTATTTATTTCTGTATTCTTTTCCTCATACAATTCTGTTGACATTTCTTTGTGCATGTCTGCCTCATTATGCAAATGAGGGGGCTGCAAGTAAAAGCATAAATACATACATAAATAAATAAATACATACATTTAAAAATAAAAATTAAAAATAAGTGCACGCATGCGCAGTGTGAAGCTGCGGTCGTGCGTTGCGATTGGCTCAATTTCGGCGAGTGCAGACCAGATTCTACTGCGCATGCGTTAAACCCCCGGAGTTATGACGCGTTGATGACGTATGACGTATGACCTAGCCTCCTCCAATAGGCTTTGCTGCACCATAGCAACCCATTTAAAGTTAATATTTGGTACAGTATACTACAAGCTAGCTAACTTTCGCTGCTATAAGCACTTCACTCTCGTTAAATGTGAGATTTAGTATCAATATTCTGGTCTTTCCAGTATATCAGGACACTTGTCGACCAGCAGCAGGTAGTGTCCTTTGCTCACCTGTCTGACTGCACAGCTGACCTCTCTCTGTCCAGAGCTACAAGGTTTTGATTACACTCCTCTGTCTGTGTTTGATGCAGTAAACTACAGTCACTCACACCTGTTACATCATCAGGTGGTGCTTTTTATAACTGTACGTAAAGTACAACATATCCTCATCTGGTGACCTGAGATCTATTACAACTGTGTGTACATTTAGAAACAAAGTGAAAACATTAGTATCAGTTACAGTCTGTGTCTGTAGTTGATGTCTGGGGTTTGTTGGTGTGGTCCTCTTTGGAGGGTGGTGGGTTGGTATTTTTTTCTTCTATTATGATAGAATAAGATAGACCTTTATTCATCCAGAAGGAAGTTTTCATGCCAAAGATTCTCAGTATAAATAGCAAAATAAATAAATAAATACATGTTTACACTATACATTCATTGTAAAACGAAAAAATAATATATTACACCTCGACAGATTACGGATTTGTAAGGCTGATATCATTATTTGTTAATTTAAAAATTCTGTTAATGATATATCAGCCAATAGTAATTTATGTTGTTGCTGTTGTTGTTATTGTTTATTACAGAAAGACATTACACATGTGATGAACTCACCTGTCCACTGCTCACCTGTCTGACTGCACAGCTGACCTCTCTCTGTCCAGAGCTACAAGGTTTTTATTACACTCCTCTGTCTGTGTTTGATGCAGTACACTACAGCCACTCACACCTGTTCAATCATCAGGTGGTGCTTTTTATAACTGTACGTAAAGCACAAAAATATCTGGTTATTTTTTTAATAAACCTGACAATGACCTGAGCTGTAATATTTTTTTTACATTTTAAAATGAATGTGTGAATAGTTATAAATATTTATTTTAAATAAATTAATAAATAAAATAAATATTAATAACTATTGATACATTCATCGTAAAATGAATATAATTATTAAGGATACTTCTTCTAATTCTTCTTTGGTCTCACTAGACGTTGATGGGGGAGACGCTCATGACGGCTGGGGGAAATTGAGCCACCTATGCCAGCGTGGGAAGGTCAAAGAGCGAAAGGAAACAGGTCAGGACGAGGAGGTGGACACCATCAACGACACAGATTTTCAGATAAAAAGGGAAAAGAGAGTAACATGTGGTGACAACTCTTACTGCTTAATTTGAGAAATAAGTGATCATATTTCTTTATTTAAATCCTTATTATGAAATAAATGTGGAATGCTACATATAATATAATTTTATAATTATAAAGGTGTGCATAATCTTAGTGA
Organism: Sebastes umbrosus; assembly: GCF_015220745.1. Lineage (NCBI taxonomy): Eukaryota > Metazoa > Chordata > Actinopteri > Perciformes > Sebastidae > Sebastes > Sebastes umbrosus. Next base: position 21,871,886 of record NC_051289.1, read on the forward strand.
TAATACATATACATACCTGGCTGTGTAATTTTCGTAAATAGCTTCTCATTGCTATAATGTATTGGCGTATGACCAGATATTTTTGTAATATTTTTGTTGAGAAAAATAATAATTGATTTATTTTCTTTATGTGTTGGCTTTGCACATTTATATATAGGTCTGTTTGCTAAAGAATAACCTATTGAACACATGTAATGTGATATTTTGTGTAATGTAATGTGAACATTGGTAATGTTTAGATGCTTAAGACAGCCTAGCAGTGACTGTTTCATTACCAATTAGCATTTAATATGTAGCTCTCACTTTTTCTGAGAAAACACAACACCTTGTTTTTTAAGTTCAAAAGAGGCATCTGAAGCAAAATGTGAGCTAAATCTTTTTTTCAACACAATACTCAATATAATTTATTTAAATAAGTCTCATTTAAAATTCACAAAATTTACTGTGAAAAGCAGCCGGCAGTTCACCTTTCTTAAAAAATGTCATAACCATTAAAACTAAAAATTGGAATTGAAGGCTGATCAGCATCTGTACTATTTTCCTAAAACTCCCTCACTGATGAAACCTTATTTCAATAAAGACCAACACTTTATCACATATCTTTGATAATCTGTGTAGAAAACAATATATGACAACTCTACATTATAACCTTCCCCAAATTAGTAAACGCAAGGTTCTCTGGAGAGATTTAACCCAAACACAATGCATGCTGGGAAGTGTGCTAACAACCTTTCTAAACAACTGGACTTAATGAGTTCAGTGAACGATTAGTTTTACATTTAGTCAACACGTGCATTGTATAAGTTCTGAAATTGTTCCACATCTAAGGAACACAAGTTAACCAAACTTTATCATTCTGTACTGAATCAAAAAGTTTTATACCATGAGGACTGAAGTCTGAGGACTGGCTTGGTTTGTTGCTACAACATTAAGGAATCTGTTTTATGCTAATTCCTATGGACTCAAATGACTGATCTGATAAAATGCAGAGATTGCTGGAATTTATTGAGCTTTGAGAAGAGCACCAGTTGGAGGTGAACAAGGGAGGAGGAGGAGGAGGAATAAGCATCTCTGATGCACAGCTCTCGTGGAAGGAATTGTCTTAGAACTCCCCCCCAAAAAAAACTTTTAACGGGAAAAACAAATGGAAGAAGTCTCAGGAAGAGCAACAGAGGAGGGATCCTCTTCCAGGACGTCTGTACAGGATCGGATGTGGAAAAACTCCCCCCAAACAACCCTTTTAACAGGGAAAAAAATTGAAGGAGCTTCAGGAAGAGCAACAGAGGAGGGATCCTCTTCCAGGACGTCCGTGAAGTCCACCAGGGCCTGAAGAAATACCACAAAGAAAATGTGTCATGAAAATATCATACAGCTCCAAACCGCCATTAAAAAATCCTTTTACAGTCAAAGTCAGTAGTAGAAATATTACAGTTATCTATTTGCATGTTATCTAAAATGTAATATTTACCATACTGAATGTGTCCCTGGTCTCTGCTCTTCCACTTAGGTCTTCATATGGAAATTGGATAGTTCCTCCTCTGCATTATCAGTATGCAGATAATCTTCTCACTTTCATTCATGATGAAAACAGCTCAGTTTCTCTGTAAATGTTGAACAGGGAATTTGTGTTTTAGTCATTAAAAAGGATGCATGAAATTAATTTTTGTTCATCTTGCAAATGTTTAAAATGTGTGTCTTACCTCTGCGTCTTCATGATGTTCTAAGGGCTCTCTAGGTGACAGGCGGAGGCTGCAGGATGCTGGGAGAGTCTGGAGGTGGAGTTCTGGGCTGCAGCACTTTGTGAGGATCTTCAGGTGGAGGCGGTGCAGGTTCCTGTAAAAGACTGTAGACGGAGAACCTCCACCAGGTGGAGGCTCGTGCTGCAGCTGTCTGCCAGAATCTGCAGGTGGAGGCTCGTGCTGCAGCTGTCTGCCAAAATCTGCAGGTGGAGGCTCGTGCTGCAGCTGCCTGCCAGAATCTGCAGGTGGAGGTTGCTGCAGGTTGCTGGCAGAGGCTACAGGTGGAGGCGGTGGCTGTTGGTCGATGGCAGAGGCTTTTGGTGGAGGTTTGGCCTGCAGCTGTCTGCCAGAATCTGCAGGTGGAGGTGGCTGTAGGTTGCTGGCAGAGGCTACAGGTGGAGGCGGCGGCTGTAGGTTGATGGCAGAGGCTTTTGGTGGAGGTTTGGCCTGCAGCTGTCTGCCAGAATCTGCAGGTTGAGGCGGCTGCAGGATGCTGACAGAGGTTGCAGATGGAATTTTTTTTGTTTTAGCTGTTAGAGGTGGAGGCGGCGGCGGAATGTGATAGAAGAGGTTTTAGGTGGACCATGTGCTGTTACTGCAGGTGGAGGCTAGGACAGCAGATGGCTGCTGTAGTATAACGGCAGAGTTTAGGTCTGTAGCTGCTGGAACAGGCTGTTGGTGGAGGATCGATCACTTAAAAACACAATATTATTAACAGATCACTTAAAAACACAATATTATTTACACATTCCCTAAAATCACAATAATATTTACACATTTCTTAAATCACAATTATATATACAGAGTTCATCTTAGTGAACTGTTACATGTTTGCTGGTGGCGTCCTCAGCTTTGGTTATCCCAAAGTGTCCACATCATACAGGGGAGGATTGATTCCAACCTCGTATGATGCGTCCACACTCACCAGCCCGTCTTCACTGACTGAAGACGTGAATGAGGGACGATTCAGTCGCTCCCACAGTTTCTGCTTTATACGTCGTCCAAGCTCCAAAGTGTAGGGACGAACCCGGCCACTCTTGTAGCTGTGAAAGGCGGAAGAAACAGACATTTGATCATAATGATACATGTGATTAAAAAGGGAAAACAAATCAGTGATAGATTGTTCTGTAGCAATTACTGAAGAATATAATAATTATCTGATTTAAAGAGTTGTAATTTAATCATACATCAGCATATTGTCTACCACTTCATGGTAGAGCTTCTGGTAGTCTTCCACTGAGCGGTTGTGGATCCTCACAGGGCCGTCGTGGAGCAGTGGAGCGGAGGAGGACTGGTGGCTGGGGGCCACTTTGGAGACCAGTGGCAGCTCGGCAGGTGGGATGGTCGCACAAGATGTTGGAACCAAACCCAGCAACCCAGGCATGTCAGCAGCTGAGGTGGAGGGCTGAGGACTGGGAAGATGATTCACCACCTCTGGACGTTCACCAGAAGGACAAGCCACGGAGGTCCACTTCCTCTTCTGGGGAGGTTTGGCAGTGGGAGCAGAGTGCTGGTGCACCTGAGGAAGGTCAGTAACATACAAAAGGATGTCAGGCTGCAGTTAACTCACAACAGAAAAACACATCAGATATACTTCAGAGGACTCATTTGTCAGATTGACAGACCCTTCACAGATTCTGTCTTTTATAAGATTTTAGAGAAACATGTATTTGATTTTAGGCCTGTACAGGAAACTGTGTCCCAAAACATTCAGTATTCACAGTCTAGTCCACCATGTGTTTACCATTTTGTAAAACTGTCTGATTCTCTAGTTCTTGAGGATTACATTGTGAACAATTTAGGACATTTTTCTATCCAAAATATGAAAAGCAAATGTCCGACCTGGTCGCCTCTGCAGCGTGGACGCCCTGCACTCTCTGCCAGGCATGCGGAGGCTGTTCTTCCTCTGCAGTAGTCGTGGTCTTGCAGGGTGATCGGCTCAGCACGCTGCAACAATACACACTCATGTTAGAATGAGAAATTCAACTGCACAATGTGACACATGTTAATTGACATTATTAATTTCTCTGTTTTGTTGCATACAGATATGTCAAATGTTGTTACAAAAATATCACCTGTTAAAATCACTATTTCACATATGAATTGAATATTTCCACATGTGAAATTTAAATTTTCACATGAGAATTACTTAGATTCATATGTGACTGGCTTTTTTTCACATGTGGAAACAAAACATGGCACATGAAATCACAAGAAATTTGCTTCTTCACATGTGATTTACACATTTTCACATGCAAACTAAAATTTTAACTTGTTTAGATCTAATTATGTCACTTTTATAGTGACTTTTTTGTAAGGGATGTTGTTCCCTAAAAGGTCCCCATAAAGGGGTCAGATTAACCCTTAACGGTTTTATGCTGCTGGGTTTATTTCTGCTGAAATATGACTTGACCCCAGATTTGCTGTGGTAACCTGAATAAGTAGGCCTATATTAATTCAGGAATATGCAAAATGTCAGCACAAAATTGAAATAATTATGGTCTTCTTTTTTATCTTTTTGTACACAGGGGCCTTCTCCAGGAGCGGGCATCAAGGTCAGGTAATAAAGCAGGACCCACATTTAATATGTTTGGTATTATGTTTTAGTGCTGCATATTCATACAAACAAATTAATTAAATTAGCACAAACCACTAGTTGTCACACTGTATGAAAATATAATGTCATATATCTGCTGGGAATTACTAAGTTCAAGTACTTCAGAGTTGTACTCATGGCTACACTTAAATTCACAATAACACTGTGTGTCCCAGTTGGGAGCTGGTGATATACATTTGTGATTTAAATGATCTTATTAGACACATAAAAAGATTAAATTAGTATTTTTTTAGGCTTTTAATATAATAATAATAACTGGCTTTTAATATAATAATAATAACTGATTTCTGTGTCAGTGTATTTAGTGTAGGCCTACCATGTGACCCCAGAGTCTGTTAACAATGTATCATGAGGTCTCTGAAAGCCTTGACTCTAAAATACAGAAAACACTGCACATTGGAGAAGTCTACCTTCAGAAATCTCCTCAGGTTTTAGTTTGGTTTAGAAAAAGATAATGATTTGGATTAAAATAAACTATTTCTGACAGGCAAAACTTCTCCGATGTGCAAACTTTCAAAGTGTTCAAATCTCACATTTTCCATGATGGAAGTTGGTTGTGTTGCTGTCGTCAGTCTCTGTGAGTCTTTAGTCTTTATCAGGATGCAAGAAATCCTCAGTTGAATCGTTACTTTCCAAGAAACCGTTGAGTGAAACTTGTAGACAAACTCTTCTTGGGCTAGAGGTTTTGTGTATGTTTAAATAATGCTGTTCTATAAATGATGCACCTGGAGAGAAAACATGGCAACCATGGAATCCTTCACGTCCATTTTGTACGCACGAGATTTCACAGTCACGTCTCACCTGTGTGATCCAAAGTTTCATCCAGTCGGCCTGCTAAAGGCCTGAGATCAAGTCCATATCTAACTACTGTATGAATCTCAGAGAGGCCAACATGGCGTTGAGTTATGGCTCTTTAATGTTGTTTTATTACAGATTAAAATGCTCGTTAAAATACTATTTTGAATGTGATTAAGTATTTAATTGGTTAAATTAATGCGTTTTACCAGTTGGTCTAAGTGAAACCAACTGTTTGTATTTAGTGTTCCTTCCTTTGAGTTCAGTAAATCCTTGTAGTCGTCACACAGCAGCAGGACTGATATGTGCGTCTCCACATGGAAAGAGGCGCTGTCCGTATTTTACGCATGTGGCACTGCATCTGAAACTTCATTAATGAGGCCTATTTAAATCTCCCGAGAGGCTTCTACATATCGCTCGGTTTTGCTGTTTCACACAGACTCCAGGTTGATTTAGTAAAAACATTTGGAATATAAAGCTGTTGCAGCCGCCTCAGGATGAGTCCAGCTCCATCACAGCTGTCGGGACAGTTTTTATTATTATAACAAAAAATCCAGACTGCATTTCCTCTAGAGGGTCAAAATATTTTTTTCTGTCCTGTCGAGTTTATTAGGCTGTTACATAGAGGTTTTATTTTTATATTGTTGCTTAAATGTAAAGTCTGGCAATATTTGCAGCAGTGACGTCATTGTGCGCATTATAAAAACAACATGGTATGGCCCGTTGAGCACAGAATTAATGTTATTGTACCATAAGTGGTAAATATCTAACTACTTGCAACTAAGTACAATTACTGTAGTCCAGCGGTGGAAAGTAGCTAAGTACATTTACTCAAGTACTGTACTTAAGTACAATTGTGAGGTACTTGTACTTTACTTGAGTAACATTCTATATTGGTACCATTTTGAAAGCAAATATTGTACTTTTTACTCCACCACATTTATTTGACAGCTTTAGTTACTAGTTACTTTGCATATTCAGATTATTCATAGACAATCAACAAATAAATCAACTAATACATTATGATGTATTATCCCAGGTAAAGTTACCCAGCAGTATATAAAGTAGTTAAAATTAGCTCCACCTTTACCAGCTGCAACATTAAAGTGATGAACACATTAATGCATCACTAATTATAATTCAATTCAAAATGTGAAATGGGCCATTCTGCATAATGAGCATGTTTACTTTTGATAAGTATTTTTAGACAGTAGAATTGCTACTTTTACTTAAGTAAAAGGTATTAATACTTCTTCCACCACTGCTGTAGTCGTCTCATTATACAGATAAGACGGATCTTTATGCATGGAAGGAATTTTCCTGAAACACCGAAATTCATAATTATGTTAAATGGAAATTTAAAAACATAATTAAGTCAACACACAAGCAACTGAAGTGTCAACAACAACTTATTTATTATCATTATTTATTACAGGGCTGTTGTGTTGCATTTCATCACATCGACCTCTATATGTTTGGTTTTTCTGGCCACTCAGTGTGTCTTACCCACAAGCTGCATTCATGGTCCAGAAAACCTCAAGTGTTGCTTCATATTGAGAATTATATATATTTTGGGGAAACACATTGTTGTTTGATTGTCTTACTCAGTCATATGAGAATATGGATATCACTTTCATTTCTGTGTCCAGTACAGAGTTGGTCTGGGATGCGTTTAGCCGAGCTTAGCATAAAGACTAAAACCAGGAGGGAATCAAATGAATCATGTAAAGCAGAAATGTACACATGACAGATGCTTGATAATAGTTATATTTTTTCTATTCTAGTAATATTGTTTCTGATAAAGACAAATGTTCATGCAATAGTTTGAATAAAACAGCACCTAACAAAAACACACAGACATGCCTCTGAATATGATCCTTGATTTTGGATCATTTTGACCAATTAATGTGATAATGCCCAGATTATAGCAGCAATAAAAATCAAGGTCAAACTCCATCTCGTTTCTCCTCTTTTGTAAGACTTTGTTCTGGAAATGTCCTGGTATCCAGTTTGTAACACACCAGTCTTTCTAAATTTGTATTTCCCAAGCCTAAACCGAGATAACCCTGGTGACATCATCAGAGTTATTTAGTAGAATCAGCGAGTAGTTATCTCTCTTTTCCTGTTATTTATTTAGCTAACTAGTCCTTTAAATTTTGATAAAGGAGACGGAGTGAGTCGTCGTTTACAACTCTGATTGAATTTCCTGATGCCTTTGTCTTTGAAACGTCAACAGTTTCAAACCTCAAAAGTGTGGAGGACGGAACTTGCCAAAATCAAAAATACACGTATAAATGACTCGATAAATAAATACATAAATATGTCATTAAATTTAAAGGGACTGTTTGTAACTTTGCGCACGCCTGTGGCTACGCTATTCAGACCGCTCCTCTGCCTGCTTGTCTTCACTCACACACCGCGCGCGTTCTCGCTCCACCTTAGACGTGCATCCGCGCACACTACACACTGCAGAAGAGTTCGTTTTTAGAGAATATCTAGTGAATGTACAGTGGGCGTTTGCGCAGAAATAAATGCTGCAGCTCCTCCAGACCAACAGAGGTTTTCCGTGTCTTGTGAAATGACGGGGCTCCGCAGAGAGAACCGTTATTGTCTTCGACCGGGTGCCGGTGTCTCCCTCCGACCGCGGTCGGAGACGGTAACGTTTCTCTTCCTGCTTCAGCCTCGGCACCGACCTGCTTTTCCTGCTTCAGCCCTAGAGGCTGAAGCAGGAAAAGCCAACACTAGGATCAGCAATGATTCATGGAGAGCCCTTCGTCTGGTCAGCTAACATTACTGCCAAGCAGCTGAAATATAGAGTGATATTGTGGTTTTAGCTGACGTGTGTCGCCTCACTGTTTTGAGCGATGCTCGTTCATGTCTATGTAAAGCGAGCAAGCGCGAGCCCGACGCTGACTTTCGTTGATTTAGCGGCCACAGGTGTCGCTGTTAACAAGCATTTCTGAATTTAAAAAAAAATAATATTAAAAAATAAATGTAGCCATAAAAAATTGATAACATTTTAATTTGCTTCTTCAATTGTCTGTTCATCTTCAATTATAATGTAATTATAAGGCTTTATATAAAACTCCTAATAAATATTTATAATGATAACAAGGTTTATAAAGTATTCATGCTGATGCTTTACACAGTAGTTCACACAGCACATTATAATTACCTTATTTACACAATACTCCATTCTGATTGGTCAATTTCTGTGTCCATAGCAACGGTCTGTTTTAAAGGAATAACAGACCGTTGCTATGGACGCAGTTCACTCCTTCATGGCGGTGAAAGTGCTCAGTGATGTCATCACATGGTGATGTCACGGTTCAGGAACTGGCTTTATGACATCACACTGTTATGTCATATTCCAGGCAGGAACTGGCTTTATGACATCACACTGTTATGTCATATTCCAGGCAGGAACTGGCTTTATGACATCACACTGTTATGTCATATTCCAGGCAGGAACTGGCTTTATGACATCACGTTGGCTTTAATCTCAGAAGTCTGGTTAGAAACCGAATTTCATCACAACTTCAGTACGATTACAGTCTCGATCCGAGAGAGACCTAAACGTCAGTGTGATCTACAACAGACCATAGTCTTTAATAGACTACAGTCTGATCTACAACCTCTGTTGACCTAACGTGTCTAAACGACTAGTGTAAGTATATAATTACAGTATCTTTGTGTTTCTATATTTGAGTATAAGCAGTATATTGCAGTGTGTTCCATGTGAACACAAGAGATTTTATTCATGAAGATCGGTACGGGGCCGTTATTGGAGCATAACTATTTGCAAATGCGTGTGTAGAGTTGTGTAACTGTCTCTCAGTCTGTGTGTGTGTGTGTAATCATCACAATCATTTTCAGCCAATAATATCTATGTACGCATTTACAGACATTACGTTGAGAACTTATTGTTTATTTAAGAAATGTGAAAAATATGTTAATTATAATTTGCCTGAAAGTCAGAGGTCAGTATGTAAACAGTACCATAATCTGATTACCACAACCACCATATTATTTAATTTACCTATTTCATTATCTATTTTATTCTGTTATATAATAATGTTATTCATTGTTTTTTCTCTCTCATTATCCACAGTCTGCTTTGTACATCTCTAGTCTGCTACAGGATGCAACATCCAAATGCAGAGCAGTGGCTGGAATGGCTGGATGCAAAGGAGAAAAAACAAAAGCTTGTTGGCGGTCTTCAGAGCAAACATGAACCTCATCGGCAGGACCCTGAGGCCCAACGAGGACCTCGCCAACAGGCCCCTCAGGGACAACGAGGACCTCGCCAAACAGCCCCTCAGGGCCAACGAGGACCTCGCCAACAAGCCCCTCAGGGCCAACGAGGACCTCATCACTATGACCCTCAACGCCAACAAGGACCTCGCCAACATTACCCTCAGGTACAACGAGGACCTCGCCATCAGGACCCTCAGGGACATCGGGGACCTTGTCAGCATTTCCCTCAGGGCCAGCAAGGACCTCGTCAACATGACCCTCAGGGCCAACCTGGACCTCATCAACAGGACCTTGAGATCATCTCAAGGCAGGCGGCAGAAATCTCCCGACTCAAGGAAGCTCTTCAACTGAAGAATGAAACCTACGAGGAGCTGATTGCATGGTGTGAGGAATCAAATTTCCAAAAGGAGATGGCCAAGTACAGAGAGTTGGAGACGGAAGTCAACATGCTGCGGCATGAGAACAAGGACCTGGCCACAAAACATCAACGCCGGGAGACGGAGGTCAACAAGCTCCGGGATGAGATCAACGACCTGGCCTTAAAATATCAACGCCAGAAGACGGAGGTCAATAAGCTGCGGAATGAGAACAGCTATCTGGCCTTAAAACATCAATGCAGGGAGACGGAGTTCAACAAGCTGCAGGATGACAACAACGACTTGGCCGGAAAACAACAGGCTTTGGAGACCCAAATCAAACTGATGGCGAGTAAACTCAATCAGGTGGAGATTGAGAAGATAAAACTGGTGGACAAATGCCCTTTGGACATGCCAGTTTTAGAATCAAGGTTCCAAAAGGAGCTGGCCAAGAACACAGAGTTGGAGACGGAAATCAACAAGCTGCGGGATGAGAACAAGGACTTGGCCGGAAAACATCAACGCTGGGAGACGGCATTCAACAAACTGCGGGATGAGATCAATGATTTGGCCTTAAAAAATCAACGCCGGGAGACAGAGTTCAAAAGACTGCAGGATGAGAACAAGGACATGGCCAGAAAACATAAACGCCGGGAGACGGAGTTCGACAAAGTGTTGGATGAGAAAAATGATCTGGCCTTAAAACATCTACGCCAGGAGACGGAGGTCAACAGGCTGTGGGACAAGAACAACGACCTGGCCCAACAACAACAACGCCGGGAGACGGAGTTCAGCCAGTTGCATGGCGAGAACAAGGTCCTGGAGGATCTCTGTCTCAAACTGAAGAAGAAAAAGAAGACGTGGGGTTTCTTCTTTGGCAGGAGGGAAACAGAGGATAGACAGACACAACTGGAGGAATTGAAAACCAAAATGCTCATCAAGGAGGTGAAAAAGAAAGAGAAGAGGGAGAAAGCGTAGATGAACGAGAGTCGTGACGGGGACAGTCGGGTGGAGAAGGCCGCTTGGTGTTGACACCAGTAGCTCCCTCTTCTTCCCCCCCTCACCTCTCCACTCTCCTCCATCCACCTCACCTCCTCTCTTTTCATCCCTCCTCCTTCTGTCCACCCTCCCTCCATCCCACCTCCACCTTTACTCCCTCTCCCGTACCCCGTCGACTTCAGGGCGGCACAATGGCTCAGTGATTAATGATTAGCACTGCAGCCTCACAGAGACAGGTGGAGATCCACCTGTCCAGCTGTATGGAGTTTGCATATTCTCCCACGATATCAAAAGATATGCAAATGATTTGGACACTCATTGTATTTGATTTAAGCCCTGGTGATCAGGTCTCCTCCCTAATATACTAAAGGGACTGTTTGTAAGAATCAGAAATTCTTGTTAACAGCGCCACCTGTTGTGTGGGAGTCTTGTCTGAACAGCGTAGCCACACGCGAGCGCGCATATGCGAGTGTGCATATGCGACATATGCGAGCGCGCATATGCGTGCGCGCATGGGACACCGACCCCGGTGATTTATACGTGTAAGAAGTTACAAACAGTCCCTTTAAGTAATTGTTCATATGTTTAGAGTGTCAAGTGAGTTGACACTCTACTTAAATCAATCACATACAATCAATCATGGAGTTTTCCCCCTGTTGTTCAGGTTTCTCCCTCAGTCCAAATATATAAATAAATATCAATAATAAAAATAAATATTCAATAATATATGGTTTTCTGCTGGTGCTCAGTTTTTTGCCAAAAGTTCAATGTGTCTGCCACTCTGAGTAAACACATACAGTGTAAATACATTATTGTATTTCGGTGACTTTAAAGTAGAAGTACTGGTAGCTGTTTAAGTTATGATATAGAAGCTGAAGCTGATCAACAAAATAATCAAAGTGACATAATAAAAGATTATATTTTAAGAGCTGGTTCTGTAATAAATAATTATATTCTGTAGGAAAATCCATGTGACCTTCATCACTGACGGGCTTATGATTATTTTTAATATTATCATTATTTACCGGTAATAACATTTGATTATTAACAGACAGTTGTAAACATATTTTCTTTCTGAATGTGAAACACTGGTATATGTGTTGAATACATGAGGTGGACCATTATTGTGTGAGTTGACTGATGACGAGTTCTAGGATGATGTTTCACTCTACATTTGTTGGTCTCCAAATAATTCTAGAAACATATTTAATTTCACCTCTTTTCAAAGGATAAGAAAATAATATTTACTCTGATATCTACAGAAGTATGGAGGACGGAACCTGCCAAAAAGAATGAATAAATAAATAAATTACTTGAGAAATAAATAAATATGTCATTAAATGCAACATTAAAAATAAATGTAGCCATTAATTAATTGATAAAATGTCACATAAATTGATATATCTGTTTTAATTTGCTCCTTTAGTTATTTATTTATTTATTCATTTATTTATTCATATATTTATTTACTTATTTATTTATTTACTCTTCTATTTAATTTTCCCTTTTATTTATTTATGTTTTGGTCGTTGTTAATTTTTAATGTATTTTAAAATATTTTTTTTGTTTCTATTTTATTTATTAATTTGTTCTTGAAGTTTTTATTACATTTATTTATTCATGCACTAATTTTTTATTTCTATTTTTAAATTCATTAATTACTTTATTTATTAATGTCTGCATCATTTTTCCTTTTCCATATAATTTTTCCATTTTATTTATTTCACCAAACTTATTTATTTCTGTATTCTTTTCATTCATACATTTCTTTTGACATTTCTTTTTGCATGTCTGCCTCATTATGCAAATGATGGAGCTGCCAGTAAATGCATAAATACATACATTAAAAAATAAATAAATGAATTCATAAAAGGGAAAAATAAACAGAAGAGTGAATAAATAAGGAAATTAATACATAAACAAATAAATAAAAGAACAAATTAAAAAAGACAAACAAATTCACATTCACATTTTATCAATTAAATAATGGCTACATTTATTTGTAATGTTACTTTGCTACATTTAATGGAATATTTATTTTTTTATTTTTTATTCTTTATTTATTTTTTTATTATTGTTTTTTTTTATTTATTTATTGTGGGACAGCCTTGTCAGTATGATTCTGTCTTGGGCTGTCTGTTTGCCTCAGTCAGTTCCCCTGATTACCTGGCCCCTCCCCTCTCATTAGGAGATTGGCCTCACCACTTAATTTTGCTTCAGTTAAATTATCTTTAATAAACTCATTTGCATATTTAAACTGTTACTGTGTGCACTTCCCTTATTCGTTATGCTCTTGAACAAGCTGGACATGAATACATTCACGGCACAGGCTTACATCATACAGCCTATGGGTGTATTATAAGACAATAAAAGTGATGAATTACAGCCAATATATCCACTATGACAGCCGCAAACAGCTAGCAGGAAACTGGCAGGCAGAACCGGGCAGAACCGAGACCTATGGAAAGGAGGCTGGGTCACACGTCATCAACGCGTCATATCTTTGGGGTAAACACATTGGGCAAAACTGTTCTTTTAATACATCCATGGGCAGAACCAAGGCCTATGGAACGGAGGCTGGGTCACGGGCGGACGTGGCTATTTGAGTATAACACATGCGCAGTGTAACTGAAGCTGCGGTCGCGTGTTGGAATCGGCTCAATCTCGGCGAATGCAGACCAGATTTTGTGTTTTACCCCCAAAGATATACATTCATACATGTAAGAAGTTACAAACAGTCCCTCTAACTAATTGTTCATAAGTTTAGAGTGTCAAGTGAGTTGACACTACCTAAATCAATCACATACAATCAATCATGGAGTTTTCCCCCTGTTGTTCAGGTTTCTCCCTCAGTCCAAATATATAAATAAATATCAATAATAAAAATAAATATTCAATAATATATGGTTTTCTGCTGGTGCTCAGATTTTTGCCAAAAGTTCAATGTGTCTGCCACTCTGAGTAAACACATACAGTGTAAATACATTATTGTATTTCGGTGACTTTAAAGTAGAAGTACTGGTATCTGTTTAAGTTATGATATAGAAGCTGAAGCTGATCAACAAAATGATCAATGTGACATAATAAAAGATTATATTTTAAGAGCTGGTTCTGTAATAAATAATGATATTCTGCAGGAAAATCCATGTGACCTTCATCACTGACGGGCTTATGATTATTTTTAATATTATCATTATTTACCGTTAATAACATTTGATTATTAACAGACAGTTGTAAACATATTTTCTTTCTGAATGTGAAACACTGGTATATGTGTTGAATACATGAGGTGGACCATTATTGTGTGAGTTGACTGATGACGAGTTCAAGGATGATGTTTCACTCTTAATTTTTTTCATTTGGTCTCCAAATAATTCTAGAAACATATTTAATTTCACCTCTTTAAAAAGGATAAGAAAATAATATTTACTCTGATATCTACAGAAGTATGGAGGACGGAACCTGCCAAAAAGAATGAATAAATAAATAAATGACTTGAGAAATAAATAAATGTCATTAAATGCAGCATTAAAAATAAATGTAGCTATTAATTTCTTGATAAGATTTCACATAAATTGATATATCTGTTTTAATTTGCGCCTTTATTTATTTATTTATTTATTCATATATTTATTTACTTATTTGTTTATTTACTCTTCTATTTAATTTTCCCTTTTATTTATTTATTTTTTGGTCGTTGTTAATTTTTTAGGTATTTTAATATATATTTTGTTTATTTCTATTTTATTTATTAATTTGTTCTTGAAGTTTTTATTATATTTATTTATTCATGCACTCATTTTTATTTTTATTTTTAAATTAATTAATTACTTTATTTATTTATGTCAGCATAATTTTCCCTTTGCATTTCATTTTTACATTTTATTTATTTCAACAAACTTATTTATTTCTGTATTCTTTTCCTCATACAATTCTTTTGACATTTCTTTGTGCCTGTCTGCCTCATTATGCAAATGAGGGGGCTGCCAGTAAAAGCATAAATACATACATACATTTAAAAATAAAAATAAAAAATAAGTGCAAAAATAAAGAAATACATTAAAAAATAAATACATGAATACATAAAAGGAAAAAATAAACAAGAGTGAATAAATAAGGAAATGAATACACAAACAAATAAATAAAAGAGCAAATTAAAACAGACAAATAAATTCACATTCTCGTTTTATCAATTAATTAATGGCTACATTTATTTGTAATATTATTTTCCTACATTTTATGGCATATTTTTTATTTTTATTTTCTTTTATTATTTTCTTTTTTTTATTATTCTTTTTTTTTATTTATTGTGCTACGGCCTTGTCAGTATGATTCTGTCTTGGCCTGCCTGTTTGCCTCTGTCAGTTCCCCTGATTGCCTCAAGATGGCCTCTCGCTCTCTCCCTCATGGAAGGCTGGTGCCTTGCAGGCTCCCAGCTTGTTTTTTTTTGTGGTTTTGCTTATATTTAGTTATCCCTTATGTTAAAGGTATCTTAGGTTAGCACTATAGTTTCACAGCACCCATCACCCACACCTCAATACTGACTCTACACCCTTATTGACATCATTTTGCTTCAGTTAAATTTATCTTTAAAGAACTTATTTGCATATTTAAACTGTTACTGTGTGGACTTCCCTTTTTTGTTATGCTCTCGAACGAGCTGGGCATAAAAATTGAGTGATTTATTTATTGAGTTATTTATTCATTTTTATCTGATTTAGGCAAGTTCTGTCCTCCATAATTAACTGTTAATAAAGCTAGAACCATTGCTCTACATTATATTTATATTTCAATTAAAAGATGGTAAGAATTCATTATATAGCAAGCACGTTCACTGGTTACTACCCGGTTGTTTGGGAACGGAGATGTTAGTAAACGTACGTTACATTAACGGAATGCATGAATACATTCACGGCACAGGCTTACATCATACAGCCTATGGGTGTATTATAAGACAATAAAAGTGATGAATTACAGCCAATATATCCATTATTACAGCCGTAAACAGCTAGCAGGAAACTGGCAGGCAGAACCGGGCAGAACCGAGACTTATGGAAAGGAGGCTGGGTCACGCGTCATCAACGCGTCATATCTTTGCGGTAAACACATTGGGCAGAACCGTTCTTTTAATACATCCATGGGCAGAACCGAGGCCTATGGAACGGAGGCTGGGTCACGGGCGGACGTGGCTCTTTGGGTATAACACATGCGCAGTGTAACTGAAGCTGCGGTCCTGCGTTGGAATTGGCTCAATTTCAGCGAGTGCAGACCAGATTTTGTGTTTTACCCCCAAAGATATGACGCGTGACCCAGCCTCCTTTCCATAGGCCTTAGACAGAACTCGGATATGTCACATGAGCGCGCAGGGTGGCGCAGTCTCGTAGGTCTGATGCGCGTTCATTATGCCGAGGAAAATAACTCTGGATTCAGCTATTAGTTCATTTTATAACTTTAAAAACTACATTTTTGAAATAAGGGCTGTTTAGGCGTTCTTACTGGGAAGTTGATTCACCTAAAAAAAAAGATCTGCTGAGTTACAGACGTCTCTTTCCCACTGTAAGTCTATGGGAAAAAGTCTTTTTGGGTCCAGTGCATCACGTGACTGACACGGAAGTTGCAGGTTAATTTGGACACTATGAAAGTCGGGATCGTCGACCGGCACACTTCCTGGGGGCTTGATTAGCATCACCTAGTGTGCTGGAGTAATATGCATTTATTGACATACATTATGTGGCCCCTTTGTGACAACGAAAAATCCCTTCTCTTCATCTGTTATATTTAACACACTATACATTTCCCATTGCTCTATTATGCAGCATATATCTCTTTTTATCGGCAATGTAGAATTAACCTGTGTCCAAGACAGCAGGCCTGCATTATTTCTTCCCCTGTTTCTATGTGCAAAATGTTTCTTTACAATGGTCAGACAAGACACTTGCATGTACATTTAATCCCCTTAAAAAGTTGTATTTTAGATATTGTTAGATCTGCATGATTGAATTGTGCAAAAGCCCCAGTCTTGAGGGTTCAAACTGTGTTGTTTTCTTTTAAGAACATGTAATACTCTTTTGCTATCAGGAAATAAAAGCCAGTGGCGATCCCATATCTCCACAATCTGGGACCTAACTTCATCCTCCAAGATGACAACGCTCGCCCCCACGGAGCCAGGGTCATCACAGACTACCTCCACAATGTGGGAGTAGAGAGAATGGAACGGCCTGCCAAGAGTCCAGACCTCAACCCAATTCAACACTTGTGGGATCAGCTTGGGCGTGCTGTACGTGTTAGAGTAACCAACACAACCACGCTGGCTGACCTGCAATGAATCCTGGTTGAGGAATGGAACGCCACCCCACAGCAACGTGTGACCAGGTTGGTGTGGCTGCGTATGGATCTTCCAACCGCTACAGAGGCTCCTGACGGTGTATTAAATGAATAAAGTGTAAAATAGACAATATGTCTTGTTTTTTCCCTGTTACTGAGTCAATTCCAACAGGAGAATACACTGTTTACCATCGGCAGAGCATTTTGGCAAATTTTTCTTGGGTGCTACCCACATAATCAGCTGTGCTGCTCATCCCACAAATGCATGATCCTTACAAGTTGGACATCATTGTGAAGGTAAATAAACAGGCTTTCCAACGATGTAAAATACAAAGCCAATTAGCATTGTAACAACAGAGAAATAATCCACCAAACACATAAGTTTCCGAACTTTTTTTCCCCACTTTATATTAAAGACATCTCACAGAGAACCAGTGTAATATTGACAATTCCACAATAACTGATTTTATTACCCGTGGCTGAACCAGATCTGAGAAAATGTCAATAAAAAGGACCCGAGACAAACAATATTAGTGAACCACACACTTTTATTCCATATGTAAAAGCATAAGGATACATAAAAACGATCCTGGACTCTATTTGCCAGTTCAAACCTTCAAGTAAGGTCTTGTCCTTTATAGTCTTCAGTCATTATACGTATAATGGTACAATTACAAATAACTGCACTTTGCTTGATTACAATTCCAGTGATCACCAAGGACATATCTATCTGACAATATGATTTCATCACATTATTCTCTTTGGTTAACTGAATATATAAAAACGCTCAGTCATATGAGAAGATGGATATCACTTTCATTTCTGTGTCCAGTACAGAGTTGGTCTGGGATGCGTTTAGCCGAGCTTAGCATAAAGACTAAAACCAGGAGGGAATCAAATGAATCATGTAAAGCAGAAATGTACACATGACAGATGCTTGATAATAGTAATATTTTTTTCTATTCTAGTAATATTGTTTCTGATAAAGACAAATGTTCATGCAATAGTTTGAATAAAACAGCACCTAACAAAAACACACAGACATGCCTCTGAATATGATCCTTGATTTTGGATCATTTTGACCAATTAATGTGATAATGCCCAGATTATAGCAGCAATAAAAATCAAGGTCAAACTCCATCTCGTTTCTCCTCTTTTGTAAGACTTTGTTCTGGAAATGTCCTGGTATCCAGTTTGTAACACACCAGTCTTTCTAAATTTGTATTTCCCAAGCCTAAACCGAAATAATAATAATCTAATAGTAGAATCAGCGAGTAGTTATCTCTCTTTTCCTGTTATTTATTTAGCTAACTAGTCCTTTAAATTTTGATAAAGGAGACGGAGTGAGTCGTCGTTTACAACTCTGATTGAATTTCCTGATGCCTTTGTCTTTGAAACGTCAACAGTTTCAAACCTCAAAAGTGTGGAGGACGGAACTTGCCAAAATCAAAAATACACGTATAAATGACTCGATAAATAAATACATAAATATGTCATTAAATTTAAAGGGACTGTTTGTAACTTTGCGCACGCTTGTGGCTACGCTATTCAGACCGCTCCTCTGCCTGCTTGTCTTCACTCACACACCGCGCGCGTTCTCGCTCCACCTTAGACGTGCATCCGCGCACACTACACACTGCAGAAGAGTTCGTTTTTAGAGAATATCTAGTGAATGTACAGTGGGCGTTTGCGCAGAAATAAATGCTGCAGCTCCTCCAGACCAACAGAGGTTTTCCGTGTCTTGTGAAATGACGGGGCTCCGCAGAGAGAACCGTTATTGTCTTCGACCGGGTGCCGGTGTCTCCCTCCGACCGCGGTCGGAGACGGTAACGTTTCTCTTCCTGCTTCAGCCTCGGCACCGACCTGCTTTTCCTGCTTCAGCCCTAGAGGCTGAAGCAGGAAAAGCCAACACTAGGATCAGCAATGATTCATGGAGAGCCCTTCGTCTGGTCAGCTAACATTACTGCCAAGCAGCTGAAATATAGAGTGATATTGTGGTTTTAGCTGACGTGTGTCGCCTCACTGTTTTGAGCGATGCTCGTTCATGTCTATGTAAAGCGAGCAAGCGCGAGCCCGACGCTGACTTTCGTTGATTTAGCGGCCACAGGTGTCGCTGTTAACAAGCATTTCTGAATTTAAAAAAAAATAATATTAAAAAATAAATGTAGCCATAAAAAATTGATAACATTTTAATTTGCTTCTTCAATTGTCTGTTCATCTTCAATTATAATGTAATTATAAGGCTTTATATAAAACTCCTAATAAATATTTATAATGATAACAAGGTTTATAAAGTATTCATGCTGATGCTTTACACAGTAGTTCACACAGCACATTATAATTACCTTATTTACACAATACTCCATTCTGATTGGTCAATTTCTGTGTCCATAGCAACGGTCTGTTTTAAAGGAATAACAGACCGTTGCTATGGACGCAGTTCACTCCTTCATGGCGGTGAAAGTGCTCAGTGATGTCATCACATGGTGATGTCACGGTTCAGGAACTGGCTTTATGACATCACACTGTTATGTCATATTCCAGGCAGGAACTGGCTTTATGACATCACGTTGGCTTTAATCTCAGAAGTCTGGTTAGAAACCGAATTTCATCACAACTTCAGTACGATTACAGTCTCGATCCGAGAGAGACCTAAACGTCAGTGTGATCTACAACAGACCAGTCTTTAATAGACTACAGTCTGATCTACAACCTCTGTTGACCTAACGTGTCTAAACGACTAGTGTAAGTATATAATTACAGTATCTTTGTGTTTCTATATTTGAGTATAAGCAGTATATTGCAGTGTGTTCCATGTGAACACAAGAGATTTTATTCATGAAGATCGGTACGGGGCCGTTATTGGAGCATAACTATTTGCAAATGCGTGTGTAGAGTTGTGTAACTGTCTCTCAGTCTGTGTGTGTGTGTGTAATCATCACAATCATTTTCAGCCAATAATATCTATGTACGCATTTACAGACATTACGTTGAGAACTTATTGTTTATTTAAGAAATGTGAAAAATATGTTAATTATAATTTGCCTGAAAGTCAGAGGTCAGTATGTAAACAGTACCATAATCTGATTACCACAACCACCATATTATTTAATTTACCTATTTCATTATCTATTTTATTCTGTTATATAATAATGTTATTCATTGTTTTTTCTCTCTCATTATCCACAGTCTGCTTTGTACATCTCTAGTCTGCTACAGGATGCAACATCCAAATGCAGAGCAGTGGCTGGAATGGCTGGATGCAAAGGAGAAAAAACAAAAGCTTGTTGGCGGTCTTCAGAGCAAACATGAACCTCATCGGCAGGACCCTGAGGCCCAACGAGGACCTCGCCAACAGGCCCCTCAGGGACAACGAGGACCTCGCCAAACAGCCCCTCAGGGCCAACGAGGACCTCGCCAACAAGCCCTTCAGGGCCAACGAGGACCTCGCCAACAAGCCCCTCAGGGCCAACGAGGACCTCATCACTATGACCCTCAACGCCAACAAGGACCTCGCCAACATTACCCTCAGGTACAACGAGGACCTCGCCATCAGGACCCTCAGGGACATCGGGGACCTTGTCAGCATTTCCCTCAGGGCCAGCAAGGACCTCGTCAACATGACCCTCAGGGCCAACCTGGACCTCATCAACAGGACCTTGAGATCATCTCAAGGCAGGCGGCAGAAATCTCCAGACTCAAGGAAGCTCTTCAACTGAAGAATGAAACCTACGAGGAGCTGATTGCATGGTGTGAGGAATCAAATTTCCAAAAGGAGATGGCCAAGTACAGAGAGTTGGAGACGGAAGTCAACATGCTGCGGCATGAGAACAAGGACCTGGCCACAAAACATCAACGCCGGGAGACGGAGGTCAACAAGCTCCGGGATGAGATCAACGACCTGGCCTTAAAATATCAACGCCAGGAGACGGAGGTCAATAAGCTGCGGAATGAGAACAGCTATCTGGCCTTAAAACATCAATGCAGGGAGACGGAGTTCAACAAGCTGCAGGATGACAACAACGACCTGGCCGGAAAACAACAGGCTTTGGAGACCCAAATCAAACTGATGGCGAGTAAACTCAATCAGGTGGAGATTGAGAAGATAAAACTGGTGGACAAATGCCCTTTGGACATGCCAGTTTTAGAATCAAGGTTCCAAAAGGAGCTGGCCAAGAACACAGAGTTGGAGACGGAAGTCAACAAGCTGCGGGATGAGAACAAGGACTTGGCCGGAAAACATCAACGCTGGGAGACGGCATTCAACAAACTGCGGGATGAGATCAATGATTTGGCCTTAAAAAATCAACGCCGGGAGACAGAGTTCAAAAGACTGCAGGATGAGAACAAGGACATGGCCAGAAAACATAAACGCCGGGAGACGGAGTTCGACAAAGTGTTGGATGAGAAAAATGATCTGGCCTTAAAACATCTACGCCAGGAGACGGAGGTCAACAAGCTGTGGGACAAGAACAACGACCTGGCCCAACAACAACAACGCCGGGAGACGGAGTTCAGCCAGTTGCATGGCGAGAACAAGGTCCTGGAGGATCTCTGTCTCAAACTGAAGAAGAAAAAGAAGACGTGGGGTTTCTTCTTTGGCAGGAGGGAAACAGAGGATAGACAGACACAGCTGGAGGAGTTGAAAATCAAAATGCTCAACAAGGAGGTGAAAAAGAAAGAGAAGAGGGAGAAAGCGTAGATGAACGAGAGTCGTGACGGGGACAGTCGGGTGGAGAAGGCCGCTTGGTGTTGACACCAGTAGCTCCCTCTTCTTCCCCCCCCTCACCTCTCCACCCTCTCTCCTCCATCCACCTCACCTCCTCTCTTTTCATCCCTCCTCCTTCTGTCCACCCTCCCTCCATCCCACCTCCACCTTTACTCCCTCTCCCGTACCCCGTCGACTTCAGGGCGGCACAATGGCTCAGTGATTAATGATTAGCACTGCAGCCTCACAGAGACAGGTGGAGATCCACCTGTCCAGCTGTATGGAGTTTGCATATTCTCCCACGATATCAAAAGATATGCAAATGATTTGGACACATTTGATTTAAGCCCTGGTGATCAGGTCTCCTCCCTAATATACTAAAGGGACTGTTTGTAAGAATCAGAAATTCTTGTTAACAGCGCCACCTGTTGTGTGGGAGTCTTGTCTGAACAGCGTAGCCACACGCGAGCGCGCATATGCGAGTGTGCATATGCGACATATGCGAGCGCGCATATGCGTGCGCGCATGGGACACCGACCCCGGTGATTTATACGTGTAAGAAGTTACAAACAGTCCCTTTAAGTAATTGTTCATATGTTTAGAGTGTCAAGTGAGTTGACACTCTACTTAAATCAATCACATACAATCAATCATGGAGTTTTCCCCCTGTTGTTCAGGTTTCTCCCTCAGTCCAAATATATAAATAAATATCAATAATAAAAATAAATATTCAATAATATATGGTTTTCTGCTGGTGCTCAGTTTTTTGCCAAAAGTTCAATGTGTCTGCCACTCTGAGTAAACACATACAGTGTAAATACATTATTGTATTTCGGTGACTTTAAAGTAGAAGTACTGGTAGCTGTTTAAGTTATGATATAGAAGCTGAAGCTGATCAACAAAATAATCAAAGTGACATAATAAAAGATTATATTTTAAGAGCTGGTTCTGTAATAAATAATTATATTCTGCAGGAAAAACCATGTGACCTTCATCACTGACGGGCTTATGATTATTTTTAATATTATCATTATTTACCGTTAATAACATTTGATTATTAACAGACAGTTGTAAACATATTTTCTTTCTGAATGTGAAACACTGGTATATGTGTTGAATACATGAGGTGGACCATTATTGTGTGAGTTGACTGATGACGAGTTCAAGGATGATGTTTCACTCTTAATTTTTTTCATTTGGTCTCCAAATAATTCTAGAAACATATTTAATTTCACCTCTTTAAAAAGGATAAGAAAATAATATTTACTCTGATATCTACAGAAGTATGGAGGACGGACCCTGCCAAAAAGAATGAATAAATAAATAAATGACTTGAGAAATAAATAAATGTCATTAAATGCAGCATTAAAAATAAATGTAGCTATTAATTACTTGATAAGATTTCACATAAATTGATATATCTGTTTTAATTTGCGCCTTTATTTATTTATTTATTTATTCATATATTTATTTACTTATTTGTTTATTTACTCTTCTATTTAATTTTCCCTTTTATTTATTTATTTTTTGGTCGTTGTTAATTTTTTAGGTATTTTAATATATATTTTGTTTATTTCTATTTTATTTATTAATTTGTTCTTGAAGTTTTTATTATATTTATTTATTCATGCACTCATTTTTATTTTTATTTTTAAATTAATTAATTACTTTATTTATTTATGTCAGCATAATGTTCCCTTTGCATTTCATTTTTACATTTTATTTATTTCAACAAACTTATTTATTTCTGTATTCTTTTCCTCATACAATTCTTTTGACATTTCTTTGTGCCTGTCTGCCTCATTATGCAAATGAGGGGGCTGCCAGTAAAAGCATAAATACATACATACATTTAAAAATAAAAATAAAAAATAAGTGCAAAAATAAAGAAATACATTAAAAAATAAATACATGAATACATAAAAGGAAAAAATAAACAAGAGTGAATAAATAAGGAAATTAATACACAAACAAATAAATAAAAGAGCAAATTAAAACAGACAAATAAATTCACATTCTCGTTTTATCAATTAATTAATGGCTACATTTATTTGTAATATTATTTTCCTACATTTTATGGCATATTTTTTATTTTTATTTTCTTTTATTATTTTCTTTTTTTTATTATTCTTTTTTTTTTTATTTATTGTGCTACGGCCTTGTCAGTATGATTCTGTCTTGGCCTGCCTGTTTGCCTCTGTCAGTTCCCCTGATTGCCTCAAGATGGCCTCTCGCTCTCTCCCTCATGGAAGGCTGGTGCCTTGCAGGCTCCCAGCTTGTTTTTTTTTTGTGGTTTTGCTTATATTTAGTTATCCCTTATGTTAAAGGTATCTTAGGTTAGCACTATAGTTTCACAGCACCCATCACCCACACCTCAATACTGACTCTACACCCTTATTGACATCATTTTGCTTCAGTTAAATTTATCTTTAAAGAACTTATTTGCATATTTAAACTGTTACTGTGTGGACTTCCCTTTTTTGTTATGCTCTCGAACGAGCTGGGCATAAAAATTGAGTGATTTATTTATTGAGTTATTTATTCATTTTTATCTGATTTAGGCAAGTTCTGTCCTCCATAATTAACTGTTAATAAAGCTAGAACCATTGCTCTACATTATATTTATATTTCAATTAAAAGATGGTAAGAATTCATTATATAGCAAGCACGTTCACTGGTTACTACCCGGTTGTTTGGGAACGGAGATGTTAGTAAACGTACGTTACATTAACGGAATGCATGAATACATTCACGCACAGGCTTACATCATACAGCCTATGGGTGTATTATAAGACAATAAAAGTGATGAATTACAGCCAATATATCCATTATTACAGCCGTAAACAGCTAGCAGGAAACTGGCAGGCAGAACCGGGCAGAACCGAGACCTATGGAAAGGAGGCTGGGTCACGCGTCATCAACGCGTCATATCTTTGCGGTAAACACATTGGGCAGAACCGTTCTTTTAATACATCCATGGGCAGAACCGAGGCCTATGGAACGGAGGCTGGGTCACGGGCGGACGTGGCTCTTTGGGTATAACACATGCGCAGTGTAACTGAAGCTGCGGTCCTGCGTTGGAATTGGCTCAATTTCAGCGAGTGCAGACCAGATTTTGTGTTTTACCCCCAAAGATATGACGCGTGACCCAGCCTCCTTTCCATAGGCCTTAGACAGAACTCGGATATGTCACATGAGCGCGCAGGGTGGCGCAGTCTCGTAGGTCTGATGCGCGTTCATTATGCCGAGGAAAATAACTCTGGATTCAGCTATTAGTTCATTTTATAACTTTAAAAACTAAATTTTTGAAATAAGGGCTGTTTAGGCGTTCTTACTGGGAAGTTGATTCACCTAAAAAAAAAGATCTACTGAGTTACAGATGTCTCTTTCCCACTGTAAGTCTATGGGAAAAAGTCTTTTTGGGTCCAGTGCATCACGTGACTGACACGGAAGTTGCAGGTTAATTTGGACACTATGAAAGTCGGGATCGTCGACCGGCACACTTCCTGGGGGCTTGATTAGCATCACCTAGTGTGCTGGAGTAATATGCATTTATTGACATACATTATGTGGCCCCTTTGTGACAACGAAAAATCCCTTCTCTTCATCTGTTATATTTAACACACTATACATTTCCCATTGCTCTATTATGCAGCATATATCTCTTTTTATCGGCAATGTAGAATTAACCTGTGTCCAAGACAGCAGGCCTGCATTATTTCTTCCCGTTTCTATGTGCAAAATGTTTCTTTACAATGGTCAGACAAGACACTTGCATGTACATTTAATCCCCTTAAAAAGTTGTATTTTAGATATTATTAGATCTGCATGATTGAATTGTGCAAAAGCGCCAGTCTTGAGGGTTCAAACTGTGTTGTTTTCTTTTAAGAACATGTAATACTCTTTTGCTATCAGGAAATAAAAGCCAGTGGTGATCCCATATCTCCACAATCTGGGACCTAACTTCATCCTCCAAGATGACAACGCTCGCCCCCACGGAGCCAGGGTCATCACAGACTACCTCCACAATGTGGGAGTAGAGAGAATGGAACGGCCTGCCAAGAGTCCAGACCTCAACCCAATTCAACACTTGTGGGATCAGCTTGGGCGTGCTGTACGTGTTAGAGTAACCAACACAACCACGCTGGCTGACCTGCAATGAATCCTGGTTGAGGAATGGAACGCCACCCCACAGCAACGTGTGACCAGGTTGGTGTGGCTGCGTATGGATCTTCCAACCGCTACAGAGGCTCCTGACGGTGTATTAAATGAATAAAGTGTAAAATAGACAATATGTCTTGTTTTTTCCCTGTTACTGAGTCAATTCCAACAGGAGAATACACTGTTTACCATCGGCAGAGCATTTTGGCAAATTTTTCTTGGGCGCTACCCACATAATCAGCTGTGCTGCTCATCCCACAAATGCATGATCCTTACAAGTTGGACATCATTGTGAAGGTAAATAAACAGGCTTTCCAACGATGTAAAATACAAAGCCAATTAGCATTGTAACAACAGAGAAATAATCCACCAAACACATAACAAGTTTCCGAACTTTTTTTCCCCACTTTATATTAAAGACATCTCACAGAGAACCAGTGTAATATTGACAATTCCACAATAACTGATTTTATTACCCGTGGCTGAACCAGATCTGAGAAAATGTCAATAAAAAGGACCCGAGACAAACAATATTAGTGAACCACACACTTTTATTCCATATGTAAAAACATAAGGATACATAAAAACGATCCTGGACTCTATTTGCCAGTTCAAACCTTCATGTAAGGTCTTGTCCTTTATAGTCTTCATTCATTATACGTATAATGGTACAATTACAAATAACTGCACTTTGCTTGATTACAATTCCAGTGATCACCAAGGACATATCTATCTGACAATATGATTTCATCACATTATTCTCTTTGGTTAACTGAATATATAAAAACGCTCAGTCATATGAGAAGATGGATATCACTTTCATTTCTGTGTCCAGTACAGAGTTGGTCTGGGATGCGTTTAGCCGAGCTTAGCATAAAGACTAAAACCAGGAGGGAATCAAATGAATCATGTAAAGCAGAAATGTACACATGACAGATGCTTGATAATAGTAATATTTTTTTCTATTCTAGTAATATTGTTTCTGATAAAGACAAATGTTCATGCAATAGTTTGAATAAAACAACACCTAACAAAAACACACAGACATGCCTCTGAATATGATCCTTGATTTTGGATCATTTTGACCAATTAATGTGATAATGCCCAGATTATAGCAGCAATAAAAATCAAGGTCAAACTCCATCTCGTTTCTTCTCTTTTGTAAGACTTTGTTCTGGAAATGTCCTGGTATCCAGTTTGTAACACACCAGTCTTTCTAAATTTGTATTTCCCAAGCCTAAACCGAAATAATAATAATCTAATAGTAGAATCAGCGGGTAGTTATCTCTCTTTTCCTGTTATTTATTTAGCTAACAAGTCCTTTAAATTTTGACACCCGGTAAAGGAGACGGAGTGAGTCGTCGTTTACAACTCTGATTGAATTTCCTGATGCCTCCGTCTTTGAAACGTCAACAGTTTCAAACCTCAAAAGTGTGGAGGACGAAACTTGCCAAAATAAAAATTACACGTATAAATGACTCGATAAATAAATACATAAATATGTCATTAAAATTAGCAAAAAATGCAGAAAAATAAAATAAAAGTAAATGTAGCCATACAAATTGATAAAATTTAACATAAATTGTTATTTCTGTTTCTGTCATAGTCTTTAAAGCACTACAGTCTGATCTACAACAGACCATAGTCTTTAAACCACTACAGTCTGATCTACAACAGACCATAGTCTTTAAACCACTACAGTCTGATCCACAACAGACCATAGTCTTTAAACCACTACAGTCTGATCTACAACAGACCATAGCCTTTAATAGACTACAGTCTGATCCACAACAGACCATAGTCTTTAAACCACTACAGTCTGATCCACCACAGACCATAGTCTTTAATAGACTACAGTCTGATCTACAACCTCTGTTGACCTAACGTGTCTAAACGACTAGTGTAAGTATATAATTACAGTATCTTTGTATGTCTATATTTGAGTATAAGCAGTATATTGCAGTGTGTTCCATGTGAACACAAGAGATTTTATTCATGAAGATCGGTACGGGGCCGTTATTGGAGCATAACTATTTGCAAATGTGTGTGTAGAGTTGTGTAACTGTCTCTCAGTCTGTGTGTGTGTGTGTAATCATCACAATCATTTTCAGCCAATAATATCTATGTACGCATTTACAGACATTACGTTGAGAACTTATTGTTTATTTAAGAAATGTGAAAAATATGTTAATTATAATTTGCCTGAAAGTCAGAGGTCACAATGTAAACAGTACCATAATCTGATTACCACAACCACCATATTATTTAATTTACCTATTTCATTATCTATTTTATTCTGTTATATAATAATGTTATTCATTGTTTTTTCTCTCTCATTATCCACAGTCTGCTTTGTACATCTCTAGTCTGCTACAGGATGGAACATCAAAATGCAGAGCAGTGGCTGGAATGGCTGGATGCAAAGGAGAAAAAACAAAAGCTTGTTGGCGGTCTTCAGAGCGAACATGAACCTCATCGGCAGGACCCTGAGGCCCAACGAGGACCTCGCCAACAGGCCCCTCAGGGACAACGAGGACCTCGCCAAACAGCCCCTCAGGGCCAACGAGGACCTCGCCAACAAGCCCCTCAGGGCCAACGAGGACCTCATCACTATGACCCTCAACGCCAACAAGGACCTCGCCAACATTACCCTCAGGTACAACGAGGACCTCGCCATCAGGACCCTCAGGGACATCGGGGACCTTGTCAGCATTTCCCTCAGGTCCAGCAAGGACCTCGTCAACATGACCCTCAGGGCCAACCTGGACCTCATCAACAGGACCTTGAGATCATCTCACAGCAGGCGGCAGAAATCTCCAGACTCAAGGAAGCTCTTCAACTGAAGAATGAAACCTACGAGGAGCTGCTTGCATGGTGTGAGGAATCAAGGTTCCAAAAGGAGATGGCCAAGAACAGAGAGTTGGAGACGGAAGTCAACGAGCTGCGGGATGAGAATAAGGACCTGGCCACAAAACATCAACGCCGGGAGACGGAGGTCAACAAGCTCCGGGATGAGATCAACGACCTGGCCTTAAAATATCAACGCCAGGAGACGGAGGTCAATAAGCGGAAAGAGCAGTGACTGGAATGGCTGGATGCAAAGGAGAAAAAACAAAAGCTTGTTGGCGGTCTTCAGAGCGAACATGAAACTCATCGGCAGGACCCTGAGACCCAACGAGGACCTCGCCAACAGGCCCCTCAGGGCCAACGAGGACCTTGCCAAACAGCCCCTCAGGGCCAACGAGGACCTCGCCAACAAGCCCCTCAGAGCCAACGAGGACCTCATCAACAGCACCCTCAGAGCCAACGAGGACCTCATCAACATTACCCCCAGGGCCAACGAGGACCTTGTCAACATGACCCTCAAGGCCAACAACGACCTCATCAACAGGATTTTGTGATCAAAACACAGCAGGCGGCAGAAATCTCCCGACTCAAGGGAGCTCTTCAACTCAAGAATGAAACCTGCCAGCTCCAGAACCAGGAGTACGAGGAGTTGCTTGAATGGTGTGAGGACTCAAGGTTCCAAAAGGAGATGGCCAAGAACAGAGAGTTGGAGACGGAAGTCAACAAGCTGCAGCATGAGAATAAGGACCTGGCCGCAAAACATCAACGCCGGGAGACAGAGGTCAACATGCTCCGGGATGAGATCAACGATCTGGCCTTAAAACATCAACGCCAGGAGACGGAGGTCAACAAGCTGCAGGAGAACAAGGACCCGGCGGCAGAAATCTCCCGAGTCAAGGAAGCTCTTAAACTGAAGAATGAAACCTACCAGCTCCTGAACCAGGAGTACGAGGAGCTGCTTGAATGGTGTGAGGAATCAAGGTTCCAAAAGGAGATGGACAAGAACAGAGAGTTGGAGACGGAAGTCAACAAGCTGCGGGATGAGAACAAGGACTTGGCCGCAAAAACATCAATGCCGGGAGACGGAGGTCAACAAGCTGCGGGATGAGATCAACGATCTGGCCTTAAAACATCAACGCCAAGAAATGGAGGTCAACAAGCTGCGGGATGAGAACAGCTATCTGGCCTTAAAACATCAGGTGGAGATTGAGAATATAAAACTGGTGGTCAAATTCCCTTTGGACATGCCAGTTTTGGAATCAAGGTTCCAAAAGGAGCTGGCCAAGAACACAGAGTTTGAGACGGAAGTCAACAAGCTGCGGGATGAAAACAAGGTCCTGGCCGGAAAACATCAACGCTGGGAGACGGCGTTCAACAAACTGCGGGATGAGATCCACGATCTGGCCTTAAAACATCAACGCCGGGAGACGGAGTTCAAAAGGCTGCAGGATGAGAACAAGGACATGGCCAGAAAACATCAACAGCGGGAGACGGAGTTCGACAAAGTGTTGGATGAGAACAACGATCTGGCCTTAAAACATCTACGCCAGGAGACAGAGTTCAAAAGGCTGCAGGATGAGAACAAGGACCTGGCCGGAAAACAACAGGCTTGGGAGACCCAAATCAAAGCATTGGCGAGTAATCTCAATCAGGTGGAGATTGAGAAGATAAAACTGATGGACAAATTCACTTTGGACATGCCAGTTTTGGAATCAAGGTTCCAAAAGGAGCTGGCCAAGAACACAGAGTTGGATGAGAACACGGACCTGGCGGGAAAACATGAACGCCGGGAGACAGAGTTCAACAAGCTGCAGGATGAGATCAACGACCTGGCCGGAAAACATCAACGCCGGGAGATGAAATTAAAAGTCGTGGAGGACAAGAACCACGACCTGGCCCAACAACAACGCAGGGAGACGGAGTTCAGCCAGGTACATGGCGAGAACAAGGTCCTGGAGGATCTCTGTCTCAAACTGAGCAAGAAGAAGAAGACGTGGGGTTTCTTCTTTCGCAGGAGGGAAACAGAGGATAGACAGACACAACTGGAAGAGTTGAAAACCAGAATGCTCAAGGAGGTGTTAAAGAAAGAGAAGAGGGAGAAAGCGTAGATGAAAGAGAGTCGTGACGGCAACAGTCGGTTGGAGAAGGCTGCTGGGTGTTGACACCAGTAGCTCCCACTTCTTCCCCCCCTCACCTCTCTCTTCCATCCACCTCACCTCCTCTCTTTTCATCCCTCCTCCTTCTGTCCACCCTCCCTCCATCCCACCTCCACCCTTCCTCCCTCATGTACCCCGTCGACTTCAGGGCGGCACAGTGGCTCAGTGATTAATGATTAGCACTGCAGCCTCACAGAGACAGGTGGAGATCCACCTGTCCAGCTGTATGGAGTTTGCATATTCTCCCACAATATCAAAAGATATGCAAATGATTTGGACACTCATTGTATTTGATTTAAGCCCTGGTGATCAGGTCTCCTCCCTAATATACTAAAGGGACTGTTTGTAAGAATCAGAAATGCTTGTTAACAGCGACACCTGTTGTGTGGGAGTCTTCTCTGAACAGCGTAGCCACTCACGAGCGCGCATATGCGAGCGCGCATATGCGAGCGCGCATGGGACACCGACCAATTAGTTCATATGCTTCGAGTTGACACTCGAAGCATATGAACTAATTGGTAATATATTTAGAGTGTCAAGTGAGTTGACACTCTACTTAAATCAATCACATACAATCAATCATGGAGTTTTCCCCCTGTTGTTCAGGTTTCTCTCTCAGTCCAAATATATGAATAAATATCAATAATAAAAATAAATATTCAATAATATATGGTTTTCTGCTGGTGCTCAGTTTTTTGCCAAAAGTTCAATGTGTCTGCCACTCTGAGTAAACACATACAGTGTAAATACATTATTGTATTTCAGTGACTTTAAAGTAGAAGTACTGCTATCTGTTTAAGTTATGATATAGAAGCTGAAGTTGATCAACAAAATGATCAATGTGACATAATAAAAGATGGTATTTTAGGAGCTGGTTCTGTAATAAATAATGATATTCTGCAGGAAAAACCATGTGACCTTCATCACTGATGGGCTTATGATTATTAACAGACAGTTGTAAACATATTTTCTTTCTGAATGTGAAACACTGGAATACGTGTTGAATACATGAGGTGGACCAGCATTGTGTGAGTTGACTGATGACGAGATCAAGGATGATGTTTCACTCTACATTTGTTGGTCTCCAAATAATTCTAGAAACATATTTAATTTCACCTCTTTTCAAAGGATAAGAAAATAATATTTACTCTGATATCTACAGAAGTATGGAGGACGGAACCTGCCAAAAAGAATGAATAAATAAATAAATGACTTGAGAAATAAATAAACATGTCATTAAATGCAACATTAAAAATAAATGTAGCTATTAATTAATTGATAAAATGTCACATAAATTGATATATCTGTTTTAATTTGCTCCTTTATTTATTCATTTATTTATTTATTTACTCTTCTATTTAATTTTCCCTTTTATTTATTTATGTTTTGGTCGTTGTTAATTTTTAATGTATTTTAAAATATTTTTTTTGTTCCTATTTTATTTATTAATTTTATTTCTATTTTTAAATTCATTAATTACTTTATTTATTAATGTCTGCATCATTTTTCCTTTTCCATATAATTTTTCCATTTTATTTATTTCACCAAACCTATTTATTTCTGTATTCTTTTCTTCATACATTTCTTTTGACATTTCTTTTTGCATGTCTGCCTCATTATGCAAATGATGGAGCTGCCAGTAAATGCATAAATACATACATTAAAAACAAATAAATGAATTCATAAAAGGGGAAAATAAACAGAAGAGTGAATAAATAAGGAAATTAATACATAAACAAATAAATAAAAGAACAAATTAAAAAAGACAAACAAATTCACATTCACATTTTATCAATTAATTAATGGCTACATTTATTTGTAATATTATTTTGCTATATTTAATGGCATATTTATTTTTTATTCTTTATTTATTTTCTTTTATTATTTTCTTTTTTATTTATTGTGCGACGGCCTTGTCAGTATGATTCTGTCTTGGGCTGTCTGTTTGCCTCTGTCAGTTCCCCTGATTGCCTGGCCCCTCCCCTCTCATTAGGAGATTAGCCTCACCACTTAATTTTGCTTCAGTTAAATTATCTTTAATAAACTCATTTGCATATTTAAACTGTTACTGTGTGCACTTCCCTTATTCGTTATGCTCTTGAACAAGCTGGACATGAATACATTCAGGGCACAGGCTTACATCATACAGCCTATGGGTGTATTATAAGACAATAAAAGTGATGAATTACAGCCAATATATCCATTATGACAGCCGCAAACAGCTAGCAGGAAACTGGCAGGCAGAACCGGGCAGAACCGAGACCTATGGAAAGGAGGCTGGGTCACGCGTCATCAACGCGTCATATCTTTGGGGTAAACACATTGGGCAAAACTGTTCTTTTAATACATCCATGGGCAGAACCAAGGCCTATGGAATATTACTGTAAAACTTTTTCCTGTAAAATTACAGTAACTTACAGGAGAAACTGCTGCCAGTATTTTACTGTAAAATTTACACTATCTCTACTGTATCAAAGAATACAGTAGCTTACTGTAATCAAAGCATACAGTAATTTGCTGTAATAATTCAAAAATTACAGTAAAATACTGGCAGCAGTTTCGCCAGTAAGTTACTGTAAAATTTACAGTATCTGTACTGTATCAAAGTAACATCCAAATAAAACATTCAAATACTCAAGCCCTTACAAATAAAAAATAGTGTGATGAGTTGTGAGTGAGTAAGAGACACAGTGTGTGTGTGTGTGTGTGTGTGTGTGTGTATCTGACTGACTGAGTGAGGGTGTATATTTGACTGTGTATGAATATCTGAGTCCATGGACTGAGTAAATACCATAACTTTTCTGTTTCAAAATGAAATAGCCTCCCCTGTTACACTGAGGGGGTTCACTAGACAGAACCATCCTATTGAACAATACTGTGTGCTGGCTAAACATCTTCAATATTAAACGTAGAAATAATGGCAGGTTGAACATTGTAAATAGAATAAAATACAAAAATACAAAAATAGCCCTTACAAATAAAAATACTGTTGTGAATGAATGAATTCATGTGTGAGTGTATCTGAGTAAGTGACGGGCTTAAAACATTTGTACTTTGTGGACTGAGTAAATACTGTAACTTTTCTGTTTCAAAATGAAATAGCCTCCCCCGTTACACTGCGGGGGTTCACTAGACAGAACCATACTGTTGAACAATACTGTGTGCTGGCTCAATATGGTCAATTATTAAACGTATAAATAATGCCAGGTTGAACATTTTAAGCAAAATTAAATAAAAAATAACATTGTGAATAAGTGAGACACAGACACAAAGGGATTTTCAGTAATTGAGTGAGATATGGAGGGTTTGTGTGTGTGCATTTTAACTCTACAGACAGAGTCAGGGATGTGATTGTTAAACTCACACAAAGTCCCACTCGAAATCCATGAGCTTCCGCAGGAGGGTGCAAACATGAGGATTCAGGGATGTCACTTTCTTATGAACCATTTTCCCGCTCTTCTTGCTGGTCACCTTTCCCTGTCGTGCCTTTGTCTCTCTCTCTGGGTTGATCCTGACACGGCTTCTACAAGGCATAGCAAGGTAAAACAAAAAGACACAAATGTGAATCAAACCACCTCTTACCTAATATTAGACCACTAAATATTGTTAGTGTAAATAATACCTGATTTATTATAAGTCCCCAAACCGTTCTTTTTCATGCTTTATGTTTGCAATGCATATTAGAGTAGATACACGTGGACATGGTGAAATACTTCTTGCTAATATAGCTTACTTGCATGATGTTTTATGAGTGTCACACTTTTGGAATATGCATATAACATTGAGTGTTTTTGGTAACTTGATGACTCTTTGATAATTATCTATTTAATTTAATTATTCAAGACTAATAGCAATGGGTTATTAATTTATATATGAAATATTATTGAAGGCTAATACTGTTTTTATGTTTCTTGTGTATATTTTAGAACCACACATACACACCCAAACGTCCAAGTGATCATTTAAGCTTATTTTGGAATGAACTCTCCATACCCTACTCTCTGATCGTATGTCTATCACACATAGATAGATGCAAGGATAGCTGTAAGGCCCAAACATCTGACACAAATGACTATATGGAATTCAAACTTACCTCTGTATGAATTCAAGTGTGCAGGCAGCGTGATCCTGATATTGGAGGTTGAAGTTGTAGTAGGATGTGAAGACAACAGCAAGCCCCAACGCAGACAATGCCCCTTCACACACCACCTGACCCTCGATGCTTACCATCCAGCGCTGGTCGGAAATCATTGGACCTGAAACACAATGCAAAAAGCTTTAGGCTGAATACCAAATTGACCATTTGACGAATTATCAAGTGGCCACTTACCGCGTTATTGTTTTTGTATGGTATTGGCATTTCCAACTGATATTTGAAAACCTTTCTAAAAAAATGTAAGCCTCCGCTAGATATCAGGAATTCTTGATGCAGGATGTGAGATGCTACTCATCTACTGTACTGCTCTTGGATGTATCCAGGTAGCCATTTACATACTTGCGACACCATCGCGCACTCATTTGCATAAAGCTTAGTGGTTGTGTCGGCTGCAGTGAAGGAGAAATCAAGTAAAAAAGTTAATACAAATAAAATAAAATCTACAAAGGGAGGGAGAATATCAAAAGAACTATTTACACATTTACAAGCTATAGGAACACCCTAATCCAGAAAGAGAGTGAGAGAAAAGCTCAAACAAACTATTTATATATAAGAGAAGAATCAGAGAAATTATTATTCCGTAGCTTACTGTGTATGTATTATAGTCAACTATTTATTAACTAAAACATAGCCCACTGTGTATGTATTATAGAGTCAACTATTTATTAACCATCTAAAACTATGTATTTATTTATCCATTTCTGTATGCACAACTGTTTATGAATCAGTATCTATTTATAAGAATGTAAAGGTGTGTGTATTATATACAATATAGAAGACATAACCATAGAAACTCACTACAACTGAACTCCAACTCCAGCGGCAAGCAGCGTCTTCCTGCCTGCCCCACACCTTCTGACTGCCTGCTGACAGGCTCAATAGAAATACTCTGCATATGTGCACTAGTACAGTGTAAGTAGAAACGTGGGGCTTAGTGCTTACCTAGAATGATCAACCAAGGGCTATCAGGAAGGGTGAGGGATGCCTTCACAGTCGCCGCTGTGTCTGACACCTATATAGGAGACAATAAAGGCATTGCAATTCTAAGTTAATGTTAATACAATTAAACAATGCTTTAACTATAGTCGTCATCAATTTTCCTTTTTAAAGAAATTATTTTTAAAATCCCACTGAGCTCCACTCATTGCATTTCAATAATTTCAATGTCTTAATCTGAAATAAACTACATCAGTTATACTCACATCTGCCTGCAAGATGAGGACATCTCTCTTCTATTTGAAGCACCCTGCTTGCTCATCTGAGCACCCTGCATGCTCATGTGAGCACCCTGCTTGCTCAACAGTATTCTCTCCATCATCTCTACCTGACCTGATCTGACTCAAAAGATTACCAACTACACAACCTTTATGTGTTCTTGACAAGTGTGATGAAAAAGTGGATATCACAGTAAACATTTTACCACAATTTGTGAATGGACATAAGACTGGTTTCCCCTCTTTAATGTGAGTCTTCAAGTGAGAAAATAATGTAGACAAACTGTCACATTTGACTACAGAAATCGATGTGGCATGATAAAACGTCTAATGTTAATGTCCTTATGCCAGAACATCCTTCCCTCAAGCTTGACACCCTCTGATCTGGGTGATCTCTATATACATGGCATTTTAAAGCTGTAACTTTGCCAAATGAACGGTTACAATCGTGGAAAGCACATTTAAATGGGATGTGTGGGGTGTTTTGGTGAACTTTCATATGCCAAACAATATTTAGTACCACATGCATGGCGGCAAAATTGACAGTTGAACATTCTGGAAACACAAGATAGATACTGCCTTGTCTCCCTTTTAGATTGTTGCTATTAGTAGTTATTAGTAATTCTATTGAGAATTTAAATGCTGACTAGGCTAAAACCAGCTAGCTCGTTAGCTAGCGCTAACTAACGAGCTAGCGCTAGCTAACGAGCTAGCGCTAGCTAACGTGAATATAAGATAGACTACTGGTGTTTGTTACCTGTGATACTAATGAGTATTGAAATATAGACGAAGCTAAGAATAGCTAACGACCAAACGTTAGCTAGCTTAAGTACATACACTGAGGAACATGCACTGTGTTAGCAAAGGTACAATAC
Source organism: Sebastes umbrosus (assembly GCF_015220745.1). NCBI lineage: Eukaryota > Metazoa > Chordata > Actinopteri > Perciformes > Sebastidae > Sebastes > Sebastes umbrosus. The sequence continues at coordinate 21,909,090 of NC_051289.1, forward strand.
AACTTGATGATTTGACTTACCATGAAGTAAGGTAATGTAACCACTGGAGTTTCCCTTCGTCTGGTCTGACGATCAAAATGGAACTGGCGGTGGTGAAAATAAGAAGTGTTTATCCAAACTGCTGCTGTCTCTCCTCAAGTTGCACTGGAGAACAACGATGCTGCTGCTGCTGCTGCCAGAGTGAGCTGTTGAGCTGTTGACCGTTGAGCTGTTGACCGTTGAGCTGTTGACCGTTGAGCTGTTGAGCTGTGGTGCTCAACGGTCAACTCGAAAAAAATACGCGGGAGAATTTAGAAAAATAGCCGTTAATTTATTTTCCCGAGATTCTCAGCGGCAAGCAAAAAGATACACTTGACCGCTGGGATCATGGGAGAAAGCGTTCTGACTCCCAGAATGCATTGCTTTCACAGTAATATACAGTAAAAGCATTTTACAGGTAACTGTTAGAATCTAGCTGTAAATGTACATCTAAGTGTTACATGGGTCACGGGCGGACGTGGCTATTTGGGTATAACACATGCGCAGTGTAACTGAAGCTGCGGTCGCGTGTTGGAATCGGCTCAATCTCGGCGAATGCAGACCAGATCTTGTGTTTTACCCCCAAAGATATACATTCATACATGTAAGAAGTTACAAACAGTCCCTCTAACTAATGTTCATATGTTTAGAGTGTCAAGTGAGTTGACACTACCTAAATCAATCACATACAATCAATCATGGAGTTTTCCCCCTGTTGTTCAGGTTTCTCCCTCAGTCCAAATATATGAATAAATATCAATAATAAAAATAAATATTCAATAATATAGGGTTTTCTGCTGGTGCTCAATTTTTGCCAAAAGTTCAATGTGTCTGCCACTCTGAGTAAACACATACAGTGTAAATACATTATTGTATTTCGGTGACTTTAAAGTAGAAGTACTGGTATCTGTTTAAGTGATGATATAGAAGCTGAAGCTGATCAACAAAATGATCAATGTGACATAATAAAAGATGGTATTTTAGGAGCTGGTTCTGTAATAAATAATGATATTCTGCAGGAAAAACCATGTGACCTTCATCACTGACGGGCTTATGATTATTTTTAATATTATCATTATTTACTGTTAATAACATTTGATTATAAACAGACAGTTGTAAACATATTTTCTTTCTGAATGTGAAACACTGGTATATGTGTTGAATACATGAGGTGGACCAACATTGTGTGAGTTGACTGATGACGAGATCAAGGATGATGTTTCACTCTAAATTTTTTTCATTTGGTCTCCAAATAATTCTAGAAACATATTTAATTTCACCTCTTTAAAAAGGATAAGAAAATAATATTTACTCTGATATCTACAGAAGTATGGAGGACGGAACCTGCCAAAAAGAATGAATAAATGAATAAATAAATAAATGACTTGAGAAAAAAATAAATATGTCATTAAATGCAGCATTAAAAATAAATGTAGCCATTAATTACTTCATAAGATTTCACATAAATTGATTTTTCTGTTTTAATTTGCGCCTTTATTTATTTATTTATTCATATATTTATTTACTTATTTATTTATTTACTCTTCTATTTAATTTTCCCTTTCATTTATTTATTTTTTTGTCGTTGTTAATTTTTTAGGTATTTTAATATATTTTGTTTATTTCTATCTTATTTATTAATTTGTTCTTGAAGTTTTTATTATATTTATTTATTTATGCACTCATTTTTATTTCTATTTTTAAATTAATTAATTACTTTATTTATTTATGTCAGCATAATTTTCCCTTTGCATTTCATTTTATTTATTTCACCAAACTTATTTATTTCTGTATTCTTTTCCTCATACATTTCTTTGTGCATGTCTGCCTCATTATGCAAATGAGGGGGCTGCCAATAAAAGCATAAATACATACATAAATAAATACATACATTTAAAAATAAAAATAAAAAATAAGTGCAAAAATAAATAAATATAATATAAATTAAAAAAGAAAGAAATACATTAAAAAATAAATACATGAATACATAAAAGGAAAAAATAAACAAAAGAGTGAATAAATAAGGAAATTAATAAATAAACAAATAAATAAAAGAGCAAATTAAAACAGACAAATAAATTCACATTCACATTTTATCAATTAATTTATGGCTACATTTATTTGTGATATTATTTTGCTACATTTTATGGCATATTTTTTATTTTTGTTTTCTTTTATTATTTTCTTTTTTATTATTATTTTTTTTTATTTATTGTGCGACAGCTTTGTCAGTATGATTCTGTCTTGGCCTGCCTGTTTGCCTCTGTCAGTTCCCCTGATTGCCTGGCCCCTCCCCTCTCATTAGGAGATTGATGGGAGCATATATAAGCAGGGTCATTTCAAGATGGCCTCTCTCTCTCTCCCTCATGGAAGGCTGGTGCCTTGCAGGCTCCCAGCTCGGTTTGTTTGGTTTTGCTTATATTTAGTTATCCCTTATGTTAAAGGTATCTTAGGTTAGCACTATAGTTTCACAGCACCCATCACCCACACTTCCTGGATTAGTCGACACACGCTCCGAAGCCTCGGCACAGCACGTAACATCACTACTGAATACTGACTTTACACCCTTATTGACTTCAGTTTGCTTTAGTTAAATTACCTTTAATAAACTTATTTGCATATTTAAACTGTTACTGTGTGGACTTCCCTTATTTGTTATGCTCTCGAATGAGCTGGGCATAACAATTGAATGATTTATGTGAGTTATTTATTCATATATATCTGATTTCGGCAAGTTCTGTCCTCCATAATTAACTGTTAATAAAGCTAGAACCATTGCTCTACATTATATTTATATTTCAATTAAAAGATGGCAAAAATGCATTATACAGCAAGCACGTTCACTAGTTACTACCCGGTTGTTTGGTAACGGAGATGTTAATAAACGTACGTTACATTAACGGAATGCATGAATACATTCATGGCACAGGCTTACATCATACAGCCTACGGGTGTATTATAAGACAATAAAAGTGATGAATTACAGCCAATATATCCATTATTACAGCCGCAAACAGCTAGCAGGAAGCTGGCAGGCAGCAAGGCCTATGGAAAGGAGGCTGGGTCACACGTCATCAACGCGTCATATCTTTGCGGTAAACACATTGGGCAGAACTGTTCTTTTAATCCATGGGCAGAACCAAGGCCTATGGAACGGAGGCTGGGTCACGGGCGGACGTGGCTCTTTGGGTATAACACATGCGCAGTCTAACTGAAGCTGCGGTCCTGCGTTGGAATTGGCTCAATTTCAGCGAGTGCAGACCAGATTTTGTGTTTTACCCCCAAAGATATGACGCGTGACCCAGCCCCCTTTCCATAGGCCTTGGGCAGAACCCGGATATGTCACATGAGCGCGCAGGGTGGCGCAGTCTCGTGGGTCTGATGCGCGTTCATTATGCCGAGGAAAATAACTCTGGATTTAGGTATTAGTTCATTTTACAACTTTAATTTTTTTTTAAATGTGGGCTATTTAGGTGTTCGTACTGAGAAGTTGATTCACCTAAAAAAAAAAAAAGATCTGCTGAGTTACAGACGTCTCTTTCCCACTGTAAGTCTATGGGAAAAAGTCTTTTTGGGCCCAGTGCATCACGTGACTGACACGGAAGTTGCAGGTTAATTTGGACACTATGAAAATCGGGATCGTCGACCGGCACACTTCCTGGGGGCTTGATTAGCATCACCTAGTGTGCTGGAGTAATATGCATTTATTGACATACATTATGTGGCCCCTTTCTGACAACGAAAAATCCCTTCTCTTCATCTATGTTATATTTAACACACTATACATTTCCCATTGCTCTATTATGCAGCATATATCTCTGTTAATCGGCTATGTAGAATTAACCTGTGTCCAAGACAGCAGGCCTGCATTATTTCTTCCCCCATTTCTATGTGCAAAATGTTTCTTTACAATGGTCAGACAAGACACTTGCATGTACATTTAATCCCCTTAAAAAGTTGTATTTTAGATATTATTAGATCTGCATGATTGAATTGTGCAAAAGCCCCAGTCTTGAGGGTTCAAACTGTGTTGTTTTCTTTTAAGAACATGTAATACTCTTTTGCCATCAGGAAATAAAAGCCAGTGGCGATCCCATATCTCCACAATCTGGGATCTAACTTCATCCTCCAAGATGACAACGCTCGCCCCCACGGAGCCAGGGTCATCACAGACTACCTCCACAATGTGGGAGTAGAGAGAATGGAACAGCCTGCCAATAGTCCAGACTTCAACCCAATTGAACACTTGAGGATCAGCTTGGGCGTGCTGTACGTGTTAGAGTAACCAACACAACCACGCTGGCTGACCTGCAACGAATCCTGGTTGAGGAATGGAACGCCATCCCACAGCAACGTGTGACCAGGCTGTTGTGGCGGCGTATGGATCTTCCAACCGCTACAGAGGCTCCTGACGGTGTATTAAATGAATAAAGTGTAAAACAGACAATATGTCTTGTTTGTTCCTTGTTACTGAAAGAGAGTTCAATCATCCAATCCACCAAACAACTCAAAACAACAGTCAATTCCAACAGGAGAATACACTGTTTACAATTGGCAGAGTATTTGGGCAAATTTTTCCTTGGGCTCTACCCACATAATGAGCTGTGCTGCTCATCCCACAAATGCATGATCCTTACAAGTTGGACATCATTGTGAAGGTAAATAAACAGGCTTTCCAACGATGTAAAATACAAAGCCAATTAACATTGTAACAACAGAGAAATAAGCCACCAAACACAAGTTTCCGAACCTTTTTCCCCCACTTTATATTAAAGACATCTCACAGAGAACCAGTGTAATATTGACAATTCCACAATAACTGATTTTATTACCCATGGCTGAACCAGATCTGAGAAAATGTCAATAAAAAGGACCTGAGACAAACAATATTAGTGAACCACACACTTTTATTCCATATGTAAATACACGTATAAATGACTCGATAAATAAATACATAAATATGTAATTAAAATTAGCAAAAAATGCAAAAAAATAAAATTAAAATAAATGTAGCCATAAAAATTGATAAAATTTAACATAAATTGTTATTTCTGTTTTAATTTGTTTCTTCAATTGTCTGTTCTTCTTCAATTATAATGTATTTATAAGGCTTTATATAAAACTATTAATACATATTTATAATGATAACAAGGTTTATAAAGTATTCATGCTGATGCTTTACACAGTAGTTCACACAGCACATTATAACTACCTTATTTACACAATACTCCATTCTGATTGGTCAATTTCTGTGTCCATAGCAACGGTCTGTTTTAAAGGAATAACAGACCGTTGCTATGGACGCAGTTCACTCCTTCATGGCGGTGAAAGTGCTCAGTGATGTCATCACATGGTGATGTCACGGTTCAGGAACTGGCTTTATGACATCACACTGTTATGTCATATTCCAGGCAGGAACTGGCTTTATGACATTACACTGTTATGTCATATTCCAGGCAGGAACTGGCTTTATGACATTACGTTGGCTTTAATCTCAGAAGTCTGGTTAGAAACCGAATTTCACCACAACTTCAGTACGATTACAGTCTCGATCCGAGAGAGACCTAAACGTCAGTGTGATCTACAACAGACCATAGTCTTTAATAGACTACAGTCTGATCTACAACCTCTGTTGACCTAACGTGTCTAAACGACTAGTGTAAGTATATAATTACAGTATCTATATACAGTTTCTATATTTGAGTATAAGCAGTATATTGCAGTGTGTTCCATGTGAACACAAGAGATTTTATTCATGAAGATCGGTACGGGGCCGTTATTGGAGCATAACTATTTGCAAATGTGTGTGTAGAGTTGTGTAACTGTCTCTCAGTCTGTGTGTGTGTGTGTAATCATCACAATCATTTTCAGCCAATAATATCTATGTACGCATTTACAGACATTACATTGAGAACTTATTGTTTATTTAAGAAATGTGAAAAATATGTTAATTATAATTTGCCTGAAAGTCAGAGGTCAGTATGTAAACAGTACCATAATCTGATTACCACAACCACCATATTATTTAATTTACCTATTTCATTATCTATTTTATTCTGTTATATAATAATGTTATTCATTGTTTTTTCTCTCTCATTATCCACAGTCTGCTTTGTACATCTCTAGTCTGCTACAGGATGCAACATCAAAATGCAGAGCAGTGGCTGGAATGGCTGGATGCAAAGGAGAAAAAACAAAAGCTTGTTGGCGGTCTTCAGAGCGAACAAGAACCTCATCGGCAGGACCCTGAGGCCCAACGAGGACCTCGCCAACAGGCCCCTCAGGGCCAACGAGGACCTCGCCAAACAGCCCCTCAGGGCCAACGAGGACCTCGCCAACAGGCCCCTCAGGGACAACGAGGACCTCGCCAACAAGCCCCTCAGGGCCAACGAGGACCTCATCACTATGACCCTCAAGGCCAACAAGGACCTCGCCAACATTACCCTCAGGGACAACAAGGACCTCGCCATCAGGACCCTCAGGGACATCGGGGACCTTGTCAGCATTTCCCTCAGGGCCAGCAAGGACCTCGTCAACATCATCAACAGGACCTTGAGATCATCTCAAGGCAGGCGGCAGAAATCTCCCGACTCAAGGAAGCTCTTCAACTGAAGAATGAAACCTACGAGGAGCTGATTGCATGGTGTGAGGAATCAAATTTCCAAAAGGAGATGGCCAAGTACAGAGAGTTGGAGACGGAAGTCAACATGCTGCGGCATGAGAACAAGGACCTGGCCACAAAACATCAACGCCGGGAGACGGAGGTCAACAAGCTCCGGGATGAGATCAACGACCTGGCCTTAAAATATCAACGCCAGGAGACGGAGGTCAATAAGCTGCGGAATGAGAACAGCTATCTGGCCTTAAAACATCAATGCAGGGAGACGGAGTTCAACAAGCTGCAGGATGACAACAACGACCTGGCCGGAAAACAACAGGCTTTGGAGACCCAAATCAAACTGATGGCGAGTAAACTCAATCAGGTGGAGATTGAGAAGATAAAACTGGTGGACAAATGCCCTTTGGACATGCCAGTTTTAGAATCAAGGTTCCAAAAGGAGCTGGCCAAGAACACAGAGTTGGAGACGGAAGTCAACAAGCTGCGGGATGAGAACAAGGACTTGGCCGGAAAACATCAACGCTGGGAGACGGCATTCAACAAACTGCGGGATGAGATCAATGATTTGGCCTTAAAAAATCAACGCCGGGAGACAGAGTTCAAAAGACTGCAGGATGAGAACAAGGACATGGCCAGAAAACATAAACGCCGGGAGACGGAGTTCGACAAAGTGTTGGATGAGAAAAATGATCTGGCCTTAAAACATCTACGCCAGGAGACGGAGGTCAACAAGCTGTGGGACAAGAACAACGACCTGGCCCAACAACAACAACGCCGGGAGACGGAGTTCAGCCAGTTGCATGGCGAGAACAAGGTCCTGGAGGATCTCTGTCTCAAACTGAAGAAGAAAAAGAAGACGTGGGGTTTCTTCTTTGGCAGGAGGGAAACAGAGGATAGACAGACACAGCTGGAGGAGTTGAAAATCAAAATGCTCAACAAGGAGGTGAAAAAGAAAGAGAAGAGGGAGAAAGCGTAGATGAACGAGAGTCGTGACGGGGACAGTCGGGTGGAGAAGGCCGCTTGGTGTTGACACCAGTAGCTCCCTCTTCTTCCCCCCCCTCACCTCTCCACCCTCTCTCCTCCATCCACCTCACCTCCTCTCTTTTCATCCCTCCTCCTTCTGTCCACCCTCCCTCCATCCCACCTCCACCTTTACTCCCTCTCCCGTACCCCGTCGACTTCAGGGCGGCACAATGGCTCAGTGATTAATGATTAGCACTGCAGCCTCACAGAGACAGGTGGAGATCCACCTGTCCAGCTGTATGGAGTTTGCATATTCTCCCACGATATCAAAAGATATGCAAATGATTTGGACACATTTGATTTAAGCCCTGGTGATCAGGTCTCCTCCCTAATATACTAAAGGGACTGTTTGTAAGAATCAGAAATTCTTGTTAACAGCGCCACCTGTTGTGTGGGAGTCTTGTCTGAACAGCGTAGCCACACGTGAGCGCGCATATGCGAGTGTGCATATGCGACATATGCGAGCGCGCATATGCGTGCGCGCATGGGACACCGACCCCGGTGATTTATACGTGTAAGAAGTTACAAACAGTCCCTTTAAGTAATTGTTCATATGTTTAGAGTGTCAAGTGAGTTGACACTCTACTTAAATCAATCACATACAATCAATCATGGAGTTTTCCCCCTGTTGTTCAGGTTTCTCCCTCAGTCCAAATATATAAATAAATATCAATAATAAAAATAAATATTCAATAATATATGGTTTTCTGCTGGTGCTCAGTTTTTTGCCAAAAGTTCAATGTGTCTGCCACTCTGAGTAAACACATACAGTGTAAATACATTATTGTATTTCGGTGACTTTAAAGTAGAAGTACTGGTAGCTGTTTAAGTTATGATATAGAAGCTGAAGCTGATCAACAAAATAATCAAAGTGACATAATAAAAGATTATATTTTAAGAGCTGGTTCTGTAATAAATAATTATATTCTGCAGGAAAAACCATGTGACCTTCATCACTGACGGGCTTATGATTATTTTTAATATTATCATTATTTACCGGTAATAACATTTGATTATTAACAGACAGTTGTAAACATATTTTCTTTCTGAATGTGAAACACTGGTATGTGTGTTGAATACATGAGGTGGACCATTATTGTGTGAGTTGACTGATGACGAGTTCAAGGATGATGTTTCACTCTAAATTTTTTTCATTTGGTCTCCAAATAATTCTAGAAACATATTTAATTTCACTTCTTTTCAAAGGATAAGAAAATAATATTTACTCTGATATCTACAGAAGTATGGAGGACGGAACCTGCCAAAAAGAATGAATAAATAAATAAATGACTTGAGAAATAAATAAATATGTCATTAAATGCAACATTAAAAATAAATGTAGCCATTAATTAATTGATAAAATGTCACATAAATTGATATATCTGTTTTAATTTGCTCCTTTAGTTATTTATTCATTTATTTATTCATATATTTATTTACTTATTTATTTATTTACTCTTCTATTTAATTTTCCCTTTTATTTATTTATGTTTTGGTCGTTGTTAATTTTTAATGTATTTTAAAATATTTTTTTTGTTTCTATTTTATTTATTAATTTGTTCTTGAAGTTTTTATTACATTTATTTATTCATGCACTAATTTTTTATTTCTATTTTTAAATTCATTAATTACTTTATTTATTAATGTCTGCATCATTTTTCCTTTTCCATATAATTTTTTCCATTTTATTTATTTCACCAAACTTATTTATTTCTGTATTCTTTTCATTCATACATTTCTTTTGACATTTCTTTTTGCATGTCTGCCTCATTATGCAAATGATGGAGCTGCCAGTAAATGCATAAATACATACATTAAAAAATAAATAAATGAATTCATAAAAGGGAAAAATAAACAGAAGAGTGAATAAATAAGGAAATTAATACATAAACAAATAAATAAAAGAACAAATTAAAAAAGACAAACAAATTCACATTCACATTTTATCAATTAAATAATGGCTACATTTATTTGTAATGTTACTTTGCTACATTTAATGGAATATTTATTTTTTTATTTTTTATTCTTTATTTATTTTTTTATTATTGTTTTTTTTTTTATTTATTGTGGGACAGCCTTGTCAGTATGATTCTGTCTTGGCCTGTCTGTTTGCCTCAGTCAGTTCCCCTGATTGCCTGGCCCCTCCCCTCTCATTAGGAGATTGGCCTCACCACTTAATTTTGCTTCAGTTAAATTATCTTTAATAAACTCATTTGCATATTTAAACTGTTACTGTGTGCACTTCCCTTATTCGTTATGCTCTTGAACAAGCTGGACATGAATACATTCACGGCACAGGCTTACATCATACAGCCTATGGGTGTATTATAAGACAATAAAAGTGATGATTTACAGCCAATATATCCACTATGACAGCCGCAAACAGCTAGCAGGAAACTGGCAGGCAGAACCGGGCAGAACCGAGACCTATGGAAAGGAGGCTGGGTCACACGTCATCAACGCGTCATATCTTTGGGGTAAACACATTGGGCAAAACCGTTCTTTTAATACATCCATGGGCAGAACCAAGGCCTATGGAACGGAGGCTGGGTCACGGGCGGACGTGGCTATTTGGGTATAACACATGCGCAGTGTAACTGAAGCTGCGGTCGCGTGTTGGAATCGGCTCAATCTCGGCGAATGCAGACCAGATTTTGTGTTTTACCCCCAAAGATATACATTCATACATGTAAGAAGTTACAAACAGTCCCTCTAACTAATTGTTCATAAGTTTAGAGTGTCAAGTGAGTTGACACTACCTAAATCAATCACATACAATCAATCATGGAGTTTTCCCCCTGTTGTTCAGGTTTCTCCCTCAGTCCAAATATATGAATAAATATCAATAATAAAAATAAATATTCAATAATATATGGTTTTCTGCTGGTGCTCAGATTTTTGCCAAAAGTTCAATGTGTCTGCCACTCTGAGTAAACACATACAGTGTAAATACATTATTGTATTTCGGTGACTTTAAAGTAGAAGTACTGGTAGCTGTTTAAGTTATGATATAGAAGCTGAAGCTGATCAACAAAATAATCAAAGTGACATAATAAAAGATTATATTTTAAGAGCTGGTTCTGTAATAAATAATTATATTCTGCAGGAAAAACCATGTGACCTTCATCACTGACGGGCTTATGATTATTTTTAATATTATCATTATTTACCGTTAATAACATTTGATTATTAACAGACAGTTGTAAACATATTTTCTTTCTGAATGTGAAACACTGGTATATGTGTTGAATACATGAGGTGGACCATTATTGTGTGAGTTGACTGATGACGAGTTCAAGGATGATGTTTCACTCTAAATTTTTTTCATTTGGTCTCCAAATAATTCTAGAAACATATTTAATTTCACCTCTTTAAAAAGGATAAGAAAATAATATTTACTCTGATATCTACAGAAGTATGGAGGACGGAACCTGCCAAAAAGAATGAATAAATAAATAAATGACTTGAGAAATAAATAAATGTCATTAAATGCAGCATTAAAAATAAATGTAGCTATTAATTACTTGATAAGATTTCACATAAATTGATATATCTGTTTAATTTGCGCCTTTATTTATTTATTTATTTATTCATATATTTATTTACTTATTTGTTTATTTACTCTTCTATTTAATTTTCCCTTTTATTTATTTATTTTTTGGTCGTTGTTAATTTTTTAGGTATTTTAATATATATTTTGTTTATTTCTATTTTATTTATTAATTTGTTCTTGAAGTTTTTATTATATTTATTTATTCATGCACTCATTTTTATTTTTATTTTTAAATTAATTAATTACTTTATTTATTTATGTCAGCATAATGTTCCCTTTGCATTTCATTTTTACATTTTATTTATTTCAACAAACTTATTTATTTCTGTATTCTTTTCCTCATACAATTCTTTGTGCCTGTCTGCCTCATTATGCAAATGAGGGGGCTGCCAGTAAAAGCATAAATACATACATACATTTAAAAATAAAAATAAAAAATAAGTGCAAAAATAAAGAAATACATTAAAAAATAAATACATGAATACATAAAAGGAAAAAATAAACAAGAGTGAATAAATAAGGAAATTAATACACAAACAAATAAATAAAAGAGCAAATTAAAACAGACAAATAAATTCACATTCTCGTTTTATCAATTAATTAATGGCTACATTTATTTGTAATATTATTTTCCTACATTTTATGGCATATTTTTTATTTTTATTTTCTTTTATTATTTTCTTTTTTTTATTATTCTTTTTTTTTTTATTTATTGTGCTACGGCCTTGTCAGTATGATTCTGTCTTGGCCTGCCTGTTTGCCTCTGTCAGTTCCCCTGATTGCCTCAAGATGGCCTCTCGCTCTCTCCCTCATGGAAGGCTGGTGCCTTGCAGGCTCCCAGCTTGTTTTTTTTTTTGTGGTTTTGCTTATATTTAGTTATCCCTTATGTTAAAGGTATCTTAGGTTAGCACTATAGTTTCACAGCACCCATCACCCACACCTCAATACTGACTCTACACCCTTATTGACATCATTTTGCTTCAGTTAAATTTATCTTTAAAGAACTTATTTGCATATTTAAACTGTTACTGTGTGGACTTCCCTTTTTTGTTATGCTCTCGAACGAGCTGGGCATAAAAATTGAGTGATTTATTTATTGAGTTATTTATTCATTTTTATCTGATTTAGGCAAGTTCTGTCCTCCATAATTAACTGTTAATAAAGCTAGAACCATTGCTCTACATTATATTTATATTTCAATTAAAAGATGGTAAGAATTCATTATATAGCAAGCACGTTCACTGGTTACTACCCGGTTGTTTGGGAACGGAGATGTTAGTAAACGTACGTTACATTAACGGAATGCATGAATACATTCACGGCACAGGCTTACATCATACAGCCTATGGGTGTATTACAAGACAATAAAAGTGATGAATTACAGCCAATATATCCATTATTACAGCCGTAAACAGCTAGCAGGAAACTGGCAGGCAGAAACGGGCAGAACCGAGACCTATGGAAAGGAGGCTGGGTCACGCGTCATCAACGCGTCATATCTTTGCGGTAAACACATTGGGCAGAACCGTTCTTTTAATACATCCATGGGCAGAACCGAGGCCTATGGAACGGAGGCTGGGTCACGGGCGGACATGGCTCTTTGGGTATAACACATGCGCAGTGTAACTGAAGCTGCGGTCCTGCGTTGGAATTGGCTCAATTTCAGCGAGTGCAGACCAGATTTTGTGTTTTACCCCCAAAGATATGACGCGTGACCCAGCCTCCTTTCCATAGGCCTTAGACAGAACTCGGATATGTCACATGAGCGCGCAGGGTGGCGCAGTCTCGTAGGTCTGATGCGCGTTCATTATGCCGAGGAAAATAACTCTGGATTCAGCTATTAGTTCATTTTATAACTTTAAAAACTAAATTTTTGAAATAAGGGCTGTTTAGGCGTTCTTACTGGGAAGTTGATTCACCTAAAAAAAAAGATCTGCTGAGTTACAGACGTCTCTTTCCCACTGTAAGTCTATGGGAAAAAGTCTTTTTGGGTCCAGTGCATCACGTGACTGACACGGAAGTTGCAGGTTAATTTGGACACTATGAAAGTCGGGATCGTCGACCGGCACACTTCCTGGGGGCTTGATTAGCATCACCTAGTGTGCTGGAGTAATATGCATTTATTGACATACATTATGTGGCCCCTTTGTGACAACGAAAAATCCCTTCTCTTCATCTGTTATATTTAACACACTATACATTTCCCATTGCTCTATTATGCAGCATATATCTCTTTTTATCGGCAATGTAGAATTAACCTGTGTCCAAGACAGCAGGCCTGCATTATTTCTTCCCGTTTCTATGTGCAAAATGTTTCTTTACAATGGTCAGACAAGACACTTGCATGTACATTTAATCCCCTTAAAAAGTTGTATTTTAGATATTATTAGATCTGCATGATTGAATTGTGCAAAAGCCCCAGTCTTGAGGGTTCAAACTGTGTTGTTTTCTTTTAAGAACATGTAATACTCTTTTGCTATCAGGAAATAAAAGCCAGTGGTGATCCCATATCTCCACAATCTGGGACCTAACTTCATCCTCCAAGATGACAACGCTCGCCCCCACGGAGCCAGGGTCATCACAGACTACCTCCACAATGTGGGAGTAGAGAGAATGGAACGGCCTGCCAAGAGTCCAGACCTCAACCCAATTCAACACTTGTGGGATCAGCTTGGGCGTGCTGTACGTGTTAGAGTAACCAACACAACCACGCTGGCTGACCTGCAATGAATCCTGGTTGAGGAATGGAACGCCACCCCACAGCAACGTGTGACCAGGCTGTTGTGGCTGCGTATGGATCTTCCAACCGCTACAGAGGCTCCTGACGGTGTATTAAATGAATAAAGTGTAAAATAGACAATATGTCTTGTTTTTTCCCTGTTACTGAGTCAATTCCAACAGGAGAATACACTGTTTACCATCGGCAGAGCATTTTGGCAAATTTTTCTTGGGCGCTACCCACATAATCAGCTGTGCTGCTCATCCCACAAATGCATGATCCTTACAAGTTGGACATCATTGTGAAGGTAAATAAACAGGCTTTCCAACGATGTAAAATACAAAGCCAATTAGCATTGTAACAACAGAGAAATAATCCACCAAACACATAACAAGTTTCCGAACTTTTTTTCCCCACTTTATATTAAAGACATCTCACAGAGAACCAGTGTAATATTGACAATTCCACAATAACTGATTTTATTACCCGTGGCTGAACCAGATCTGAGAAAATGTCAATAAAAAGGACCCGAGACAAACAATATTAGTGAACCACACACTTTTATTCCATATGTAAAAGCATAAGGATACATAAAAACGATCCTGGACTCTATTTGCCAGTTCAAACCTTCATGTAAGGTCTTGTCCTTTATAGTCTTCATTCATTATACGTATAATGGTACAATTACAAATAACTGCACTTTGCTTGATTACAATTCCAGTGATCACCAAGGACATATCTATCTGACAATATGATTTCATCACATTATTCTCTTTGGTTAACTGAATATATAAAAACGCTCAGTCATATGAGAAGATGGATATCACTTTCATTTCTGTGTCCAGTACAGAGTTGGTCTGGGATGCGTTTAGCCGAGCTTAGCATAAAGACTAAAACCAGGAGGGAATCAAATGAATCATGTAAAGCAGAAATGTACACATGACAGATGCTTGATAATAGTAATATTTTTTTCTATTCTAGTAATATTGTTTCTGATAAAGACAAATGTTCATGCAATAGTTTGAATAAAACAACACCTAACAAAAACACACAGACATGCCTCTGAATATGATCCTTGATTTTGGATCATTTTGACCAATTAATGTGATAATGCCCAGATTATAGCAGCAATAAAAATCAAGGTCAAACTCCATCTCGTTTCTCCTCTTTTGTAAGACTTTGTTCTGGAAATGTCCTGGTATCCAGTTTGTAACACACCAGTCTTTCTAAATTTGTATTTCCCAAGCCTAAACCGAAATAATAATAATCTAATAGTAGAATCAGCGGGTAGTTATCTCTCTTTTCCTGTTATTTATTTAGCTAACAAGTCCTTTAAATTTTGACACCCGGTAAAGGAGACGGAGTGAGTCGTCGTTTACAACTCTGATTGAATTTCCTGATGCCTCCGTCTTTGAAACGTCAACAGTTTCAAACCTCAAAAGTGTGGAGGACGGAACTTGCCAAAATAAAAATTACACGTATAAATGACTCGATAAATAAATACATAAATATGTCATTAAAATTAGCAAAAAATGCAGAAAAATAAAATAAAAGTAAATGTAGCCATACAAATTGATAAAATTTAACATAAATTGTTATTTCTGTTTCTGTCATAGTCTTTAAAGCACTACAGTCTGATCTACAACAGACCATAGTCTTTAAACCACTACAGTCTGATCTACAACAGACCATAGCCTTTAATAGACTACAGTCTGATCCACAACAGACCATAGTCTTTAAACCACTACAGTCTGATCCACCACAGACCATAGTCTTTAATAGACTACAGTCTGATCTACAACCTCTGTTGACCTAACGTGTCTAAACGACTAGTGTAAGTATATAATTACAGTATCTTTGTGTTTCTATATTTGAGTATAAGCAGTATATTGCAGTGTGTTCCATGTGAACACAAGAGATTTTATTCATGAAGATCGGTACGGGGCCGTTATTGGAGCATAACTATTTGCAAATGTGTGTGTAGAGTTGTGTAACTGTCTCTCAGTCTGTGTGTGTGTGTGTAATCATCACAATCATTTTCAGCCAATAATATCTATGTACGCATTTACAGACATTACATTGAGAACTTATTGTTTATTTAAGAAATGTGAAAAATATGTTAATTATAATTTGCCTGAAAGTCAGAGGTCAGTATGTAAACAGTACCATAATCTGATTACCACAACCACCATATTATTTAATTTACCTATTTCATTATCTATTTTATTCTGTTATATAATAATGTTATTCATTGTTTTTTGTCTCTCATTATCCACAGTCTGCTTTGTACATCTCTAGTCTGCTACAGGATGGAACATCCAAATGCAGAGCAGTGGCTGGAATGGCTGGATGCAAAGGAGAAAAAACAAAAGCTTGTTGGCGGTCTTCAGAGCGAACATGAACCTCATCGGCAGGACCCTGAGGCCCAACGAGGACCTCGCCAACAGGCCCCTCAGGGACAACGAGGACCTCGCCAAACAGCCCCTCAGGGCCAACGAGGACCTCGCCAACAAGCCCCTCAGGGCCAACGAGGACCTCATCACTATGACCCTCAACGCCAACAAGGACCTCGCCAACATTACCCTCAGGTACAACGAGGACCTCGCCATCAGGACCCTCAGGGACATCGGGGACCTTGTCAGCATTTCCCTCAGGTCCAGCAAGGACCTCGTCAACATGACCCTCAGGGCCAACCTGGACCTCATCAACAAGACCTTGAGATCATCTCACAGCAGGCGGCAGAAATCTCCAGACTCAAGGAAGCTCTTCAACTGAAGAATGAAACCTACGAGGAGCTGCTTGCATGGTGTGAGGAATCAAGGTTCCAAAAGGAGATGGCCAAGAACAGAGAGTTGGAGATGGAAGTCAACGAGCTGCGGGATGAGAATAAGGACCTGGCCACAAAACATCAACGCCGGGAGACGGAGGTCAACAAGCTCCGGGATGAGATCAACGACCTGGCCTTAAAATATCAACGCCAGGAGACGGAGGTCAATAAGCGGAAAGAGCAGTGGCTGGAATGGCTGGATGCAAAGGAGAAAAAACAAAAGCTTGTTGGCGGTCTTCAGAGCGAACATGAAACTCATCGGCAGGACCCTGAGACCCAACGAGGACCTCGCCAACAGGCCCCTCAGGGCCAACGAGGACCTTGCCAAACAGCCCCTCAGGGCCAACGAGGACCTCGCCAACAAGCCCCTCAGAGCCAACGAGGACCTCATCAACAGCACCCTCAGAGCCAACGAGGACCTCATCAACATTACCCCCAGGGCCAACGAGGACCTTGTCAACATGACCCTCAAGGCCAACAACGACCTCATCAACAGGATTTGTGATCAAAACACAGCAGGCGGCAGAAATCTCCCGACTCAAGGGAGCTCTTCAACTCAAGAATGAAACCTGCCAGCTCCAGAACCAGGAGTATGAGGAGTTGCTTGAATGGTGTGAGGACTCAAGGTTCCAAAAGGAGATGGCCAAGAACAGAGAGTTGGAGACGGAAGTCAACAAGCTGCAGCATGAGAATAAGGACCTGGCCGCAAAACATCAACGCCGGGAGACAGAGGTCAACATGCTCCGGGATGAGATCAAC
The DNA here is from genome assembly GCF_015220745.1 of Sebastes umbrosus. Taxonomy (NCBI): domain Eukaryota; kingdom Metazoa; phylum Chordata; class Actinopteri; order Perciformes; family Sebastidae; genus Sebastes; species Sebastes umbrosus. The sequence goes on from NC_051289.1 coordinate 21,926,608, forward strand.
GATCTGGCCTTAAAACATCAACGCCAGGAGACGGAGGTCAACAAGCTGCAGGAGAACAAGGACCCGGCGGCAGAAATCTCCCGAGTCAAGGAAGCTCTTAAACTGAAGAATGAAACCTACCAGCTCCTGAACCAGGAGTACGAGGAGCTGCTTGAATGGTGTGAGGAATCAAGGTTCCAAAAGGAGATGGACAAGAACAGAGAGTTGGAGACGGAAGTCAACAAGCTGCGGGATGAGAACAAGGACTTGGCCGCAAAACATCAACGCCGGGAGACGGAGGTCAACAAGCTGCGGGATGAGATCAACGATCTGGCCTTAAAACATCAACGCCAAGAAATGGAGGTCAACAAGCTGCGGGATGAGAACAGCTATCTGGCCTTAAAACATCAGGTGGAGATTGAGAATATAAAACTGGTGGTCAAATTCCCTTTGGACATGCCAGTTTTGGAATCAAGGTTCCAAAAGGAGCTGGCCAAGAACACAGAGTTGGAGACGGAAGTCAATAAGCTGCGGGATGAGAACACGGACCTGGCGGGAAAACATGAACGCCGGGAGACAGAGTTCAACAAGCTGCAGGATGAGATCAACGACCTGGCCGGAAAACATCAACGCCGGGAGATGAAATTAAAAGTCGTGGAGGACAAGAACCACGACCTGGCCCAACAACAACAACGCAGGGAGACGGAGTTCAGCCAGGTACATGGCGAGAACAAGGTCCTGGAGGATCTCTGTCTCAAACTGAGCAAGAAGAAGAAGACGTGGGGTTTCTTCTTTCGCAGGAGGGAAACAGAGGATAGACAGACACAACTGGAAGAGTTGAAAACCAGAATGCTCAACAAGGAGGTGTTAAAGAAAGAGAAGAGGGAGAAAGCGTAGATGAAAGAGAGTCGTGACGGCAACAGTCGGTTGGAGAAGGCTGCTGGGTGTTGACACCAGTAGCTCCCACTTCTTCCCCCCCTCACCTCTCTCTTCCATCCACCTCACCTCCTCTCTTTTCATCCCTCCTCCTTCTGTCCACCCTCCCTCCATCCTACCTCCACCCTTCCTCCCTCATGTACCCCGTCGACTTCAGGGCGGCACAGTGGCTCAGTGATTAATGATTAGCACTGCAGCCTCACAGAGACAGGTGGAGATCCACCTGTCCAGCTGTATGGAGTTTGCATATTCTCCCACGATATCAAAAGATATGCAAATGATTTGGACACTCATTGTATTTGATTTAAGCCCTGGTGATCAGGTCTCCTCCCTAATATACTAAAGGGACTGTTTGTAAGAATCAGAAATGCTTGTTAACAGCGACACCTGTTGTGTGGGAGTCTTCTCTGAACAGCGTAGCCACTCACGAGCGCGCATATGCGAGCGCGCATGGGACACCGACCAATTAGTTCATATGCTTCGAGTTGACACTCGAAGCATATGAACTAATTGGTAATATATTTAGAGTGTCAAGTGAGTTGACACTCTACTTAAATCAATCACATACAATCAATCATGGAGTTTTCCCCCTGTTGTTCAGGTTTCTCCCTCAGTCCAAATATATGAATAAATATCAATAATAAAAATAAATATTCAATAATATATGGTTTTCTGCTGGTGCTCAGTTTTTTGCCAAAAGTTCAATGTGTCTGCCACTCTGAGTAAACACATACAGTGTAAATACATTATTGTATTTCAGTGACTTTAAAGTAGAAGTACTGCTATCTGTTTAAGTTATGATATAGAAGCTGAAGTTGATCAACAAAATGATCAATGTGACATAATAAAAGATGGTATTTTAGGAGCTGGTTCTGTAATAAATAATGATATTCTGCAGGAAAAACCATGTGACCTTCATCACTGATGGGCTTATGATTATTAACAGACAGTTGTAAACATATTTTCTTTCTGTATGTGAAACACTGGAATACGTGTTGAATACATGAGGTGGACCAGCATTGTGTGAGTTGACTGATGACGAGATCAAGGATGATGTTTCACTCTACATTTGTTGGTCTCCAAATAATTCTAGAAACATATTTAATTTCACCTCTTTTCAAAGGATAAGAAAATAATATTTACTCTGATATCTACAGAAGTATGGAGGACGGAACCTGCCAAAAAGAATGAATAAATAAATAAATGACTTGAGAAATAAATAAACATGTCATTAAATGCAACATTAAAAATAAATGTAGCTATTAATTAATTGATAAAATGTCACATAAATTGATATATCTGTTTTAATTTGCTCCTTTATTTATTCATTTATTTATTCACTTATTTATTTATTTACTCTTCTATTTAATTTTCCCTTTTATTTATTTATGTTTTGGTCGTTGTTAATTTTTAATGTATTTTAAAATATTTTTTTGTTCCTATTTTATTTATTAATTTTATTTCTATTTTTAAATTCATTAATTACTTTATTTATTAATGTCTGCATAATTTTTCCTTTTCCATATAATTTTTCCATTTTATTTATTTCACCAAACTTATTTATTTCTGTATTCTTTTCTTCATACATTTCTTTTGACATTTCTTTTTGCATGTCTGCCTCATTATGCAAATGATGGGGCTGCCAGTAAATGCATAAATACATACATTAAAAACAAATAAATGAATTCATAAAAGGGGAAAATAAACAGAAGAGTGAATAAATAAGGAAATTAATACATAAACAAATAAATAAAAGAACAAATTAAAAAAGACAAACAAATTCACATTTTATCAATTAATTAATGGCTACATTTATTTGTAATATTATTTTGCTATATTTAATGGCATATTTATTTTTTTATTTTTTATTCTTTATTTATTTTCTTTTATTATTTTCTTTTTTATTTATTGTGCGACAGCCTTGTCAGTATGATTCTGTCTTGGGCTGTCTGTTTGCCTCTGTCAGTTCCCCTGATTGCCTGGCCCCTCCCCTCTCATTAGGAGATTGGCCTCACCACTTAATTTTGCTTCAGTTAAATTATCTTTAATAAACTCATTTGCATATTTAAACTGTTACTGTGTGCACTTCCCTTATTCGTTATGCTCTTGAACAAGCTGGACATGAATACATTCACGGCACAGGCTTACATCATACAGCCTATGGGTGTATTATAAGACAATAAAAGTGATGAATTACAGCCAATATATCCACTATGACAGCCGCAAACAGCTAGCAGGAAACTGGCAGGCAGAACCGGGCAGAACCGAGACCTATGGAAAGGAGGCTGGGTCACGCGTCATCAACGCGTCATATCTTTGGGGTAAACACATTGGGCAAAACTGTTCTTTTAATACATCCATGGGCAGAACCAAGGCCTATGGAATATTACTGTAAAACTTTTTCCTGTAAAATTACAGTAACTTACAGGAGAAACTGCTGCCAGTATTTTACTGTAAAATTTACACTATCTCTACTGTATCAAAGAATACAGTAGCTTACTGTAATCAAAGCATACAGTAATTTGCTGTAATAATTCAAAAATTACAGTAAAATACTGGCAGCAGTTTCGCCAGTAAGTTACTGTAAAATTTACAGTATCTGTACTGTATCAAAGTAACATCCAAATAAAACATTCAAATACTCAAGCCCTTACAAATAAAAAATAGTGTGATGAGTTGTGAGTGAGTAAGAGACACAGTGTGTGTGTGTGTGTGTGTGTGTGTGTGTGTGTGTGTGTGTGTGTGTGTGTATCTGACTGACTGAGTGAGGGTGTATATTTGACTGTGTATGAATATCTGAGTCCATGGACTGAGTAAATACCATAACTTTTCTGTTCCAAAATGAAATAGCCTCCCCTGTTACACTGAGGGGGTTCACTAGACAGAACCATCCTATTGAACAATACTGTGTGCTGGCTAAACATCTTCAATATTAAACGTAGAAATAATGGCAGGTTGAACATTGTAAATAGAATAAAATACAAAAATACAAAAATAGCCCTTACAAATAAAAATACTGTTGTGAATGAATGAATTCATGTGTGAGTGTATCTGAGTAAGTGACGGGCTTAAAACATTTGTACTTTGTGGACTGAGTAAATACTGTAACTTTTCTGTTTCAAAATGAAATAGCCTCCCCCGTTACACTGCGGGGGTTCACTAGACAGAACCATACTGTTGAACAATACTGTGTGCTGGCTCAATATGGTCAATTATTAAACGTATAAATAATGCCAGGTTGAACATTTTAAGCAAAATTAAATAAAAAATAACATTGTGAATAAGTGAGACACAGACACAAAGGGATTTTCAGTAATTGAGTGAGATATGGAGGGTTTGTGTGTGTGCATTTTAACTCTACAGACAGAGTCAGGGATGTGATTGTTAAACTCACACAAAGTCCCACTCGAAATCCATGAGCTTCCGCAGGAGGGTGCAAACATGAGGATTCAGGGATGTCACTTTCTTATGAACCATTTTCCCGCTCTTCTTGCTGGTCACCTTTCCCTGTCGTGCCTTTGTCTCTCTCTCTGGGTTGATCCTGACACGGCTTCTACAAGGCATAGCAAGGTAAAACAAAAAGACACAAATGTGAATAAAACCACCTCTTACCTAATATTAGACCACTAAATATTGTTAGTGTAAATAATACCTGATTTATTATAAGTCCCCAAACCGTTCTTTTTCATGCTTTATGTTTGCAATGCATATTAGAGTAGATACACGTGGACATGGTGAAATACTTCTTGCTAATATAGCTTACTTGCATGATGTTTTATGAGTGTCACACTTTTGGAATATGCATATAACATTGAGTGTTTTTGGTAACTTGATGACTCTTTGATAATTATCTATTTAATTTAATTATTCAAGACTAATAACAATGGGTTATTAATTTATATATGAAATATTATTGAAGGCTAATACTGTTTTTATGTTTCTTGTGTATATTTTAGAACCACACATACACACCCAAACGTCCAAGTGATCATTTAAGCTTATTTTGGAATGAACTCTCCATACCCTACTCTCTGATCGTATGTCTATCACACATAGATAGATGCAAGGATAGCTGTAAGGCCCAAACATCTGACACAAATGACTATATGGAATTCAAACTTACCTCTGTATGAATTCAAGTGTGCAGGCAGCGTGATCCTGATATTGGAGGTTGAAGTTGTAGTAGGATGTGAAGACAACAGCAAGCCCCAACGCAGACAATGCCCCTTCACACACCACCTGACCCTCGATGCTTACCATTCAGCGCTGGTCGGAAATCATTGGACCTGAAACACAATGCAAAAAGCTTTAGGCTGAATACCAAATTGACCATTTGACGAATTATCAAGTGGCCACTTACCGCGTTATTGTTTTTGTATGGTATTGGCATTTCCAACTGATATTTGAAAACCTTTCTAAAAAAATGTAAGCCTCCGCTAGATATCAGGAATTCTTGATGCAGGATGTGAGATGCTACTCATCTACTGTACTGCTCTTGGATGTATCCAGGTAGCCATTTACATACTTGCGACACCATCGCGCACTCATTTTCATAAAGCTTAGTGGTTGTGTCCGTTGCAGTGAAGGAGAAATCAAGTAAAAAAGTTAATACAAATAAAATAAAATCTACAAAGGGAGGGAGAATATCAAAAGAACTATTTACACATTTACAAGCTATAGGAACACCCTAATCCAGAAAGAGAGTGAGAGAAAAGCTCAAACAAACTATTTATATATAAGAGAAGAATCAGAGAAATTATTATTCCGTAGCCTACTGTGTATGTATTATAGAGTCAACTATTTATTAACCATCTAAAACTATGTATTTATTTATCCATTTCTGTATGCACAACTGTTTATGAATCAGTATCTATTTATAAGAATGTAAAGGTGTGTGTATTATATACAATATAGAAGACATAACCATAGAAACTCACTACAACTGAACTCCAACTCCAGCGGCAAGCAGCGTCTTCCTGCCTGCCCCACACCTTCTGACTGCCTGCTGACAGGCTCAATAGAAATACTCTGCATATGTGCACTAGTACAGTGTAAGTAGAAACGTGGGGCTTAGTGCTTACCTAGAATGACCAACCAAGGGCTATCAGGAAGGGTGAGGGATGTCTTCACAGTCGCCGCTGTGTCTGACACCTATATAGGAGACAATAAAGGCATTGCAATTCTAAGTTAATGTTAATACAATTAAACAATGCTTTAACTATAGTCGTCATCAATTTTCCTTTTTAAAGAAATTATTTTTAAAATCCCACTGAGCTCCACTCATTGCATTTCAATAATTTCAATGTCTTAATCTGAAATAAACTACATCAGTTATACTCACATCTGCCTGCAAGATGAGGACATCTCTCCTCTCTTTGAAGCACCCTGCTTGCTCATCTGAGCACCCTGCATGCTCATGTGAGCACCCTGCTTGCTCAACAGTATTCTCTCCATCATCTCTACCTGACCTGATCTGACTCAAAAGATTACCAACTACACAACCTTTATGTGTTCTTGACAAGTGTGATGAAAAAGTGGATATCACAGTAAACATTTTACCACAATTTGTGAATGGACATAAGACTGGTTTCCCCTCTTTAATGTGAGTCTTCAAGTGAGAAAATAATGTAGACAAACTGTCACATTTGACTACAGAAATCGATGTGGCATGATAAAACGTCTAATGTTAATGTCCTTATGCAGAACATCCTTCCCTCAAGCTTGACTCCCTCTGATCTGGGTGATCTCTATATACATGGCATTTTAAAGCTGTAGCTTTGCCAAATGAACGGTTACAATCGTGGAAAGCACATTTAAATGGGATGTGTGGGGTGTTTTGGTGAACTTTCATATGCCAAACAATATTTAGTACCACATGCATGGCGGCAAAATTGACAGTTGAACATTCTGGAAACACAAGATAGATACTGCCTTGTCTCCCTTTTAGATTGTTGCTATTAGTAGTTATTAGTAATTCTATTGAGAATTTAAATGCTGACTAGGCTAAAACCAGCTAGCTAACGAGCTAGCGCTAGCTAACGAGCTAGCGCTAGCTAACGTGAATATAAGATAGACTACTGGTGTTTGTTACCTGTGATACTAATGAGTATTGAAATATAGACGAAGCTAAGAATAGCTAACGACCAAACGTTAGCTAGCTTAAGTACATACACTGAGGAACATGCACTGTGTTAGCAAAGGTACAATACAACTTGATGATTTGACTTACCATGAAGTAAGGTAATGTAACCACTGGAGTTTCCCTTCGTCTGGTCTGACGATCAAAATGGAACTGGCGGTGGTGAAAATAAGAAGTGTTTATCCAAACTGCTGCTGTCTCTCCTCAAGTTGCACTGGAGAACAACGATGCTGCTGCTGCTGCTGCCAGAGTGAGCCGTTGAGCTGTTGACCGTTGAGCTGTTGACCGTTGAGCTGTTGAGCTGTGGCGCTCAACGATCAACTCGAAAAAAAAACGCGGGAGAATTTAGAAAAATAGCCGTTAATTTATTTTCCCGAGATTCTCAGCGGCAAGCAAAAAGATACACTTGACCGCTGGGATCATGGGAGAAAGCGTTCTGACTCCCAGAATGCATTGCTTTCACAGTAATATACAGTAAAAGCATTTTACAGGTAACTGTTAGAATCTAGCTGTAAATGTACATCTAAGTGTTACATGGGTCACGGGCGGACGTGGCTATTTGGGTATAACACATGCGCAGTGTAACTGAAGCTGCGGTCGCGTGTTGGAATCGGCTCAATCTCGGCGAATGCAGACCAGATCTTGTGTTTTACCCCCAAAGATATACATTCATACATGTAAGAAGTTACAAACAGTCCCTCTAACTAATGTTCATATGTTTAGAGTGTCAAGTGAGTTGACACTACCTAAATCAATCACATACAATCAATCATGGAGTTTTCCCCCTGTTGTTCAGGTTTCTCCCTCAGTCCAAATATATGAATAAATATCAATAATAAAAATAAATACTCAATAATATAGGGTTTTCTGCTGGTGCTCAGTTTTTGCCAAAAGTTCAATATGTCTGCCACTCTGAGTAAACACATACAGTGTAAATACATTATTGTATTTCGGTGACTTTAAAGTAGAAGTACTGGTAGCTGTTTAAGTTATGATATAGAAGCTGAAGCTGATCAACAAAATGATCAATGTGACATAATAAAAGATGGTATTTTAGGAGCTGGTTCTGTAATAAATAATGATATTCTGCAGGAAAAACCATGTGACCTTCATCACTGACGGGCTTATGATTATTTTTAATATTATCATTATTTACTGTTAATAACATTTGATTATAAACAGACAGTTGTAAACATATTTTCTTTCTGAATGTGAAACACTGGTATATGTGTTGAATACATGAGGTGTTTTTTTTTCATTTGGTCTCCAAATAATTCTAGAAACATATTTAATTTCACCTCTTTAAAAAGGATAAGAAAATAATATTTACTCTGATATCTACAGAAGTATGGAGGACGGAACCTGCCAAAATGAATGAATAAATGAATAAATAAATAAATAAATAAATGACTTGAGAAAAAAATAAATATGTCATTAAATGCAGCATTAAAAATAAATGTAGCCATTAATTACTTCATAAGATTTCACATAAATTGATTTTTCTGTTTTAATTTGCGTCTTTATTTATTTATTTATTCATATATTTATTTACTTATTTATTTATTTACTCTTCTATTTAATTTTCCCTTTCATTTATTTATTTTTTTGTCGTTGTTAATTTTTTAGGTATTTTAATATATTTTGTTTATTTCTATTTTATTTATTAATTTGTTCTTGAAGTTTTTATTATATTTATTTATTTATGCACTCATTTTTATTTATATTTTTAAATTAATTAATTACTTTATTTATTTATGTCAGCATAATTTTCCCTTTGCATTTCATTTTTACATTTTATTTATTTCACCAAACTTATTTATTTCTGTATTCTTTTCCTCATACATTTCTTTGTGCATGTCTGCCTCATTATGCAAATGAGGGGGCTGCCAATAAAAGCATAAATACATACATAAATAAATACATACATTTAAAAATAAAAATAAAAAATAAGTGCAAAAATAAATAAATATAATATAAATTAAAAAAGAAAGAAATACATTAAAAAATAAATACATGAATACATAAAAGGAAAAAATAAACAAAAGAGTGAATAAATAAGGAAATTAATAAATAAACAAATAAATAAAAGAGCAAATTAAAACAGACAAATAAATTCACATTCACATTTTATCAATTAATTTATGGCTACATTTATTTGTGATATTATTTTGCTACATTTTATGGCATATTTTTTATTTTTGTTTTCTTTTATTATTTTCTTTTTTATTATTATTTATTTTTATTTATTGTGCGACAGCTTTGTCAGTATGATTCTGTCTTGGCCTGCCTGTTTGCCTCTGTCAGTTCCCCTGATTGCCTGGCCCCTCCCCTCTCATTAGGAGATTGATGGGAGCATATATAAGCAGGGTCATTTCAAGATGGCCTCTCTCTCTCTCCCTCATGGAAGGCTGGTGCCTTGCAGGCTCCCAGCTCGGTTTGTTTGGTTTTGCTTATATTTAGTTATCCCTTATGTTAAAGGTATCTTAGGTTAGCACTATAGTTTCACAGCACCCATCACCCACACCTCAATACTGACTCTACACCCTTATTGACATCATTTTGCTTCAGTTAAATTTATCTTTAAAGAACTTATTTGCATATTTAAACTGTTACTGTGTGGACTTCCCTTTTTTGTTATGCTCTCGAACGAGCTGGGCATAAAAATTGAGTGATTTATTTATTGAGTTATTTATTCATTTTTATCTGATTTAGGCAAGTTCTGTCCTCCATAATTAACTGTTAATAAAGCTAGAACCATTGCTCTACATTATATTTATATTTCAATTAAAAGATGGTAAGAATTCATTATATAGCAAGCACGTTCACTGGTTACTACCCGGTTGTTTGGGAACGGAGATGTTAGTAAACGTACGTTACATTAACGGAATGCATGAATACATTCACGGCACAGGCTTACATCATACAGCCTATGGGTGTATTATAAGACAATAAAAGTGATGAAGCCAATATATCCATTATTACAGCCGTAAACAGCTAGCAGGAAACTGGCAGGCAGAACCGGGCAGAACCGAGACCTATGGAAAGGAGGCTGGGTCACGCGTCATCAACGCGTCATATCTTTGCGGTAAACACATTGGGCAGAACCGTTCTTTTAATACATCCATGGGCAGAACCGAGGCCTATGGAACGGAGGCTGGGTCACGGGCGGACGTGGCTCTTTGGGTATAACACATGCGCAGTCTAACTGAAGCTGCGGTCCTGCGTTGGAATTGGCTCAATTTCAGCGAGTGCAGACCAGATTTTGTGTTTTACCCCCAAAGATATGACGTGTGACCCAGCCTCCTTTCCATAGGCCTTGGGCAGAACCAGGATATGTCACATGAGCGCGCAGGGTGGCGCAGTCTCGTGGGTCTGATGCGCGTTCATTATGCCGAGGAAAATAACTCTGGATTTAGGTATTAGTTCATTTTACAACTTTAATTTTTTTTTAAATGTGGGCTATTTAGGTGTTCGTACTGAGAAGTTGATTCACCTAAAAAAAAAAAAGATCTGCTGAGTTACAGACATCTCTTTCCCACTGTAAGTCTATGGGAAAAAGTCTTTTTGGGCCCAGTGCATCACGTGACTGACACGGAAGTTGCAGGTTAATTTGGACACTATGAAAGTCGGGATCGTCGACCGGCACACTTCCTGGGGGCTTGATTAGCATCACCTAGTGTGCTGGAGTAATATGCATTTATTGACATACATTATGTGGCCCCTTTGTGACAACGAAAAATCCCTTCTCTTCATCTATGTTATATTTAACACACTATACATTTCCCATTGCTCTATTATGCAGCATATATCTCTGTTAATCGGCTATGTAGAATTAACCTGTGTCCAAGACAGCAGGCCTGCATTATTTCTTCCCCCATTTCTATGTGCAAAATGTTTCTTTACAATGGTCAGACAAGACACTTGCATGTACATTTAATCCCCTTAAAAAGTTGTATTTTAGATATTAATAGATCTGCATGATTGAATTGTGCAAAAGCCCCAGTCTTGAGGGTTCAAACTGTGTTGTTTTCTTTTAAGAACATGTAATACTCTTTTGCTATCAGGAAATAAAAGCCAGTGGCGATCCCATATCTCCACAATCTGGGACCTAACTTCATCCTCCAAGATGACAACGCTCGCCCCCACGGAGCCAGGGTCATCACAGACTACCTCCACAATGTGGGAGTAGAGAGAATGGAACGGCCTGCCAAGAGTCCAGACCTCAACCCAATTGAACACTTGTGGGATCAGCTTGGGCGTGCTGTACGTGTTAGAGTAACCAACACAACCACGCTGGCTGACCTGCAACGAATCCTGGTTGAGGAATGGAACGCCATCCCACAGCAACATGTGACCAGGCTGTTGTGGCGGCGTATGGATCTTCCACCCGCTACTGAGGCTCCTGACGGTGTATTAAATGAATAAAGTGTAAAATAGACAATATGTCTTGTTTGTTCCCTGTTACTGAAAGAGAGTTCAATCATCCAATCCACCAAACAACTCAAAACAACAGTCAATTCCAACAGGAGAATACACTGTTTACAATTGGCAGAGTATTTGGGCAAATTTTTCCTTGGGCTCTACCCACATAATCAGCTGTGCTGCTCATCCCACAAATGCATGATCCTTACAAGTTGGACATCATTGTGAAGGTAAATAAACAGGCTTTCCAACGATGTAAAATACAAAGCCAATTAACATTGTAACAACAGAGAAATAAGCCACGAAACACAAGTTTCCGAACCTTTTTTCCCCACTTTATATTAAAGACATCTCACAGAGAACCAGTGTAATATTGACAATTCCACAATAACTGATTTTATTACCCGTGGCTGAACCAGATCTGAGAAAATGTCAATAAAAAGGACCTGAGACAAACAATATTAGTGAACCACACACTTTTATTCCATATGTAAATACACGTATAAATGACTCGATAAATAAATACATAAATATGTAATTAAAATTAGCAAAAAATGCAAAAAAATAAAATTAAAATAAATGTAGCCATAAAAATTGATAAAATTTAACATAAATTGTTATTTCTGTTTTAATTTGTTTCTTCAATTGTCTGTTCTTCAATTATAATGTATTTATAAGGCTTTATATAAAACTATTAATACATATTTATAATGATAACAAGGTTTATAAAGTATTCATGCTGATGCTTTACACAGTAGTTCACACAGCACATTATAACTACCTTATTTACACAATACTCCATTCTGATTGGTCAATTTCTGTGTCCATAGCAACGGTCTGTTTTAAAGGAATAACAGACCGTTGCTATGGACGCAGTTCACTCCTTCATGGCGGTGAAAGTGCTCAGTGATGTCATCACATGGTGATGTCACGGTTCAGGAACTGGCTTTATGACATCACACTGTTATGTCATATTCCAGGCAGGAACTGGCTTTATGACATCACGTTGGCTTTAATCTCAGAAGTCTGGTTAGAAACCGAATTTCACCACAACTTCAGTACGATTACAGTCTCGATCCGAGAGAGACCTAAACGTCAGTGTGATCTACAACAGACCATAGTCTTTAATAGACTACAGTCTGATCTACAACCTCTGTTGACCTAACGTGTCTAAACGACTAGTGTAAGTATATAATTACAGTATCTATATACAGTTTCTATATTTGAGTATAAGCAGTATATTGCAGTGTGTTCCATGTGAACACAAGAGATTTTATTCATGAAGATCGGTACGGGGCCGTTATTGGAGCATAACTATTTGCAAATGTGTGTGTAGAGTTGTGTAACTGTCTCTCAGTCTGTGTGTGTGTGTGTAATCATCACAATCATTTTCAGCCAATAATATCTATGTACGCATTTACAGACATTACATTGAGAACTTATTGTTTATTTAAGAAATGTGAAAAATATGTTAATTATAATTTGCCTGAAAGTCAGAGGTCACTATGTAAACAGTACCATAATCTGATTACCACAACCACCATATTATTTAATTTACCTATTTCATTATCTATTTTATTCTGTTATATAATAATGTTATTCATTGTTTTTTCTCTCTCATTATCCACAGTCTGCTTTGTACATCTCTAGTCTGCTACAGGATGCAACATCCAAATACAGAGCAGTGGCTGGAATGGCTGGATGCAAAGGAGAAAAAACAAAAGCTTGTTGGCGGTCTTCAGAGCGAACAAGAACCTCATCGGCAGGACCCTGAGGCCCAACGAGGACCTCGCCAACAGGCCCCTCAGGGCCAACGAGGACCTCGCCAAACAGCCCCTCAGGGCCAACGAGGACCTCGCCAACAGGCCCCTCAGGGACAACGAGGACCTCGCCAACAAGCCCCTCAGGGCCAACGAGGACCTCATCACTATGACCCTCAACGCCAACAAGGACCTCGCCAACATTACCCTCAGGGACAACAAGGACCTCGCCATCAGGACCCTCAGGGACATCGGGGACCTTGTCAGCATTTCCCTCAGGGCCAGCAAGGACCTCGTCAACATCATCAACAGGACCTTGAGATCATCTCAAGGCAGGCGGCAGAAATCTCCAGACTCAAGGAAGCTCTTCAACTGAAGAATGAAACCTACGAGGAGCTGATTGCATGGTGTGAGGAATCAAATTTCCAAAAGGAGATGGCCAAGTACAGAGAGTTGGAGACGGAAGTCAACATGCTGCGGCATGAGAACAAGGACCTGGCCACAAAACATCAACGCCGGGAGACGGAGGTCAACAAGCTCCGGGATGAGATCAACGACCTGGCCTTAAAATATCAACGCCAGAAGACGGAGGTCAATAAGCTGCGGAATGAGAACAGCTATCTGGCCTTAAAACATCAATGCAGGGAGACGGAGTTCAACAAGCTGCAGGATGACAACAACGACCTGGCCGGAAAACAACAGGCTTTGGAGACCCAAATCAAACTGATGGCGAGTAAACTCAATCAGGTGGAGATTGAGAAGATAAAACTGGTGGACAAATTCACTTTGGACATGCCAGTTTTGGAATCAAGGTTCCAAAAGGAGCTGGCCAAGAACACAGAGTTGGAGACGGAAGTCAATAAGCTGCAGGATGAGAACAAGGACTTGGCCGGAAAACATCAACGCTGGGAGACGGCATTCAACAAACTGCGGGATGAGATCAATGATTTGGCCTTAAAAAATCAACGCCGGGAGACAGAGTTCAAAAGACTGCAGGATGAGAACAAGGACATGGCCAGAAAACATAAACGCCGGGAGACGGAGTTCGACAAAGTGTTGGATGAGAAAAATGATCTGGCCTTAAAACATCTACGCCAGGAGACGGAGGTCAACAAGCTGTGGGACAAGAACAACGACCTGGCCCAACAACAACAACGCTGGGAGACGGAGTTCAGCCAGTTGCATGGCGAGAACAAGGTCCTGGAGGATCTCTGTCTCAAACTGAAGAAGAAAAAGAAGACGTGGGGTTTCTTCTTTGGCAGGAGGGAAACAGAGGATAGACAGACACAGCTGGAGGAGTTGAAAATCAAAATGCTCAACAAGGAGGTGAAAAAGAAAGAGAAGAGGGAGAAAGCGTAGATGAACGAGAGTCGTGACGGGGACAGTCGGGTGGAGAAGGCCGCTTGGTGTTGACACCAGTAGCTCCCTCTTCTTCCCCCCCTCACCTCTCCACCCTCTCTCCTCCATCCACCTCACCTCCTCTCTTTTCATCCCTCCTCCTTCTGTCCACCCTCCCTCCATCCCACCTCCACCTTTACTCCCTCTCCCGTACCCCGTCGACTTCAGGGCGGCACAATGGCTCAGTGATTAATGATTAGCACTGCAGCCTCACAGAGACAGGTGGAGATCCACCTGTCCAGCTGTATGGAGTTTGCATATTCTCCCACGATATCAAAAGATATGCAAATGATTTGGACACATTTGATTTAAGCCCTGGTGATCAGGTCTCCTCCCTAATATACTAAAGGGACTGTTTGTAAGAATCAGAAATTCTTGTTAACAGCGCCACCTGTTGTGTGGGAGTCTTGTCTGAACAGCGTAGCCACACGTGAGCGCGCATATGCGAGCGTGCATATGCGACATATGCGAGCGCGCATATGCGTGCGCACATGGGACACCGACCCCGGTGATTTATACGTGTAAGAAGTTACAAACAGTCCCTTTAAGTAATTGTTCATATGTTTAGAGTGTCAAGTGAGTTGACACTCTACTTAAATCAATCACATACAATCAATCATGGAGTTTTCCCCCTGTTGTTCAGGTTTCTCCCTCAGTCCAAATATATAAATAAATATCAATAATAAAAATAAATATTCAATAATATATGGTTTTCTGCTGGTGCTCAGTTTTTTGCCAAAAGTTCAATGTGTCTGCCACTCTGAGTAAACACATACAGTGTAAATACATTATTGTATTTCGGTGACTTTAAAGTAGAAGTACTTGTATCTGTTTAAGTGATGATATAGAAGCTGAAGCTGATCAACAAAATAATCAAAGTGACATAATAAAAGATGGTATTTTAAGAGCTGGTTCTGTAATAAATAATTATATTCTGCAGGAAAAACCATGTGACCTTCATCAATGACGGGCTTATGATTATTTTTAATATTATCATTATTTACCGGTAATAACATTTGATTATTAACAGACAGTTGTAAACATATTTTCTTTCTGAATGTGAAACACTGGTATATGTTTTGAATACATGAGGTGGACCATTATTGTATGAGTTGACTGATGACGAGTTCAAGGATGATGTTTCACTCTAAATTTTTTTCATTTGGTCTCCAAATAATTCTAGAAACATATTTAATTTCACCTCTTTTCAAAGGATAAGAAAATAATATTTACTCTGATATCTACAGAAGTATGGAGGACGGAACCTGCTAAAATGAATGAATAAATAAATAAATGACTTGAGAAATAAATAAATATGTCATTAAATGCAGCATTAAAAATAAATGTAGCCATTATTAATTGATAAAATGTCACATAAATTGATATATCTGTTTTAATTTGCTCCTTTATTTATTTATTTATTCATATATATTTATTTATTTACTCTTCTATTTAATTTTCCCTTTTATTCATTTATGTTTTTGTCATTGTTAATGTTTTTATATATTTTATTATTTCTATTTTATTTATTAATTTGTGCTTGAAGTTTTTATAATATTTATTTATTCATGCACTCATGTTTAAATTAATTAATTATTTACTTTATTTATATATGTCTGAATAATTTTCCTTTTGCATTTTATTTTTACATTTTATTTATTTCACCAAACTTATTTATTTCTGTATTCTTTTCTTCATACATTTCTTTTTACATTTCTTTGTGCTTTTCTGTCTCATTATGCAAATGATAGGGCTGCCAGTAAATGCAAAAGTACATACATAAATAAATAATACATTAAATAATACATTAAAAAATAAATAAATGAATTCATAAAAGGGAAAAATAAACAGAAGAGTGAATAAATAAGGAAATTAATACATTAACAAATTCACATTCACATTTTAGCAATTAATTAATGTCTACATTTATTTGTAATATTATTTTGCTACATTTAATGGCATATTTATGTATTCATTTTTATTTTTTATTTTTTATTTTTTATTTTTTATTATTTATTGTGCAACGGCCTTGTCAGTATGATTCTGTCTCGGCCTGCCTGCTTGCCTCTGTCAGTTCCCCTGATTGCCTGGCCCCTCCCCTCTCATTAGGAGATTGGCCTCACCTGCTAAGAGTAGATATAAGCAGGGTCATTTCAAGATGGCCTCTTTCTCTCTCCCTCATGGAAGTCTGGTGCCTTGCAGGCTCCCAGCACGTTTTGTTTGGTTTTGCTTATATTTAGTTATCCCTTATGTTAAAGGTATCTTAGGTTAGCCCTATAGTTTCACAGCACCCATTACCTACACCTCACTGCTGACAACTGACTCTACACCCTTATTGACTTCATTTTGCTTCAGTTAAATTATCTTTAAAGAACTTATTTGCATATTTAAACTGTTACTGTGTGGACTTCCTTTATTTGTTATGCTCTCGAACGAGCTGGGCATAAAAATTGAGTTATTTATTCATTTATATTTGATTTAGGCAAGTTCTGTCCTCCATAATTAACTGTTAATAAAGCTAGAACCATTGCTCTACATTATATTTATATTTCAATTAAAAGATGGCAAAAATGCATTATACAGCAAGCACGTTAACTAGTTACTACCCGGTTGTTTGGGAACGGAGATGTTAATAAACGTACGTTACATTAACGGAATGCATGAATACATTCACGGCACAGGCTTACATCATACAGTCTATGGGTGTATTATAAGACAATAAAAGTGATGAATTACAGCCAATATATTAATTATTACAGTCGCAAACAGCTAGCAGGAAGCTGGCAGGCAGAACCGGGCAGAACCAAGGCCTATAGAAAGGAGGCTGGGTCACGCGTGTTCCGTGCCTGCAGGGCCAGACAGGCCTGCAGAGCCTTTTTTTCATGCTCTGTTCTGCCCCTCCCCCTTGTCTTGCAGGTGCTTCCAGTACTGAGTGATAATGGAGGTGATTGGAGTCCACCTGTGTAGAGTTGTTCAGCTGCTGATTGGCTCACTCTCCTACCATCTAGCCAATCGCTGTCGTGGGCAGCATTCAAAAGAAGCACACTCTGGGCTGCCTCTTTCTCTCTGACTCATTTCTACTAATGTATTCGACTTGTGCAGACATCTGGTTCTAGTGTGAAATTAAAAGATAAGGTTTGTGGTAAGGAGGTAGAGGGTATAGGTAAGTTCAGGGTACCCTGTACACCTTTTTCACGTAGTTTGTTCATGTCTAGAAACACTAGATTTATTGGTTGGTGCCAACCCCTGTATGTTTTGTAAACTGCTGTTTTTTAGATAATTTAGTCAGCCTTTTGTTTGTTGTTTCTAAAGAAGGCTTAGTTAGAGACTTAGTTAGGCCTGGTTTTGATTATTTGGCACAACCATTTTGTCCCTACCTTAACCACATTTGTCAACCTTTAGTCTTCTTTAATAAACACCTTTAATTTTGCACTTCACTTTGACTCTGTCTAATCTTTGGTTGTTGTTCAGTTATTGTTCCACCTAGTGGACGTAACACGCGTCGTCAACGCGTCATATCTTTGCGGTAAACACATTGGGCAGAACCATTCTTTTAATACATCCATGGGCAGAACCAAGGCCTATGGAATGGAGGCTAGGTCACGGGCGGACGTGGGTCTTGGGGTATAACACATGCGCAGTCTAACTGAAGCTGCGGTCGTGTGTTGGAATTGGCTCAATTTTGGCGAGTGCAGACCAGATTTTGTGTTTTACCCCCAAAGATATGAGGCATCACCCAGCCTCCTTTCCATAGGCTTTGGGCAAAACCCGGATATGTCACATGAGTGCGCAGGGTGGCGCAGTCTCATGGGTCTGATGCGCGTTCATTATGCTGAGGAAAATAACTCTGGATTCAGATATTAGTTCATTTTACAACTTTACATTTTTTTTAAATGTGGGCTATTTAGGTGTTTGTACTGAGAAGTTAATTCACCTAAAAAAAAAAAGATCTGCTGAGTTACAGACGTCTCTTTCCCACTGTAAGTCTAAGGGAAAAGTCTTTTTGGGCCCGGTGCATTACATGACTGACACGGAAGTTGCAGGTTAATTTGGGCACTACGAAAGTCGGGATCGTCGACCGGCACACTTCCTGGGGGCTTGATTAGCACCACATAGTGTGCTGGAGTAATATGCATTTATTGACATACATTATGTGGCCCCTTTGTGACAACGACAAATCCCTTCTCCATCTATGTTATATTTAACACACTATACATTTCCCATTGCTCTATTATGCAGCATATATCTCTGTTAATCGGCTATGTAGGTGGGTGTATATTCTGTTATTTATTTTATAATTGTGTATATATTCCTATCTCATATTTATTGAACAATTTGCTATTGTTGCTGTTATATTTATATGTTTATAATGATGATTGTATTTTACTTCATTATTGTTATTCAATTAATTGATTGATCGATTATCTATTATACAGGGATGAGAGAGTAACAAACAGGAACAAAGAATCTCACTGCCATGTGTATGTGATCAATAAACTAAACTTGAACTTGATGTAGAATTAACCTGTGTCCAAAACAGCAGGTCTGCATTATTTCTTCCCCTGTTTCTATGTGCAAAATGTTTCTTTACAATGGTCAGACAAGACACTTGCATGTACATTTAATCCCCTTAAAAAGTTGTATTTTAGATATTATTAGATCTGCATGATTGAACTGTGCAAAAGCCCCAGTCTTGAGGGTTCAAACTGTGTTTTCTTTTAAGAACATGTAATACTCTTTTGCTATCAGGAAATAAAAGCCTGTAAGTATAGGACACTAAAAGTCCTTCCTATAATATACTTATCCTTCCTCATTGACCAAAGCATTATACTACTGTTAGTTCAGGTTAAACATTAACAGTAAATAATATATTAGACATCTCACAGAGAAGCAGTGTAGTATTAACACTTCCACAATAACTGATTTTATTACCCATGGCTGAACCAGATATGAGAAAATGTCAATAAAAAGGACTCGAGACAAACAATATTAGTGAACCACACACTTTTATTCCATATGTAGAAGCATAAGGATACATAAAAACAATCCTGGACTCAATTTGCCAGTTCAAACCTTCATGTAAGCTCTTGTCCTTTATAGTCTTCATTCATTATATGCATAATGGTACAATTACAAATAACTGCACTTTGCTTGATTACAATTCCAGTGATCACCAAGGACATATCTATCTGACAATGTGATTTCATCACATTATTCTCTTTGGTTAACTGAATATATAAAAACGCTGAAATCGCATGCTCTCTAGATAAAGTGCGGAGAATCTTGCAACCATCATATATTCATATGGTATAAAAGTAAAGTCTGTGCTGGCTGGTTGAAAAAAGATGCATAATAGAAATTGTGAAAAAGGCAAATTCTTTTAAAGGGTGTAAGGTTTAAGATAAGATAAACTAGACTTTAATGGTATAGATTAACTAGGGTAGGGTGTGGGGGTGCAGCAAATAGGGCCATACATGCATTGCAAACATAAAGTTATCAAGATACTAAGGCTGATATTAGGTGCAAAAGATAAACAGTGCAAGAACCTAATGTTCAGGATAAACACGGGATCATTCATTCACTCATGTAAGAAGTGACACAGACAAGACCAACACCACAGTTTTTACTCATCATTCTGGTGGGGAAAATATAGGACGGGAACTCAGCGTGTGATTAGCTATAGGGAACTCCATAGTGGGGATTCTCAACATTCTTCCAGTATTACCGAAAATAAAACTATATACTGTTGCAATAGTAGATGTGTTGTAACCCCCCTCCAGTTGAGAAACACTGCTCTAAACGATGTGCTCACTCAGGGGAGCAGTATCGGCCTGCAAAGAGAATGCTCATGGAGGAGTTATGTCGGATGAAGAAGAGGAAGGGGTGGTTTGCGATGAAGGCCATTGGCAAGGCAGAACGCAGCATCATGATAGCAGCAGTGGCAGCAGCAGCCTCAGTTCCCTCCTCGTTGACCTCCACGAAGGCCTTGTGGACGACTTTTGACAGTACCAGGTCGTTGGCGGGAGACATGCCTGTCACAGAAGAGAAGGAGACGGAATAATAAAAAGAAAATATAATGCCTCACGGTCTCATCCTTACATGGACAGGAATGTTGAGCACATTGACAGGAACCCGTTCAGGTTTCAGGGTGCCTGTTCTATTATGAATATAATCCAGGCACGTGTCCTACCAGAGAAGTCACTCATTGACATGTCGAAGGCGTCCACCATGCCCATGCTGACGAGAACATTTTTCAAGTCGTAGCTCTCCTCCATCTTGAACCGAGGAAGCCCCACCCTGATCTCAGTCTCATCCATCATGTCTGGACGAGTCCACTCTACAAAGTTCTCGTAGGTCAGCTGGCTCTCCAGCTAAGGGTGGACAGGACACAAACTCAATTATTAGTTTGTCGGTGTCTTGTTGGTTTCTTTATGTGTGAAAGTGCAAGTGTGTCCTACCTTCTCCAGACCTGTTGTACTGTCCTCTATCTGATTGGGTAAAAAGATGAGCATGCTGAGCTCCTTCCCTTTGTAAGGCATCTCTAGGATCTGTCAGAGGGTTTAAAACATTACAGCAAATATGTATATACTGGTCTGACAACTGTTTGGTTATTTTTATGAATTAACAAGATAGTTTATGGGTTTACATGCAACAAACTAAACCCATGTCAGTTTCACAGTTCTGGTAAAATGGATCATAACCAAAATCTCATCAATTCTCCTTTGAATCATTCACATTTCATGGAAATCTCATTAAGTCCTGCTTAACCTCATTAATAAATGTTATAAATGATTCAATTGTTGCCTGGTGAGATAACAGATGGTTGATGGACTGACATGTTGTATTAATTGATTAATGAACTGAATGCTCTATTACCTGGCAGTTGGCTTCAGGAATGTAGGTGACAGGGAACTTGCTTTTCTGGTGCATCATCTTCACTGACTTAGTGTCATTCTGAAAACAACAAAAACGTAAGCTTAAAGAGAAAATGAACACCAACTGGAATCTTGTACACATCACCTTGGTGATGTAGAAGTGTACTGCAGGGTGTGGTCATTACATAGTGACATCACTGTTGGGTGTGGTAAGAGGTGCAACGAACTTGAAACCAGAGGGAGGTGGCAAAGCACGGCAGCTGCTCTTTAATCCACTACAGTATATTCAAAACTGCATTAACTTACAGTATATTTTGGATGTTAAAGGTCTTATTGATTACATTTTTATGTGGTATGTATTTTTTAAGTATGGCTTTTCCTGGAAAAAAAAAAAAAAAGATTATGAGTGTGAATAAATAATTTAAAAAATGTTGGCGGGTCCAAAATGAATGTTTTGTTTATATCTGTGGAAGATATCTGACGTTCCCACTTCTAACAAGGCTTGTGAGCCAACGGTAAAAAGATGTTGGTATCACATGGTATCTCTGGATCAGCAGTTAGTGTGTTTACAGTGAAATAAAATGACTCCCTAGGATTGCTGGTCCTGGCTTGAAAAGTTGATGCATTATCAAGGCTTCCTGTTGAGTTTCTTTTTCAGTGTTTCTGTCACTTCGTGGTTAAAAATCACTTAATGCAGCATGAAGCTAAATCACTTGTTATTACTCTGAGGAAAGTCCAGTGTCTTAACATGTTTTACTTTGGTTAACCATTTGTCAACGTTGTACCACTACATACAGTAGGTGTGTCTACTGACTCAAACTCTGCTTACTTAAGCAACAAACTTTTTCCTATGAACCGTGTGGTCTAAGGAAAGGCGTCTTCCTACACCAAATGGAACCTATGATTAACACTCAGCCACTGGGAAACGCTCCTTCCTAGGCTTGACTAATATGCAACACAAAAGTGTCGGACAAACGCCCTTTTTATTAAGTAATCAAATTTCACCCTCCATGTCTTTCCACCATTTCATATGGTCAGGTTTCCTGCCGGGGCCCTGATGTTTTTCATTCAACTTGACTTAAACTTAAATTGAATGTTTTTCTTTGAGCAGTGCTACCTTGTTGAGATTAAACTGAGCATCACGTGTCTCAGTCTCCCGAAACTGCTTGTTCCAGTTGCCTTTGAAGTAGATGGCGTTGACCAGCACCAGCCTGGTCAGCTCGTCCACCACACCCTCGGCCAGCAAATCCTTAATTTTACCTGGTGAACAAAATTGACACATCAAGTGAAGAAATATCAAGCATGTCAATTGCCATGTTTCCATGTTTGTTGTGCGTATGATCCACCTTGTGTCTGCTGGAGCACCCATTCGTTGATGTTGAGCCTGGCCGCCTCTGAGCTGGTGGCGAAGTCCACTGACTCCAGCTCTGCACTGTAGTGCTTCTTGGTTAGTCCTAAGAAATCCTGGAACCATCGACAACACATTTACTGATTCTAATCACCCAAACAAAATAATCTCTTGGTTTAACTTTAGTTAGTGGAATTAGAAGTCAGATAAGTATTCTCATGGTTTTACTTGCTTGTATGCTGGCCTATTGTCCCTTCTTACAAAGCTTACAGATTCCTCTCATTCACTCCAGCTTAATAAACAAAACCACACCTACTCATGAAGACGCACACACCTCAACAAACTGGTAGGACTGCTCCCCGTACAGTCTGTTGGCAACACTGAGGGCATATGGAGCGTCAGCCTTGTTGAGCTCGGTCAGCAGTTGGGCAAAGCTAACATGGACATCATCCTGAACATCCTGGGTTTTCAGGCACTGTGGACAAAGTAGACAAGGGTTAGAGAGATGCATTGAGCATCATCCCAACACGGACTGAAAAATATAGGATATAGGCAAAAGGCAAAAAGAAAATACAATAAAACACCGACGTGGAAAAAGGGAACACTTTTAACACCGACTTTAAAGAACCCATGGAAATGCCTGCCCAAGCTTTGACGAGACTTTCCAGAAACATTCACATGAAGGCAGGTGCCATCCCTCCACCATGTTGTTATTTACATGGTTATCTTGAAAAACAAATATCCAAGGTTTTTATTCAGCTGAATTCAGGGTGGTATGTTGTGGCTGGTGTGCATCCAAATCAGCGAGACATAAACCATCATTTCGACGTTTGTTAAATCTGGTATTAACCACATAAAAGAGTATTATCTGAATAATAGGATAAGGCATATACTGTATACAAAGGAAACATTTGTGTGTACGCTATTTTCCTAATTTTTGTTATAAGCGAGGGTTAAGTCTACTCACACTGGTTTCCAGCAACTGCAAGAGATAATAAGCATACTGGGAAGAAACCATAAAAAGGAAAGCCAGGACTACATTCCTGTGTATTATGTAATACTATGCGAGCTGTTGGACACATGCACACTAAACCTTCAGCCCACAACTAGGGCGGCTCCCTTGCATTGTTGCTTTTTTTCCAAATTCAGTTCGAGACAGCAGCAGATTGGAGATCAGCAAGCAAAGCAGAGTGAAAACAAAGCATGAAATTCTTTATGGAACCACCGGTTCTTTGTCTCCAAGGCTCCCCCTCACCAGACGACACCAGACCGTTAGTAAAATGCCCCCAAGTTAGTTTATCATTCCTCTACTGTTGGCTTTGTTACCACCTTTCGCAGGTGCGGTGGCAGAACGGACATATTCGCCTGCTGTTGCTGCATCATCATCTGCTCTGGTTCTGCATGCTGTGGCTTCTCTGCCTCAGTGAAACGGAGGACCTAGGGGTTGCAATTGTGTTGACTGTTAAGTTAGACACCACGTGTCTCTGGCTGTGTACAGGAAGTTATAATATCATCCCAGCAGTGATACCGCAGGCCTTGTGCAGTACATTACCCTTAGATTGGGAAGATGGATCATAAGTGATTCCAAGTCAAACTTCAGATCAAGAGAAGTGAGTAAATTCATATTTTGCCAGTGTATGCACATTTCCAAATAGGATGGATTATGGAACCATTACGTTAATGGTTGGCAAGAAGATAAATGACCAGTTCTCGCAATCTTAGGTGATGTCATTGCTGACTGAAACATTTCCTATTCCCCTCAACAGATTGGAGTATTTGTAGAGCAAATGTTGGCCAACTGCCTACTGACTGGAAGTTTTGGTAACTGGCTGCTAAAAAGCAAATCCTCACAATCAGCCACATGTTACTGTCACCTCTGCTCTCTCATGCACACTCAAGTCACACAGCCATTCTCTCTCACTCACCAAGTCATGCATGCACACACAGTTTCATCACCAGAACTCATGACACAGGCAGGATCGCCTCTGAGTTTTCTTTAACCTGCAGAACAACTTCCGAAAAAAACTACCATAAATCAGTTGGATTTTTGTCTTGGTCCTGTGTACGTTACCTGAAACTTACTGAGTCTGGTAACTTTATCCCAGACTCAACTTTAAAAGCCTCATTAACCCTCTTATTGACACTGGCATTAACACTATCCCCCCACGCTTTGGTTCCTAGTGCAGGTCAGGTGCAGTTTAGCTGAAGTCATCGCGTTTGGCTGATGCTGAATGCTCCCACCTTCTGGAACAAGCCCAGCCTTTATACACAAGACGCAATTCAAAACAGGTTCTGACACAGCTCCTTGACTCTATACAATGAACTCTTTCATCAAAGGCTGCATATACAACACCAACTTTGTCCCAGACCCGGTCAAACAGCCTGGTAATACTCCTACTGTCATTGCATCAGAAGACAGCGGGGAACAAAAAGGACAAAATATTGGAAATATCGGATATCACAATTGCTTTAAACAGTATGTTGTAATCACTTACTTCTGCAATATTCTGTAATCTTACACAATATTATTATTTCAAATGACTGGATTTAGAGTGAAGACGTCCTTCTCCTCCCACATACTCAGACTTCCATCAGCGGTCCGGCTTGTTATCTGGGTGTGGCTTTGCTTTAGCAATCCTTTAGAAAAAGGTCACAAAGCTGATAACACCTTTTTAACCACCACCTGAACTTCCCAACTACTTCTACTGAATATCTCAATGTATTGGTCATTGTCAGGGCTGTTTCTTCTGGTGTACAGACTGTCATTGTGTGAGGGGGGTATATTCTCCTTAGGGTGTAAAAGTATAAATCAAACTATATTACTAAACATGCATAATTATTATTTTCATGTCCTAAAACCACTGGATAGACGTAAATTCAGTTTTAAAACAACTACAACTGTCCACATTGTACATGGGAGCATAGTAAGAGCAAAAGCTGTGATTGTAATGATTATGATAGTCATTACTATTCATTGTCTAATTGGGGATAATTGAGTTTAATTATAGAGGACTGCAAATATTCTTCCAGCTGGCATCCATTCAACAACTCAACTTTGAGAACTACTAACGATTGACACCCAGGCAGCCAGACACATGTCTGCTGCACATAACATAATGGGAACTGATAAGGTGTACAGATTACTTTACCTATATCTTTATTGCCCTTACACTTCCATATTATGTTTCACGTTCCTATAGTAACACAACACAGAGCCACCCACCATAAAACCTAGTCAGAGTCTGAACAGAACAGATCTTTGTCATTTTGCACTGACGCGGAAAGAAAATACTGGTGATTCATACTGAATGAGCGCATACACACCTGCAATACTAACTATCTTGTGTGATGTTGAAATTGTTTCAGAGCTGTTGCAAAAACTAACTCAGAAGACACAGTTTGTGGTGGTGTTTTAATGTTGTGCAATTTTACGGTGTGAAATCTGCATAATTTTGTCCACCAGACGGACAAAGCAATAAAGCTTCACAAAATCACTATGAACTAAGTGCACCAACCTGCAACGCCATAAATGTGTTACTTTTCACAAAGACATTGGTGTGTGTGTGTGTGTGTGTGTGTGTATATACTGTGCATTGTACCTCTGACATCTGTGTGGATGTGTTGCCTCTGGACCCCAGCATCACCATAGCCAGGGCTGAAGAGATGCTGAAAGGGGAGTAGAAGACATTCGCGGTCTTGTCGACATCTCCGAACTTTTTGAGCAAAGCCAGAGAGAAGTCGGTGTTGGCCTTGGACAGAGGGGTTGGTGATGCCATTGTGTCTACAAAGAAGAGAAGAGCATTTATTATTAAATTACAAATTTAAAATAATGCTTTTGTCTCTTTATCTGATTAGTAGGCTATCTCACTCACTATCTCTCGTTGGGCCAAACTCCACTGAAAAATGTGTCAACTTACAATCACATTGATAGTTTCTGATTATAAATACCTTATAGATATATTAAGACAATTTCTTAACCGGTAAGACTCAGTCTTTAGTTCAGCACACATTACACTAAGCAGAGTTCATTCAATACAAGTTTTCTAAACAATTGGTTCACCTACTCTAACCTTTACCCACATAAACCTATCAGTAATAAAGTAAAGTAGGCTAGTGGTGGTTATCATTAATATAATAATGATAATAATAATAATGATAATAATAATAATAATAATAATAATAATAACAAAAATAATATAATTAATTGAAATTAGCTACATAGTTGATGGTGTGTATGCAAATTTACCAGTAATAAATAAAAGCAAACTAGTGGTGGTTATCATTAATATAATAATGATAATAATAATAATAATAATAATAATAATAATAATATAATTAATTGAAATTAGCTACATAGTTGATGGTGTGTATGCAAATTTACCAGTAATAAATAAAAGCAAACTAGTGGTGGTTATCATTAATATAATAATGATAATAATGATAATAATAATAATAATAATAATAATATAATTAATTGAAATTAGCTACATAGTTGATGGTGTGTATGCAAATTTACCAGTAATAAATAAAAGCAAACTAGTGGTGGTTATCATTAATATAATAATGATAATAATAATAATAATAATAATAATAATAATATAATTAATTGAAATTAGCTACAGTTGATGGTGTGTATGCAAATTTACCAGCGTATTGTAAATATATTTACAAAACTATAATAATAATAATAATAATAATAATAATAATATATTCCAGAAAGTGTTACACTTCCGGATTTTTAATAGAATAAAAACAGCTAAAATGGTTAACAAAGCTCTTGTATGGCACAAGGAATCTACATATCATTTTACATTAGATATATATATATATATAACATTATACATACAATTACATACACATTTACTATACTCTGCTCATAACACCAGACCATGAGTCAACCACAGTCAAAGCAGGACTTTTCTACTAACTAAATGATCAAATCGGATTGAGATTCATGCTGTACTTACTGACAGAGACTTTTCTTCTGTTCCTCAGGTGGTCGGGAGTGTTTAAGTCACAGTAAAACTGGTTAAAGTCTCACTTTTATTATTGTCCAGCTGGCTGACTGACACGCCCCGAGAAGCTTCCGCATTCTCATGTTTCGTTCTACGGAAGCCGAAAGGAAACAATATTGTGGGGAGATAGTGGGGAAATTTGCAGTGTACAGCAGCAAAGGGGATAGTGCAAAAAACAAGATGCATCAGCTAACACAGTAAAACAAAAGAGCTAAACAAAGTGTAACAAAATATGAACCATTTAAATAAAAGGAAGTATAAAAGTAGGAGCAGTATATACAGTATTGACAATAAACAGACTATTAACAAAACTGCACAAGTGGAAAATGATATTGCACAGTGAGAATGAAATGAAATTCCACCTGAAAAGATCAGGTTATTGTCAGTTTTTGGTCTGTAAGTGTAAGTGGTCTACTGGGAGCAGTAAATAGATCCTGACGAGTTGAATCGTGCCAAGGAAAGCACAAAGCAGAGCAGGAAAAACTGACAAAAGAAGCGCTGCATTTTTTAAAACATTATTTGTCAAATGATGCAATAGACTTGTAGTGACTGTATAAGATCGATCTATTTCTTTAAAATCAATTTGTAAAATTGTAAAACAAGTATTTATAAAAAAAGAAAGAAAAATATGACACATCGATTCATACCACACTCTTTATTCTGTTTGTTAAAGCAAAGCAGTCTGCATTCATTGGAAGCAGTAAAACCCTAATGTAAACACTTCTGTCTTTACTCCATGTTCAGTATAATTATCTGGTAAATTAACAGTACATTTAAAGTGGCAGTAGGCAGTATATTTTTGGCATCACTGGGGAAAAATTCCATAATAACCTTTCAGCATATTGTAATTCAAGTGTTCTGAGAGATAACTAGACTTCTGCACCTCCTCATGGCTCTGATGGACAGCAGACCTCAGATCAGCTCTTACTGCTTGTTTTCCTCCAGTATGTGAAATCTTGCAGATGCCGTTAGGAGCACCGGAGGACACAGAGGCACATGATTTTTTTCAGGTTACCTGTTTCATGTACTACTGTCACGATATAGCGACGTTCTTTAATTTTCTTTGAAGGGTGATAGTAAAGTAGGTATTAAAATCCAGTGTTTAAACATCAAACAGATGGCAGAATTCTCTCTAGATAAAGAGGAGAACATCTTTGTTAAATCACAAGTCTCTACCCCACCTGCAGGCATGGTATAGGATGCCACTCTTGATTAAACCACTCCCCCTAGATTATATGAGTCTGCCCTCCAGGCCTTAACCCTCCCTTTTCCCTCCAAACAATTCCAGGCAGAACAAAGAGAGAGAGTGATGTGAGTTTGATATGACTTTTGTATCTTTATAATTTATTTGGTTGAAAGTTAACAGATTGTTTTGTGTTATGTTAGATACCTGAGTTTAATATGTGAAGGAGAAAAGGCAAATTCCAGATTGTGGATGCATAAAGATGTAAGTTAAAATGATCTAATTCATTATTTGTAATTTGTATTATATTTATGAGATTTATAATATCATCTGTTAATGTCTTTTTTTAATAGAAAAAATCATCCACCAACTGCCATCCAACTTAACCACCTTGACTTTAACAAATTGTTGGAATGGCTCCCTGGATCCTGTGTTTAAATGTGCACCACATCAGATGTTTTATGAACCAATGCCACCACAAGCAACATAGCTTCTTCAATTTTGAATTGTAAGACATTCAGATGTCATAAAGACAGAGCTAATTCAATATTTTTTATACTCAATTACAGATGATGACAATTTACATACATTTATATTTGTTTATTTATGACCAGTAGAAAATTCATTAAATTTGAGATCAAATTTGGGATTTAGCACAAACACACCTGCAAAGAACAGACTGTTTGGAACAACTGCAACATTTTCCTTTTTGTGACAGATGAATGGATGAAATGACGAGGGTGCAGTGCGTACAACATGGATCACAGATAAACAGAATTTGGGCAGGATTACAAACAGAAAGCGGACAGAATCACTGAGTAATATGCATGCACGCAAAAGATTTTTAACAAGATTTAACTCCAGTGCCCCACCTTATGCACTTTAAAAAAAAAAAAAATGTAGCACCGTACAGTAGTTTCCGTTCAAAGGCTTTCTTGAAATATCCTGGTCTTGAAAATATAAGGGAGTAACAGGGATGAGAATTTACACAAACACAGTCTAGAGCAGTGTTTCTTATTCTTCTTATTAGCCTCTTATATAGTAGCCACAATAGATATATCCCACCCCTGGCTGAATCAGTGCTCTACAGGTATGGACAGATTACTGAACGAATGGGCCTAATGGGCACAGGCCCAGGGGCCCAGCGGGTGTTAGGGCCTCTGTTTCAAGTTACTGCTAACATTTCTTGTTGGGAAGTCACAAATATATACAAAATTACCAAAAAGGAGACGGAAAACTACCAAAAAGATTTGCAAAATGACCAAAATGAGACACAAAATTACCACAAAGAGACGTAAAGTGTCTACAAAGAGATGCAAAACGACCAAGGAGATGTCTATTTGAATCTGTGGCTCTTGTTCTTATGTAGTAGGGGTGGAGGCCCTTTACATGTCCGTGCCCAGAGGCCCATTGTCTCATAATCTATCCATGTCTACAGGACGTACAGTAGTTCTCACTCAGGGGAGCAGTATCGGCCGGCAAAGAGAACGGTCATAGTGGGGTTATGTCGGATGAAGAAGAGGAAGGGGTGGTCTGCCTTGAAGATGACAGGAATAGAGCGAGTCGACACGACAGCAGCAGTGGCAGCAGCAGCCTCAGTTCCCTCCTCGTTGACCTCCACAAAAGCCTTGTGGACGACTTTTGACAGTACCAGGTCGTTTGCCGGGGACATGCCTGTCAGAAGAAGGAGAGAGGGTCTAATGCTTTACCATGCGCAATAAACCAGTGATGCAGACTATCTTGTGCTTTGCATAACTGATGCCATGTTTTCGTCATGCTTGTTGAAATTTCGAGTGCAACCTTTTGGGTTTTGAAAGACTGATCATTTAATGGCATTTCTATACATTTCTGTATGGGAAGTGATGCTCTTTTATTTGTCTGCTCAGATATGTCGTGCTCTTAAAATAATTATGCAGCTTGTACATTTATGGCATCTGTCTCACCAGAAAAGTCACTCCTTGTGACATCAAAAGCATTCACCATGCCCATGCTGATCAGGATATCTTTCAAGGCGTAAGTCACCTCCATCTTGAACCGAGGCAGCATCACATCAACCTCCGTTT
Source organism: Sebastes umbrosus (assembly GCF_015220745.1). NCBI lineage: Eukaryota > Metazoa > Chordata > Actinopteri > Perciformes > Sebastidae > Sebastes > Sebastes umbrosus. The sequence continues at coordinate 21,957,726 of NC_051289.1, forward strand.
CACCCATCAAGTCTGGACGGGTCCAATCCACAAATTTCTCATAGGTCAGCTCGCTCTCCAGCTATTTAGTGTGGATACAATTTCAGTTATTAGTTTGTCCGTTCAAAATTTTGCATTTTGTTTTCTACATGTGTAAATGTGCCATACCTTCTCGAGGCCTGTTGTGTCGTCCTCTATCTCATCGGGCAAGAAGATGAGCATGCTGAGTTCCTTCCCTTCATAGAACATCTCTAGGATCTGTCCATTTCATTTCATTTAAAGATAATCTGATTAGTTAAAGGTATGACATTATCTTAAAAAACACAAATCTGATGGCCAGTTGTTCTTTGGATCATGGTAAATCTGTCCACTGTATTTTATTGAAATCTGTTCTCAAATTACTAAAAGATCAGATTGCATGGCAGACAAACAGGCATGGGCAAACCATACTGTTGAAAAACATGGACATTACCTGGCATTTGACCTCAGCAATGGGGGTGGTACGGAATTCACTTTTCTGGCGCATCATCTTCACCGGCTTAGTGTCCGTCTAAAGACAGTAGCAAATAGAACAAGCCCTTATCTTGTTGAGTTATCATCACATCATAGGTCCAATTTATGATATCACAGTTCTAATTAAACATTTTATTATTACAATGGATGTCTTAAAGGATAAATTTGGTGTTTTTCAACCTGGACCCTATTTTCCCATGTTTTTGTGTTTAAGTGACTTATGGGGACAATACTTTTTGAAATTGAGTGCTGCAGGAATGAGTCCTAAAACCTGGAAATGAGTTAGCAATTTAGCACTTTGATTTATAATATGTCAGTAAATATCCCACTTGAAGCTTAACAATCTGAGCCTGTCAGTGGCAAAAACAAGCACTTTTAGTGGACGTAAACTGACGGTACCAGGTTGCACCAAATGATTACACTACAGCCCGTTTAGCAGCTGGCGGCTGCAGTGTACTCAATACTGGACCAATTTCGAAAAAGGTTGTCCCCATTAGTCACAGAGACAAGAACATGGGAAAATAGGGTCCAGGTTGAAAAATACTGAAGTTATCCTTTAACATTTTTAAATCTGGTGAAACATTTCGTAAGACATGCTAAGTCGTTTCCTCAGACAAACGCCCCAGAAATTCTCTGGGATCAAATGTGTAATTGCAGCAGGGGACGGAGTGTCACATCAACACAACGCCAGGATATAATTACAGGATAATCCAGAAATTCCATAACAAATGGGAACATTGGCATTGTCCTCAAACTCAATTTTTATTTAGGGAAGAATAGGACTAATCTAGTCTGCTGCAGTTTGCACACCAGTGGTTTTATTGAGCTGCAGCAGATCAAACATACAACATAATGATTAGTATCACTTTCAAGGTGTAAACTTCCATACAGCTAAATCAACACAGCTTTGTAAAGGTCTACTATCGGAGTGCCCTGCACATTTCAGATTCAGATTCAGCTACAGCATAGAGAGCTCAGTGCAGATCAGTGAAGTGTTACCTTGTTAACTCTAAACTGAACCTCAACAGTAGAATCCTCCTTGAACTGTTTGTTCCAGTTGCCTTTGAAGTAGATGGCATTGACCAGCACCAGCCTGGTCGTGTCATCCAATACACCCTGGGCCAGCAAGTCCTTGATTTTACCTGGTGAACAGTAATGAGCAAATACATCATCATTAAGACAGAGACACAGAATCAGGCTCTAGCAATGTTTTCATCCAAAGTACTAATACTACAGGAAGGTATGGAAGACGACCACCTGAAAAATGTTACTTGAGTTCTGAGTGACTTAAAATCTGAAAACTTGCTTGTTTTCCCTCCCCATATCTAAATATAAACATCAACTCAAAACCAGGGAGGGAATACCTACATGTACCTACTTACAGTCTAATGCTCTCTCGTTGGATCTTGCAGGAAGAATTGCGTTGCCACTAATTAAAGTCTGGTTAGTTGTGATGGTTTTATCAGTTATAATGAACTAAAAACTTCAAATTGAATGTATTTAACCAAAGGAAGTTTTGAGACATCCAATTCCTCACCTCACTGAGGCAAACCATAGCTGCTTGATAGAGGATAGAAATGAAACTGAGAATAGGAACTGGAAAAAGGAAAACGATGTAGTGTGCTTCTAAATTATTTGACCTCATTGTAACATGTACATAGAGCATAACAAAGGATCAAGGACTGATCTCTGAGGATTCACAGAGGACTGTGGATGATTAAAAGACACCAATGGCAATGCATAGAAATAAAGCTAGTCTCCACCAGTGAACATTAATGCCAACTAAATGTCTAAGACACTTTTGGAAAACAAATGATCAATAGCACCAAGCTTGCAGTGAAACAGCTCAAGTAGAAGAGTGACCACTTTGAGAGAAAGAGATAAAAATGATCAAATAGAAGTTGGAAGATGTCAGACTAGTGTCGCTCCAGTCACATTTGTTTTTTGCATGAGATGGAGAAGGCTTGGGTAGGTGCCCTAGATTTAGTTCCCAATCGCAGGCCCTGTTGAGACCTGGCATTAACATGTGTCTTGGGTGATCTGATCACAAGTGTACAGCTCTAAGTACGTATGTTCATACCTGGCATTAGAATGAGTGACCACTTGTGATCCAATTTCACTTCCCCGCTCTATATGCAAATAAATACGCAGTAAACACATGGCTAATACAGCAGACGTTGTGATGTAATATTACAGGAATGTCAGCAGTAATATCCTAAATATTCATGATATCGGGTACATTTTATTAACATCAAAATATAAATAATCCTCCACCGGCGGTTCTCGGGGACCTCCGGTAGAGAACACCGCCGCCTTTGCCAGGCAACAGACGGGTACAGAGTTTCAGAGCTGGGGATGAGAGCGAACGAGCAGGCGGGTGTCAGCTCTGTGCAAAGCACCGGAACAAAAACACTGACACATCTCTGACAGTATGATAATAATGCACTTCCCGTGCTTAGTCTGATAGTCTGTACATATGTAGCCTGTAGATAAGAAATATTTTAATAAAATACAGTTGTACTGACAGGATACAGTAGAGCACAGAGGCCGTTTCCATGCCAGGAGGATCGCATCTGCCTGTCTATTCACATGAGAAGCACAGTGAGACCACGCTGATCCAAGAGGAACGTCAGTTGAGTAGGCGGTCCTAATGTGGCCCAGAACACATTCGCGTACACACTGCTATTGCCCATGGCATATGGCCATATACAGCCCAGACCACCTTCTTATGTGGTCTGAGTGATCGGATCTCAATGTGTCTTGAGTGCGTTCACACCTGTACTTAGAGCTGTCCACTTGTGTGATCGGATCACTCAGGACACATGTTAATGCCAGGTCTGAACATGGCCATACTATAATGTACTGATGTGTGTGTATGTTAATGTGAGGTCTACCTTGCGTCTGCTCCTCTACCCAGGTATTGATGTTGACCCTGGCCGCTTCTGTGTTGGTTTTGTAGTCCACAGACTCCAGCTCAGCGTTGTAGTGCTTTTTGGTTTCTGCTAAGAAATCCTGGAAACATAAACAGCACATTGAATGTGTTCCTAACATGTTGGATGTGTTGAACTGTGAGAATGCAACGATCCAGTTTACTGTGAATTAGGCTGCACATCTACAGGGCGGCAGTTCACTTTCTCACCAATTAATGAATTCATGCTGAGCACAACAGGCACACACCTCAACAAACTGGTAGGACTGCTCCCCATACAGCCTGTTGGCAACACTGAGGGCATACAGAGCATCCGCTTTGTTGAGTTCACTCAGCAGTTGGGCAAAGCTTGCGTGGACATCATCTTCACCACTTTCGGGTTTCAGGACCTGCAAACAGCCAGAGAAGACCTGTGTGTTACAAAGACACACTGAGCCAGTGATAGACGAAAGACAACTTTGTATTATGTTAATATGGTTCATAGGCCTCGGGGAGGGAAAACGTTGCTGGGAGAGGGATGTCTGGAATTCCCTGCTTAGCCTGCTGCCCCCGCGACCGGCACCGGATAAAAGGAAGAAAATGGATTGATTGATGGATAATGCTACTGTATTGGCGATTGTTTCTCAATTTGTCTATGCCACAGCATGGAATGCTGCCCAGGGAAAAGTAACACAAAATGAATGGTTTTGGTGTCATTGTTCTCATTATTTACTGTAATTAGAATGACTTTCGGCAAAAACTCTTGCGATCTGGATGTTTTCAGAAGTTAAATTCTCTTTCTGAGATCCACAGCATCTTTTGGAAAGAATATGGAAAAAGGCAAAAACAGACCAAACAAAAGCCTCAACACCATTAACATTAACATAAAATAACCCATGGGGAAGTTTTTTTGGCATAAACACACACAATTATCCAGCATTTACCCACCATTACGTTGTCATCTTCATTGTGGACCAAAGAAAATTTAGGATGGAGTGCCTCTGTTGCTGTGCCAAGACAGCTTTTGCTTTTGTTGCTGTGTCAAGACAGAATTTTCCATCTACTGCATAAATAAGCTTGTTTTTACTGTTTTAAGTTTTATATTACACTTCAAATTCTTTTTTAAAAAAATGCAACAAGATCGTGAAAATTAGCAAGCAAAGCAGCGGGAAATTAAGTGTGACATACTCCGGAGCCAAAATCTCAGTTTTCCTCACCAGATGACCCCACCAAGCCCAATCATTAATCATTCCTTTCACTTTGGCTTTGTTAGCACCTTGAGCAGATATGCAGGCAGTTTGCTCTGTTGCTTTATCTGCGACCGCAACTGCATCCTCGTCTGCATCTGCTGCTGCATCTGCGAACTTATTTGCGTCTGCTCCGGTCCCGTCTCCATCGGTTCCTCTCTCTCAGTGAAGCCGAGGACCTGGGGGTGCAAATGATAGTTTCTCTCATCAGTAAGGTTGCTGCACAGTTCAACATTGTTAGTGTGTGTGTGTGTGTGTGTGTGTGTGTGTGTGTATGTGGCGGGGCAGATTGATGCAAAGGTTAACCAACTGCAACTACTGCTCTCTACAGCCTCATGTGGAATCACACAATCACACACCAAGGCATGCATGTACATACATGTTTTCCTTGGCACAACTGATGGCTCTCAGGAAGGATTATCCTCTTTTCTTAACCAATAAAGTCAGATTCACTTCCAAGTAAAATTCTATCGAAACTTCGCACATCATCAACTTCAAGTCTGGCTGAAATGTTACTCCTTTGATGCCATGTGTTGACATTTGGGAACAAAATCAGCTTTAATACATACATGTACGTTCACTCTGGGGTCACTCAATTCAGGACAGTAGTCAAGGTGTCACACTCCCTCGGTGGTGGATGAATATTTAACTGTTTGCAATAAAACCCAGCCAGCTAACAATTAACCATAAACTAACGCAAACACATCGATGAATCCCATTTATGAAATACGAGCAAGACAAAAGTTTTGTTGCTGTAAAAGTGAAATCCATGCATTAAAGGTGTGTTTTTGGATCCCACTACCCAGAGATCCAAACTGTCGTCTTTCCCAGGAGTGTCGCCATAGTTCGTAATAATGCAAATGCAGGGGTTTTCACCATGGGCCATACACTCAATCACCATTGTGTTACCAGTCAGCGATAGACAGTGACTTAACAGACATTTATTTAAATCTCCATAAGTCTTCAAGATTACTACTTTAAAGACTGAAAAGTAAGAAAAAGACTGTTAACTACATTACAACTACATTTAGTAAAAAGAAGCTACAATATGTGGAGTAGATGGAGTGGAGTAGAGGTATAAAGTAGCAGAAAATGGAAATACTTCAGTACCTCAAAAGTACCTCAAAATTGTACTTCTGTACAGTATGTGAGTAAATGTGCTAAGTTAACTTTTCACAACTGAAATTCACTCAAGACGTGACCATATCACTCCAATTTTGGCTTTGCTGCTTTACTGGGCTGATCATTTTTGTTGTCTACAACGTTTGTTGTATGGCTCTTCCTGTATCTGAGGCAGAATATAAAGATCCCTGCCATTTCTGCTGGCAGTGGGAGACAGAATGAGTAATTAATGCATGTCCAGACACTTTCTCCTGCCTCACCCCACCCTTTCAGACAGTTACAGTAGGTTCAAGTTCTCCCAGTGGAAATTCAGATCAAAACCCTCCTGTCATCTCTGATACCATTCTGTGTCTGACAACAAATCATTTCCTCATGTTTTTTTAATATTACTTATTACTTATAATCCCTTTTCTTTCATTAAGAATACCAAACCTGTGCACATGATAAAGCTCAAAACCCGAAACCTACGGCTTTTTCTTTTCATGCAATGACATTGTTGCGAAATTCCAACACCATGACGAACCAGATCAACTGACATGCAAGGACAGTTGAATGCGTGCCTGTATAAATGCTTTTAAATGGGTGTGTTAATGTGAGAACTGTAACTTCTTTACTGTTCATTTTTACAGTGTGTGTGTGTGTGCGTGTGCGTGTGTGTGTGTGTGTGTGTGTGTGTGTGTGTGTGTGTGTGTGTGTGTGTGTGTGTGTGTGTGTGTGTGTGTGTGTGTGTGTGTGTGTGTGTGTGTGTGTGTGTGTGTGTGTGTGTGTGTGTGCGCGTGTGTGTGTGTGTGTTTGTACTGTAGCCTACCTCTGACATCTGTGTGGCTGTGCTGCCCCTGGTCCCCAGCATCACCATAGCCAAGGCTGAAGAGATGCTGAAAGGGGAGTAGAAGATATTCGCTGTCTTGTCTTCATCACTCAGCTTTTTGAACAAAGCCAGGGAGAAGGTGGTGTTGGCCTTTGTTGTCTTGGATGGGGTTGATGTCTCCATTGTGTCTGATAAAGAGCAGAGCATTATTCATCGCATTATAAACTGCAGAATATCTTTTATCTGATAAGTTCAAATTGGTAGGAATCTCTTTTCCAGCCACAAGCGGAGGTGAGAATGTTTCTTCTTCTGCATTCTTGCACTTTTTACGAGGATGCTCACAGACTATATGAGTGTTTCAGAGAAGCTACTGAATTCATATTATCATTTCGTCTTCGGCCTCTTGGTTTAATTTGACAACTATTAAAGGGACTGTTTGTAACTTTTTAAGCGTATAAATGAACCGGGTCGGGATCCCATGCGCACTCGCGTGTGGCTGCAGCCTCTGCTCCGCTGCCTGCTTGCCTTCATTCACACAGCGCGCGTTCTCGCTGTCTCGCTCTACCTCTAGACGTGAACGCGCGCTCACTACACACTTCAGAAGAGTTAGTTTAGCTCTGAGAATATCTAGTGAATGTACAGTGGACGTTTGTGCAGAAATAAATGCTGCAGCTCCTCCAGACCAACAGAGGTTTTCCGTGTCTTGTGAAGTGACGGGGCTCCGCAGCGAGAAATGTTATCGTTCGAGCGATGCTCGTTCAGGTATATTTAGAGCGAGCAAGCGTGAGGTTTCGCTGTTAACAAGCATTTCTGAAAGTTACAAATAGTCCCTTTTAAATAGTTTGACGTTTTAAAAAGTAAGCAGCTTGTGCAAACCTTTAGAATACTCTGTTGCAATGGAGTTTTATTTTACAACTTGGCAGTGTCCTCCAACAAAACTTTCCCTTCCCCAGACACGTGTTGACAAATCCACATTCTTTCTTTGACATAATCTTTCCACTGCGCAATGAATCAAAATAGATTTAGATTCTTAAACAAAAGTGGAACGTCACCAGACTCAGTAAAAATCACACGGATATTGCCTCATCACTACTCGACCACTGTTGCCTTTTGGAAGCAAGGTGAAAAGGACACAAATCAAGAGAAGCCTGGTTTTCTTTTGCTATCACTCTTACAATCAAAATCAAATGACAACAAAGTATATCCTGTACTTACTGACAGAGACTCTTCTTCAAGAGAACAAGTGATCAGGAACGATTCAGTTCAAGAATGACGTGTTTTTTGAACCATCTGTGTATTTCCACTCTGACACACCCAAGCTCAAGTAGGTCTGGCTGCAGCTTGAGAAAGTATCCAGAAATCACACCCAGCTGTGAAAGACACACCTACCCATATTATCCTTTGAGTACATGTCTTGTGCCAATGTGTGTGCATTGTAAGAGTCTGCTAACCACAGACACCCCACCATAAAAGGCATGAATGGATGGATGGATGGATGGATGAATGAATGGATGGATGCTGAGATGAAGCCAAGGTGCAGTCTACAGTTGATTAAGCAATAATCTTCAGAAACATCACTATACAAATGTGATTGTCACATTTTTTATCAGCTGCACAGTGAATCAAGAAATACATCAAGCCATTCAAACCAGATTGAGATACAGTTTATGTCACTGGTTCCCAACCTGTGGGTCCCGACCCCCACTATGGGTTGCCAAAGCTTCACGGGGGGTCGCGAGGCCTTCTTTGGGATGTAAGATAACTTTTTAGAAAAATATATACAGTTGGCCTATATTTCAACATTTTATTCATTTCTGTAAAGACAACTAAATTAAATTGTTATTTTTAAAGTTTGGATTATTATTCAAGATATAAACAGGACAAGGGCACAGTGAAGACCTGAACACAAGCTATATTCACAGAGCCTTCCCTCTCTGCTAAACAGCCTCTTCCTGCATTAAAAAAGTATGCAGTTTGAAAAACCAAATAGCTAATAGAACAATGGCTAAGTGTCACGGGATATGTATGATTGTTAAAAATAGAAATGATTGTAGAAAATAGATAATTGTATTAAAAGTTACAGGAAAACTCATCTCTGATGCAATATTCACAAGAAATAATCCGCTCAAAATTCATTAAATCGCTCGGTTTACACAGACTTCCTGCAGTTATTGCGTTCACTATTTGGGTTAATTGTAAAGTTCATCAGCTGTTCTGTTCTCTTAATGTTATGCATTGAATAAAATATGAAATATCCATAAAATATGTCACTTAGTCAGGGGTCGTCAGTTTACTCCATGGTAGAAAAGGGGTCCTTTAAGGAAAACGGCTGGGAACCACTGGTTTATATAACTCATTTAAAACACATCCATTTTAACAGAGCTTATAAGGTCTGTTATCAATGCAGATGCTGATGTTGTGGAATCACAGAATATTGTTCAAATTGTTCTTTGTTGTTCTGGAAAGGTAAAGTGAATTTGAGATGCGGACTAAAGTGGGACATTTTTTGGCATTAATGACAAAGATCTGTGGGTCATTTTTTTCAGGTGCAGTTTCTTATAAGAGAATTAAAGACATTTGCAAATGTCTTTAAATATCGAATTTCAAATGTATTTATCTGCCATATAATGTTTGGTCGCTAATGTCCTGTGGCTCGTAAAATATAATAATAATAGGATTTGAATATTTTGTATTTGCATGCAGAAAGTTTGTGCTGTTTGCATTTTGTCAAATTAGAGATGCATCAATGCAACGTTTTTTGTTTCAAAATGTTACAGTAACTATGGCTACAGAAGGAGGATGGGGTTAAACATGTGCTAACCAGTGAAATCATAATGCACATTTGGTTAGAATGATCTGCACAACCTAATCTTCCATGATACATGATTTAGTTTGAGATTCACTGCTTCTTCTACTGCCAATACTGTTGCCATTAGATAACAACAGATTCTAATATTAGTAGACACATTTATATGTTTTAACTGTCCTTTGAGAGACTTTTATGATGTATTCAGCTGAAAAATGTAAAAGATGAATTGTAGGGATGAACAGGGATCTTGTGGAAATGAATAACTGTTTTTTTTTTTACATTTTCATTTTTATTTATCATTGTTGTAGGTCTATGGTACGACGGAGTATTAGGGCCACATTGAGGAAAAAATAAATAAATCTGAGATTTCGAGAATAAAGTAATAATAATATGAGAAAAAAAGTCTAAATATTATGAAAATAAAGTCATAATATTAGTAAATATATGTATACTAGTATAGTAGAAGTAATTTTACAAGTTATCTTCTTTTTTTCTCGTAAAGTTATGACTTCATTCTGGTTATATTGCGACTTTTTTCTCGGAAAGTTATGACTTTATTCTGGTAATATTATGACTTTATTCTTGAAATCTCCGTGGAGATCCCTGTGGCCCCTACCTCACTACAAATGTTTTGTGGCTCCAAACAGATTTGTTTTTGTTTTTTTTCTTGCCTAAAATGGCTCTTTTGATAGTAAAGGTTGCTGACCTCTGATCTAAAGGTTAAATCAACTTTTTTTAATTATTTTTTTTTAAAGAATGAAGGTGACAATAACTAACACTGCATGTTGTGCAAGTTACAACTACTTTTTGGCTGCTGTACAGTACAGTACAGTACAGTACAGTACAGTGCGGTTCAGGTTCAATATCTGATGTGTGCTGCAGCGCCCTCACCTGGCTGTGTTGCAGCACTGCATCTGTGGTGGTCTGAGTTGAACCGACCTAACATGAAGAGGACAGAGGAGGAGACAGAGCAGCGGATTAACAGCAACAAGACAATCACACAGCGGGCTTTATGTGTATAATAACATCATTCTCTGAAGAGGACGGAAACTGGCCTCCTGGTAAGAGAAAGTCGTTGTCATCATGCGTCATGTTGGCTTTGTCCGTCCTAGCTCACTAGCTAACGTGAAGGTAACGTGATAGCCTTGTATCTCTCAGTGGTGTGGAGGACAAACCAAACTCCGTTCAAAAATGTGTCTATTTAGCGTTGCCTTATGTATTATTGGCAAAATACCGGAAAAAAAACAGAAGAAGACTTTTGACAAACTATTGGGGATTGATACTCCATTCGGCATGGATATAATATTATAAAAAGCTGTAATTTTGACAAAATGCCAGTAAGCATACTTTGTTTGGACTGGTGAGAATAGTGATCAGCTGTAACTAAGCTAGCTAACGTGAAGGTAACGTGAGCCCAGGCTCTCTCAGTAGTTTGGAGGACACACCAAACTCCATACAAAAATGTGTCTATTTAGCGTTGCCTTATTTATTATTGGCAAAATACCGGAAAAGAAAACAGAAGAAGACTTTTGACTAACTATCAGGTATTGATACTCTATTCGGCATGAATATATTATTATAAAAAGCTGTAATTTTGACATAATTTCAGAAAAGCATACTTTGTTTGGACTGGTGAGAACAGTAAGCAGCTGTAACTCAGCTAGCTAACGTTAGCTGCAGCTGTTGTAGTCACTATGACATTAGGCTGTTTTTGTGGAGGTTACTTCCTATATTCAGTATTTACTACATTATTATTATTACATACATACAGTTACATTAACTACCACATTTTGTTAATGTAGTTCTCACTGTTCAGTACAAGGACATCAGGCAGGTTAGCTCGCATGCTAACCTCGCCTACCAAACAGCTGGCTACACCATTAGCCGTTTGGCTTTAAACATGTGACTTAGTAGTATAACGTTTGTTAAAGGCGGATATGTGTCAGTCAGTGTTTTGTTGTTATGCTGGCTCTTTAGTCATCAGTAGCTGCAGACTGTCATGAGTGAATAGAAGCTGCAGGATATGTCAGTGAGTGTCACAGCCTAAGAGACAACAACAACAACACATGATAGATGTAACTCACACTCTGCCTTTTATTTACTCCTCTACTTCATGTTTTTTTTTTTTTTTATATTTATCTTTTGATATTGCAATATATAGTTATTATTTTTTTTATTTGTTTGTTTGTTTTATTGACACACCAAACATTAATTACTTCTTTATTGTTTTCTTCCATTTACATGCATGTTCTTTTTAAATATCTATATATTGTAATTTGCTTAATGAATTGTCTATATATATATATATGTTTTTGTTTTTATTTTGTTCTTTTTTTATTTTTATTTACTATTGAATTGAAGCTTTGGCAATATTAATATGACAGTCATGCCAATAAAGCAAATTGAATTGAATTGAATTGAGTGAGCAGCATGAGCAGTAAACATCATTAGTTTGTTAACTCCTTCCAGTTCATCCTCCTCTGTATTGTTGAAATCTGTCTTTCTTCTTTTGTCCTCCTTGATATGACTTTGAAATATGTATCAACATCCTATACACCTAATGACTAGCTTGTAATTTTGGTAATCATACAGAGGCACAGGGTTGGCCCCCTCTAAGCTCCATCAAGATTCAAGATTCAAGCCCTTTATTGTCATTGTGTAGTACAACGAAATTAGATTGTGACAATCCCATAGGTGCTAATGAAAAGATAATACAATAAAAAAAGAGATAGTGCAATATAAATATAAAAAATATTAAAGATAGTACAATATAAAATATAAAAATACAATATGCATATTGATGAGATGACAGTTTTGCCAGATTATAGCACAAAGTGTCCGTCAGATAATTATATAAGTATTGCACAGCATCATATAATTATTGCACAGAGTGATCAGCATGTTATTGCACATATCCGTAACAGTAGATTTACAGTATTTACATTGCAACAGTGACCAACGTGTTATTGCACATTTACATTGCATGTGTTCAACTCAGACAGAGGAGACGTCAGAGTTCAGGAGGTTTATGGCAGTTGGGAAAAAGCTGTTTTTAAGTCTGTTCATCAATGCTGAATTAATGCAAACAGGTTTGACAGGTAGCTGACAGTCTGCCAGTCTGAGCAGAAACCAATTATCAGGCCCTGCTTTTCCATGAAAACCAACATGCAGGTTCCTTTTCCTTTATCTGAAACCAAAGCATCATGGCTCGTTGCTTTTTGCAGCATTCGCTGGGATGACTCTGGCTTCTATTGGAACTAATGGATAAAAGCTAATCAATCGACAAGATGACCTGACACACTAATTATCTACAGATCTTCACAGGCTTTTTCCATCATGAATTTTACACATAATGCACAAATCCTTAAATTATAAATGACATGTGGCTCATGTCAATAATTCATCTGCCCTCACAGTCTGGTACCCTTGTTTCAGGATAATGCTTTCTGGCAGATTCTGCTCCATTGGTGTAAGAAATCTGAGGATCCCATTTTTGCAGCCTGAATTTAGGGAAGCTTATAGTTTTGATCATGATAAATACAATGAACAATAATTATTCTTTTCTTTTTTTGTACAGAGTGCTCAGAGTCTTTCTCAGCCACTCAGGGTGAGCATTACTGCTTCACTTCATCATCACACAGCACCACTGAAGCAAGGCAAGGTCAGTGTCGGCGTGAAGAACCTTGTTGACTACTGCGGTGGCGGGGCAGGAGAACACAGCTCAGGAAGATGGCATCACCCTTTGTGCCTGTCCCTATGCCGTTGGACAGAGCCTTGACGGGAGGTAGCAGCAAGCTCAGGCGGCCACAGCGAGCTTCATCACTAGGCAGCGTCTCCAGCGCCTCTGCTGGGGAGGACCATGGAAGAGGATTAGGTCCCCGGCGCCACTCCCGCTGCATGGACAGAGGCAGCCGGAGCAGGACACCACCACCCCCCCAGAGCCCTGTGACACGAGCCAGGGTGAACGGGACTCTGGAGCCCTCCATAGAGTACTCTAGCTGTCCCCGCTCTATATCTGATCCTTCTGGGAGCCAGCACAGTGAGGAGAGGCCTATTACCCCCACTGTGCTGGGGTATGAGGTCATGGAGGAGAGGGCCAAGTTCACGGTATGAAACCAGAGAATCCGCTTATCATGACAACCTTTTTGAACTTGTGGCACAACTAAGCTAAGCTGAGCTAAGTGCTCTGAGTTTAAAATGCTACATTATTGAGCCTGTATTGACATGTAGGTTGGCAGCATGTAACCTATTTATCAGTTTGCCTAGAGTTATAGTGACAGGACTACACTTTAACAAAGGGGACACACATGCTCACTGAGGACAAGCATACAGCATGATGCATACTAGAGTCTAATGTCAACATTTACTTAGCACACAGACATTTATTAATTGGCTACAAATCATCTAAAAGCACTTAGCAAAAGACAACAACTCTTATACCTTTGCAGTCGTAAACTAGGCTTTGAGATTGTGTGTGTTGTCTTATCTCTGCTGCAGGTGTTTAAGGTCCTGGTCAGGAAGACTCCAGATGAGAGCTGGGTTGTGTTTCGAAGGTACACAGACTTCTCCAGAATCAACGACAAGGTGTGTTTGGGTGTGTGTTGTATGTACGTATGCACGTTTGTGGTAAAAGTATGTGCAGTCCCAAATCTCACTCCTATCTGAAATTTTATTCTGTGATCATCTGTTTGCAGACACTGTTTTTGGCCATCAAAGTATTGCTTTCAGCATGCTTTCTTTTGTTTTTGAGTGCACGGTGGATGTGATCAGAGCTACACAAAGGAGCCCTCTGTTCCCAAATGGCCAACAGGCCCGAGCCAACTAGGGGAACAGGTCTCTCGTGGTTTCGGAAGGACAGTTTTGTCACAGTTCACAAAAGGGGAAAAATATTAAGCCATGTGATGATACTGCATGAAGAAAAAGAGCCTACAACAAAAAGATGATGGTTAGAAAGCTGCAGTAAACAAGCAAAACTCATTTTTACAGGTTCGTAAAATATTGATTAAATCTATTACTGAAATGCACTAATTCAGACACAGTAACCCCAGGCAAGAAGAATGGAAACACAGGAGACGGGAACACCCTACATTCAACAAGGAGGGAGACAGAGAGGGGGGTGTGGATATCCTTTCCTCCATTCCTGTGGCTTTTCCATAGAGGCAGCTATAATGTCCATGCTATGCTTGATGGTTTTTTGGAAGTTTTTATTGGACTTTACTAGTTGTATTCCACAGAAGACAATGCACAAATGTGTACCATGATACACAAATATTTTGACTATCCACAAAAATGTATTGTTTATTTGTATCCTGTAAAGTCATACCCACAAAAATACAGAGCAATTTGCAAATACGAATAACTTACTCTGTAAACACTATTTGTTCGGGTGTTTTTGTCCAATTCGTAGCAGATCTGTAGAAAAAAAATCCACATATTGAGGTGCAGTTACTAGTTACACCAGAAGGTGGCGCCATTTCCTCTCATGAGCTGATAGAACACACTGTAGGTTACTGGAAGAAGGCTAAAACTATCTATCCAGTCTATCCAGCATCCGGATCAGGAGACAACCGCCTGGCAATTGGACAAAAGTCTTCAAACAAACAGGAGGGAAGTCAGAAATGTCACGTGGCCCACAAACTGTCAGGAAGCAATGTATTTTTGTGGATAATTAAATATTTGTGGATCATGGTACACATTTGTGGATTGTCTTCTGTGGTTTACAACTAATAAAGTCCAATAAAAACGTCCATATTTTTCCTTGCATGCACTGTAGTTGTAGAGGCCTCACTGGTCATACATTTAACTGGCTGCAAATGTTTCAGCATCAGGTGCATCAATCAATGTGGCACATAAGAACAAACACTTGGATGATATTCTTTTGTGCAATTAGTTAGAAGTATTGCAAAACAGTTATTTAGGAGGATGTGCCTTCTGCGTACAAAGCCAAACATTCACATGTAATTAAGATAAACGACAGCTGTCTGGCATGGAACACATGATAAGGTTTTCAACATGCAGGATCTCATGTCAGCGGTGTGGCTGGCAGCATGCATTGCACAGTATGAATAGTAGTTTGGATCTCAGCCAACATTGCTTTAGCATATGTTTACACACATGGCTCGCACACCAACCCACCTGCTGCTGAGCAAACTTACGTCAGAGCCTGTTATCAATACAATATCTCTCAACGCTGACTACAAAACAAAAACAAACAAACAAAAATCTCTTTGTCTTAACATATATACATCTGTTTTGAGGATTTAGTAAATCACCAAGCAATGTTTACGTTAGGATAAGTAAAGGCAGAGATGGAGAATAGGCATGATTAACTTTGAAGGTTCCAGTTGAGTCAGTCCTCACAGGACAATGAACAGAGGAGGCAGGTCAAGAAGTTTATGCAACAAAGGCATTTGGCATGTTTTTCCACTTGAAATGCACACAACAATGATTTGAACTGAAAGTACTAACTACAGTACAGAGTAAATGGACAGCCCTAGTTCTTATTAAACTGGTCATTTTTGAATTGAGTTAATTTATAATATTGTGACAAGTAACTTTGAGTTTTCATGTCAAACATTCCACATAAATACTGAGCAGTGCTTTCAGAAGGTTATCAATAGAGACAATGTATGTTTTTTTTCGGAGCTCCCATGACCGTGGGAACAGTCCCGTTCTTGTAAACGCGATATCTCCGGAATGCTTGGAGGGAATTTCATTACATCTGGCGCAAACATCCACTTGGACTTAAGGATGAACTGATTAGAATTTTGTTGCCAAAGGTCACTGTGACCTCACACCTCGCCATAACTCAAGAATTAATATGCTAATTATGACAATTTCACAGAAATGTCTAACAGGATAAAATGATGAAGTGATGACATTTTTGACAGACGTGGACGTAAACTGCAACTTGAGTAGTTGCCGGAAGCATGCAACCGCATGGCGGTAATTCTAGTTTTCTTTAATATTTTTGTGTAAAGATGTGATAACTCCTCCTCCTGTGTTAGACACTGAAACGCAACGTTGTGTACATCTTATTTGCTGTTGAGTACCGTCTCTTCACTCATGCATTCAATGGGAAAAAAACTGTGGTAGAGGAACACCGAGTGGTACGTGTAGCAAAATATCTGCCAAGCTGATATTATTTGCTGCTATTAGCTGTTTTTTCACAGATCTATGCATCGGTCAAGCTCTACTTGACAGCAGTATGGCACCGGCACAGTGCGGCTTGCTTTACACAACTCTATGAACGCACCAGTACACATAAGCAGACATAAGAAAGAAAGAAAGAAAGAAGATGTTTGAAGCTTATTTCAACACAATAGAAGTTTATTCATTTTGCAATTATGGAACACCTGTCTACTACAGATATACATATGTATTTTATATTTTATACAACGTGTGCATTATTATATCTTGGATTCTAATATTTTACTTTCCTTTTATACATACAGTATTTGTATGAGCATTGTTGGAGGAAGCCTGAGAACTAAGAACATTGCCAACGGCTGCTTCTTGACAATTGTTGTGCATTAGACAATGAAGACTTGAAACTTGAATCTTGTTTTAGCCGAACTGAGCTAATGAAGAAAAAATTATGAATGAAATTGTGACCTTAGAATTAAAGTTTGTATGAAATGTGTGTATTTGTGACACCCTTACAATGTTGTTATTTAGTGAGGGATGGAGATTGGAGGACTGCAGACTTGCTTCACTACTTATTTGATCAGAGCATGTAATGCAGAAGTAGAGTGTGATTGCTTCAGGGATTGCATGTACTATTTCCCTCGGTGTTTGCCACTTTTGTCTCTGCGTCATGTCAATGCATTTCAATAACCTCATATTGTCTAACACTGAATATTATTCTTTCACTGTGACGACTGTAACTGTATGAGAGAGACCATGTGATACTCATGTCTTACTCTGTCTGTGTTTGTTTGTGTTAGCTGAAGGAGATGTTTCCAGGCTTCCGCCTCGCGCTGCCTCCTAAGCGGTGGTTCAAAGACAACTATGACACCGACTTCCTGGAAGACAGACAGTTGGGACTACAGGCCTTTTTGCAAAACCTGGTTGCACACAAGGACATTGCCAACTGGTATGTGACATGATTATGCAGCGATTCTTATGTTTACATGGAATTATTCAGCCTTTTTGTGTAAACTATGTGCTTTGCAAAGTTGTCACTTGATAATTGATGATTCCTACTTTTTATTTACTTTTCTTTTTGTATGTGTTACTGAGCACAGTAGTCTGTTCAAAAACAACAACCATGCACACACATTCATGTCACACCATTTGTTCTCCTTGACAGCATGGCAGTGAGAGAGTTTCTGTGTCTGGATGACCCACCTGGGCCTTTTGATAGTCTGGAGGAGAGCAGAGTAAGTGTGCATATACATGTGAAAGTATGTGTGTTCATGCACTGTGTTTGTGCTGCTATCCATGTCACTTCAAGGGCTTTTAAAGAGGACCTGTTATGCTTTTGTGCTTTTTCCCTTTCCTTTAGTGTGTTATATAGTTTTGTAGTGCATGTAAAAGGTCTGCAAAGTTTCAAAGTCCACGCCAAAGTGAGTTACTCTACCCCACAGAAACACTGCTCCTGAACTGCATAATACCTGTCTAGTGGCTAGTTTAAAGCCCTCAAACAAAATTAGTTGGAGCAGAGCTGGAGCATGGCCCAAAATAAAAGTATGCCCCTGAAACTAAGCATAATAGGTACTCTATAAAGAGGTAATTTAAGTAGGGCTGGGTATTAAACATTAATATAGTATCCTTGAGAACCGACCAAGTTTGATCCATAGTATGATGCATAGAAAACATTGTCAAGTAACTAACGTAAACACAAAATGTTTCTTTAGAATCTTAGAGGGATATTTACTAAGCCTGCTGTTGCTGCACCAGGGCAATAAAAGTTCCCACCATTTTTCCATTTAGATTACAGATGTTTAAAAAAAACAACAACAAAAAAAAGAACTGCAGTTCAGAAGACCGGAAAATACATTAAGTTGGAAGCTTGGGAAATAAAAAGGTAAAACAAATGTTTAGTGGTGCTGAGAGCTCCTGTAAAGTGACCTATATATATTTTAATTTGCTGCCATATCCCTTTCTGCTGTCACTAGTGTTTTCACTTTCTGAGCTATTAAGACTGACCAATCACCATTTTTCTCCCTCTCTCATTCTCACTGTTTGAAGTTAATTAACTAGATTAAGCACAGAGGCTTTTAAGAAGCATTGAAGTATCATGTTCAAGTCACTGCCATACCTCAGTCAGGAACCATATGGACACTGTATTTAAGCGTTTAAAATGATACCCAGTCTTACGTTTTATAGGGATATAAAATAGCTTGATGTCGTGTGAAGGAATTCTCATTTCAGCAGGCAATAAACACATCTCACTTGCTTCTTGAACTGGAAGTGTTTCAGGCGGACCCCCACAGTTTAATCATAGATTTAACACATGGCTTGAGATTCATGTACGGTCTGGTCTTAGGTTTACTTCTTGACGTTTCCTGCATCCAGAGAAGTTGTCCCTGTCTTCTCCTCTGTTGCAAATATTTTTCTCGCTGCCTCCCTGCAGGCGTTCTGTGAGACTCTGGAGGAGAGCAACTATCGTCTCCAGAAGGAGCTGCTAGAGAAGCAGAAGGAGATCACCTCCCTGAAGAGGAGGCTGGAGGAGAGGGAGCAAGCCATCCTGCTACTGGAGAAGCATATCAAGTCAGTAGACGTTGCACAAACACACAGAGATACAATACGAGATGTGGGAATAAGGATTAGACACACATGTAACAAATTACAAACTAAAAATTGCATACACGCAAGTCACATGCGGTTTACACCATGTGCTCCTTCTTAGGCAGAGGACAGTGGTAATTGAGGTCCACACGCAAGATCTCAAATAGCATTAAATGTGGTAACTAAGTCAATACGAACCACCTGGTTGTGTGTGTCTCTCTCTGTGCCAGTGGTGAGTGTGTGAGCCCAGAGTCTCTGTGTGGTCTGTCAGCTCGGGGCAGTGAGAGCAGCGCAGATGCAGATGTGGAGTCGTCTGCTGCAGAGGCTGATCAGGATGTGCCTGACGACACTGGGTAAAAGACACAAATAAACACTATACGCGGTAGTGAATAAGATGTAGGAGTACATGCACACCACAAAATGTAGAGACGACACACAACTCATGCAGCCACTTTCTCAAGTAAATCTCACCTCCCCATACTACAATTGTTCTTCTGCCACGCAAATAGAGCCCAATGTAAATTTTCTAACATTTTTATGGAGTGGCCCAGGGGTCAAGGGCAAGGTTAAATGGTGAACGTGGAATGCTGCATTCATCCTATGGAGCATCCATGCACTGTGACCTTTGCTTATGCAAATACAGCTGTCTTCAAAGGCCGCCCATCACTTTCACTTGTGTTTCACACACATCGCCGTGTTAGGTTTCAAGTGTGTTTTCTTCCATTTTACACGTTCACAGTATATTTTCTGGCAAATTCTACTTATGCATTTGTTTTTCTTGGCGCTAAGCTGCTGCTAATGAAACTCCACTAAGATGTTTCCCAGTTAAACCTTTCAGGGGAGTAAAGGGATTAGGCCCCATTAACCACTGGAAGCACTTAATGTGAAACAGATGGAGGCTGTGTAACATGGCAAACAGGAGCAGATAAAACCTGGAGGCTTCTTACTAAATATGATCACATATGCAAATGTAAAGTATGGGGAATTGAAGGCCTGGATTTCCCTTCAGTTGGGATAAATAAGACATTGGCTAATTGATTATCTACTGTTGTGAACTTGATTGACAATTCCTGAGCAGTGTGGACTTTTCCTGCCTCCGGCTCTACTATCTAATCAAATTATTTAGGAGGAATTAGCACAAGAAGGCTAATGCATTTAAACCTTGTGCTCTGGTTGGACATGCTATAAATGCTTACACAAATTGGCAAATTGTTGTCTCCCAACTGTGTAATGTTTCAGCACCTTATCACAAACTGGTGTCATCTAATCTGAGATTACTGTACAAAAGTTTCACCTCTCATTTTAAAAATAAAACACTAAACTAATCACATTTCCTTTAATTCATCAGTCTTCCCAAACTATCATCTGCATTGATTTGTTAGTCCTTACCAGAAAATAGTCCCAATTACTACAGATTATGATTACAGTTATTATTATTTTCATCATAATCACACCTGTTTGCTTTTAAAAATGATTTCCCTTCCCTTCTTGTGTTTTTTTGCCCTCACATTTCACAGCAGTGCTGCCCCAATCTGAAAAAAAGAGCCCCATAACATGTGAGGTACTTCATACTATATTCCAGCTCAGCAGGCAAACACTATGGCATACTGACTTTTCATATTTTTTCTTCTCAGTAACATGCATCCCAGTGTTAACTATAATGGAGGTGTCCTGTTATGTGGTATCAGGATGTTAAAGCATAGGTTCCTATTATTTTCACGTCTTGTCTTAATACAATTCTCACATGCTATTTGTGCAGTTAATTGTTGCTGTTATTGTCCCTCCTGTTCATACTGGCCGTACATATGACATGTGAGTATTGTATTAAGATTTACTTGAAGAAAATACAAACCTATCTTTTATGTGCTTGTAGTCCTGATGTTTCTCGAGGTTGGGGTCAGTTCACTTCCAGTGCACCAATTCAGGAAAAGATCTTATCCTCTCTTACACATAGTCCCATTCCCTTAAAGGGAAAATTATGTACCTTTTATGTGGATATCAAATAGAGCTGGGTATCGGTAATATTAGATTTACTGGAGAGTGGCTGTTACGCTTCCGGGACAACGCTGTCCCTGTATCTTCACCGCTAAACTTAAACTCTCCTCCTTAAACGTTCCTATCACTCTCTCTCGGCCTCGGCCTCTGTCCGCTGCATTTCTTCGGCCGTATACTCTGGCTCGAATAAATACGAGTAAATACACTGTAAAATGTATCCTCGTCCATCACATCCTCTGCACTCATATTTTGGGATGCCACTTTCACAGTTTGCAATACAAGCAAAGAGAACAAGGTAGTTCCGTTTTTGAACAGCATCTAGAGCGCGCCCCCTAGCTACCCGGAGAACTACGTCACTGTCACGTCAAATGACGGCCCTGGATGCAGGAAGAACAACATATTTTCATCTTTCTCGGGTCATTATAGCAAACACTGAGGAATTTATTGCTTCAGTTGACTACATTTACCATCTACACTGATTGGACATCCACATAAAAGGTGCAGCATTTTCCCTTTAAACTACGACGGCCGAATAGAGACAAACCTTAAAAGAAGGGTGTTTTTAAATTGAGGGTTCTTGTTATTTATAAGAACAGGGGTGCAGGCCACAAAATATATTTTCAAAAAGACACTCAAGTGAAGTATTATTCCCACTTTTTGAATTGATTGTCCTGAATATGATTTGTCCCCAACCGTGACGTGTATTCATTGTATTGCAATGTCCTGTGCTCTGTAAACCTTTTGGCTGTGCCACACTGCTCCCCTGCATCATATGTGACTAACACACGCTGTTAGCACTTCTCTGTCACATGGTGATGTGTGCTCACTACGTGGGCATTGTAGGTTGTTGGATTTCAGGTCTTCCTCCTTCCTCTCCCCATCTGGTTTCTTGACACGCAGGGGAAATCTCTTTTATTAAAGGCAGAATGAGTAGGATTTTCCTAAAAAATAATGTATAGACACCTACAAAAACAATCCCTCTCAGCCATAACTTATGACCCACTAGAAGTGTGCGACGATGTCTGTATCTACTGAGACCCTGCCCTCTGCCTGCACTTTCTCTTTTCTTTTCATTTTGCTGTGTTCAGGATGTTTCTGGGCATCGACCTTCATATAAACGTAGTGGCCAGGCGCCTGATATTAAGCGCACATCCAAGAGGAAGCTACAAAAATGCACACAGGGCCAGAAAAAATTAATATAGCGAGGCAAAACGCCAAGCGAACAAAGCTCTTTCCAGAACGAGGGTGAATGTGGGGTCGGCTTTCACCCGCTGGCGAGCACCCTAACCCTCGTTGAGCCAGGGAGGAGGGGCCAACTGTAAACGTTGTTTACAAACCGCAACCGACAAATCCTACTCATTCTGCCTTTAAATCAGCCTATGCAAAACAGGTTATAACATCTGTTTGAAAGTTTGAAAACTACTCTGACAAAATAATCTATAGCAATAAATCTTAAAAAAAGAATGTCAGGTAGTAATTTATTCAACAAGTGAATCACAAATTGTTTGGAGTTCTGGTACTGTATACATACCTTTCTCCATTATTTGTCAAGCAGTGTGAGATGGGAGAGAGTCGGAAGTAAAACCTGTCTTCCTGCTGTGTTTTCAGTGGAACTGTAACTGTAACTTGCTGGTGTTGTGGCATTAATAACATCTCCCTACAGTATGTCTCTCCTTCCACAAGGATGGCTCACAAGTAGGCTGTCTCTCCTCTACAGTTCATTTCCTCTTGGATCCTCTCAGTCTGTGTGGCTTTATGTTGTCTGAGGTGTACAACTCTCACATTGCATATAATTTGATTTGAGTGGGTCAAATGCTGAATGTGTTTCCTCTGCTGTGACCTCCCTCTCTCTAGTGGCAGGTGTGAGGTCCAGCCAGTGCGATCCTCTGCCTGTTGGTGTGGGCCGTCACTCAGCACCTCTCCTCCGGTCATCCAGGTCACTCAGCTTTACCACCAGAAGCTGGAACAAAAGCAATGAACACTGGTCCTCCTCTTCTCCTTTTCCTCCATCTCCTCCTCCCCTACTAGACCACTCCACAGTCAATATGTTTGAGCGCTATTTCATACCCTTTGTTTGTTTATCATCTTTATCATTCCTTCCTCCCACCACAACTTGCATTTCCCCTTTCCACCTCCCAGATTGTAACCGCTGTTTCAACTTCCAGTCTTGGAGACGGATCTGGAGTAGCCTTTATCTCAAGATCTGTGTATGAATTAAAAGGGAACAGATTTATACTGCAACAGCCTGTTTCACTTGTATATCCCCCTATACGATGGGTCATGGGATATTTTTTCTGGCCCAGACAGACGAATTTCTGAAGACCTTGTACAACTTGTGCAAGATATGAACTATATATTGAATTACATGGCTACACTTGTCAAAACCTAAGTGGATCTGTCTTAAACTGTGTTGGAATTTCTCAGTCGTCCTTGTTCACTTTTGAACCTCGTACGGCAGCCGCTAGATTGGATCAACTTGATCTTGCGGTCACAAAGCCAAAGTTTGGCTTCTTGACCAAAAAAAAAAAAAGATAACTTGAAGATGACCGTGACAATCGACAGAAAACCCGAACCATCATCTCATTAGTTTCTGCAGACGTGCATTGCCTTATTGCTCATTACTTGTGACAAGAGGCCCTCCTCTCAAACCAGAAAAACAACACCCTCATTTGGCTATAGAAATTAAAAAAAGAAAAGTCTGGATAAATTAAATGTCTTAGAATACACATTGGTAACCGGGTGGGTATCACCGAGGATTGATAACTTTGTTTGTAGGAATTTCCATGTCATTGCTTTGTACTGCCAATCACTCTCATTGAGGCTATAGACAGATCTTAAGAAACTTCAACTTCAGTTTGCATCTAAAAGCCTAGATTCCCTCATGTTTTAGTGCCATGCGTGATTTATACTATCTGTACTGTGCTCTACCGAGACAGAGCCAAGGAAATATGGCCTATTGTTGCTTTTTGAGGAATGTAATGCACACTATCATGTCATTTCCCTGACACATGCATCAGTTTGCTCTTAGACATTGATTATGCCAATTTAAGTGAAGTCCATAAATATTTACAACATTAAACCTCTTGTAGCACCTTTCCTCAAGGTCTACCTAGATACTGTAATGTGGGTATTAATAAAGGATCAGTTCACCTATTTTACAAAAAACAAAACATGTTCTACTTACCCCTGCTGGCGTGTGGCCATACAGATAGTTTTGGTTTTATCTGCTGAAGATTTTAAAGGTTCTATATACAGGATTCAGAGTATTAATATAGCAGCAAACAACTATTTGCAATCTAAAGATATACACAGATCCAGGGAAATACCGTAAGTAAACAAGTCACCATTACTGTGGTGGCGACTCTTTACTATACGCGCTCGCTTGAATGTAAGCTGTCCTAAGAAGTGTACAATTTTCTGCTTTTACGTTTATTTTCTATGTAACGTTAGTCTTAAAAGCAATGTCTAGGAGTTTGGTAATAACCTAAGAACATAGCGTTAGCCTAACATAGTGCAACAAGTAACGTCAGGTTAACACCGCTTAGCTAGCGTTGCTAACGTTAGTGGGCTAAAGACACAGTCTAGGGGCTGCGGTGGTCCCACAGAATGAATGAATTTAATCAACTAAATGTGGTGTTATTGTGAAATATAACGTTGGTTGTTCTAACTAGGACAACCTAATGACCACAGAGTAAACATCATTCGATCAGCATCACAAACAGAACACGTACTGTACAAAGTGTCCGCTAACCATGTTAACTGGTGACTCTCAGCCGAATGCGTCGTTGGTGAAAACATGAACAGAACATGTAGGTGTCCTCGTAAAAGCCTTCAATTTGACTTTAATCAATTTTAAATGCATACTCATCTGATTAAATACATATTCATCTGTGTTTATTATTTAAGCCAGCCATTTACTGAAAGCACCACGGGTAACCACAGAAGAATTTCGCTGAAAGTCAACAGTTAACACAAACACTGAGTCACTATGACTTGCCACCGCAGTAATAGCGGTGCCGCTAGATGGCGGAACACACAAAGCGGTTGTTGAATTCGTCTATAGTGGATTATTTTCTACCTGAGCAGAGAATGAAGTCGCTCTCCCTTCGTGTGTGTTGTAATCCGAGCTTCTCTGTGCTTTGTTGACATAGCCGGGCCGGCCGTGTGTGCCGCTTGGAAAGCTATTGGCCACCACTCTGCAATACGCTCATGTGGCGGTTACTGCTGATAACGCCATCGCGGCCCACAGCGTTGTCACAAAAGCATAGCACCCACCCTCCCAGGTAAACACTGTTAGCTCTTTCAGCGCTGTTGCCGTTGTTTGCACTGTTCGTGCTGTTGGCACCGTTAGCTGCTAGCCGCCGGCTCAGCCGTTTCCATGTTGAGCTGTGTGGAGGCAATAGATATGCTCTGGATTCCATATTGAGCACCTTTAAGATATCCTTCTAAGATTTCTTCCTCTATCTTGATACAATTAGGTGAATGGAATTTTGTTTGTGGTGCTCAACTTATTGGAAAATGACATGAAAAACTCAACAGTAATCCACAGATAATCCACAGACACAACCACTATCAGTGGAACCACCATAATTCCTCTTGAAAGGGCCATCTGGGGGTAACATCCTGAATATCTGTGACCTTCATTGTGGGTTGGAAGCAGACGTTTCAGAGCCACATATCTCAAAATCTCTCCACATGAAACCAAAACTGTCTGTAGTGGTAGAGACGCATAAGAGTAGGCGAGAACGCTTTGTGTAATTTGGGTGAACTAACCTTTTAAGGAACTCGATCACTCGATTTTAAGACCTCAGCTTCAGTCAAGGCCACTATATCCGAGTGGTGCTAATTTATCTGAAGGAAATTAAGAAGCTATGACCTGAGAGACTACAGAGCCACAGTTCTGAAAACCTTTTATTTTAACAACACAGCCTTGTTTTAATAGATCAACGCCATTGGAAATAAGATGCAGAATCATCCTATTTGCCAGAAGAACTGGGTGACATAAGCAACTGATAAACACTAGCCAGAGTGTTACCAGGCCTACACATCATTCCCAAAAGCCATATTTAACACTTGAGATGCAGTGGTTTCACATGTGGTAATGCGTGCTGAGTTAATAGGGTGTATGACAACCACAGCTAAGTTGAACCATCTCAAACTGGACCTGGCTAAAGGTCATGTGATGCACTTTACGGACGAATGGCGACCCATACTGTTTGCAAGGATAGAGTTTTTACTGCTTAATTAGTTTGAGACAGAAACGTGCCTTTTCAACCACTGAATCTGTCTTGATTCCCTACTGGATCTAATGTGCTAATATGTGATTAATGTATATGGACTTTGGTCAATGTTTTGTTTCCCTTCACGCATAATTCTAAGTGCCTTGAACATCTTTCACCTATCTTTATTTTGATGTGTTTAAATAGCTTTATAGATTTGTGTAGAACATGAAATAATTCCACTGTTTGTTCCTCTGGTGGAAATAATGTTTTAAATGACACTCATATGTGTATGTCATTGCTTGGAGTAGACTGAACCAACATGTTTTTGTAATATTACATGAATTAATATAAAGTCTTAGTTCACATATACACCTTTAGTTGCACTATAAAAGACGGATAATGGAAAATGGATAACATTTGGTGTCACTATTAATGTCCTGGATTTAAAGGGATAAGTCACTGAGAAATCTGGTCTGACATGAATACTGTAGATACTGTAACACGCTATAGCAGAGATGTTTATCAGAAAGACATTTTTAATTCACCCACAATTTAATGTGGAATGATCTATTGAATACACATGTATGTTTTCTCACATTTAAAGTCATGAAATGTGATCAGTAGTTTGTTTTCGGGTGAAATTGAACTGTCAGGTCTGGTAATTGATGAGATGATGTGGGCTTACAGTTAAAGTATGGCCCATTTTAAAAGTGTGCTTTCAAAATTTAATAAATTCTTATCACGAAAATATCCTCTTTGCACCAGTATTTTTTTAACCTCAAAAATACAACTTTAACAGTTTCCAGAGAGAGGAGACTTTATCCGAGTAGCAAATCCTCGTAACCCTGTGGAACCACCGTCGTTCAGCACAGCTTCATGTTTCAGGGATTTGATTTTACAACGAACGTGTCTAGCTTTTCGGTGTTTTCCATTAAGATGTTCTGTTTTTTTATGTCCTCTCAGCGGTATGATGGAGGAGTCTGTTGGTTTCTATAAAATTTGATGGAAAGTCAGGCAATGGGCCAAGGAAAAAGATGAAGAAGGCCCTTCACTGATCCCCTGAATCCCCTTGATTTTTCCACTCTGTTATTTTTTACGCACAGGCCCGAAATACATACATGCACAAACGGGACCTATACATGCATTAATGGAGAGATGTCAGAACAAGGGGGCTGCCCCTGACAGGCGCCCGAGCAGTTGGGGTTTGGTGCCTTGCTCAATGGCAGTGAGGCAAACTGGCATCTCTCCAGCTACCAGTCACTCAGTACTTGGTCCAAACAGGGACTTGAACCGCCGACCCTCAGCTTCCCAAGCCGAGTCCCTATGGCTCTGAGCTACTGCCGCCCCACGATTAGATCTCAGTGCAGATTCACAGCAATACCAACACTATACTGTCATTTATATGGCACTTTCGTTTTGTTGGATAACTTGAGGGATAAATGCAAAATTCTCATTTTCTGGATTCCTGATCTCAAGAAGAAGCTAACTGTACGGGCCACACCAATCCTTCCTAAACAGATTTTCTGCCATCTTGAATTTTTGGCAAAACTATTTTGTACATTCAACATTAAGTAATTTCAAAACAGAAGATCAAAGAAAGAAAGTAAACAGAACACCTGTACGAGAAAGTAAACAAAACTAGACTTGACAATATATATACAAAATTAGAAAATATAATAAATATAAAACAAATTTAAAAAAAGAACAAGCAAAACGAAAATAATGTGTCACCTATGGGAACAAAGAAATGTGTACAGTAGTTACATGGCAACTGTAAAAGTAAACCTCTATATGTATGTACACAGTGAGGAGCATGCAACAATAAAACGCAAAGTGAAAAACCTCAATAGACAAGGTAGGGACATTGAAAATGGAAAAAAATAGTTTGTCAGTCTGGGATGGTAGTAAAAGTCAGTTTATCAGCATGCAAAAAAAATTTTCCTCATGGCCTCTTAAAACTAGTGGATGACCTCTCAGTGTAAAATTTAGATAGAAGATATCTAAACCAAGAGTAATGGGTGGGTGGAGCGGGGGATTTCCACTTGACAACAATCAGGCTTCTAGCCAAGAGAGATAGAGATAACTTGTGAGACTGTATTGAATATTTCCAACCAAAAGTTACGCAGAGAGAGTCATGTCCAAATGTGGCTGGAGAGTGACGACATCTATCGCAGACAGGATCAACGTACTCATACATTCCTGATAGTGGAGAAGAACCTTACATTGTAGCATCCCGTGCCTAGCAGGGAGTGAACCGACGGCAAACACTCATCCCGTACATCATCTTCAATTTCAAAATGTTAATCATCCTCCCATTGGGTTTTAATAGTGTGCAGTAAAATAGGATTTAGTGAGTAAATGAGACAATACAAAAAACAGTCCATGCCATTCAAAGTGGGTAGTGGGGTCAAAAAAGGGTCGACATTAGTAGCCGCTGGTAATTTAGGAAAACTAGGGTGAGCATTTCTAATGAGAACCTTTGGGTACCTAAAAAAAATTATGTTTAGGAAGACTTTTCTGAGAGTTGTTGGAAAGATGAGAATATGTTATCAGCATGTAAGTCTTCGACTGTTTTGATACCACAAACATGCCAGGAAGAAAAATGTTCCATCTATTAAAAAGGGGTGGAATAATGGATTCAAGATAAATAGATAACCCCTCTCCATTCAGTCAAAGGCCTTCTCTGCATCCAATGAAATTAGGATCACTGGTGTGACTGAAGCAGAAGTGGTGTACAGGAATTATAAATTAGTAAAGGAATGTCTATCACGGATAAATCCTGTCTGGTCTGGGGAGATAATGGAGGGAAGAACTGATTCCAGGCGCGTGGCAAGGAGTTTAGACAGACGTTTTAGGTCAAGCGACACCAAACTACAGGCCGATAGCTAGCAACTAATAGAGGGTCCTTACCTTCTTTCAAATCAGTGAGATTGTAGCTTGCATGAGAGTTGGCGGGAGATTATAGGACAAAAATGATTCATTGAACATAAAAAACATATAAAATGCTGTTTTTGAAAGGCTAAACGCCAACAAATATGTATTGAAGCAGAATAAAAACTTGTTGTGAATTTTGACTTTTGGACTTTTGGACTGAGACAATTACTGCTGTGTGAGAGAGAGAGAAGGTGGACTATTGCACGCAATGTTTCTGTAAGTTATTAATAATAATAATTTGAATGTCAACGTTATGAATGAAGCTTGGAAGCTTCAAACTATTTCGTACAGCCCTACTCATAACGTCACATCTTCTCCAATCTTGTAGTTGTTGTTTGCTGCGATGGTAGTTTGTACTCCGGCTCCCTCCGGACTGATTATTAACTATCACTGTTAAAGTGAATGGACTGAGTATTCATATTATTGGGAATTATTGTAGGGCTGCAACTAACGATTATTGTGATAATCAAGTAATCTGTCGATTATTACTTTGATTAATCAATTATTAAAGATAAAAAGAAAAAAGAACAATTTTATTATTACCAGCATTTTATTCAAAAACAACTTATTCCTCGTCTTCTTCTGCAATGCTGTTTTACTTCAATAAAAAAAAGAAATTAAATAAATGGACATTGAGGATGCAGCCATGCACTGATAATAAGAGGAAAATGTAACTAATACAGTATGATCAAATTTGATCAGCTGGAAAGCATCTCCCTCACTCAAGATGGAAAGAACACACACATGCACAGTGACAGTGTACTGATGATCTGATGTGTCTGAAGTTTATAATGCTTCCTAGTTTACTTGTGTTCAACTGTATAGTCATGTGTATTTTGTATATATTAGAATGTTGATGATTTATTTGTAAATACCGTTAATTCAATTATTTGGTGTGTTCAGGTGCACTTTATTGTTGGGAGGGTCCATTTGCTAATTAGGCCAGCTAGAAAGGAAGCTTGGAGAGTAGAGAGCTAATTTGTGAGAGCAAGCAGGTTGAATGATTTTTCAGTCACTGAAGTCTGTGTTACCTGAAAGAAATTGTCCAGCTACCTTTTTGCCATGGGTGAGATCGTGATATTCTTTTTGTCACTTGCTGAAGATCACCAGTAAAAAGAGCCGAGCTCTGTAAAACACTGTTTGACTCATCCACTCATCTCTCAACCATGTCATACACCTCCATCCCGCCTGGTTTTTCATCCTGGTTGTAAGGAACACACTCAAAACCTTAGATTGCTCAAGTTTCTGTAACCAAGAAATCAGCGGTGAAATGTAACTAAACACATTTACTCTAGTACTGTATTTAATTACAATTTTGAGGTACTTGTACTTTACTTGAGTGTTTCCATTTTCTGTTACTTTATTCTTGTACCCCTCTACAACTCACTTTGCAACCAGTGGTTGCCAGTTTGTTGCACAACCTGCATATTTAATGTTCGAGTGGAGTGAGACTCGGACAGGCAGTCATGTTAAGTGATGACTTTCGTGGTAGAGTAATGAAGTCATTTTGCAACATAAGCCTACATTAGCTATAGATTTAGGTTACTTTGTGCGGTGGTGTGGTGGCTATGGTAATCTTAGGATATGGCTATCTAGTTTTAGGTAACATTTAGCTTATCATCTGAAGTCGTGTTTCCACCATGAAGTGCCTTTTAATTTTAGCCCCGTCACTACTTTTGAAGGAACGAAAAGGTTCCTTCAGCCCATTGTTGTCTGCGTTTCCATAGAGGTCTAAATACCTGTGAAGATTAGGCAAATTAGTCTGCTGACGTATGAAAAAGCAACATGACATTGGATGGGGGCTGCTGGTGGTCGCAGGGGTAAGCACTCTCTACAGCCTGCTGTTCAGTGTGCCCACTCCTCCGGGATTGAAGCTTTTAATTTCACTTCATTTTGACAATCTAACCGGTGACAACACATTAGTCACGGTTGTAAGTACTATGGCCGTTGGTAGTTCTTGTTGGTTTTGTTTAAATATGCAGAATTGTAATTTTATGGGTTATTGTTGTTCAGACGACAAAGCAAAGATAGCTAATGTGCTAACATCAGTTGTCATTTGTTGCCAAGGTAAATATTCACTTACTCTGCAGCCTGATGCAATAACACACCAGTGTCAGCAAAAGTGCAGCGCTATTCAAATAAAAAAGTCAAAACATAGGATTTATGTAATCTCTATAATCACTACCAGCGAGCCATACTGAAAGCTAACAGTCACGCCAGGGACTCGCGATGAATGATTGAATAGTGAAAAGTGAAAAGTTCGATGTAGTCAAGTTGCATTTAGTAATAAAATACTTACAGTGTCTGGAATGTACATAAAAAAGGGCCCTATGCTTTCAGGATTTCCCATGTGAATATTGAAGTGTGTATCTGATTTTCTCAAGTTTTAAGTAGGACATGATGTCCGCCAACCATTGTGTGTGAGTGGGAGGGGCAGCGCCATTCCGCCTGAGCAGGATTGCTCGTCGTCCCAGAAGGGAGACAAAGGATAAGGTATGTCGTTTTTCTGCAGTTAATTGCAACCAGATGGTTTGGTCCCAATTTAATGTTTAACACCTGAGATAAAGTGTGAAAGATCTCCATCCAATACTTGGTAAGACTAGGGCATGACCAGTACATGTGAATAAGGGAGACTTCAGCGCTTTTGCACTTGTCGCAGTTGGGACTAATCTCAGGATACATGTGAGATAGTTTGGCTTTTGAGATATGAGCCCTATGCACCACTTTAAACTGAATAAAGCAGTGA
Source organism: Sebastes umbrosus (assembly GCF_015220745.1). NCBI lineage: Eukaryota > Metazoa > Chordata > Actinopteri > Perciformes > Sebastidae > Sebastes > Sebastes umbrosus. The sequence goes on from NC_051289.1 coordinate 21,989,741, forward strand.
CGAGCACATAGAGAAGATGAATTAACCTGCTTCAGTATGGAATTCCATGTATCCGGTGATAGAGAGAGGCCTAAGTCCTCCTCCCATGCTGCTCTGAGCTTGTCCATGGGGGCACACTTCAGGTCTAATATCATGCCATAGAGAGCTGAGATAAGCCTTTTGTGTGATGGGTTTAAAGAAAGGATCGTATTGACAATTGTTGTCTTTTGATGTAGAGGAGCTGGACAACTGAGAGAGCACAAAGTGCCTTGCTTGTAGATATCTAAAAAAGTTGGACTTAGGAAGACTGAATTTTTTGCTTAAAGTGGCAGTAGTCAGTATATTTTTGGCATCATTGGGCAAAAATATCATAATAACCTTTCAGCATATTGTAATTCAAGTGTTCTGAGAGATAACTAGACTTCTGCACCTCCTCATGGCTCTGTTTTCAGGCTTTAAAAAATCTAGCCTGTGATGGGAAACTTTGACCAATCACAGGTCATTTCAGAAAGCCTAACTTATACTTCTACTGAAAAGTTTGCATAGAGCTTTTGCAGAGTTGCAGAGATGATTTGCAGAGAGCTGCAGTGACCTTCTGAAAAATGTGACAACGCACCAAGTACCGCAGACAACACAAAAGTTTGATTGGACGTCAGAGCCGGGTTATATTAACCTCCTCATTTGTTTCTCTCTTTTTCTCCTTATTAATTCTAGGCACAGTAGCTCCTCCTCATCACTCAATTCTTCCATAATTTTTTTTCCAGCCATGGAGTTGTGTTGGGCCAAACTTATATGGAACTATTTATTCACACCTATCAAATAAATCAAAGACCACGTGATGCACGTGAGAGGGGCCATTACCAGCATATAAGAAAAATGGAAAATGGCATTAATGGAAAATGGCATTAATGGAAAAAAATGTTTTCAATTAATACAACTGAAACAACTACTGCTAATTCTGATTAAGCGCATAAACATTATGATTATCAGTACACTCTTTATATATAATAATCATTAGTTTATTATTTTTGCACATAGGGATTATGGCTGTCAAAATTGTCCAAAAATGACGTACGAATATTCGTTCTAAAAAAACACATAGGTTCGAGCTATTTGAATATCTATTTTTGAGCATTATATCCATGACACAGTGTGCCTACTGGCCGCGAGCGCAGCGCGCCGTTTTGAGCGAAACTTTTGTCAGACGCCCTGTTTCTATTAATTCCTGTTGCTTGCTTTGAAAGCCCGCAATGGGATTGATACCGGAGTGAAGCTGAGCGCTTACCGTCAAACTCAGCCATTTATCCGTTTTTTTTTTCACACTAACTGGCAACTTGATCGCTGTCGACACAGAGATACCACGTGAAGACAACATCGTTATACTATTGGCTCACACGCCTTGTTAGAAGTGAGAACCATCAACGATCATAATAATTTTTTTAATCGCCACCTTTCTAAAAGCTCTGTGGTTGTATTATTTTTTTAAAAATATTTGTCTACATAAAAATGTATCAATAAGACCTTTAAGTATATTTTAATGCTAATACTTTTGTACATTTACTTGATTAAAATTTTGAATGCAGGACGTTTATTTGTAACAGAGTATTTTTACACTGTAGTTTTGCTACTTTTACTTAAATAAAATATCTGAGTACTTCTTCCACCACTGGCAGAAATAAAAGATTCACTTTAGACTTTCTCTGACTAATAGCATGGGGGCGCTATTGTCATTCAGAACATGTCGGACTACAAAAGATGAAGCCTACCGGCAATTAACAAATGAACATTTTTACAGAAAACTGAAGACTAACCACCCTCTGGCGTGGAGAGGAGGTCATGTTGCTAAGGCTCTATCTGGTTAGCGTGGAGAGGAGGTTGTGCTGTTCTGGATCTACCAGTTTGGCGTGGAGAGGAGGTCGTGTTGCTCTGGCTCTACCGGTTTGGCGTCAAGAGGAGGTCGTGTTGCTGAGGCTCTTCCGGTTTGGCATGGAGAGGAGGTCATGTTGCTCTGGCTCTATCTGTATGGCGACGCCTGGAAGCTGCTTGACATCCTCCTGGATCCACCTTCTCACATATTCTCACATTACATGTATTATTTTTTGTCATGGACTGTCTATGTTGTATTTTCATTATGTTGTTACTCTGTACACACAACATCTATTTCACGTCTGTCCATCCTGGAATGGGGATCCCTCCTCTGTTGCTCTTCCTGAGGTTTCTTCCATTTTCTCTCTGTTGAAAGTTTTTTTTTTCTGGTTAAGTTTTTCCTTATCCGCTGAGAGGGTCGCACTGTAAAGGACAGAGGGTGTCGTATCCTGTACAGATTGTAAAGCCCCCCGAGGCAAATTTGTGATTTGTGATTTTGGGCTATACAAATAAAATTGACTTGACTTGACCCTAGATTTTAAAAAAAAGATGTAAGATGTCACATGCCGAGCTCTTGAACTGAATTGGATCTCTAAGGACGAATGTGATTTTCTGAACTGTAAACATCCTGGAACTCCTGTATTTTATATGCTGCCTAAAATCCACAAAAAGCCTGGTTAACCCCAAGGTCGACCTATTGTAGCCAGTAATGATTCTCTTCTCGAGAAACCATGTTGATCATTTCCCTAAAGCATAAGTTCAGAAGCTTCCATCATACATTAAGGACTCTACTGATTTAATTAAAAAGATATCAACATTAAAAGAGTTACCTAATGATATAATTCTGGCCACCTCAGATGTGGAAAGACTCTAACTCTCACTAATATCTCACATGACAGAGGTCTTGAGGCTCTTGAATATTATTAAAATGACCGCACTGAGGAAACACTCCCACGCAGTACATTTATTTTTGAGTTGGCCGCTTTGATGGGAATTATCCATGTGGTAATTGTGCCCGTTGCCACAACACATGGAAAACTCCTGTTTTTAGACATCCAAGATCAGCAAAAGCTTTCCTGTTAAGGGGTTTATCACATGTAGCACAGAAAATTTAATTTATTTATTAAAATGCCCATGTGATGGCGCCTGGTTAGCTCAGTTGGTAGAGCGGGCGCCCATGTAACAAGGCTCAGTCCAGACCGCGGTGGCCCGGGTTCGAATCCGGCCTGTGGCCCTTTCCGCATCCACTCTCTCTCTCTCTCCCCCCTTTCCAAGACTCTATCCACTGTCCTGTCAATAAAAAATGCTAAAAATGCCCCCAAAAAATAACTTAAAAAAAAAAAAAAATGCCCATGTGATAAGATTTATAGAGGTAAAACTACACGCATGCTGAAACAAAGTTAGCATAAGAGCTCCATCAGACGCAATGATATGAACTATCCCGGTTGCCCGGCATTTTAATGAATTTTCTCACCCTATCTCCTCTCTACGATTCCAGGGCATCGAACACATTGAACTGCCAAGAGGGGAAGATATGGAAAGAAAGATATGCCAAAGGGAGCTTTTTTGGACTGACACTTTAGATACACTTCAGCCTATGGGCCTTAACCAGGATTTTGATATCAGTGTTATGCTGTAATTCAAGATTTTTTCTTCATTTCTAATGTAGAATTTGGTGTCTATGGTTTCTGATGGCCCTCGCCTGATACCCCTCCATAGCTCTTTGTTCTATTGTCTGTTTTTTGAGATCCTCTTTTGAGATGTTTGTTTTTTCTTATAGATCTGGGGATCTCTGATTTATGATGGCTTAAGCCTGATCCTCCTCAAAGCCCCATTTACTATGTGATGAAAATGTATGCTATTACTATTAGGTGCTTCGTGATTATTTATATATATATATATATATATATATATATATATATGTTTTTTCTATATTCACTCTGTTCCACCCTTTTGTGTATTTTGTATTTTAAAACAAATATGGCATCTATTGGTATGCCTCACAGTTCTCTACTAGAACTACAATTCCCAACAGGTGGTGCTTCTACCACCATGGTGAGCACAGGTGCATTGCATACTGCCAATGATTGGAATGGGATTGGTTATTTCCAGCCTTTCCTTTGTTGAATAACGTATGCTCTGATGAAGGTCTGACAGACCGAAAGCTTAGAATAAAGTGGAATACTGCAGAGATCTAAGTGTGCGGATATCTTTTCTATCACCTTAGCAAAGATTAAGACAGGTGGAGCGGTTGTCGTCCTGCATTATCTGACTAATGGCATGAAATATTCCCAAAACTCCATGATGTTACGTTATACTGTGTCTCTCTGAGCTAATTTCAGCTAATTAGCGTGAGCTAAATCTACCGTCTCCAGCAGTTTTCACCCTGTTTCCATTCATTCCTGTTGCTCGCTTTCAAAGCCTGCAATGAACGAGGAACGGCTGATTCGTGAAGTTGAAATAAAGAGTTATCTATACGATACCTCACTTCACCACAAACACCTAAATAAGGTGTTCCTACTGGCTGTTGTTGGTTGTATTGTATGTCATCTCCAGTAAATGTCACAATATAAAACTTGTGTTTTCTGTTTAAAAAGTACAAACGTCAGAAGATGGCAAGTACCACTCAGCCATCTTTCAAGTGGTTACATCTCCAGTCTGATCTTGAGTGCACAGCTGACAGTTTGATTATTCCTCGTTCAGCTTGACCTAATGTGAATCGATTAGTGAAAATGACGTAGTGTGACTCCTGTCATGCGGTGCATTCAAGCAAGGCAGACAGCCACGGCAGTGCTGTTTTTTTCCCCCAAAATCAAATATTAATGTTCATATACATATATATATTAGGCAGCAAGTGAACATTTTGAACTTTGAACTTTGTGTTGGAAGCAAAAAAAATGGGCCAGCGTAATGATGTGAGCGACTTTGACAAGGGCCAAATAATGCTGGCTAGACGACCGGGTCAGAGCATCTCCAAAACTGCAGCTCTTGTTGGATGTTCCCGGTCTGCAGTGGTCAGGACCTACCAAAAGTGGTCCAAGGAAGGGAAACGGGTGAACCGGCGACAGGGTCAGACCCAAGGCTCATTGATGCACGTGGGGAGCGAAGGCTGGGCCGTATTGTCGTTCCAATAGAAGAGCTACTGTAGCTCAAATTGCTGAAAAAGTTAATGCTTGTTCCAATAGAAAGGTGTCAGAACACACAGTGCATCGCAGTTAGCTGTGTATGTATATATATATATATATATATATTCAAATTTAGAGTATTTGTTGATAGCCCTAATAGGGATGTATGTAGCTATGATGAAGCCAAATGTGTCAATAACAATAACCGTTTAGACTCGTCTGTATGTGTATCATAAGTGTGAAGAGTTTGTGTGGGAAAAGGTCAGTCAAAACATCCCTTTCTAGACCTGCTGTGTGTGTGTGTCGTAACTCAAGATTTAATCGAATTAAGTTTATTGGTATATATTTCCAAAATTAAAGGGTTCAGGGTTATGCATTCTAGTTTCCACAACAACTGCTGAATTAAAAAGGAGAACTAGAGTGATTACATTGTCCCTTGAATGGAGGCCAGCAGGATGAATGTTATATGAGAGCAAGGAAGGTCCTAGGAGGATGTCCTAGTTAGCTGCTGGATAAGTCTCTTCAAATCCCAGCCTATTCAGACAAAAAACCCTCTGCCATTTACCATAGACAGCTTAATCCACGTTAATCTGTGTTAAAGTGGAGCGCTGGACAGGGCTTCATTATGGAAGTTTCCAGGTAACATAGTGGTCATATTGAGTTACGTGGCTGTCTGGTAGGCATTACCATCACATTACTTTTAGCAAGATTGTTAAACACTGACTGCACCAAAGAATCGCCTTGGTAGCCTAATGGATAATACGTCATAACTGCAACGTCCACGGTTCAACTCCCAGCTGGGGGACCTTTGTTGCATGTCCTACCCCCTCTGTCTCCTCATGATTTATGTCTCTCTGTATACTGACTGTCAAACAAAGGCAAACATGTCAAAAATATCTTAAAGCAAAAAACACTAACAAAAATGATGAATGACACAATATGCCAATTAAGCTCAAACTACTACAAAATAAATATGCTTAGTCACACCCACATGCTCTCACCCACACCAGAGGAAACAATACCATGGACCATGTTTACACAAACACTGGCAGCTGCAAAGCCCTCTGCCCCCACTTTGGACAATTAATCCACATTTCTCTTCTTCTCATGCCAGTTTGCTCTCATTAAAAAGGTCAAACCACAGGCTATAAAAGCAGGAGTGCCCCCATCATGTTTGAGGCCATGTTCCCAGATGTGCTCAACACCTTTTATACTCTCTTTGATCAGAGGATTGACAACTCATTATCCACAGCGGATGTGAGAGGAATCCTGCTTAGAATGAGTGTGAGTAACAGCCGGAACATTAGCAACCTAAGCAGTGCATGACGGCTACCTCACTAATTGCTGCGCTTCTCAAGTGCGTGGTGTGCAGACTGGCGGCGTTTCTGTTGCTGCGCTGCTTCTGCCAGCCCTTTCTTTCTACATGGAGTTTGTCTTTTTATAATGGCCATTTCATTCTAAACGCCATTTATAATTATTTTAGACAGAAAAAGGTTAAAAGCTTGTGCTCATTTGTATTAATCCACAATTGAAAGCTGGTACTTTTCATTTATGGAGCCGTGCAGGCCCCTGCATTTACCCCAACACTGTACATATTTCAGAATAAAAGCCTTGTGTTAACAAATGAAGGAATTTCGGTCCACAGAAAAAATGCAAGAGGGCTTTTATTTTGAAACTGAAACAGGAAATGTTAACATTCCATTAAAAACATAACTATATACATTAGAACCAAGGCATCTTACATTTCTAATATTCCCATCAAGAAGAGAAACAGCAAAAAACATTGAGTCTTATAAAGTCTGCTCGCATTGGGATACGATCGATTTATTCCAAATTTGATAGAATTTGTCTTTTTCTATCCTCAAAGAATAAGTCAACTTTTCCATTTTAAATATTTCCAAAATGATGCCATACCAATCTTCCAACATAGGTGGTACTTGATTTAGCCACTTTCTAGTGATTGACTTTTTACTTGCCGCCAAAAGGTTTTCCAGTAGCTTTGTACCCCTCCTCTGTTTCAAAAACAAAACGCGGCCCAGATAAAAAGCCTCCAAGTTCAGGGGTATTTGAGGCTTGAATTCTGTGCTTAATGTTTTGTGAATGCCATTCCATATAAACTCAGTTTGGGACAGTCCCAAAATATATGGAAATGATTTGCCTCTACTGAGCCACACTGTCTCCAACACTTCAAATTTATATTCTTGTATTTGTCCTGGTGTGGGGGCTTAAAATATCTTTGAATTTTTTTCCAGCAGTGTTTTCTCCAAACCATGGAGTTGGTTGAGGACTATTGAAAACTGCAAAATTCTTCTCCTCAGAAAGCCCAATACCTGCTTCTTTTCCCCACGTTTCTTTATTGTACATGGTGTTTTCATTTTTAGCATAAAAGAGAGCATTGTACAATCTAGAAATGGATTATTTGGCAGTGAACTGAAGGCTGATTTCAGTATTTTATAAAACTCAGATTCTGCCGTTGATAAGTCTGTAGGTCTGCACTTCTGACTGAAATAACAAGTGTCTATTTGCACCCGGGTGAGAATAGTCACATAGTTTGTCCTTGTTGGATAAAACCCGTCTGATCTAAATGGATGAGGTCAGGTAAGAGTCTTTCCAGTCTGCGAGCTAAAATAGTCGTAAATAATTTGTAATCCAAATACAGAACACTGACAGGTTGATAGTTGCCACATTCTTGGTTGTCTTTATCCTCTTTTGTCTCCCTCCAAGAGGGTAGAATTTCTACTTTCTGTAAGATACAGTGAAATGTGTGAAGTGATAATGGAGATAACTGTGACTTTAAAGACTTGTACCACTCTGTGGTAATACCATCTGAGCCTGGGGACTTTCCGTCCTTTAATTTAGATGGCTGAGGCCAATTCTTTTGCAGAAACTGGTTGTACTAAATTTACACTCTGTGAGCTTGTGAGTATGGATAGTTTTAAAGAACTTAAGAAAGTGTTGATGTGGGTCTTATTGGAAGCCTGGGGTGGGGAGAATACAGCTCCCTGTACAATGTTTCAAAGCACTTTTGAATTTTCTCTATTTTATTCTTATTCTCCGCTACCATGACCACCGCTGAATCCTCTCCAGAAGCGATTTCGGTTGTGTGATTACTTTTACCTGCAATCACTAGCTCTGACGTTGCCTCCTCCACTGTTTCGTAGGTTCTTGTCCCATCATCATAAAAGACTCAGCTGAGCTGTGATACAGGGAATCATATGTTATTTTCCCTCCGTGCCACCACGTGTCCCCTCTGTCTGACTAGGATGATTTTGCAGTTTTTCCATGTGAAGCCTTTCTTTTGTCATGCGAGTTTAAGCATTTTCTTCGTTCATTCTGAAACTGAGAAATCTGACTCGGATCGATCTGGTATGGGCACTCGCCGGAGGCTGCTATTGCCCGGTGAGCTCTTTCTATCTGTTGATCCTTCATGTCGAGAATGTCAAGGCTCTCTCTAAGCAGCTTCTCCATGAGGGGGATCACTGACCAGGGTCTGCCTTCAGCTCCTGCGGGTACTCCGTACAGCATATCCTCACATTTTCCCTCCTTGAGCATCCCCCTGACCTTTGAGCTTCGCCTGGAGCTGCTCTTGTAGTTTTAGCCTTTCTGCTAATGCTTCTACTGCGTTTTGCAGCCTCTCCTCGTTCCCTACAATCCTTGCTTCGGCTTCATCTAACCTTGAATTAGTTGTTATCTGTTCTTTGTTGTCTTGCCTGAAATCACATATCTCTTAGAGGATTAGAGTCAGGTTCACTTCCCCTTCACTGCCATCCATTTTGTTGCTTGCTTTTTACCCTTTACTTAGACGTCATCCTCGCCCTGTTACTAAATATAGTAAACATAAACCAGTACTTTTATTTTGACTTTGGGACAGACCTTTCCTTACACTGTCATTTGGTGACCGGAACCAAAAGCACCATTACTGACATTTCAAACATATCACTGTCACAGGAGTGTGTTCCCACCTGCTTTAAGAAAGCCATCATCGTCCCTGTACCTGAAAAGTCTGCAGTGTGTAGTCTAAATGACTATCCCATTCTGATAAAGGGCTTTGAAAAACTGGTTCTCCAGCATGTCAAAGACAACATCCCTGCCAGCCTGGACCCTCACTAGTTTGCATTCCGAGCCAACAGATCCACAGAGGATGTCATCTCCACTGCCCTCACACACTGAAAATAACAACAACTACCTCAGAAGGTTGTTTGTGAATTTCAGCACAGGATTTAATACTGATAATCATCCCCATGAAACTGGTTGGCAAGTTTTCAGCACTCTGCAACAGGATATTGGACTTCCTCACAAACAGCCCCCAGACAGTTAGGTGCGGCCAAACTTCCTCCACTGCTGAACACCATAGCCTCCCAGGGCTGTGTGCTCAGCCCCCTCTTGTTCACCCTATACACCCACAACTGCAACCCTCGAAATAGAGAGGACTCTGCTCTGCACCACAAACTCTGTTCTGCACCACTATCATTGTCTGGATTTCAAACAACAATGACATCATATCGGAAGGAAATTAACAGTCTTACAGGGTGGTGCTTAGAGAACAACCTACTGCTCAACATCAACAAAACCAAGGAGCTGATCGTTGATTTTAGGAAAAAGGTGGCAAAGAGTATCACAGGTGACCCGTCATGGACATCACACATATCCACCCTGGTAAAGAAGCTATCCTAAACTACCAGATGTACTTCTTAAGGAAACTTAAAAAGGCAAAATTCCCATGCCAAGTTCTTGTTAATTTTTACAGAGGAGCAACAGATAGCATCCTGACTGGAAACATCACAAACTGGCATGGGATGTGCATGGCCCAGGAGCCGAGGGCTCTGCAGCAGGTGATTAAAACTGCCCAGAACATAATTAGTACCCATCTACCGAGAAACAGCGATGGACGGTGAGATGAGGCGCCCGTGCAGAGCCTAAAGGATAAAAGAAAAAGTCTATAGTAGTGTAACGTTGGTTAACCTTAGCGTTAACTATAAAGTAGTAGTTACTGAATTAAAACTAGTTTCGGGATGTGGGCAACGTAAGAGCACGGAGACAACGTCTTCAGGATAACTTGGTCCACTTTAATATTCATCTCAGTCAAACAACTGAACACTGACAACAAACATGCTACATCATCTGATCATCATATCACTCTGCCAACCTTAACCACTGCTAGAATTACAGGCAAGGTGCACAGTGTTTTGTAGTTCCCAATCTAACTTAAGGAACAGAATACAATATATAGAAATGTACTGTATGTAGTAACCATTAGTTAACTTGTGTAGATTATTTCAATAAACCTGAGAAGGTAATCTATAAAATAGATCTTCACAAAAATAAATCTCATTTTACATTAGTCAATAATTATAATAGCCCCAGCCTGTTCACCCTGCTGAAGTCTGGCAAGTGATACAGAAGTAGCTGCTGGCATAGGCCCAGACTACAGAGCAGCTTATTTCCTCAGACTGTGGGACTCCTCAACTCATTAGTAATGTCCAGTGCACCTAGGGCTGGGCAATATGGCTTATAAACAATGTCTTGATATTTTTAGGTTATATTGCGATATACAATATATATTGGCCCTGTAATCGATAAATTATTGAGAATTCTTAATTTTTGACAGAGCGTTTCTATTCTAACCGGCGCAGCTTTTCTAGCCTTTATAGCACTAGTTTAGTGGCCCAGAACTGTCTCTGAGGAAACTCACAGACAAATTACATGCATTGTTGTATGCATGCATCTTCTCACGCGATGCTATTCAACCATCAAATCTGTGCATTCCGATAAGCATTACGAGGGAGTGAGTGAGTGTGATACACGGGAGAGACGAGACAAAAGACAGCAGTCGGAGAAAGAAGTGCTCTAAACAGAGAAAAGTAGACAGCGAAAACAAAGCTTTTAATGCAGAATGGACAGACTCTAAGATCTTTATTTTTCTCACGGGCAGTTCAAAACCAGTTTGTCTCATATGTTCAGAGACCGTGGTGATTATTAAAAGTCTTTTTTGAAGTGGAGGATCTTCCACCCCCCCTCCCGACATCAACAAAGTTGATTTGGTGCTTCACTTCTTCCGCTCTCTCCGGGCTGTGTGTCTGTGGAGGGAGGGAGAAAATTAAAAAAATTGCAATATTTATATTCGATTTTGACAATATAGTTATTTACTACATCCCACATAGCACAAGCCACAATACATTGAGTATATTGTATATATCACCCACCCCTAGTTACACCCACCCGTCCTGTTATGAGAGCCATTCCGATTCGCCCAACATGCAAAAATATGCTTTAATCAACCGCCGAAACCCAACCCAAACTTTACGCATTATAGTAGCACAATTGTCAGGACTGAGGACTGAGACAAGAAGGACGGAGACGGACTGAACACTGCCGAACGGTGTGTGTGTGTGTGCGTGTGTGTTTTAGACAGAAAGAGGGGAAGAGAAGCTGGAAGGTGACGAAATAGTAACGTTTTTATCTTTTCAACTACATTTTAGGCTCATCTTTCGTCAAAATTATTATTTCATATTTGATATCTTCACAGTGAGTGTTTAATGAGTGTTAGTGCCGTCAAGTCATCGCCATGTTTTAGTCACGGAACAAAAGGTTGTTGACAAACTACGTATTTCGTCATAGTTTTCGTTAACGTTAACTTGTATGTAGTAGGGTGGGCATGTGTGAGAAGGATAGCTGATTGTGGTAAGGTGCAAAAAATTAAAGTAAAACAAAATAACACCAAATACAACTAAGAAGACTCTGAGGGGAGAAAGCACCGGGTGGACTGGGGTAGCTGAGATTTATCGGCCTGGTGTAGCTTAGATTTATCGGCATGGAAACACTGAGCCCATGTGTTCCCAGCAGGCACTGATGACCTCTGCTCACACCCATACACTGGGCAGCTGTGGCTCAGGAGCGGGTCGTCCTTTAATCACAAAGTTAGTAATTCAATCACTGGCTTCTCCGGTCCGCATGTCAAAGTGTTCTTGAGAAAAGAAACTGAACCCCAAATTGTTCCCGATGGGCAGGCCAGCATCTTGTATGTCATCCACCATCTGTGTATGAATGTGTATGAACAGCCCTGACTCCTAAAAATGATGTTCCCATACAATGAAACTTTATTGTGAATTACGTTCCGAGGGAAACTTAGTTGGTCGAATTATGTTTGTTTTTGTTGTACCATGAATACTTTTCTAATGATAGCCCGCATAGAGAGGAGGTTGGGTTGGAGTTTTTTTTACTAAACCTAACCTAGTAGTGTTGTTGCCTAAACCTAACCAAGTAGTTGCATTTGTTTTGTTTTGTTCAATTTGCAGTGTTAACAATGTGGTGAACATTTTTTTAAATTGTGAGGGAATACGTTTCCCTCGAAACATAATTGAGAATTCAGTTTGGTTGAGAACGTAATTTTGTAGGAGACATGGTTGGAATGGGTGAATGAGAGGCAAATATTCAACACAAAGCTTTAGAAATGGGGAACAATAGCAGGAGTCACGTAAAAACAAAAGAGACGGATTTCTAAGTATAACCCCAGCCCTGCAATCTGTATTGAGCACTTTTTTACTATTGTGTAATCTAGAAGTTAAGGGGCTTTCAGACCAAACACGGTTTGAGCTGTGCTCACCACTGGGGTCAGCGCACATTGCAGCACGTTCCGCCCAAAATTCAACCTTGGGTGCAGCACTCTGCGATATCAAGTTGTTTACCAGCTTGGAACTAATACTAATCAAGTGACTACAGCAGATATCAGTTTTATTATCAGGCAGTATCCACAAAATATTATCACTTACCAAAACTTCTCACAGTTGCACCCCCAAGCTACGACCTTCCCTCCTGACCTTTGAAGAAAATCAGCCTTGTAAGTCCAAATCCGTTGTGTGTAATCAGAAGAGAGATGTTTCGACCGAACAGAGATGTTTGACAGTGCTAATCATGAGACTAGCCTTTGGCACTGAATCGTGTCCAAAGATGCTGAAAAGCTGGTTGGCGTTGGCTGCGACTCTGGTCATCAGCAGGGATTCTTGGCACTTGTCACACAGAGTGAGATGAATGCATTAGCAATATAACTTTGTGTTTTTGATCTTATGATAGTGGTGTATATCTCCATGGTAATTTAGGGTACGCAGCTCCGGGGCAGGTTCTGTTAAGGCAATTATATCCAAACAGATTGAAGCAACTCTAGGAAAATGGCATCAAAAATCATCAGCGTTCATTTATTCTCCTTATTCTCCACTTTTCCTCTATGACTACCCGCCTTAAGTGTTAAGGTGTAAAATGCACTAAGCTCTGCTACTCTTAGTTAGAGTTACTATGCTGGTCAAGCTAATCCATTCTCACAGGGCACATACTGGCATGTTTACAATAACAGTGGCAGATTTACCACTTATACTTCTTTTCTTTAAACAATTGGTCTTTGATTCCAGACAAAGCAGGCTTCTTATTTTTAACTGGAAATCCTTAAATCTGCCTGCTGAAATAACTGTAGCTGGCAGATTTATACAGTGCTGCAGGGATGAAGTATTTTTGTCGGCCGACCCGGAAGTTAGCATCGCCCCTGGTTCCCTCAAAGAAACGCAATGGGATTTTTCCATTGGATTTTGGATTATTGCAGAAAATAAGCTTTGTGGCAAATAGTTCATGATACATACACGTTTTGTTCAGCAAGATAACCTTCACAAATGGACACCACTTTTATGATTTTTAAATCGTAAATGCAATAAGCATGAGTAAAAAAGCTAACATCAGGCTATAAAGTAACTACACAGTCGCATGAGCATGAATATAAACACAACGAGGCTGTAAAGGTGGACGTGTTCGGTGTAACGATATTGCATTTAGTCCATGGGCCCAAACCAAAAAAAATCACTTATTGTACCACCTGAAGTGGCAACGTCTAGTAATCCTCTATGTGTGTGGGACATATTCTTATATGATTACCTTTGCAGAGTGGCAGCTTAGTCGTAGTTAACATGACTTTTATACCCATACCCTGTGACAAGCGTCCGGAACGATGAAATGAGCATTATTACTGAGAAACTATAGAACAAAGCCTGTCACAAACTGGTCTTTCTACATTTGTTTAAATTCACACTGGAAATACAGAATAATAAGGAATACCATTAGTCCTTGGGCCAGACCACATATCGGTACCACCCAAGAAGGCAAAACTTCAATGGTGCCATCTTATTTGTTACACCAACAGACGTAAAATAATATATGATAACCTTTCTAAATGAGCAGCTGTTTCATTTTTCAGTTAATCTTTTACTAAATGGATGTTTATGGTGTTAGATTTATGTTGCGAGCACGATAAAACATGCTCACAAGCAAATTGTTATATCACACGCACAGATAATAACTGCCACTCACACAATATAAGTCCTCGCGCACTAATTCAAGAACCAAGAGTTGTACAGGCAGCTGCAAGCGAAAGAGAAAAAAATTATAAAAACATATAATTTGCTCATGAGCATGTTTTATCCACATATGGCCTTTGCAGGAATATAAACCAAAATATGGCAGTCCAAAAAATATTTTTACCTTCAACTAAGGAGCTTTATATCCTCGTCTCAAAACCATGCATGGGATACACCTTTCATTTTCTCATTAGAAGTAGCGATCATAGGACATTGTTATGATAAATGTTTAATTTCATCTTTGTATGACTTGTTGGTGTCTGGGTCTGATGAATCCTCAGAATCTAATCCGAGACTATGGAAGGAAGATATAGATGATGAAATATGTTTAGAAGACTGGAGTAAGGCATGTAATAAGGCTCAGAGGCGGACAGTCAACAGTAGCTTGAAACTTTCACTGTAAAAGTTGCTGATGCGTACTTACATAACATAAGTTTTTTACTCTGGGTACATATACTACCAATCCACACCTACAAAGCAAATAGTTTAGATTTGTAGATGTGTATATTACAAGCTAAACTTACTATAAACTAATTAAATTTATTTGGAAATGTTGATTGGCCAATAATCTGAATGTGGATTAAAGAAATGGTATCAAACATGTCAGTGGTAAAGCTGACATACATTGTTACAACAAAATGTTTTGGGTGATATTTGGAGAACAAGACATACTTTGAGTGAGTAGGATAGCATTATGATCTTGTACATTGATCTGAGAAACATCCTTTAATGTATTTATTTTATTATGTTATGTTTTATCAAGTTATTTTTTTAAATCATTTTTCAAATTTATTATTTTTTTATGTCTTTACTCAGTTGATAAGGATGGGTTGATGGGAGAGAGAACGGGGTGAAAATATTTTCTGTGTTTTACATAACTGTTAATCACTGTACAATTTCATGCGATTTAGAAACTGAAAACCAATAAATATATTGTTAAAAAAAAAACAAGACAGAGAGGGGAGTACACCTCAGCATGAATATACTAAACATGTATATGAAACATGTATAAAACTTTATGTGACTTTATGATTATGTGTTCTCTATTATGTGATATACAATAAGTGTGTGTGTGTTGTGCACTATTTCATCTTTACTGCAGAAACAAACCCGGGAAGAAATCTCACAAATACGGTCTGGAAAATGCAAACAACATTTGAACACTTTAGTCATCTTCAAGCCATTCTGTGAGCCCTGGTCAGGGCCACTATGCCACTCTTTGCTTTGTACAGCTCAAGCGCATCTGTTGGATGTGGGCAAAAAAAGAAAAGGAACATGAGTCAAAGTGTGTGCTTTTAATCAGTGCTTAAACCGGACATATTGAGTGAGTTTTAAATGAAATGCAATATTTGTCACCAAGACCTAAGTTTAAGCAAAACATAATTTGAGAAAACAAATAAATCAAAAACTGCTATTCACAGAACAAGGCTGGCCATTTTACTTATACCACAAGCAGTTAATCTTCAACAATCTTGTGTTATTCATCATTTCACCAATTTGCTTCCAGCCATCCTCTCTTTTCTTCATGTCACCGACCATGGCTGATCTCTCTTCCTTTGAATATTCCTATGAAAATAATCAAATTAATTTCATTTCCATATATAATTATTTAGTACACTCTGTGTTAACATCTTATTTTGAAAAGCGGACATAAGGTTAGTCATATGTGTATCCTGTGCTGTTTCAATGTATTTAATGTTAGCACTACAATTTTAGCGGTGGCTGCTGATGTAGAAACATCAAACACTGGAGGACACGATTTGACCTAGCTTGGCTGATCGAGTAAAAGACCGACACCGGAGCAAAGCAATACAGTGCTGTGGACGGGAACAGCAGAGAAAAGTATTTTAGCCACCTAAAAGAAAGGCTGACCTAAAAAAATTATATCCGTTTAAGTGAACGCTATATTTAGAATATTTTCCAACGGCGAACTGAACTGAAAGTGAAACGTATCTATACTTTTTTGTCATTTGAGCCTGCTGGCTTTAGAGAGAGCAAAGATAAGTTTCATTTTCAGTTCAGTTCCCCGTCAGAAAGGGCTGTCTGATGGCAAGATAAAGGGGTGAAAATATTGTTGTTTGGAAGAACCATCTGTCAATCAAACTCTTGCCGGAGCCAGCCGGGAGAAGAGTGAAAACATCTTTTCAATCGAGAAAAGCCTTCAATGCCGTTCTCCGCCCTTCTTTCAACGAAGAACTACTGTCCAGTTCTGACACATACACACCTATGACACGCCCATAGCTGCTAGTAGCTCCTCACAGGACACTGATTGGTCCATGCTCTGTGTTGCCGGACACAAACGCATTACTTGAAGCCTGACGAGATGAATTTTTGCGTGATCTTGTGACAACGCGAGAATGCAGCTGCCGGGGGGCGTGACGAATAAACAAAATAAAAATGCAATACTTGCTTGCGAATATTATATGTTGAGGGCTTTGATTGTGAAAGGTAAGAACGGAAGGATTTCCTTGTAAATATAGGCGTAACTCAGCACGTTCCACACAACGTGATTGGTTGATGCCTTTCTTCGCCGTGCGGAAGCTCAGAAAAGTCAACTTTGTTCCGGAAAAAAAAATATGGCGCTTTTTCACCAAGTAATATTCGCATGTAAAAGTATTCATGACGAAAACAGTTCGAAAAACAATGAGCTGGGAGTCTGGGTGTTTTTGCTGGGTGTTGTAATGTCTCACTAACACAGGCCAGACTCATTGACCATGATTATTGACTTGGCTTTACACTTATAAATGTTTTTCTTTAATTGACAATTTGGCTGCTGAACTTTTTAAACATAATTCCTGGGGTTTGAGGAGTATTGCCCCCACTTAGATGTGTATTTCCTTGAGGTTCCTCCATTTGACTGGTTAAAGACTAGTAGTATTAACAATGGTGCCTTGTCATAAATGTCAGTAATGACCAAATGGGTAGAGAATGCAGAGTTTCTCGGTTTCTCTTAGAGAGGAGCCTTTTAAATTTGACTGTGTAAGATTTGTGTGACTGTTGGGGACTGTAAATTATTTTCCTTGTGTTTTATTTTCAGTATGTTCCTTTGAGCCCAGAGGAATACACTGTTTTGAGTTATGCAGTCAATGGAAGCACATTTCAGCACGCTATAACCCCAAATAATGATGGATTGAAAACCTCTGCTAACTGGTTTTACCCTATTTCCCTAAGGGGATTACAGTTCCTTTTCTTTTTATTTTTGCAAACAACACTAAATGAGAGTTCCTCAAACATGTCCAAATATCTGGCCAATGCCGTAAAAAGGGAGGATTAGATAAGTCCAGGTGGCCAGTATATGGATGGCTTTGTTGTCAGAGGCCTGCTCTAAGTGAGGGTGATGACGGTATTATTTTTTCCATGAAACGTCATGTAAGTGGAAATTTATTGACTAGCAGTCAGTGAGCATTTGTGCAGTAAAGAAGTATTTTAGTTTTGTTTTGTTTTAGTCAAGATTTCGAATTTTAGTTTTGATTTTAGTTTAATTTTAGTCAATGTAAGTTTTAGTCGTAAGTTTCTCAGACAGTTTTATGAAAATTGTGTTGGAAAAATACAAACGTGCACATTCCTAAGGTCATGACAGGTGACACTCATTGCCCTTAAGGCCTATTTCTGTTTCGGTGTCTGCCTCCACAAAACTGTATTGGATTTTACGGAAGGATAATTCTCCTGGCTGTAAACATTCCAATGAGAAGTAAGCATACCTTGAACTACTGTACAGTATGTGTTTAGGCTGAGAATGTGTTACTGACTTACCGTACTTCTTTCATATCAGACATCATTATTAGTAATCAGTTTATTAATGGGGTCTTCTGCTAAATTAGGGGTCAAGTTTCACTCAGTAGAACTTTGATTTAAAAAATCAGCTGTTGTAAAAATGTCTAAACTGCGTCGTTAAGGCAAACAAGCATTATATTATATTGCTATTATTTTTTTATGAATGTGTAGCTGATGTTGTCAGTGTGAGCCTCCCTTTGTGTGCAACAAGTGGGAGAGCAAACGGTTTTTGACCATAGTGAAAATGTTGTTTTTGAAAGGCTTAACACCAACAAATGTGGATTGAAGCAGAATATTTTGTTAGATAAAAACATGTTGTGAATTTATGAAATTAGCATAAGCAGGTCTAATGACAATGACGGCGAGTATGAGATACAGTCTGAAGTCACTAAGACCGCTGATGAAACCCTGAATAGTACATTATAATCTTGACTGTTAACGGTTAATGATCAGTTAATGATGGTCGGCTATAGGTCAGAAAAGAAAAAACTAAAAGAGCATCCTTTGTCCGCCCGAACAGAGCCAACTATTTTGTTTCGTCTTTACTCGTCAGGGCATAATAAAGAGAGATTTCGCAGTCATTTTTGTTGTCAATTTGTTTTTAATTTACGTTGTCGTAACAATGAATAAGTATCGACAAAATTAACACTGACCTCATGGTGTCACTAGAGGTAAAGTGAGGGGATCACCAAAGTCAGTATCATCCCATAGAAATAGAATAGGAGTAAAACAGACATTCCTAATCAGATCAACGTAGCAGGATGGTCAGAGCAGCGGCCATTTTTATGTGTACTGTTGCCATTGTGACCGTTGTAGCGGGTTAACTTCCGTATAAACCAATTTGCAGCAAGTCATGGACTCACTCAGGCTGGTGTGACGTGTAACACAACAGTGTCTGCGTCTAGTGTGTGTTTGTGTGCGTGTAGTTCCGCCATGCTGGCTGCTCCTTTTATAAGTAAGTAAGAAAGAAAGTATGAATTGGCCTTAACAGCTACCTCTGCTGTCAGGTTAGCAGTGGAGCAACACACTTTACGGCCCCACTTGTCACCACCAACTAGCAAGAACAAGAACGAAACAGTTCAATGTCCATTATACTCCTATTCTATTTCTATGATTCAACCTCTGGGCCCAGTATTTTAAAACGTTCAATCTAGATCAGAATTATCTGGATAGAATTAAATCTCAAAATTGGGTCCAAAACCGGGAAATGTGATCCTGATCCTACAAATTGAGATATGGATTTGGTAATCCAATCCTACCCAGAATCCAGATCAAATGTTTCCTTTTGGTATTTCAAAACTCTAAGGTGGAGATTAGGATCGATTTGATGCCAAAAATCAGGATGATTCTGATCCCACTGTCCCAGCATGGATTCAAGGTGGATGTAGAGACATGTAGGACACATGGCACATATTTAATCATTCTTTTATCCAATGCTTGAAAAAACTCCAAGCAATAATTCTTGTCTGCATCATGCTTCATAATATCGCTGAAGAGCACAAGGCTCCTCATTGTGATGAAAGAGTTGATCATTCACAGACTCAAGTAGTTAAAATCCCCTATTTGTACGATTGTGTTTAGTTTTAATGTGTTTTGTAAACTGTTCCAAGTTTTTTCAGCACAGAAACCAAAAGCAGTTTCCCCAAATTTAGTGTTTGCACGCAGGACTTCAAGCTTAAACCAATCACTTCAACGAGCTGAATAATGACTATATGGCCATTTTTTTAGGACACAATGTATGACGGCAAGTTGACATTAAGGGCTTTATAAATGAAAACAATTCAATGCCTATCCCGTCTTACTGTTAGTGATGCCCAACCAAGCTTTTCATACAAGATGCAATGATGAGTAGAATAACTGTCACCAGCAATAAATCTTAGGGCGTAGTGATCAACTGAATCTAAGGGTTGGAGAGTGAGAGTGGAGGCAGAGGCGTATCTATAGATAACGTCACCATAATCCAAGTAGACAAGAAATCTGCCTCAATTATTCGCTTCCTACTGAACATAGGAAAATTAGCTCTGTGTCTGTACAAATTTAAACATTTTGGGTCCAGCCAGATACCAAGGTATTTTTTTATTCTCCGAGACCCTGGTAATACTAAGTCCATTCAAAGTGGTAATATGCAAACTGTTGTCCACAATATTTCTGGCTTTGAAGAATAACATGTATTTAGTCTTCTTTGCATTCAGAACTAATTTCAAATTAAAAAGTGTATCTTACAATTTGTCAGAGGCTTGTTGTAGGATATCAGTGGTTGAGTGTGCAGTATCAGCAAAGCAATACAGAATTGTGTCATCTGCATGAAGATTGGCGTTACAATTTGTTAAGAAGGACATACAATTGTTAATATAAATTGTGAACAAGACAGGACCCAATATAGACCCTCTTTGGCAACCTTTGGAAACCTCTTTGACAGTGGTAAAATTACAGACCGATCATTTCCCAGAATCAAACATTGCTGTCAAAGATTGTCTAGATCAACAAAGAGGGCAGCACAATATTTCCCTTTGTCAGCAGCAGATACAATATCATTTATAACCAAAGTAATAGCAGTGACAGTATTATATTTAGATTTGGATTTAACACAGAATTTCTTGAAAGGAATGATTTGAGCTGATTATTAACTAATGACTCATAGACTTTATCAAGACAGGACAGTTTGGAAATTGGCCAATAGTTATTAAGATGGTTTCTATCACCACCTTTGTGCAGTGTGACTAAATGGGCAGTTTTCCAGACCTGAGGGTTTAACTCCAGTAGAAATGGAGAGATTAAAGAGATCTGTAATTTGTTCAGCAAGAAATGGGGCATAGAGTTTTAAAGAATAAGGATCTAGTTTATCCTCCCCAGTTGCTTTCCTGGCTTCCAGGAAGCTGCAGTCGATAGCTTGTAGTGCCTCCCTAACAGCAGAGGTAGTGGAGGCCTGTAGGGTGAACAGAGAGGTATTATATATGGTTTAAGGAGGGCGCCTGAGCCAAAGGCTTACTATTAAGAGCAGATCCTGAGTACGCCATATCAAACTGATTCTTAGCTGCAACAAAATGTGTGTTGAAAGCATGGCAAATCTCTAATGTCTTATTTACAAAGCAGTCATTAATCTTAACATAAGAAGGAATTGACACATATGATTATTTTTTATTAACATTTACTGCTTTCTAAAATTTTGACGGGTTTAAAAGAAATTATTTCTCGTTTTGGAACGAGCTTTGTCCGCTTGCCATTTCACCTCCTTATATTTAAGTATTTGCGGCGCTGTATCCGCCATTTCTGTAGCTTCTTCTTGGATGCATGCTTACGATCTGGCACCCGGTTGGTTTGTTTTTATTGAGGTTGACACCCACAAACGTCCCCAACACAGCAAAATGAAAAGAAAAGAGAAAATACAGGCAGAATGCAGGGTCTCTGCAGATACGGACACCACCACACACTTCTAGTGGGTCATAAGTGATGATTGAGAGGGATTCTTTTTGTATGAGTCAGTACATTGTTTTTTAGGAAAATCCTACTCATTGGGCCTTTAATGAAAAGTTGTATTACTCTGATCAACAGATTCTGTGATCCTGATTTTGTGGTATCTGGATCAGAATGATCTGATCTGAAAATTGTTTGAAAAACCAGGACAAAACCTACAAGATGAATTTTATCTGGGATAGCAAACTAAGATCAACACACTGCAGTCCAAACAACCAGGAATCTCCTGAATGTTCTCAATTAATTGCAAGTGGCAGAATAGGGTCACCTAGTGCAATTACTGAATTTATTATTTGATGTGACCAGGGGGATTGGCTGAGCAAGCAAGTACATGCACATTTTAGTGAGGACAATGTTGTTAATTTCAAAATAATAATCATAAGGTTAATGATTATTGTAACGATGTTTATCATGATGATGGGTACTGATGGGTACTATTATTGTTACTGTTACCAGCAGTGGTATCATCGTTGTTATTATTATTGTTATTTATTTAACAACTCTTATCAGTGAAAACCTCCCTTAAACCTATTAATGACACGAGATTTATGTTATTTGTAACATGGCTATGGAAATAATTAGTTTTTTGAAGTTAAACTCCCAGTAAACAGTCAACATGTAAACAATAAACATGGCCAAAAGTTTGAGACCACCTGAGTATATCCTTATTAATTGTATCATAAATGTTTTCATCAAATGTATAGTTGCAGTCAAAGATAAAGTGAATACATTCAGTTGCATCATTATTTATGGGATCGTTATGATGGTGATATTGCCTTTAAAATTTTGATTTTATACTAGGCGAGGATAAAAATCGTGTTTTTCCTCTATTGCATCTCCATTTTCTCTAAATTCACTGCATTTTCTCTCTCTCTCTCTCTCTCTCTATGTTTATACACTTGTTGGTTGTTGTGTTTGTTATTTGTTTCTCTCTGTTTGTTTATCTTCAATATTTTACGTGAAAAGGGGAAAATATGCAGGCACGCCATGCAGCTCAACTTAAGATTAACATTGTAAACAGTACTTACGAACTCAAAAGTTTATAAGTTGGAACATTAGGGGCATTGGCTCACCGGCAAAGCATATCAAAGTCCTTAGTCATCTCACTTGAATGAACCCCAGCTTTTGTCTTTTACAAGAAACGCATCTTACAACATCAGAACATCTAAAACTCAGAACCCAATGGATAAATCATAAACCACTTGCCTCTTATAACTCGTAAAAAAAGGTGTTGCTATACTAATAAATGAAAATGTTCCATGGTCTGCGACGATGTCGGCAACCCACCAAAACTGTGACTCAACACCATTCATATCTACACAACCAATGTGTTTATGATTGAATTGTTTACTAGAGCACAGTGGTGGAAGAAATACTCAGATCTTTTACTTAAGTAAAAGTAATACCACAGAGTAAAAATACTCTGTTACAAGTAAAAGTCTTGCATTCAAAATGTTATCAAGAACAAAAGTATTAGCTTTCAAATATACTTAAAGTACCAAAAGTAGTCATTATGCAAAATGGCCAAATTCAGAATAATATATATAATTGAATTATAATTATTGATGCATTTTTGTGTTCATCATTTTAATGTTGCAGCTGGTAAATGTGTTGCTAATTTTAACGACTTTATTTGCTTAATAATTATATAGCCTACTTAATAATACATTATAGTTTATTAGTTGAAATATATTTTGTATTAAGAATCTAAATCTGCAAAATGTAGTGAAGTTAAAATTACAATATTTCCCTCTGTGAAGTTACATAAAATGGACAGGAACAGTAGGCCACAAGTACCTCAAAATTGTCCTTAAGTACACTACTCAAGTAGCCTAAATGTCCTTCATTACATCCCACCACTGCTGGAGCACAAAGTGTTTACAAGAGCACAACGTTCTTCATAGATCCGGATCTCTTCACTTTGCTCGCACCAGATTGATGCATTTAAATGTACAAAATGGGATTCATAGACAATGACATTTGCACACACTGTTCATTAAACACCACAGATGATTACAACCACGCCACCTGGCTCTGCCCACCTATTCAAACATTCTGGACAATCGTTACACTTACCTCCACTCCGGGTCACAGCGTACCAGTCTCCCCATCTGTATGCCGTTTATGAGATCTTTCCTCAGTTGAACCACCACTCAGCTATACACAGCCAACTTTGATCGCCTTAACAATCGCTAAGAAAACCATTCTACCTATTAGGAAAACCAGACACACCCTCTCAGTATTATTACTATTATGTATTTTATTATTATTATTAATATTATTATTTGCTCAGGCTTCCCTCTCTCTTTTGAAAAAGAAATGCAACAAACTCTCCATAAAAGATTTACTGTTTCTGTCAGCGACAATAAATTATATAAATAGTAAACACAACTGCTACAAGAACACAGTCATTGCCCCAAATCTGGAAGCTCTGGTGGAAAATCAGTAAACTCACCAATCACAGAAACTCACCATGTAAATCCACACCAATTTGGAACAATCCAGACTTTGTAATCAACAAGCACACTTTGTCCTTTAATTCATGGAAAATTAAAGGAATTACTCATTTAGAATTCTAGTTAGAAAACAGCACCGTATTAACACTCCATGAATTAACCCAGAAGTTTAACCCTCAAGAACATTTTCTACAAACTCAAAAACACACTCAGGAAAAAATTGATATCCCACATAATAACTTGCAACCACCACCATTAGTAAAAGAGCTATTTACAATTTCAACATCCATGAAACTTTTGTCAAAATTATACAGACTTCTCATAAACGAAAGACCCCGATATAACCATCCCCCCCACAAACTGGGAAAAAGATTTATCGATTCACATTGATGCAATCCTCTGGAAACAGACTTGCAATAACATCTTCTTGATGACCAGTGACACCAGATCACAGCTCATTGAATATAAAACCACACACAGAGCTCAACACAGATTGCACTTAAAGGGACTGTTTGTAAGAATCAGAAATGCTTGTTTGCGAAACCTGTGGCCGTTAAGTCAACGAAAGTCAGCGTCGCTCAAAACAGAGAGGCGACACACGTCAACTAAAACCACAATATCACTCTATATTTCACCTGCTTGGCAGTAATGTTAGCTGACCAGACGAAGGTCTCTCCATGAATCACTGCTGATCCTAGTGTTGGCTTTTCCTGCTTCAGCCTCCCGACCGCGGAGGAAACAGGGAAGACACCGGCACCCGGTCGCAGACGATAACGTTACTCGCTGCGGAGCCCCGTCACTTCACAAGACACGGGAAACCTCTGTTGGTCTGGAGGAGCTGCAGCAGTTATTTCTGCACAAACGGCCACTGTACATTTACTAGATGTTCTCATAGCTACGAAGTCTTCTCAGCGTAGCGTAGCCAGCATATGCGAGCGCACATATGCGTTATGCGAACGCGCATATGCGATATGCGAGCGCGCATATGCGAGCGCGCATATGCGAGCGCGAACGGGACACCGACCCGGGTGATTTATACATGTAAGAAGTTACAAACAGTCCCTTTAATGGGTTTCACAGAAATTGACCCCAAAGAACTTTCACTCAGTATGGCTTCGAACATCTAACAGAAACTTCTGGAACAACATAAATTGTTTCCACTTTCCTCTTTCCTCTGCCTCTTAGTAGACCTTACACCCATCAGTCACCTACTCAAATACCACAACACCAGTGGGTGGTGGGGGTGAACGGGACTTTACTTTAGGTCTGGTTGAATTCGTTTTTTGCCATTTTTATTTGTTTGTTTACCAGCTGCGACGCTGGTATTGTTTTCACATTGTGAGTCTGTGTGTGTCATCATGGCAAAATGTGGTCCTGGAGACACCTACTGTAGTGGGAACCTAAGGCGTAGGTTTGCATATGAACGGTAGGGACATGTCCCTACCAATATTTTTGTAGGAAAAATTTGTCCCTTCCAATATTTGAGCAAACTTGTTGGCATTATCTTTGGAGTAAGGTCATATTTGATAATTCCGATGATAAGTCCTAGTTTCAAATCTTCTATACAGCATGATGTTCATTTCGTAAATTATGGTCCTATTTAGAGTCAAATAGACCATAAAGCAGGGCATGGCTACTTTGTGACTGACAGTTCGCTACCATGGCATTGTCCGGTCTGGGTGCTGGCCGTGTTTTCGTCTTTGAACTTTAATCCTTTCACATCAAAAAATGCCTTATACAGCATTCGGTTGTACTTCTCCGACCTCTCGTTTCACTTCTGGCTGCAAAAAAACAAACCTGATGCTTCAAAACAGCAGTCCACCAACCAATGGGTGACGTCACGTTACTTATATACTTAGATACCGTCTATGCTCACTTCACATGCAAATATCGTATATATTGCCAGATACGGAGTAAGCGATAGCAGATCAGTGTGCTTTAGTTATTTTGACTTGTAAAAAGTTTGGACTGCAGTGTGGCGTCTCTCCTCTGACCGGTAGCACTGTGTCACTGTCTCTGCGTCCCCCTCGCTTAGAGACATAGAGACAGCTTTGCTCTGTTTGGGACTGTTTCTCTACTTAAAGCTTCCCACTGAAAAGCTTGGGGAAGCGGCTGTGAGCTGCAGCTGGCTGTAAGCCACACAATGGTGAGATATATGCCTGATCAGAAGTGTTTTCTGTTAGTTCCGGTTTTGTCTCATGCAGAGAGAGTTATATGTCTGTCAGATGGTCTGAATAACGTAATGCACAGCAGACTATAGGACAGGTGGATTTTTCTTGAAATATTATGGCCATTCTCATTAAATTACGACCTTATTTACGTAATATTACGACTCAAAATCTCAGAGAGCACAGATATGTGGGAAATATCTTGAATGTGTGGAAAGTTTTGAACATGAGCATGAGAAATCATGCTTAAACACATACAAGCTATTAAAGTCCCGGATCTTTATGAATGAATTCAAATGCATTAATCCATCATCGACGTGGATAGGTGCCACATGCTCATTTAAAGAACACCATGACTCTGTGTGATGCCAACCACCTAATTTTAAATGTAAAGAAAACTGAGGAAATGGTGCTGGACCTGAGGTCAGTGGGGGATCATACTCCAGCAGTCATCCATAAGATAAGATCAACCAGGTTAGCTCCTATGGGTATCTTGGTGTACACTTAGATAACCTCTTCAGCTGGAAAGTCCATGTTGATAATTTGTTTTCTCGTTTACGGCAAAGACTGTGTTTTTTACGCAGACTCAGGGTGTATGGGGTGGATCACAACATCATGTTTTTATTTTACCAGGCTGTGTTGGAGAGCATCCTGAGGTACGGGATGTCGGCGTGGTACGGCAACCTCTCTGTGCAGTTGAAATCCCAGCTTGCTCGTCTGGTTCAGACTGCCCTGAAGGTTATGGGGAGGACTGACAACCCCTCCCTCCAGTCAATATATGAGCAGTCTGTTCTTAGGCAAGCGCCGAGAGTATTGTCGGATCCGTCTCACATCCTCCACTCTGAGAATGAGCTCTTACCATCTGGCAGACGATACAGAGTCCCTCGATGCAAACTGAACCGTTTTAAGAACTCGTTTGTGCCCACCTCCTTCAAAATTTTTAATTTTAAATAACGTCTCTTAAGGCTGAGGGTTGTGCAATAGCGTCATGGTGTTCTTCTTATTCTTATTTTTATCATTTATTTATTCTGTTTTTAGATAGTTCTTGTGCAATATGAGTATGTGCTATATATGTTGTTTGAGGTTTACATTGTTTGTGTTTCTCTGTTTACATGTGGATTGTTGTTTGTTTCTATTTATTGATGCTGCTGTGGAGGCAGCTGATGGTGTGCAGCACTGAGTCCAAAAGAAATTTCCCCAAGGGGACAATAAAGTGTATCGTATCGTATCGTATCGTATCGTATCGTATCGTAACGTATCGTACTTCCCTAAACAAAAGATGCAAAATAGGACGGAGGAGTATACTTGTGTAGTACTTGTGTAGTTGAGATCAAAATGAAGGCCAAGCTTGAAGATGGGTGTGGTCCAAGCAAGGTTGCTGGAAGTAGGGGGTAGGAAGTTGGGAGGGAGCCATTTGCCGCCCCACCTTACTTACCTGGCCCGATTTGGCGTCACAGCTGGTGTAATCCCATCTCAAGGTCGTCTCTATTTTTTTTTATACACTCTTTGTCTTTAATCTGGAGTGGCGATACCTTGTCTGCAAATGCACACATTGAATAAAAACAAAAGTAAAATAAAAACAGCTAAGCACAAAATATAAGTGAGGTGTGACTCATTGCAGTACAGTTGGATTAAAGTGTACAGGGTACCCCAGACTTACCTATGCCCTCTACCTCCTTACCACAAACCTTATCTTTAATTTCCCACTGGAAACAAGTGTCTTCACAATTCAAATACTTCATTACAAATGAGTCAGAGAGAGAGAGAGACAGCCCAGAGTGTGCCTCTTTTATGTGCAGCCCACGACGGCGATTGGCTGGATAGAATGAGTGTGAGCCACTCTGCAGCTGGCAAACTCTGCACAGGTGGACTCCAATCACCTCCATTAACTCTGGATCCTGGAAGCACCTGCAAGACAAGGGGGAGGGGCAGAACAACACAGGAGAAAAGCTCTGCAGGCCTGTCTGGCCCTGCAGGCACGTAACACCTCCACCCATAAGATTCCAACAATGGCTGGAATTATATACCCACAATGCTATACTACAAACCTGCTAACTACGTGATAGTGCATCAGCTACTACATTTTCAGACCCTTTTTTATGTATTATCTCTAGGTTGAACCCCTGAACCATCAGCGACCAACGCATTAAACGCTGGTTGTGATTGTACATCCTTGAGAGGAACACCAGAGGATTATGATCTGTGTAGACTCTAATGGGTTCAACACTGGATGCAAGATAGACCTCAAAATGTTGCAAAGCCAACAACAAAGCGAGGGCCTCCTTCTCAATAGTGGAATAATTAAGCTGATGCTTATTGAATTTGCGAGAAAAATAACTCACGGGATGGTCAACACCCTGGGTGTCCTCCTGCAGAAGCACCGCTCCAGCCCCGACACCACTGGCATGGAAAAATTTGGGGCAGACAAAACTGGACCACAACACAATAGAGCTTTCAGACTCTCAAAGGACTTTTGGCACTCATCCGTCCAAACAAAGGGCTTGAATGGACTGGTCAAAGTAGTCAGTGGGGCTGCCACAGTGGAAAAGTTCATACAATACCGACGAAAGAACCCGGCCATCCCCAGATAACGCCGTAATTCCCTCCTGGTGGTGGGTACAGGGAATGCAGCAATGGCAGCTACCTTTGCATCTGCAGGACGCACTCTTCCTTGACCGACCTGCTGACCAAGATAAAGAACAGTGCCTTTGCCAATATCACATTTTGCAAGGTTAAGGGTCAAAGATGCAGCCGAAAGTCGGCAGAAAACTTCCCTTAATGTGGCCTTGTGGCTCTCCCAATCATCGGTGTAAACAACAATGTCGTCTAAATAGGCTCTGCAGTTTGAGACACCTCCAAGTACTTTGTTGACCAGTCTCTGGAAGGTAGCAGGAGCATTACACATGCCGAAGGGCATCACCGTGTACTGAAGGAAATGATCAGGGGTCACAAAAGCAGAAATCTCTGAAGCACGTGGAGTTAAAGGGACTTGCCAATACCCCTTTAACATGTCAAGCTTTGTGACAAATTTTGCCGGACCAATCTCATCAATACAGTCATCCATAAGTGGCAAAGGATATGCATCTGCAACAGTCACAGCATTCACTTTGCGAAAATCACTACAAAATCTAGGACTCCCATCAGACTTTATGTCTAAGAGACAAGGGGAGCTCCATGGACTACAACTTGGCACTGCAAATCCATTCTTAAGAAGATAATCAACCTCCTTTTTCATCACCTCCCTTTTTGCTGGACTTGCCCGATAAGCATTTCGCTTTATCGGCCGAGGGCAGGTCAAGACAATGTCGTGACTGACAACAGAAGTCCGGGAGGGAACATCACCAAACAAACTTGGAAACTCACCTATTATCTGTTCAATATCTTTACGCTGGTTACTACGGAGATGAGATAAGTATTGGGGCAAGTTAGACAATACCTCAGAGTTGCTCAACCTTGCCCCCTGTGGGGTGGCATTTCGCATCACCAACCCATCTTCATCACCAGCACTACTCACTCCTGCAAAAGAGACAACAGGTGAAACAACAGTCTTCACATCATGGACTGGAGATGACTCACTTTGATCATCTCGAGAATGGTACAGTTTTATCATATTTACATGACACACTCGGGTCCGTCGCCTGCGGTCAGGTGTCTGGATAACGTAGTTTGTATCACTAAGCTTCTTCTCTACTACATAGGGACCTGAAAACTTGATAGAGAGGGCCGAACCAGACACAGGCAAGAGAAGCAAAACCTTGTCACCTGGCTGAAATGAATGGGCGACTGCCTTCTGGTCATAGTGCTGCTTCATCTTTACCTGAGAAGATTCTAGAGCCTCTTTAGCCATTGAGCAGGCGCGCTGCAGACGAACTTTAAGCATGGCAACATACTCAGGAACCCTTTTTATCTTGTCTGTTGGAGACACCAACTGTTCTTTGAGAACCTTTAATGGACCCCTAACTTCATGTCCAAACACTAACTGTGCAGGACTGAAGCCGAGTGACTCTTGCACTGCTTCACGGGCAGCAAACATCAAAAGAGGAATGCCATCATCCCAATCTTTCTGACTGTTATGGCAGTGTTTGCGCAGCATTGATTTCAGAGTCTGGTGGAATCTCTCTAGTGCCCCCTGGCTCTCTGGATGGTAAGCACTAGAGGTAACATGCTTAATTCCTAAGGCCTTCAGGGCCTGAGCAAAGACTCTGGACTTGAAATTGGTACCTTGGTCAGTTTGTATCTCACGAGGCAGACCAAATACCGTGAAAAACTTCACAAGAGCCTTGGTGACAACCGGAGCTGTGATTTTCCGTGGCGGAATGGCTTCTGGGAATCTGGTGGAAGAGCACATAATTGTGACCAAAAACTGATTACCGCTCTTAGTCTTTGGCAACGGTCCAACACAATCAACAATTACTTTCCCAAATGGCTCACCCATCACTGGAATCGGGTTGAGAGGAGCAGGAGCAATCACCTGATTTGGTTTCCCTGAAACCTGACACACATGGCAGGTACGGCAGTAACGAACAACATCAGACTTGAGTCCAGGCCAGAAGAAATGTCTAAGGACTCTATTATAAGTTTTTGTAACCCCCATATGTCCTGACCAATGGTGATCATGAGCTAAGGACAGTACCTGTGAACGATACACAGTGGGAACAACAACTTGGTAAGTTGCGTTACAGTCTACATCTACATCCTCTGAAACTTCACTTGTCCAGCGACGCATCAACAAGCCATCATTTAACAGATAAGCCATTTTCTTTTTCTTAGCTTCTTCCTGACTAAAGACAGAAGACAGACATTTGGAAAGAGTGGAATCACCTTTTTGTGCAGCAATGTATTCCGCACGACTTGCCGGGAGTTCAACAACCTCTCGAGTGGACTGAGACATGATTTATTTATTTATTTATTTAAAAAGGATCCCCATTAGCTGATACCAATAGCACCAGCTAGTCTTCCTGGGGTCCGAAATCATGTACATTAATTTATCACATATATACTATATACAACATCACATTTGTGTTACACTAATAACACTCAAATTTTCAAACATATATAAATTTCAAATTTCAAATTCATACACAAATCTTCCACAATTTTTTTTTTTTTTTTTTTTTTTTTTTTTGTTTAGCCTCAAGGCTCATCATCATGGAAAAAGGAACAAAGAAAACAAAGAAAACCATACATGACCAACACTGGACTATCGATCAGCTGTTTAAGTAATGTATTCGTAGATGGTATTTGAATGTGGATTTGTTAGAGGATTGACGGATGTGAAGAGGGCAGCTATTCCAGTGAGTGATGGCGCGGTAAATGACCGTCTTTTTTAAGGCATTAGATTTTGGGTGAGGTAACATGATTTGGCCATCACCTGCTGTTCTAGTGAAATGACTGTGAACGTCCCTGCATCTGGTAATTTGACTGTATAAAAACTCGGGTTTAGTAGAATAAATGCTGTTACTAAAGAATGTCGCTGTGCTTAAGGCAAGTCTTTTCTCTACTGGTAACCATGACAGTTTATGATGCATGCTGTCTGTGTTCGTTCTCATGGGGCAGTGTAACACAAGTCTTGCAGCTCTGTTTTGTGCAATTTGTAGTTTCCGCAGTATGCTTTTCAGTGCAGAAGACCATACAGGTGAGCAATAGTCCAGGTGGCTTAAACTTAAAGATTTAACTACTTGTCCCAGAACGTGTGCTGGAACATACGGAAGGCATTTTTTTGCCATGGAGATGCCATTTCCCATTTTCCTGACAATTGTTTCTATGTGCTCGACCCATGACAGTTGATTGTCTATGGTTAGTCCCAGTAATGTGACCTTATCCACCTGCTGTATAGGTTCACTGTCCAAGTAGAGATTCATTGTGGGCATAGATGACAGCTTATGACTAGATCCAAAAATAATGGATTTGGTTTTTGAGATATTTAGTACCAACTTATTTTGTTTTATCCAATCGTAGACCAAGTTTAGGTCTGAAGATAGAACTTGGTCTAGTTCGCCACTTGTATTTGCTGCGTAATACAGTGTGGAATCATCGGCGTACATTTGTATACTGGCTTTATGCAATACAGATGGCAAGTCATTTGTGAAGATGGAGTACAGGAGAGGTCCAAGACAGCTGCCCTGCGGCAGGCCACAGTTAAGCCCTTTACTGTTTGACATACTGCCATTGTAATACACCCTTTGTGTTCTGCATAAAAGATAATTCTTCATAAATGTGATTGCACTTGATCTAAATCCATAACGTTGTAGTTTATTAATTAAAAGGTCATGATCTATGACATCAAATGCCACGCTGAAATCCAGTAACACTGCACCTGTTATCCTAGAATTATCTATCTCTTTTAGCCAGTCGTCTGTCATTTGCGTTAGTGCAGAACAAGTGGAGTAGTGATGTCTGTAAGCATGTTGAAATCTAGTGTACAGGCCATTACAGTCAAAGTAATTTTGTATTTGTGAATGGACTATTCTCTCCATCAGTTTGCTTAGTACAGGGAGAATACTGATGGGTCTGCTGTTCTGCCCAGTAAATGTTAATCTGCCATCTTTAGGTAAGGGAATTATTTTACCTTCTTTCCAAATACTAGGATATATACCTTCCATTAGACATTTATTTAATATGTGACATATGGGACCAGAAATGTAATCGGCTGAGAGACAAAGTACCTTACTGTCCAGCATATCAGTGCCTACGGAGCCATAATCAGGAAGGGCTTTTAACAACTTCCTTACTTCACTCTCATCCACACTGTTAAACTGAAATGAACAACTTTTGTTAATCATTATATTGTTACTTATAAGGTTGAGAGTATTGGAATCCATGCTGCTCATATTCTTCCTTAGTGCATCGACCTTATTCACAAAGTAATCATTAAAATAATTGGCTATGTCAAATGGTTTAGTCAAAAACCTGCCATCCGACTGAACAAAAGAAGGGCTCCCAGTTTTATTTCTCCCCATTATTTCATTTAAGGTTCTCCAGAGTTCTTTACCATCTAGTTTCACTGCATTTATTTTATTTTTATAATATTCCTTTTTCATGCTTTTATTCTGTTTTGTCACTCGGTTTCTCAATTGACAATATTTTAGTCTGTCTTCCACAGATCCTGACTTTGCTAATGTGGATTTGGCTTTGTCTCTCTGTTTCATAAGGTCTTTTAAAGACTCATTCAACCATGGAGCTGGTCTGGATTTGGCAGTATACTTCTTCATGGGAGCATGGTTGTCGACAATCCTCATAAAGATGTTCATAAAAATATGTAAAGAAGCTTCAGGCTGTAGCATACACATCGGCCCAGTTTACATTCCTGACATCCTCCAAAAACTTTCTGAGATGAATTTCTTATACATTCTCTTATTAATAATTTTGACACCACATTTAGGAATTTTGGTTCTCCTGGTAATAGCTATAATGTTATGGTCACTGAACCCTACAGGTAGAGAGACTGGTTTAGTGCAGCGCTCAGGAGCATTTGTGTAAATATGGTCGATGCAAGTGGCAGATGTATGACCAGCACTGTTAGTAAAGACTCTGGTCGGTTGAGAAATCATCTGTGATAGATTACAAGCACTGACTAGTGACACCATCTTCTTTTTCATCGGGCATTGATTTGCAAGCCAGTCAATATTCATGTCCCCTAATATGAAAATTTCACCATTCACATCTGCAGCTCTGTCAATTAGTTCACATAAGTCATTCAGATAATGAGTATCAGTTCCTGGAGGCCTGTAGCAACAGCCTATCAAGATTGGTTTTAGGTGAGGAAGATGTACTCTAACCCATAAGGATTCTAAGTTATTTGGCATGAGCTCAGCACACAGTGTTGCAGGAAAATTGTTTTTTATATATATCGCTACTCCACCTCCATGTATATTTCTGTCCCTCCTGAAGATGTTATAG
Organism: Sebastes umbrosus; assembly: GCF_015220745.1. Classification (NCBI taxonomy): domain Eukaryota; kingdom Metazoa; phylum Chordata; class Actinopteri; order Perciformes; family Sebastidae; genus Sebastes; species Sebastes umbrosus. The sequence continues at coordinate 22,023,877 of NC_051289.1, forward strand.
CCATCAATAGATACCTCAGCATTCTGGATAGTTACATCCAAGTGGGTCTCAGACACAGCCAAGATGTGGATGGTGTTATTCTGAGTGAGATTGTTCAGTTCATGTACCTTATTTCTGACACTGCAGATATTCAAATGAGCCATAATAAGGCCCTTTGTAGGAGATGTTAACATGCTGAAAATCATAATTTGAAATATGTTCTTACATTTTTTTGGTTTGTATAAACTGTGGTGGCATTTAGTGGTTTGAAATGAATCACAGAAAATAATATGGAATGAGAGCGTTTGTTAGTCATTGTCTGTGTGGTTATCTCCAAGATGTTAGAATGCAGTAGAGATAGTAACCTGCATGGAATAATCCTACCTCCATGATAGTCCCAGCTGCAGGTCATTTATTCACCAAACTTGTCCAGTTCATTGCTGTCTCTTATAAGGAGAACTTTTGCTGCCTCTGGCGTCGATCCATTCAACTTAATGAATACTTTGCAATTCGTAGTCCAAGTCGCCTGGATCTTGTTTTGTTTTCTTAATATGCGTGCTCGTCTAGCAATGTCCGCGTTCTTCTTGGTAAGGTGTTCATTGATGTACACATTAGACCCCTTTAGTTTCCTTCCTTGCCTGAGGAGCGCATACTTTTTCTTCCTGTTGGTGAAGCGGATTAATATTGCTGGTGGCGCATCTTTGTTTTTGCTGGGCAGAGTGTGACAGGCTTCGATGTCATCGCTGTCAACAAGAATGTTTTTACTCTCCAAGAAGCCCACTACTTGTTGTTCCAGTGACTCTTTTTCGGCCTCGGAAACATCGACCCCGCGCCGGGCAGCGGTTTCCGCGGAGGCCGCTGCCACCCTGGCATAGGACTGATGCCTCGTCTTCAGGCCGCTGATGATTAGATCATTCATCCGTGAGTATTGTTCGAGATCAGACACTCGATTCTCCAGGAGTGTAATCTTTATGTCTTTTTCCATGTTTTGCTTTTTAAGTGATTGGACTTCTCCCATCAGCTCCATTATCCTCTTTTGTTGAACGGCGACCGTTGCGAGCTCGGCTGACATGAAGTCGAGCGATTTTTTAATCTCTTCCATCTCCTCATCGGGGATGGTTGCAGGTTTCCTCGGCATTTTGCTGTGACGCAAGCAGTTCAAGTGTGTGTGAATGATGAATGATGTCAGCGGGCTGATCAGTAAGCTGACTATCAGAACAACACAGGAGAAAAGCTCTGCAGGCCTGTCTGGCCCTGCAGGCACGTAACAAGCCCGCACACACCAGGAATGTCGTTGCGCTGATTCTACGAGGCCAGTAATTTCTCAGTTCCAGGCTCGCCCTCAGAAAGCTCATTCTGCTAACCATTCAAAACAGATGGCTTTAACAAAGGTCATTGTAACGTACCTGGCGATAGGATTCAACATGCCTCTTTTAAATACAGAGAACAAGCATGTCTGAAACTTCCTGTCTGTGGCTGACTCCAAGTACCTGCCTGTCTGTTGCAGGACAATGACCTCAAAGGTAGAATCTCTTGTTGCAGAGAGTCAAGAGAAAATTGTGTCTTAAAAATTCAGACCGTGTATATTACCGTGGATATTTGGTCAGACAGGAGAATACGGTACGCAGCTTTTTGGGAGTCCCTGTCCATGTATTGGCAATAACTGAGGGAATTCCGCTGAATTCGTACTTGCTGGCCTGCAATAGATTCAAAGGAACACACACAGGAGAAAGAATATCAGAAGCCATCAAATCCATATCTGACGAATATGACATCAGACAAAAACTTAATTTTGTCATTTGTGACAATGCTACAAATATGAAGCGAGCATTTACTGTGTGCTTTCCCCAAAGGGACAATGTCTAGGTCAATGATGACCAAAATCTGGATGATGCAGGGTTGTGGGAAGACCTATCATGGGAAGAAAAGGGAAAGAGGAGGACCAGGTGCTCACCAGAGGAAGCCCTGAACATCAACAATGCTTTGACCACACACTGCAGTTAACTGTTGGTGACGGTCTCAAGGATGCAAGGATCATGAACAGTGCCTTTGCAAAATGCTCCAAATTGAGCTCTCTGCGGCAAACATCTACCACCTTTGGACAGCGAGGGATTCCTGCTGCTGTGAACCTGTGGTGGAATTCAACTCTCCTCCAAATCTCCAGAGGGTCTTTAGGGAGAGACAGCTGATCAACAACATATGTCACATAGAAGTGGTGTACATCATCTGAACGCTGGGAACCTGAAGAATAAGTTGACAGCTCCGCACTGTGTGTCAAGTTGTTCTAGTCATAAATCTATTAATATATTAATATTGTTACAACCTGGCTCAAAGGTTGCAACAAAAATGGGAGACCAGATGAGTTTAAAAATAGTAACAGGCATTTATTTGACAAACTATATACAATAATTAACGAAATAAATGTGGAAAAGTCAGTAATCAGTGATGTAGGCATGTGTGGGTGTGTGAAAAGGTCTGCCGCAAACAAAACCAAAACAGGTGTACCAGCCAAGGAAGAGAGCCGACATCTGTTGAAAGGTAGAGAGCTTTTATCCCCACCACACCAAGCCCAGGTGTGGCTCATCCGCCTGACGACCCTCCACCCTGCAAAACAAAGGAGAACCAGCGAAAAGACACGGGACACCTAGTGGAGTGGAGGGGTCGTCACAAATATATATTAATTTATTAAAATAAATGATGATAGAGTAAAAGGGCTTAGAACATTATGATATAAGTATATGATGGCCGTTCCCATGCTCACTTTTGTCTCATAAGTTGTTGCAGCAATTTTTGGGTTGTGATACCATTTGTTACACAGATTTGGTGCTAAATTTAACCATTTATACCACTCGAGAATTGATAAAAATGATCAAAAATCCCTCCAAAGGGTGCCTGGTTAGCTCAGTCGGTAGAGCGGGCGCCCATGTAACAGGCCTCAGTCCTGACCGCGGTGGCCCGGGTTCGAATCCGGCCTGTGGCCCTTTCCGCATCCACTCTCTCTCTCTCTCTCTCCCCCCTTTCCAAGACTCTATCCACTGTCAATAAAATGGTAAAAAATGCCCCCAAAAAATAACTTAAAAAAAAAAAAAAATCCCTCCAAAATACCACATTAAGACAAGTGCCAAGTGCTTTCCGTTCTTCTGTTACATTGTTTCCGTACGTATTTTACTTAATTTACCTACTTATTTTAATTCCAACCATGTTGTTTTCCCTAAACCTAACTTTTGTTGCTTGAACCTAACTTCGACGGCGTTGGATGCGTACAAATGACACATGAAAAGCCTAAAATGTGTCCTCATGGCACGTGGAATGTCCTTGTAATGTCGTGCTATTTATACACCTTCCCATGAGATCAGGTTGGATTAGCATAAAGTTGGCATGTCTGTAAATGGGAGACTTGTTGTCGACACTCGTTCATCCAGATATCTTGAGGTCAGAGGTCAAGGGACTCCTTTGAAAATGGTCGTGCCAGTTTTCCCCTCGTCAACATTTAGCCTAACTTTGGGGCGTTATTGAGCCTCCTTCCTGACAAGCTAGCATGACATGGTTGGTATCAATGGATGCCTTAGGTCATCTAGTTTCATAGGATACCAATGTCTTTATTCTAGCCCGCTCCTGCCCCTTAAAGACAGTAATGGTGGCGGGTCTCAGTTAATATTAATTAATAACGTTAAATAAATATAACTTAACTATACATTAATATCTTCAATTGAGCAATGTTATGTCGCAGAACATTGTGAGGGAGGTGTAGAATGAGATGAAACGATTGACAGGCTGCAGCAAGCCTGTTTCCAAACGTACAGGGGGACCCAGTATTTGCTAACAAGCTGAACCTATTCATCAATAGATGTGACGCAAATCCCCAGCCCTGTTTGCTCACACATTGTGTCCGTGTCCACATCCATCTCTACCCGTTATTCACACTTGTGCTGGGGATTCGGAAAATCGATTACATGGCCACCCCATTAACATCAAGGACATGCTAGGTCGTAAATGTAAATGTTAAGCGTCTGGGGGAGCGTCAATCATTTCCTGCATTCTGGTGAATTTTTATGCACCATTTTTATGGTGGAAAAGTTTTTATTTATGTAAAGGAAAACACGAAATTCAGACGCCGGGAGACAATTCAAAAAATATAATGGAATATAATGCAGTAAGGCACTTGGGCATCCTCTATTGCTTTCAAATATTTATTCAAAAGTAGATCAACTTTTCTCATTTAATGTTATCTCTGCTGAGTCAACACACATGTAGGCATGATTTACTCCTCCCTGGTCTTTTGTGTCTTTTGTTTGGGGAAGTATACTCTTTAGATAGCACCAATTCCCCTCAATGATACATTAATTAATTTTAATTAATTGATAAACCCTTGGACTTAACAGCTCACATGTGTTTCAGCTAGATTTTTGCTTATGTTCAAAACTTTCTGCACATTCAAAACATGTCCCACATATCTGTGTTCTCTGAGAAGTCGTGATATTTTTGAGAAAAAGTAATATTACAAGAATAAAGTTGTAATTTAATGAGAATAAATTCATGATATTTCAAGGAAAAAATCGACCTGCCCATTAGTCTGCTGTACATTACGTTATTGCTCTGCGCTCTGCTGATATAGTAGTATCCCCTTCAGACCGTCTGACACACACAGGACCCTGTTTGGGACTCTCTGGATGAGACAAAGCTTAAGGAAGCGGCTTTGCGCTGCTCTTCATCAGAGGTGGACTAACAGAAAACACTTAGCTCCGAGCTTCGTCCTCGCTGCGCTGTTTCTGATTCATTGTTCTCTCACACTGGCTCTACACAAACCACTTCACATCCCACCACAGCTCAGTCACCATTCTTACATATGCAGACGACACAACCATAATTGGACTCATAACAATAATGAAGACCGATACCGTGAGCAGGTAAAGCCCAAGCAATTACTTGGTACCTTGATAACAACCTCCTAAAACACAAGAACTCATTAAAGATTTCCGGCACAACCACCTCCCCAAATCCACACGTTTCAGGAGAACCCATAACCATCACTGACTCATTCAGGATTCTTGGCACTCACATCATCACATCAAATGGAGCGTCAATACAGAACACGTAACCAAAAAAAAGCCCAGTAAAGACAGTTTTTCCTAAGACAGCTCAAAAAAAATCTAAGTAAAACAAAGCGTCCTCCTTCAGTTTTACACAGCTGTTTTTGAGAGCATTCGCACCTCATCCATAACAGTTTGTCAGCACGGACAGTTGGCTCGCCCCTCCCATCAGTTGAATCACTAAATCTCAAACGCACAACCAAAAGAGAGGAAAAAAAACATCTGAGTCTGATCAGAGATCCCGTTCTAAAAACATTTTTTTCCCCCACTGCAACAAGAACTCTGAACGCTTCTCACTAACCCTGACTGATGTACTGCACTTAAAACCTTTGTATATACTATGTGAATTTCTTGTGGTAATATGTGAATAATGTCTGCTGTGTTAATCATTTGTCTAATGTGATGTTGATGTTTATGTTTTGATGTCACTGATACTGTAGTTTGAGCTTACCCACCATGCTGTGCCGAAAACAAATTCCGAAAACCTTGGCCACTTGGTCATTAATAAATGATTGATTGATACATGCTTCCATAGCTCACTGTCGAAAATCACGGAGGAACAGAAAAGTTCACTCACTCATTTTCACTGACGGGCATATTAATTAATGAGTAATGATACGCGGCCACAAACAAACACACTTATCTTATTAATAAGATGCAAAGATGCATGTGTGTGGGAAGTAGTGAGCATACGACTGGATAAATGAGACTTGGATTATATAGCAACGAGTTGTGTGAGAGTTTGTAGACGGATGTTTTGATATAGTTCTGCTGTTGTTAAACGCTGCCCCCATTTACTTTAAGACTTTTCTTCGAGTTCTGAGTTCTGAGTGATGAATGGAAGGTAAAATGGCAGTGGTGTGGCAGCTGTTCTCTTAGAAAGCAGGGCTGGATGGTGTTGAAAGCACTGATTTAGTCCAGTGCTGTCTTCTGAAGTTTAAAGATTGTTTACTGAGAGAAAGGGGGCAGCACAGATGTGGGTAGAGATGGATGTGGACACGGATACAATGTGTGAGCAAACAGGGCTGGGGATTTGCGTCACATCTATTGATGAATAGGTTCAGCTTGTTAGCAAATACTGGGTCCCCCTGTACTTTCGGAAAGAGGCTTGCTGCAGCCTGTCAATCGTTTCATCTCATTCCCTCCCCTCACAATGTTCTGCGACATAACATTGCTCAATTGAAGATATTAATGTATAGTTAAGTTATATTTATTTAAAGTTATTTCTCAGAAATATTGTCAATGAAATATAAGCAGTAATAATAAGCAGCCCTTACTCTGAACTTCATATTCCAAATCATACAATCACAATATAAATCATTTTATTAATCTAATCAATTAATAATTTATTTGGTGCTGGGTGACCAGTTATAACTGGCTTACTTTTTGTATGGACAGAGGGAACACAGGAAGTAAGTGAGAAAGCCCTGAAGCACAGCATGTTCTGATGAAGTGTTGAATCCCTCCCACCATCAATTACAGTTACATAACAATGCAATGTAAAGCTTTAGTTAAAGCCAAGCTCCTGCCCTTGAAATCTGATTAGCTTTATCCGCATGGAAAGTGGATATTATTGCATGTTAAGCACAAGAGAGATCTCCGGTGCCCTGTACTTAACCCAAGCGTTTAGGGAAAATAGGCATTTACATGTATATAGGCATCAGGGCATCATATAATTAGAATAGTTGGATGGAAAAATGTTACTATATGATAATATCACATGGGCTGTATATGAGACCCGGTCCAAAGTGTATTACATTATTTAAGAAAGGCCAGAGAAAACCTCAGAAAATATATTCTTTTCATAATAGTCTAGCTGTGTTGTTTAAGAGTATTATATGCATGGTGTCATTATAATATCACTGAAACTTTCTTGTTAAATTGTACACTTTTGTAAATCATTTAATTTAAATTATTTGGGGACATGAATACAGCAATAATACAAATACAGGAAGGAATAATTGATTTAGACTATTGTAGCTATAATATAAAGTAGGCCCCAATATAATAAATGCTATTGTAGGCCTATATCCAGTATATGGCTAACCTGCTTGACTTAAAGGTCCCATATTATGCTCATTTTTAGGTTCATACTTGTATTTTGTGTTTCTATGAGAACATGTTTACATGCTGTAATGTTAAAAAAACAAAATGTTATTTTCTTCATACTGTCAGCCTGAATATGCCTGTATTCACCCTGTCTGAAACGCTCCGTTTTAGCGCATTTTGATGGAATTGCAACAGATTGCGTTGCTAGGCAAAAGCTTGGGTCCATGTGTACTTCCTGTCAGCTGATGTCATTCACATACACTTTAACAGTTATATAGCACTTAAGCCTACTTTATAATAAAAAAACATGAAAATCTCACTTTTTTATAATATGGGACCTTTAAAGCCAGACACTAAAAAACTGAAAAGAATCAGTCAGTGTAAGTGTGAAATCCCCAATAAAACGACTGTTTATACCGCTGAGAGGCGTGAATCAAATGGGGGCGTGTGCTGTGAACAGCTGCCTCTCTAATAAGTTAAAGTCCGAGAGGAGAGAGAAGCAGAGACACAGAACAAGACGCTCAACTAGTTGGATGTAGCCTACCGGCTGCAGCTGGTTCTTCATCTCCTCACTCTTCTTCTCCATCTCCTCCACCGTGAGGAGGAGGAGAGACAGCCGGTCACAGCCGGGATGAAGCTGGCAGTCTTATGGTTGTGCATGCTGCATTTGGCCTTTGTCAGTGCTGGACTCTTCAACCGCAAGGATCTTCAGACTGCACATAGCAATGTGTCTGTCAGCAGCAGGGCCCAACAAACCCCCCAGAGAATCCAGCCCCTCAACACAGGTGAGTGGGTGCATGAGATGGATGAGCTGCTTCAATGGACACATAGTTTCTACTGTTATATATCAATGCTACTGTTGTTTTCTGTCAGTCTGATCAAAAAAGATCATAAAAGCAGAAATGTATATTTCAATAATGAAGATAAACCTACAATAACCTCTAATAATGAAAGGAGGTTTAGGAATAGAGTAAGTTGGAGTAGCCACTTACAATTAATATTATTCATATTATTCATATAACAATAACAGACTTAGATAATCTTACATTAAAACATCAAAAAATGAGGCAATACATATTCCCATAGAAAAAAAATAGGAATAAAAGTACTGCACAACATAAACGATTAAATACCATTTAACTATGAACTTTAATGTGCCAAAATGATACATACATTTAGAATTGTGAGCATATAAATTGTTATTTGGCATATAGCAGGATTTCTACTAAAATGCCCTTTTAGTAGAGTTTTACTACAGTTATATATATCAATGCTACTGTTGTTTTCTTTCAGTCTGATAAAAGAGATCATAAAAGCAGAAATGTATATGTCAATAATGAAGACTAACCTACAATAAACTCTAATAATAAAAGGAGGTTTAGGAATATAGTAAGTTAGAGTAGCCACTTACAATTAATATTATTCATATTATTCATATAACAATAACAGACTTAGATAATCCTATATATAATACATATTCCCATAGAAAAAAAAGAAATAAAAGTACTGCACAACATAAACGATTTAATATTATTTAACTGAACTTTAATGTGCCAAAATTATACATACATTTTGAAGAATTGTGAGCATGTAAATTGTTATTTGGCATAAAGCAGGCTACTAAAATGCCTTTTTAGTAGAGTTTTACGCACGACTAGAGGAATTAAAACAGATGGATTTATATTTATTTATTTATTTATAAATGGTTCTCTGCTGCCACCCTGAAGAATGTTACAGTACCAGCAGTCCAGCTGGTTTATCATAATATAACTACACTCTACTTCACATATTTGAACATGCAATTATAAGTTAATATTATTTTATTGTTTCATTTATTTATTGCATTGTCTGTTTTATTTATTTAACGGTAACGGTAACTACATCCTCATGAGAGTTAAAGCTTTCTTACATTTTGTTTCTATATTTGTGTTTTACTTATATGAAGCTGTGTTCACACTAAGAGCGACACCACGACATTCTACAAGTCATTTTCAAAGGAAGCCGGTGACACAAAGTTACAAGCTGATGCCCGACACTTGTCGCTGCCTGACGGGCGTGACGCGCTTCAAATAAAGTTGAGCTGGTCTCAACTTTTGTTCAACTTCAGCGCTCCAATGACGCGGTGAAGCATCAACCAATCTTATGTTTTTGTTTCACATTGTTCCTTTCCATCTAAAAAAATGCTGTTAACCTGTTCCCAGTGCTATTTAATGACAAAAGTACGTCAACAAGCGCTTGAGCAACACTTCAACGGCAACTCACCATCAACCTGTAACTAGCCACGCTGGCTTTTGCGTATTTTGAAGTGTGAACGGAGCATGACAATTCCAGTGTTATTTTCACCAAACCATAACCCTAAATATTTTAATTCTCTCTAATGGTTGTCAGTATAAATAAGTCAATGTTAATTGGTGCTTTCATGTAAATGTAAACCAAGGGGGGCAATTGTAACACTCTGACTTCTTGCATTAAATTTAATATTATAGTCTTGTCCATATTAGTGAATATATATCAATTATATTATTAATAAGTACACATATATATGTTTCTTATATCATTGCATGGCAGCCAATTCTACCACCTATCATTGTGTTCAAACACTCACACAGAAAATGCTTAGTTGTATGTCTTTGAGGTTAAACTATACAGATTACACTGTATAAACTGTATTTCTCAAAATTATGTTGATTGTTATTCCCTGAATAGTCTTTCCAACTTTCCCTTAATTAATATAAGGTGGGAGTAACTGACGTTAACTCTAGCTATTTATTAGGTATTAGGGTGATGCTGCGGACAACCCAGAAAGTAGGGCCTATTTTATAGGCTTTTTGTGTAATATTTCGAAATAATGGTTAGTATTAGTAAATTAGTTAGTTGGTTCATTTTTCTTCCTCATTTGATGCACCCTATGGACGGATGGCACCCCTAGCATTTTGCCTATACCGCCTATGCTTAGGGCTGGTTCTGCCCACATCCTATTGTAGCAGCCTACAAATTGCCTACAAATTGTCAGTGTACACTGGCAGAAAAAGTAGCTACCTTATGTAGTTACTCCATTAGCTGACTGGATTAAACTCTCTGGGTCTGTCTGGATTCAGTGGATCACTTGAAAAACTTCCTCTAAAACACATCCATTTAGTTGTGCTGATTTAGAGTCTGCATCACCAGGAAGCTAATAATAGGCTACATATGATAATAAACAGATACAAAACAAAGCAAATCCTCTTTCCCACCACAAATACTTGGGTACATATAGCCTGTATCCTGTATGCATTTATTGTTTACATCAATAATGCTTGATGCTCAAACACAGTCAAAGTTGCTGGATAATTTTACTCTGATGTCAAATCTTTTTGTGTGATCAATTCTTTATTTTTTGTATCAGCCCAGAGAATTCACTTGTGTTTTTGTTGTTGCTGCATTCCTCCTGATGCAAATTTAAAAAAAAAAAACTGTACTACAGGAATGCACTAGGCTATACTGTTTTTTTGGGGTTTTTTTGTTTTCCTTGTGTAACATAAAGAGACAACACCTGCATTTCCTTGTGCAACCCTGTGTTGTACATGTTTATTCTAGTTTTAATGTTGTAATGTGGGCGTTAAATCTTTTTACAGGCATTAATCCATCATCATCCGTGTGACTGTAGTAAATTAGGTTTTAAAGGTCTAGTGAAATATGTGAAATGGGGAACATTGCATTGCATGCCAAAACGTGTTTACTTTACACCATATACAGAATACAGTAGTGTAGCCTATATATGTACAAAGAGACTCTAGATGAGATGCAACTGGCTGCGAGTAGCAAGACTAAGACACTAGGCTCCCTATAGGGGAGTTCACCGAGGACCTCTGGTGGACAGAGAAGGAAATGACAGAAAGCTGGAGAGGTCTACATTGAAATTGTTTGTATGTTTGTTGTCTTATGATTACAGAACAATTATATTATGATCTTGGCGTAACAGGCTTTGCTTTCTAGTGATTAGGAGATATTTGCAATACATTATGATGATGCTGTAGAGATTAATACTGTGTCTCTGTAATCAACAGGTGCATATGGTGACCTGGCCCCAGTTTGTGCCTTTCATGTATTACCATTACATTCAAGCAGTGGTTGAAAGTTACTAAGTACATTCACTCAACTACTGTACAATTTTGACGTATTTGTACTTTATTTACATTTTATGCTACTTTATACTTGTACTCCACTACCTTTCAGAGAGAATTATTGTACTTTTGACTCCACTACATTTATTTGACGGCTACACATGTCCACATGTATGCGGGGCCTTTATGATTTTACATAGAAATGATATGATACCTTTATAAAATATGATGCATTACTACTGATTAAACTACCAGACAATCTAATAAGCAGTTAGCGTTTGCTCCATCTCGACCAGCTACAACATTAAAATATTGCTTTTACATACTTGCATTAATAATAATGAATATATGATATATAATGTAACACTGACAGGGTCCATTCTGTATAATGAATACTTTTACTCTTGATACCTTAAGTATTCTTCTGATAATATTTCAAAGATCGTTGGTTATTTATTTTAAAAAATAACTGATGCTTAACTCTGTGACTCGAATGTACAGTAATGGTAATACATGTGAGGCACAAACTGGGACTAATGGTGACCTTAGATTGAACACAAAAGCAATCTGTGGCAGAGATTATTTCCTAAACACAGTCTTGGTGTTGTTTCTACAGGGTCTTTAAACCGAGGCAGACAGAGACCACTGTTTGCGAGGATAGGACAGTATGAACGACAAAGGATTATTGTCCCGGTAAGAGCTGTGTGGTTTATATTCCAGTCACATGAGTCAGCATATGACTTTATAGTTAACAGGAAACATGTATGCTTAGCAATACAGTATTTAGTTATTTTTGTAAATTATTTTGTGATACACTGCACTTTTTTTCTTTTTTTTTTCAACATGTTTTTATGATCTCAATTGTGAATTCATTGAAAAAAAAGTCAAAAGGTTCAGCTACTGTTTGCACAAAGCCACACATCTGATAAATCACAATGTAGAATAGTCTTCATTCTTGGTTTCACTGATTTGGGACATAGTTGTTCATGTGTACAAAGAAAAAAGTGCAACCTTCAATAAATGTGTTATTGTTTCAGCTCTGAGCTATTCAGAAAGCTTCCAGTAAACAAAAAAACACTTTTTAGACATCAGAAGAAGAAGGTGATATAGGCCATAATACTGTATCACTTGATTTTAATGCTCCCACATTCACCTACCGTCCTCTTTCTGTTCTCTCCACCTTCCAGAAGAAGCCCAAAGTCCCTGTTCCTCCAAAAGATGGTCCCTCTTCTCCTAAAGTGGTACCCAAACCTGTGAAGCCTAAGTGCTCTCAGCTTACACAAAGCTGCCTGCCCCAGTCTGGCTGCTGTGACCCATCTGCCACATGCCACTGCCGCTTCTTCAATGCAATCTGCTTCTGCCGGAGGACAAACTTGTAATACTAGGAGAGAACATAAAGAACACTAATACACCAGAACTGAGATGCAAAAATAAACTCTAACATTAGAGTCTAACGCACACTACAGGCCCATGAACAGAGATACCATCACTCACGCTGCCACCATTATGTTATAGCAGTTTAAACAACCACCTCAACGCACAGACTGGTGGATCATTTGGGTGGGACAATAAGCATCATCTCACAAAGTCAGCCTCTTCAGTCAGTTAGCACACATTTTAGTAGGAGTTTAACAAACTTGTATACCTCTTGTGACAGGCAGCTGCTTGGAAAAACTATCCACCATATACTTAAGCTTTCTTCTGAAATTCATTCATTGTTATGTGAATTCCTTTGAACAATACTTACTGTATTATCATTATCATTATTGTTGTTCTCATTTTTGATGTTGCTGACATTGTTGTGACATTTTACCAGTGTTTCAGCACCAGCGTCATGTGACTACATATATATGTTTTGTATTGTTTTGTGTTATTAACATTAATGTATCCATCATTTTGTGAATTGCATGAGAGAGCTCTATCTGATTAAAGAAATTCTATATGAATCCAAAGTCACAGAAATTTGACAGCAATCAGATATTGACTCAATTAATTGTAACTGTAAGTGTGTTTTCTCATCTTTGGGTATAATTACTGCAGCCTTAGCAAGTGCAAAATTATGAGCACAGGTACAAACCCCAAAGTAAGGTAACAGAAGACAACAGAAGACAACAGTACATGACATTAAGGCGCAACTGGAGGGTTTGAGTAATAGCATCCACGACATCCGTCATTTAGAATATACAGGCAAATTTCTGTTTTTTTGACACCATGTTCCTAAATAAATTGCTGCAAAAGTTCCCTCTTGGATGCCTATATGGTAGAAAAAACATGATAAAGTGCACTATAGGGTGCCGTCCAATAGAGAAAACGTGATAAAGTGTCCTCTATGGTGCCCATCCAGAGGAGAAAACGTGATGAAGTGCCCTCTAGGGTGCCGTCCAATAGAGAAAACATGATAAAGTGCCCTCTAGGGTGCCCATCCAGAGGAGAAAACGTGATGAAGTGCCGTCTAGGGGGCCGTTCAATAGAGAAAACATGATAAAGTGTCCCCTGGGGTGCCCGTCCAGCAGAGAAAACATGATAAAGTGCCATATAGGATGCCCTTTTCCAGTAGAAAAAACATGATAAAGTTTCCTCTAGGGTGCCCTTTTGAAGTTGCTTGTTCTGTATCATTGTGTCTGCTAGATGTAGTCAAAGTACAAACTGAAACTGGGAAACAGGGCGTCAAACTGTATCCTACTAGAACTAGGCGGTCAAAGAGGTCTACACCATGGTTTAATGATGAAACATGTGCTCTTAATCAGGATGGAAGAATATTGGAACACAAATGATGTCGCGGCCATGGCAATGCTCCTGTTTCTCCCTTGTGTTTCCTTGTGTTTCCCTTTCCTCTTGTGTCTTCCATGTCCACGGTTTGTCAGTGTGTGTGTGTGTGTGTGTGTGTGTGTGTGTGTGTGCATACCGGCGCATGTGCGTGTGTGAGTCTTGTTCCTGTCCTGCCATTAACCTGGACCCAGCCAGACCTGCTTGCAATCAGCTCATCACCTCTCCTGGCTCATCACCTAGCTACAATCACCTCATCAACCCATAGTATATCAGCATCTCGTCTTCTCCACTGGAAGGGCACTCTGGAGTTCACTTTATCATGTTTTATCTACCACAGTGGCATCTAAGAGGACACTTTATTTAAACGTGACGGCACCAAGGGGGGGGGCAGTTGAAGGGACCAAAAAGACTTGAAGAAGCACAAATCTGTCCAGTCTGTCCTGATCACAGGGGCTGCATTTGATTTGACATGACATGTGTGCTTCAGGATGTTGTTTCTCTTCAAATCAAAGGGGGGAAACTCCAAAATGCTCAAATTAGAGTTGGCCGCCAAACAAAGTGAAATTTGGTTCCATTTGGTGTCCCTCTCCTCCAGCAAAAAGATTTGCTTCCTGCAGCGTATTGAATCGTATCTCATATGGGCTCGTCTCTGCACTGTGGCAAGGACCAAGGCCTACAAATACAGCGTAAATCCGTTTTCTCATTTGAACTCCGGACAGTGTATGTAATGACAATTTATAGGTTAGCACTAATTTGCAGGTAACGGTGTCTGCGCTCACCATACCTGGCTTGTTAGTGTAGCTCGTTGTACTAAAAGACACTCAAAAGAGTCGGACGCCATTCTTGTTACTAAATGAATTGGAGCTAAGTTTATACATTTTGCAGACTTGATCATAAATTATTAATATATGAGACATATTGGTTGTAAATATGAGTTTTTGAACACATTTTACAAGGACATGTTGAGCATTTAATAGAATTTGCATAACACTGCAGTTTTGGATAAATTAGATATAATAATACATTCACACAATAATACATTCATGCATCATTACACATTCAGTATTATAACATTATACTAAACAACTTCACTTAGAAATGACTGCAGGTATTGAAAGAAAGTGTTTACTTAAGTGTACTTTGGCGTCATCTGCTGGTTTGTGCACAACACACACATGCACACATACACACACACACACACACACACTTTTTCAACAAGTAGATATTGTAGTTGTCATCATTTTCTAGCAGCCGCTTGAACGCTTTCCCCCCGACTTCCCAAAATGCAGCATGTACTCCCCGATCCCCTTCAGTTGGTCCGACACATCCCCTCCCCACTGAAGGACCACACTGCATTAGTCCTCACAAGGTCATGTGTCTGAGGGGGAGACTTGTCCTTTATCCTCATGGCCTCATCAGAGGGGTCCTGCAGACAGATGGCCTGTCCTGAATGACATGAAATGAAATAGGTATTTCTGTATGACAAGTTACTAGTGAGCAATATTGCTGCAGAAGTAACAAAACATTTTTTTTGCAATATGAGAATTGAATAGTAGGTGCAATTTCATTCATTCATTCATTCTCACTGTGCAATATCATTTTCCACTTGTGCAATTTTGTTAATAGTCTGTTTATTGTCAATACTGTAAATACTGCTCCTATTTTTATACTTCCTTTTATTTAAATGGTTCATATTTTGTTACACTTTGTTTAGCTCTTTTTTACCGTGTTAGCTGATGCATCTTGTTTTTTGCACTATCCCCTTTGCTGTTGTACACTGCAAATTCCACCACTGTGGGACTAATAAAGGAATATCTCATCTTATCTTATCTTATAAATAAAGAAATACAAAATAAAAATAATTCAAGAAATATTGATATCGGAAAACAAAGTTAGAATTCACATGACATATAGCAATGATGTACTCGCCTTTTAACTTTGACAAGTAGACAAGATGACTTGGTTTCTGCAATTTAAAAACTACACACAATATGAATATTTAAATTACATAATGTAGATGATAAGCACAGTAAAAGAAAACATGATCTGTGCATATAATGGTCTGGGTAGCGAGGTTGTGCACTAACAACAGCATACATTTTTTTTGACCCCTCACTTTCTGCTCTGTGTCTCAAATGTAAAACCGAAATAGGTACCTTGACCCATTGCCTTTGGTCGTGTCATAAATTACAGAAGTACTGGTCTGAAATATTATGTGAAATGGAAAGGATATTTGATAAGTATTTAGAAATGAATCCAATGTCTTTGATTTTAGGAATCCCAAGTACAAATATAACTACTGCAGCCAACAAAAGGTTATATAAAATTCTTACATTTGCTGCTAGAAAAAAATATATTACTACAGTGGATCAGTGATAAGAAACCCTCTGTCCAAGGCTGGCGAAGAGTCATATTTGAGATGGTCCCTTTGGAATATCTCACAAATATTCTACATGCCAAAGCAGATCAGTTGTACAATATCTGGCAGCCCTATCTGAATTATATTGGACCTGATCATTCCTCCATTATCTCACAAGGAATCTCTTGAACATTAACTCATATATCCTGTGACTTCCCTGCACTATGGACTATTTCCTATATGACCTCCTATATATTTTTTTGATCTGAACTGTACCAGTTTGTTTGTTTGTTGTTGTTTTTTTTTTATTCTTATTGTGTTTGTGAAAATAAGAAAACCCAATAAACATATTGTAAAAAAAACAACCCAAAAAAACAACAGTAATTCAGACACAATGGGCAGAAATCCTGACGACTTGTTTCAAATGTTTCTGAATACGAGCTGTGTGTATTTCCCTGTGAATTGAGTGTTTTGATACTTTCACATTATTTACGTATATAGGACTTAAGCATGCTTTATAATTAAAAAAAATGAAAATCTCACCTTTTTTTATAATATGGGACCTTTAAGTAACTATTTTTTTCCTTTAAAAAATCAAATAAAAAAAATAACAGTATTTCAGACACAATATCCTGATCTCTCCATTATCTCACAAGGAGTCTCTTGAACATGAACTCATATATCCTGTGACTTCCCTGCACTATGGACTATTTCCTATATGACCTCCTATATACATTTTTTTATGTTTTGATCTGAGCTTTACCAGTGTTTGCTTTGTTGTTGTTTTGTTTTTTTTATTCTTATTGTGTTAGTGAAAATAAGAAAACCCAATAAACATATAAAAAAAACAAAAAAAAAAACAACAGCATACATATATATGCCCGGTATTGAGTGTGAGGGTTTAACTGTGGTGTCCCGTGTTGTTATTACACAGCAGTATTTGTGGTGGCGCGCCTGTCCCCCGTCTGTGTTGCTGCTCTGAAACCTCTGCACAGAGATGATGGCCAGACAGCCGTAGCAGACCGGGGCCTGTACGGTTGGGCATTCTTCCGACAACCGTAACCTAGGAACCGCTGAGACGTAGAGAGAGGAGAGACAGCAGCGGAGCAACGGCCAAGGTAAAAACACAGCTGCCTATGTTACTTAAAACCATTACGATAGACTTTAATGTCATTCTTTACAAGTCTGTCTTCTACATCCAGATAAACAGTTTGACTAGTGTTAGCTCTGTGATGGCGGACAGCTAGCAGAGAGCTAACTGATGCTACATTACGTTAGCATCAGGCTAGCTGGCTAGCAGTTGGATTCAAGGCCTATTAAAGGAGGCTGGGACACGCGTCATCAATCGGGGGGGGGGGGGGGGGGGGGGGGGTATTGCACATGCGCAGTGTTACTCAAGCTGCGGTCCTGCGTTACGATTGGCTCAGTTTCGACAAGTTTTAAAAGAGGTGTCATTTATACACAGACTCTATTCAGTGAAACATTTCTTACAAAAGTTAAAGAGTGACATAGATGTAAGTTGTTCCTTCTGCGAATCACATCCTGAAACGTGCTCTCATTTATTCTGGTCCTGTTAATTTACATGTGAATTGTGGAAAGATGTCAATAATTTTATACCTACTAACATTTTCTCAGATTTTGCACTGTACTATAGAAATATTATATTTGGCTGCTATGATTACAGTGACAAATGTAGTAATGCATTTTTTTTTAGTATTTTAATTTTAATTCTCGCGAAGTTCCACATTCACAAGTGTAAATTTACAAAAAAAAAAGCCTAATTGCATTGTATTTATGAAAAAATGAAATTAAATCTGTCAACAATTTCTTCCTCAAAAAAAACAAAAGCAATGAAAACAATGAATGTATGCAATATCTTTAATGTTTTTAAGTGAAATTATTGCCATACTCTCGCGTGGTCTTTTTTATTATCATCTACTTAGTTATTTATTTTTATTGTGTTTTTTTTAAATTTTATGTTGGTTTTGTTTCATTTCTGTTGTTCTTTTATGTTTGTCACAGCTCTTTGTTTATGTTTTCGCTATGCTTCTTTTGTATGTAAATGTTTTTAATGTTTTCTGCTGTTACTATGTATACTGTAATTTTTAAATAATAAAAAAAATAAATAATAAATTAAAAAAAAATTCGACGAATGCAGGCCAGACTTTACTGCGCATGCGCAATACCCCATAGATATGACGCGTGACCTTGCCTCCTTTATAAAGGCCTTGGATATTAGCTTACTTGGCTAAGCTAGCCGTGTCTGCTTTACTGTGAGTTGTACAGCCAACATTGACTATTTATATTATGTGTGGGTATTACTATCTGGCTAACTGGTTAGTCATCGTGACGGCAGTAAGAAGGACAGTCAGCTAGCAGGTAAGTTAGTAACTCAACACAAAAACGGGATGTTTTCTGTGGCTAGCTGGCTAGCTTATTGATAGCTAGTTGGCTTCAGCTGTCGTTGCAGACTGGTGCTACTGGCTAACGACATTGCTACATGTCGTTAGCCAGCCTTATCTGACAGATACTGTACCTATGTGGGATAGCTCTGGTGCACATATAAGATGATCAAACACTGGCTCAGGTTTAGTAGATTACTACACGATGGAAGGCCAGTAGTTGAGTATTAAGTTGCTCTTACTTTGTGAGCTAGCATTAACGATATAGCATGTCAGTGGATTATAAAAAGTTAGCCGACGTTTGTTAACCATATCATGATGATCTGTGTTTGAAACATCAACAAGGTGTTGTTCGCAGTAACGTTATGGTTTAAAGAGTTTATAGAGCAATCTGCTCATTTATTATTCATTAATCCACGGCCTTGTTTACTGAACTTTGATCTTGTGAATCTGGAAAGAAAAAGAAACACCTAACTTTTAAATGTTTGTTGTCTACAAGGTGTCTCTTTGGTCATGCACAATACCTGGTTTAAGACACAGGTGAACATAGGCCTGACATGAGGCACACTGCTATTTAATACAACACTGTTTCAACATATCAGTAGCGCCCCTTATATAAATACTGAACAAGAACAACGTGAACACTTGCACTGTAACAGCCTTTGACTGGCAAAGACAGAGGATGGTAAGCATAATGTGCCATAGGCCTAACGTGAACTTGGGCTGAGCTATTACCTGATGGGAATCCCTATCAATAATAGTAAGGCCCAGTTTGCCTCCATTCCCTTTCTGTAGATAGGCTCAGTCTCAAAGAGAAATGGTCAACATGGCTTTTATTTGTTTCAGTGGCTGATAAAGATTTTCTGTACTCTCTTGGCTATTTTATTTCAGGGCCATTAGTGAGCGTCCTGCTGTCTCTCAGCTATGAACAGTGGTTTGACAGCTCAGGCTGTCACATATTGTATATATTAGTGCCACACCGGGAGGGAATAACTCACAGGAAGCTGTCACTTGAGCAGCAACTTTTGCTGTCTGGCTCTGAAATATACTTGTTTGTGTTCTTTCTCAATCTCTCTCTCTCTCTCTCTCTCTCTCTCTCTCTCTCTCTCTGTCTCTCTGTCTCTCTCTCTCTCTCACACACACACACACACACACACACACACACACACACTCTCACTCACTCACACATTGACCTTTGAAAAGCAAGAAAGCAGCTGTGGGGCAAGTAGGAGCTGAAGCCTGCCGTCACTGTGTGAAGCTAGTGTGTCATGCCAACATAAAGAGAAGTTGTGAGAATTTAACAGCTCCCGGTTGTTGTTGAGATAAAGTAGATCTAGGTTAAAGATTGCCATTCACGTAACGTTTAAACAGCCTTTACTGCATGCAGGGAATTTGCAAGCAAAATCGCTGTCTCATTACATAGGATAAACTATGCAATTATCTCAAATTTGGGGTGCCCGATGGTCAGTAGACTGCTGCACTGAATCCCTATGTGGCCTAATTGGACTGATCAAAAACTCTTGCAAGTATAAATTAAGCTTATCCTGCCTCCTGTTGTTATACAATCTAAATGTACTTTATGTATAAGGTTCATTCATTTTGATCTAAATAGAAAACTAAGACAACAAATCAAGACAAGAGTGTGTGTTATAGCTTAGTCTTGTTTTCTGTTCCTGAGGTTATGACTTGTTTTTTGCCCAGTTTTGTGGAGCTGGTGTGTGTGCTTGAAGGGAGACTTCAGTCCTGTTCATGTAAGCTAACACCCCCCCTGACATCATGGTGTGCCCAGAGCAGTCCAGTGCAGGCAACTCTAACACTGTATATGTGGATCTGCGCTTGTATGTCGGTGTGTAAATTATTATGTGTGTGAAATTAGAGAACCTTAATACCAGGGTTCGTACAAAGTCTTGAAAGTTTGGCAAATGCTTAATTTTAATGTTTTCAAGGTAAGGAATATGCTTGAATTCGAATATACTTCTTGAAAAATGTTTTTTTCAACATTATCTGGTGTTTCAACACAATCACTCATGTAAACAAAAAATCATTCAATATTTGAAATGAAACGATCCCGTCGCCTTTGTTGTCTCCTGACGTCTCACAACAGAAGCGGACCGGAGCTAGATTGAGTGACATGGGTGCCAAAATAAAAAGCGGCATTTTTCCATTCTGCTCCGTGGCATCATGAGGGCGACCATCTGCTCTCACAATGCGCGCATGTCCTCTGACCTTTGACGTTGTGCATGTATGTTGAAGGTAGCTAGCTAACTATTGTACCTTCTCATCAGCTACTAGAGAACAGGTGGATTTCGTTATCGCTTTAGCAACATGCCAGGCTGTCGTTTTAATGACAACTGGCTGGTTAACGGGCCTAAGCATCGGGGAATAAAAAATAAAAAAAGTGTTTTAACAGAGACAAGTACTGAGGGCTGTGTTGCCCGCTGTGTTTGTTTGAGAGAGAGGGGGGAAGAGAAGATGGGCTATTGAACGCCATGTTTCTGTAAGTTATTAATAATAATAATTTGAATGTCAACATTATGAATGAAGCTTTGAACTATTTGGTACAGCCCTGGAAAACACCCGCTCGGATGGTACTGATGTTGCGGGCATGCAGATGTAGCCTACTGGCGTGCCAGCTTTTCCAGGGAATCTCCCCGCTTTGACTTTCCACCAGTGTGTCAGTTTTGTATCCAAGGATGGGAGAATGTCACGTAAAATGTTCTCAACCTCCGTGTCCATGCTGCCAGCTAGAGCCATGGCAGAGGCCTGATGCACGGCTGCAGCTTCGACACTGTTGACTGAACATCTCTTTTGGGCGCATCACCTTCAGCCTACGGGTTCGGGGTGGCCACCTCCACCGCTTCTCCCAGCGCCCTCTGGATGCGAGTCATTGAAACATGCTTTGAAAATACACCATTCTACGGATATCTAGACTAGAATGTAATAGGAGACTACACGATGTTTATATTTCAGATCTTTATTTGACAGTAGATTAATTTAAATTTCACGTGCTTGATCAAATTCTTAACAACCAATTAATCAATTGGCGTTTCAACATTATCATCCCCAGTTTTAGTATTAATATCATAATTTTTAGTCATAATAATATGATGTGCTTAAAGGTACCATGTGGTGTTCTTAACATAATTTGCAGGTTATTGACAGTTGGTGATGATAACACACCAAGAAGCAATTTGCCAACAAAAGGCAGGGAAGAAGACAACTTCTAGTTAGCAAACATGGAAGGAAAACTCCATAGGGTACCTTTTTAAATTTATCTAGGAGAGTCTGACAACTGTTCATTGTTTTCAAACTGTCAACCATATATACAGTATAATAGCTAGATCTTACACTTAACTTTCTGGGCAGCCCCCAGGTGGGATGCATTTTTCATTGAAATGCTGCTGACTGGGTGTCGTTCATCTCAGTAACAGGATTAGTGCCATCCATTTGAATGAGGTAAATTCGACAGCTAAGAGCAGAGATGGAGATTAGAGCTGAAACAATTAGTCAATTAATCCATTTATTAGTTAATTGACAGCAAATTAATACGCAATAGTTTTGATAATGGATTAATCATTTAAGTTGTTTCATGAAAAAAACAAATAAGCATTTAGTGTAGCATATTTTACACGGCATATAAAACCTGTTGACTCATGTGTCAGACAGTCCATGTGTAGTACCAGGGGGATTTGGGGCTAGTCTATTGCCTGGCTAATAACTATTGTCATTATTCATTTGTGAAGCCCCTTGAGTGTGCTGGCAGATGACCGCTGGACTCTGTCCCATTTCCATCATTTATCCCCTAGTTTTTCTGTTATAGCTGTCACCTGCCTGCTCTGTATGGAGGGCTCAACCTATTCCTTATTGTCAGGATCGGTTATTTTTCTCAGTGATTGATTTCAGTGCTTTGTGGGTCCCTTATTTTGTTTCCCCATAGCTACTGTATATATTGAGATAAGAAATCAGAATCTGTTTTAATCAAACTCCAAAACTGGGTTTACTTTTGAAACATTTAGATAAAATATACATTTTCTTATGTTATGTGTGGTTCTTATGTAATTTTGATACGTTTCTGGCTCAGAGCTTTTACGTTTAAATGACTGATTGACCTTGCAGATCACTAGTGAACTCACTTGGTATAAAACTTTTGAGAGTAGCAAGATAGCAGACTTAACCTTGCCCGGCACCGTGCTGCTGATTTTTGTCTCTATCCGCCCTGTAGCCTGCACATTAATCAGTAAATTCTGGCACAGCCTGACCTTGACTTCCTAATTGGGTTCCTCCTAAGCTGCTTAAAAGCTGCCTTCTCCGACTTGCAGTCTATGTTGGGTGATCAACCAGCCTATGTGTCAACCTGGTGCTGCGATCATTTAAGCATTTAAAAAGATCCTTGGTAATAATTAGAACGGTGGTGGTACAACATCAGGAAAAGGTGGGTGTAGTGACTTCTGGAGCTGAGACCTTGACAATTAATGGGCATGTTGTCATCACCTTGTTGTCTTGTTTTGTTCTCCTGGTTGCTGTAGAGGAGGCTAGCATGTCTGAACTTGGTGATCAGAATAATGTTATTGTCACTGCTGACAAAAGAAGTTAGACAATTCCCCAAGAAAGACATAATCAGTGTTGATTTGAAAAGGTCTTGAGATTAATTGTAATTACATTACATACATTACGTAACTTATGTTATTAATCACAAATTGAAATTTGTTATTCATGACATGCATTTGAATTTTGTAGTTTGCTCACGATGCTGTATAATGACAATAGTATAGAGATACTACTTTTGAGATACTAGTTAAATGATCATTTATTACAGTGTAGTCTTTCATAGGTAGAACAAGATCTTCATTTCATATTTCTTCTTGTGTATTTAAATGTGTGCTTGCTGTAGCATTAACATTAATATGACTGCGTTCAATTAATGTTTGATCTCATACAATACCACACTTCCTCTCTCAGCACCCTGTCATATCCTTTCTCTGAGTCCACAGAGACGCAATGAAACTCCTTCTGACCTTCTCTATACTTCTCCATCAACGTCTTCTCCTTTCCTGGCATGAAACTACACTGCTGCTCACTAAACATCACCTCATCTCTTCACTTAACTTCCACTACTCTTTCCCATAACTTCATGCTGTGGCTGATCAACTTTATACCTCTGTAGTTACAACAGCTCTACAAATCACGATTATTCTTGAAATAATCGGTAACAGTACACTTCTTCTCCACTCTTCAGGCATCCTCTCACTTTCCAAGATTGTGTTAAACAATCTAGTTACAGGGCTGTACGTTAACTTTTTTTGCACATTGCACTGGTGCCACTGCTACAGAGGTTGAACGTTTTGTAGCACAGGCCACATAATTGTAGCACAAGTATAGAAATATCAAGTAAGTCCACTTAAGTTTGAGACCATTCAATTTCTGTTTTGGGGGACGTGGGGCACCACAAATACAGTTTAAAAAGTTATTTTCCTTAACCTTTTAAAGGAATATAGTACTGAAAAAATGCAGACATTGTTTTAAATCTAGGCGTATTTATTTATCATTATTATTTATGTGCATAGCATGGATGTGGGAAGACTGACACTGTTTTCACTAGCTGAAAAGTGAAAACAAAGCTGACCATCCTTGAAATGTTTACTATACAGTATGTAATTGTGCTTCACATTGCAAAAAATCTGTGTGCTTATTAGGTCTAAGTAGAACCAGGAAGTAACAAACCTACATGTTATGAGTGCTTTATGAATACTGAAGGGAGAGATTGCAGGAATAGGGATAGGTAAGTGTAGTTTACACACAGTAGAATGTAATCACAGCAGTTTGAAGTGTCTAAGTCAGTTTATTGCTGTGAGTCGAGAAGTCAGCTCTGACGAACACAGAGTTTTGTTGTTGACCATTGCTGAAACAAGAATCCAATATTTGTAGCTGTGATTGGTGATCAGTTGTATTGAGTGCAAGTTGCAATTGTGCAACTATAGAACATACCACCAGATCTAATGTAATTATTTGACAGTGAAAAAAGCAAAGCAACAAGGTCTTTTCACAGAATGTCCCATTTATTCCTCCAACACAACAGTTGGTATATGTGAAACAATTGCCGCTATATGTTAGATATATACATGCAGTAATAAAATGGTGTCTTAATCAGAGGTCATACTTTGAAGTGCTGCAGTTTGCACCAGCTGTGCTGATCCTTGTCCTAAAATGAGCTCTTTTCTGTTTCAGAGGAACCATGGGACACGGAGTGGGCTGAACCGGAGGGTCTAGCAGCACACACCAATTGTGAGTATAAATTGTGTTTCCGGCATTTTGTCCATGCAGAATAATAATATGGGAAACAATTACAACATTACAGTAGGTAAATAAAGTAATATTACACTTAATGTAGGTCAATTTTAACAGCTAAAAGTTGGCAGGACCTTAACCACAAACCTCAACAAAATGTTCAGAATATGCAGAAGCAGCCTCTATGAGTTCTCAGCTGTATTTTTATTGGAACCTGTTTCTTATTTGTGATTTTACTGGGTGCATGTCTTGTGTGTTTGATGTTTGCTTAATTTGTCTGTGTGTGTATGGTTTTGAAGGTTTCCCACTGTGGTGTATGACATGGCCACGGCCTCATCTAGAGCTGAGTCTAGCCATAACCACAGAGGAACGTCACAGCTCCATGCCATTGGTGAGTCCAAACACAGTAGGCTATAATATATATGGGAGTGGCAGGGTGGCCTCAGGGTCTGGACCCTGTCCCTTCCTCAGAGAGCTCATATTGAAGCACTATGTGTCTGAATATCTGAAGAAGAGTGTCAACTTTATGCTGAAAATGTAAACTGTTGAAGGGGAAAAAAATCACTAGTCTCATCACTTTCTCAATGTACCCACCACCAGTTTCCTGTGCCAAAATCAAGAGGAAGAAAAGCCTGTTTGGGACTGCCATTTATGTGGAGGTGACAGCGGAGGGGGAGTCGCGCCGCACAGCGAAGTCTCACAGCTCCTCCAGTCCTAAATGGGATGAGAGGCTCACTCTGTAAGAAGCAACAATTTGCCTCCTTTGTGTATCTGACAGTCTGTGTCTTTGTGTGTGTCATAGCATGTTATACACAAGTTCATGTTCACAGTGTGCTTCATAAATGAGTGTCAGGGGACAAATCACGAATCCCCAGTCACTTGATTATTTGGAGAAGATAAAATGAAAGACAGACTTTAACAGATTTCCGAGTTTAGACATCTGTCTTCTCATACTCAGAACAGCAACAGAATGTTCCGAGAGAGAGCCTTTGTTGATCTCTAAATAGCCCATGCTCATATAAAATGCTGTTGTGAGAGAAAAATGGAGCAACAGTTCTGTCCTCCTTTCTAGGACTTTTATGCCACTCTAACAAGCCATAGTTTGGTCAGTCAATGTGAAATTGATAGTTTTGGTTCATTTTCTATTTAGTCTGGGTCAGTTTCACAGTGCACAAAAAAAAGCGCACAAATTAAGTCGCTGAGGGGCGTGTACGAAGGACATATGTATCTTTTTCGTCTCGAAAGCTGACACTTCTATGCAGGGAATCGCAGACTTTCATATACTGCTGTCATAGTGTTTTCACTTTGACTCAGCACTGATCTACTGTGTGCACGGATCCATTCTGCTCCAGTTTATCTCCAATGACTTCATAAACGGCACTATTTTTGTGGACTTTATTTGTAGTACAATTAATGCGTTTACAACTCCCCAAACAGACCGCACCAGGGTTTGATTAAAGCGGACTAAATGTTGGCTTGTGAAAGCTCCCATAGTATGCTGGCTTTGGTGCAGGAATTTGGGGTCTATGTCTGTCTGACATTGTATACCTTATGTAATAAACATGAGGTTGGTGGTTCATCTGATAATTATTTGAACAAGGGAAAACGCTATATGACAACACACAAAGCTCTTTGTATCATTTGCGACTTTTACAGCTCTCTGGCCTCCGAATAGTCCGGCTAAATGCCAGAGACATGTCATTGCAAATACTAATTGTCTTGATTGGGTAATTATTGCTAACAAGACAGAGTGATGCTGTCTTTGTGATCCTGTGTCTGCACCATGGATGTTTTGCAAGCTGTTATGAGTCCTATACATGGCGTCGAGGCTATAATCCTAGATAGTTCTCTTTAGGCTGATGTGCTCAACCGTGAATACAATGACTGTGCTGTGTAGTGTTCATTTTGTGTAAGCACAAAAAAACCAGGGAAGCAGCTCTATGTGAGATGAGCACATCAGTTACTCAGCCTGCAGCAAGGACAAGATTTGTTTGAGGGGGAACAGAATGAGAAGCCTCTACATAATAGTTGTTTTCTTTGTTGTTCTTCTTTTCTGAGGAGTAGATTCTGAGATACTAGATGCTGAGATTGTGAATGGTGATTTTATTTGTTAAATGTACATATGTCACCACGTCTTGCTCTTTTCTCTCCACATTCAAATGTATTCACTGGTCCCAAACATAGCCTTTGTGATTAGTGAATCCACCCTGGGTAAAAAAAAAAGTTAAAGATACTGCTGATCGAGTACACAGGCACTAAATGCATACTGTACCAGTGTTAGAAATATTTGTAACAGGATGAACCAGTCTGTGCTTTAACAATGCTATTTTGTGACTGTGTGTTGTCCTTTTTCTGATGATGGAAATAAGTGTGAATTACATGTGTTGAGTGTGTGTTTTGTTTGTTTGTGTGTTCCTGACCTTTTAGGAATGTAACACCGCACACACAGGTGGATTTCAAAGTATGGAGTCACCACACCCTGAAGGCAGATGCTCTGCTGGGCAAAGCCACGCTGGACCTAATTCAAGCCTTGGAGCAGCATGACAGAAAATGTATGATTAAGCTACATCACACATACAGAACCATATTATAATGCAAGGTCTAGGATGGGATGTGTTCATTATTTAACAATTACAGTTGTGGCACAGTTACTACAGAGCCAGACAACAGCAGACTCATGAAGTACTATTTAATTAGACTAGCCGACATCGGCATCATGTATTCCGAACTTTTCTTGCCTTTTTTTCTACATAAATACCCTTATCATCTCTGATCATCTTTTGATTTATAATAGGGATTATTAAAGTTTGTTTTAATCAGAATCACAATGACAGCAGGTTTGTTGTTGGGGTTGCCTGATATCAGATCAATGCGTCTTTTTTCCAATGTGAACATTGTAAATGAAGCATGTCTATGAAAATGGTTTGCTTTATATTTTTCTTGCTGTCACTCTATTGTAATGCCTGCTCCCACACCATCCCTGTTTTGGCTCTACAGTGGAGAATGTGAAGGAGGTGCTGAAACTGAGCGTGGAGCAGAAGGGAGCTCTGGTTCACACTGGGGAGCTGACTGTCTACCTAGATGGCTTGACTGTCACTGACCAGGAGGAACTGGCACCGCTTACCAACGGCAATGCAGCAAATGGCACCAGTGAGTGGAGTATTTATATGTTAGGGGTGGGTGATAGTGGGGTTGCCAATTTGAATTGCCCTGTGTAGATAAATGTACTGGAAAATAGTGGTACACTATACTGGTATCACCTAATCCCTGTACAATCAAGCACTTACCAATTATTCTTCTTGGATTAATTTAGTAAATATATACTTGCACATAATATCTGCAGGCTAACATTGTTTTCTCCAATCCACTCTAGAAGTCCAACAGAATGGCGATGCCATCCATGAAAATGGAGACTCATCTTCTTCATCCTCAAGGGCTGCTAACAGGTAAACTAACTAAACAAACCAGCCATTCTGGATCATTTTATGTTGCTCCACATATTTTATAAGGAAGATTCTGTCGACCTCACTTTTCCTAAAATGGTTGTTGGCCTGGTTAGAATAACTCCTTGAAACGAAGGAATGCTAAGAGGCTGCAAAGAGTTATGTGCTAGCATGGCTTCCCCAAAATGTGCCTTACAGGAACACATGCAGGCATATTTTACAATACTGTCAATACTCATTCTGTTGTCTTGTACTAGCTCATGTAAAAAAGGCTTTTGATGTGTGTATATGTTTTATTCCTCAGAGAGGTCTGTGTCTTGGCTGTTTGTCTTGTGTTTTCTCAACCCTGGCTATCCCCTTCTCCTGCTTGGAGTGCTAGTGCTGCCCCACTGGTGCCAGTCTTAATTATTTGTCACACGGCAAAAGTGCCCTTCAGTGGGGTTAACTGGGTTTTTATGGGAAAGCCACAAAGGAAGCACATCTGCTCATCGCAACAGACGGGAGGTTGGTGGGGGGGTTGAGTGGGTTGTGGCAGCCTGACTCCTCTCTGCATTGCAGTTGCTGAGAGGACTGCAAGACACAAACAGGGGTATATTTAAAACTTGGTAGTGTTTCCCCTCCCTGGGAGTTCCCAAAATGTTTGAGTTGCCAGATAGGAAAGGTAGCCAGCTAAGGGGTATCTGTGGTGGCGAGACAACATTTTCCCTGGTCATTGTTAACTAAATAATGAAATATTAAACATGCATGTATGAAAGCAAGATAATTAAAATAACATGTACACACATTTTTGTT
Organism: Sebastes umbrosus; assembly: GCF_015220745.1. Classification (NCBI taxonomy): domain Eukaryota; kingdom Metazoa; phylum Chordata; class Actinopteri; order Perciformes; family Sebastidae; genus Sebastes; species Sebastes umbrosus. The sequence goes on from NC_051289.1 coordinate 22,053,148, forward strand.
TCAATGAATTCAAACATAAAACAGAAGATGATCTCTAGTTCAAAACAGAGAAGGTGTAAAAAACAAATCTTTAAAAACAAGAAGGCCTTAAAAATTGTAGATACAATTGTGGATGCATTTATCTCTCCTTGCATTTTTGAATGTAGTGTAGTTTCGGTCTGAGCTTGGCACTAGCCTCCCTGCGTCTTCCCTGACTTCACTTGCAGCTTATAATAGCAGAGGTGAATAGTCTACCATTTAGCTGGGAGACGATTCTTTGGGAACCCTCTGCCCTACTTCTTTCCTCTCTTTGTCTCTCAACTTCTTGTCCTTCATGGTCTTACGTCACTGTTATGCTTGGGTATTAACTGGTAGTATTCAATCTGTTGCCTATCTTGTCTTCTCTGTTTACCTCTTTCAACCTACATCCCTTTTTTTATTTTTCATTTCTGAAATCTTTTTATTTCCTGAGCCTTACTCACCTTGCCTGTGCCTTAATTTATCTTATTTAATTTCCTTTTTACTCTGCTTTATTGCTTTTCCTTCCTTCTTTCCCTCCATTTCAATTAGCTTGTGTTGCTACTTTTCCTCAGTCAAGTAGGGAGACCCTTCCTGTGGAGCCAGAGGCGCCAGGTCTCACAGCCTGTCAAAACATTTGATACTGGCCTGGCCTCCATGCTGGCTTCAGGAGTACAATGTTGTATTTGGTTTAAACTTTGTGTGTTCCTACTTATATCATTTCAGTAATTGCTTGTCTGTTATGTCTATGTACCTAATTTTTCTCTCTGCATCAGATTTCAATACTAAAACAGCAAGTATAGATGCCTTTGGCTTATTGTTTTGTAGTAACCTATAAATATTGAAACATCAGTATAATGATGAAAATAAAGTATTATAGATATAAATGAACAAATAACCCTTACTGGAAGAATTACCAACCTCTGCTGGGCTCTACAATGAAATGTAAACTGGGGCTAATATGGTGGGAAATGTGTTGTCTGTGCAATGTGTCTTACCGGACATTGTGTATTAAGTATAGTAAGAGCTTTTATGTTGTTCGAATAATATGCTGAGTAGTAAAATCAACATTCATCGGAGTTACCCGCACTTTGGTTGCTGCCTCTTCTTGGTTGCCAGCTTGCTGGTCTGATGTTTTTCTTATTGCTGGCTGCCTACCCACCTCTTGCCTAGACAAAGCCTGGACTTGAGTCATATGGCAGATTTTTTTAATGTGAACACGTCTGTGGCACCGTCTGAACTCTGGCGGCTCACAAAAGGGCCTCTTCAGCTGTGCCTACATCACCACACCCACCCTATCATGTCCTGTCCTTACCCCTACAAGACAATAGTCTCAATGTCAGAAGTCAAGTCTTTCATCTGGCACCCGCACACACAGTGGAAGTAGCACACACTTATCTCATATTCACTAAGCCCTGTCAATCAAATTTATTACAAGCCTGTTTAGGGCCAGTAGGGTGTTTTTGTTTTAAGTGTTAATATATACTTATTAATTCTATAGTATGTATGTATTATATAAGTTTATAATTTGTTAGGTTTAATTTAAGGATTTGTTGTGTGCGTCACCAGATTCAGATTGATAAAATGATTTTGAACTCCTTGTGTGTTTTCTCTTAAAGCACAGTGAATGGTACAGACTTGGGCCCGAGGTCAAGTTCCTGTTCGGTCTCCAATGGTGTGGATGGTCAGGTGCCTTCCAGCTCCTGCAGCCCTGCCCTTGGTCATGTCGTCAATGGAGACGCCACAGCCAACTCCACCCCAGTCCACCAACCCTCAGACAGTGACACAGAGAGTAGAACGGGTGAGCTTGATTTTTAGTTTGCATTTCACAATGTGTGAATTACAGTACCTTGGACGGTTTGAAATAGAATCCCTGAGTTCTCAGAATTGTATTATGTGCTTCTGACCTTATCAATATTTAGTTGTCTTTTTCTCATTTACAGCCTTAATCCCCTGTGAGTGGTAATGTCGTCACTTCAGAACTCAACAAAATATTTCCTGATTATATTTGATGAACGATAAGCTTATTTAAAACATGGAATAATGCTAACTGTAATCAGAGCACCTCAGTTATACACGTGCATATTTCCAGCAGGTATTCATTTTGTTATATGGGCTAGGTTCAGGCCACTTTAAGTTTAACTTCTTCATGGTTCACTTGGTCCTAGTAAACAGTAGAGTATAACACTAGATTCATTTTCATTAAGTGAGGCCTATAATCTCTGCTTCTGTCAGCACCTCTGTCGAAAACTCCCTAGAGAGATAAACGGATAGAAAAGGAAAGCAGAGTGCAGTACACTGTGGAGAACAGGCAGGGCACTAGTAGCGCATTAACTACACTGTATTTGAGATTTTCCCCATGTTTGAATGCACAGTTCGAATTGTAAAGAAAAAATTAATTAATGTAGAGTTAAGCAGTTGAATATCCATTTACAGCCCTTAAATTCCTTCTGTCAATGGATATGTTTACATTCACAGAGACAGGTACTGACCAGCCAGTTGCTATAAGTTGATGCATGTATACAGTATTTACGTAAATTCCTAGATTACTAGACTAATGGGCTTTTGTTGTCCAGTCAGCCATTTAAAATGCAATTCTTTTCCTTGAGACATCACTGACATCAAGTCATAGATGGATGAAGTGGTTAGTCCATGCAAGTCAACAGCATCATTGTCTGTCTCTGAATTGCCTACAGTCAATGGGGAGTCCTGTGATGCAGCTCTTGGGTCATCGTCTGCTACAACAGGTGATCTGCTGCCCCCTGCAGATGACCATGAGGACTGCAATCAAGATGCCGCCCTGCCAGACCCTGACACAGCACCAGATAGCACATCTCAAACCCTGCCAACCTCCACACAGGCTCCAGCCTCCTCCTCTTCTGCTGCTAAGCCTAATGATGGCACTGCTGCTGCTTCCTCCACATTCACCTCCCCGGCACAGGGGGCCCCCACCATCACAACCTCCTCATCATCGTCCTCTTCCCCCCCAGCAATCGGCGAAGCAAATGCTTCAGGAGGTGGCGGTGGTAGCAGTAGTAGTAGCAGTGCAACTGCAACTACAGATGGGGCCAAGCCCAGACAGCAGACCCCCAATTCTGGAGCTGCAGATCCTCTGCCACCGGGGTAAAAAAAAAACACCACCAGCTGCATTTTCTGCATTCCCTGACTGTTAAACATCACTTTTTTTCTAAGCTACAGTATTATTGCATTAAGAGGTATTTACTGTACTTTAGAAATGTTGTCTAAAATGTAAATTACATAAATATTAATATATTTTATTATTAAATAAAAAACATAAATATTGTAAAGTCTCCCAGTAAAGAAGAGGGTGCCACCTTATGGTGATACTCCAGCCCAAATCATTTGAGTGTCAAATACTTAAAACACCCACACATACATTCATATTTCACGCAATAATGTAGCAAAATCTCTTGTACATTTTCTGTCATATTTCTAGCCATCTTGGTCCTCTTGCTCTACCTTTTGTTGCTTTTTGTTTGCACACTGCAAATTGTTATTTGTTGTGTCTTTCAGGTGGGAGCAGAGGAAAGACCCGCATGGGAGAACCTATTATGTAGACCACAACACCCGAACTACGACCTGGGAAAGACCACAGCCACTACCACCAGGGTGAGTGTCTCTCTCTTGCTTACTTTCTGTCTTCACTCCTTCTCAGACATGGAAACTATAACTTTAACTCCGTTTTAGCAGTGGCTATTTGGCTTTCATACACAAGTCTTCATTGTTAGGTAATTTCAGTCTCATTTCTTGCACTTACATTTATTCTCCATAGATTAAGACATATTTAAGCTGCTGATACTACATAATGAAGTGTTCTGATATATGAATACAACCAACTTGCTGAAGGCAAAGTGTCCCTTGAAGCGGCGTGGTGTTTTTACTGTTGTCTGGTAACGCACTAACAAAAAAGAGTTGTTTCTATGATATTTGTTTTTAATTGGATTTCATTATAAGTCAGTTTCAGATATCAATAATAAAAGAAACATTTATTTAAAGGTACTGTTTGTAACTTCTTACACGTATAAATCATTGCGGGTCGGTGTCCCATGCGCGCTTGCGTGTGGCTACGCTGTTCCAACACAAACTACACGGAAGCACCAAAACCGCAAAGTTATATCTAGTGAAGCCCGTCTTGCAAAACAGTGTTGGCTCTTCCTGCATCGGCCTCCCGACTGCGGTCAGAAGACACAGGGGAGATCGTAGCTTTGGTCTCCAGGGCCGAAGTCTCTGCTCCTCTGCCTGCCTGCTTGCCTTCAATCACACACCGCGCTCATTCTCTCTCGCTCTCTCGTTCCACCTCTCACGTGCATGCGCGCACACTACACACTTTAGCTCTGAGAATATCTAGTGAATGTACAGTGGAAGTTTGTGCAGAAATAACTGCTGCAGCTCCTCCCGACAAACAGTGGTTTCCCGTGTCGTTTCCTGCTGCTGAGTAAATAGACTGTGCTCCGGAGCGAGTAACGTTATCGTCTCCAACCGGGGCTGTGGTTGCTCCCCTGTTCCTTCTGACTGCGGTCGGAAGGCTGAAGTAGGAAAACACAGTATCAGCATCGATTCATGGAGAGACCTTCGTCTGGTCAGCTAACATTACTGCCAAGCAGGTGAAATATAGAGTGATATTGTGGTCTAAGCTGACGTGTGTCGCCTCACTGTTTTAAACGATGCTCGTTCATGTCTATGTAGAGCGAGCACAAGCGCGAGCAACAGGACGCTGACTTTCGTTGACTTAACAGCCACAGTGTCGCTGTTAACAAGCAATTTCTGATTCTTACATACAGTCCTTTTAAATCTCTTTCTGAGAACATGTGAAGTGTACTTTGAACGTTCCAGGCTGGCTTTTTCATTTGCTTACCAATTTGCTTTGTGTGTCGGTTTGTGTATTTTTACTGTATTTCCTTCACTCTTCCAGTTGGGAGCGCCGAGTGGATGACCGGGGCAGGATCTATTATGTGGACCACAACACCCGCACTACCACATGGCAGCGTCCCACTATGGAATCAGTCCGTAATTTTGAGCAGTGGCAGAGCCAGCGCAGCCAGCTGCAGGGAGCTATGCACCAGTTTAACCAGAGATACCTCTACTCTGTAAGTCAGTTCCCACCCCCACCCTTCCTACATCCTCTGGTCCCATTAATCCACTTAAAACACCTGTAAAATGCATTCCTTTGTGTTCTCCTGCCTAATAATTATGTTTGTCAACATTCTTACTTTCCAGTTTTGCGTTTACTGTGGAATGCCACCCACATCATACTGTACAACATTCCACATACTAATAATCATGTAGCGTGGACGTTCCCCTTTAAAAGAGAGGTCACACTAGTACATGCAAAAAGCAGTATGGCCAGTGTATCCTCCATTTGTAAATTTGTGATTTAGATTACTTGCAATTTAGTAGTGGTCTTTTATCCTATTCATGTCGCTTTTCCAAAGGGAAGTCAGGTCCCTTCCGCTGCACTGAAGAAAGTCCACATGGGCTCAAACATCGCACTCTTTTCATGTAACACTCTACAGTTATGAATGCCCTGTGAAATTGTACCTTAAAAAGCAAGTATTATTCCAAATATTACTCTTTAGTATATAAGTAATTGTTACAGCCTCTCAATAACAGACTGAGGCTCTAATGAAACCAAAATATAAAAAGGATGCCATGATCAGTTACTTGGAAAAATCAACAGATTTTATTGTTAACAAACATAACTGCACTCAAAGTTAAAATAAAGCGAACAAAAGGGATGGAGATCCCGGTCAAAAGAACAAAAGATGGAGTCACTGGGTCAGCCACGCAGTGGGCCGTCGCACCCAGCTCATCCCCCTAAACTTAAAAAGTAATTATGTCTAAACAAAACACAATAACCGAACTACTGGTGATCTCCTGCTCAAACTAAAGTAAAAAACTAAAATAACAAAAACCCAACACTTCCAACCATTCTGGGGAAAAACAATTGAGGACATAAAAACAACGGAGACTGAAGTCCTATCTTTTGTTGTTTCGACCGGGATCTCCCACTCTTTTGTATGTCTTACTTGAATTTTGAGCGCAGTTATTTTAGTTGACAATAAAAGCTGTTGTTTTCTCCAAGTAACTGGTGCATGGTGTCCTTTTATATGTTTCGGTCTAATTAGAGCCTTTGTCTGTTTTTGACAGACAGTAACATATTTGGCAGTGACAGTAATTCCCACTATACAATTCCAATTTTGGTGACTGAAGATGCATATATCTTTGATCTTGTGCCCAAATAACCCTATGCATTATTGAGTCACCTGACCACACTAGATCTATCCAGCTTTTATCAGCTCATCACCTTTTTAAGTGTGCATTAAACTCAAACCATTCCCCAGTATTTACCCAGCACTACAGAAAACAGAGAAAACATATGTGGCTCTGACTGAAACCTTTTACAAGTCTTTGAAGATAATTTAGTTTCTGGTGATGTCAGTGATCTCATTGCCTTTTTGTTTGCATTCTGTAATGGTTCAGATATTGGACGTATTGTGGCAGAGCTCTGAAATGGCTCCATTGCCTTTTATAAAGACTATATTTTTGCATATCTTTAATGACAAATCACAAATATTTGATAAAGTTATTATTTCACTAAGCGTATTTTGGGGTTCTCACCTTTTGATTGTTTTTATCCAAATGTCAGTAATTGGTTTTCTGTTCATTTCTGTCCGTTATGCAGTGCAGACTCGAGCAAGTTTCAAGTCATTGCAAGTTCATTTTCATACAGGCTGCAACCTCCGTTTCTGATAAGTGAAAAAGGGCCTTAAACCTGCATTCTTTCTAATAGCCAGCAGGGTGCGACTCCTCTGGTAGCCAAAAGAAGTCTGATTTGTATAGATGTCTATGAGAAAATGAGCCTACTTCTAACTTGATTTATTACCTCAGTAAACATGAGTTTATGGTCTCAATCACTAGTTTCAAGTCTTCTTTAATACAGCACGATGTTCATATAGTAGATATGGTCCCATTTAGAGTCAAATAGACCATAAAGCAGGGTATGCTTTAGGGCGGGGCTACCTTGTGATTGACAGGTCATTACAACAGTGTTGTCCATGTTTTTGTCTTAGAACTTTAACCCTTTCACAGTGTGTTTTCAGTTCATGGAAGTTAACTAACATTTTGGTCGCCGAAAAAAGGCTTCTTCAGCGTTCGGCTGTAGTTAGCTCCACCCTCTCATGTCACTCTTGGTTCCAAGAAACCAAAATGCCGACCTAGAGGCTTCAAAACCAGTCCACAAACCAATCCGTGACGTTACAGTGACTACGTCCACTTCTTATACACAGTCTATGTTTTCATACCATAGTGAAATGAATGGAAACCAGTGACTGCATTAAATGTGGTTAAAAGACAGGTCAGAAATCCAAAACACCAGAGCATGATTTGAAAATGATTAGCCTCATTGTAAAGTAGTAGAGTAAATCAAAGAAAAATTAATTGTATTATTTTCTCACCCCCAAGATGTGTTTTTCCTCTCCTAATTGACAAAGGTAAACAAGTCAATATCAATCTTTTCATCATGATGGGCTTAGAAATCAAAGCCCAGTTTCTGATGGTGGTTCCAAATTATGTAACTTGAAACTTATGTTCTTTCCGTCCTTCACCTAATGAATCTCATCACTTTCTCTGGGTGCATTTATTTTGCAACCTCACTCACTTAATACACAGCTTGACTTTTTACATTTAGCCTTAAATTGAGAACTTTACCTTGCCAGAATTTAAAATATGCACGCCCCAGCCTCTGCCCTAATCTGGTTATCTTGTTTAGGGTCCATCTCCTAAGTCTTTGATCTCAGCAGTGATGTCATCTTCACTGATGATGATTAGCTTACAACACAAATCAAAAGACAAACAGCTGGGAAGTGTTGAGCAGTAACCAGCCACAGAGGCCTTCTTGCCAGCAACATAGCAAAACTTGTTTTCATTTGGAATTTTTCCCATTTCCCCAATACTCGTCGTGGTGTTTTTTTTTTCTTAATTTATTCTTGAATGTTTTTTTATACATATTTGGAATTATTTTTTTTTTAACCAGATTTGTGTCATCCTCGTGTTTTTTAAATGGATGTCTATGTGTGCTTCCCTCCTTTTCAGGCATCCATGATGTCTGCTGAGAATGATCCTCTTGGCCCGCTACCTCCTGGATGGGGTGAGTTCACATTCTTTCTTCTAAATACTGTACATATTTCACTCGGTGTCAGTATGCACTGTTCTTTAAAGGGGGAAATAGAGCTACATCGGCCGTTCTTGCTGTTAAGAAAAACACAGAAATGCATCAATATACATTGTACCGATTTTCATGCCAAAATACAACTTTGTTGTGATACTGTTTAAGTTGCACTGATGATAATCTGACATGTGTTGCCACATTGTTGGGTCCAGTATCCATTTTGTCTATTAAGCTACATTTTTATCAACTTTAGAGAGGCGTGTGGACTCCAATGACCGAGTGTACTTTGTCAACCATAACACCAAGACAACGCAGTGGGAAGACCCCCGAACACAAGGGTGAGCTAACGATCTTTTAAACATCATAATTTTTCATGTGCACAGTCATCTAGAAGTTAATGGGCTTCTTCCTGTCCTGCACCACATTGATGTCGCACACTTCTCTCTGAGGTTTACCAGTGATTTTACTGGTCTTGTTTGCAGTCCCTCAAGCTGGTGTGCCAAAATAGAATTTGTTTCTTAGACCAGTGTTGACTAGTTGTAGACCACTACGATATTCTTACTAATACCATAAAAGTTGGTCTCTCTTAGAAAGGGCGTGAATTATATTCTGTATGTACTGTGTGAGTAAACGTCTGCTTTTTTGACCTGGTTTAAAGTATGCCAAGATGAGTAATTATAGTTATTATATCTGAACAGAATGTCAAGAATACCTTGCGACACACCATGATATACGGTAAACAAGATATGCATCATATCACATAGCCAGTTTTGCAGGTTGAAAACCTGAGGTGCACTGCCCTGCCTTTTTTTGTTGAAGACGTCCGATCACACAGTGTTTTTTGCAGTTTGCTCCGTCTTTAGAAAAAAAAGATTGTTGTAAAGCAAACACCAAATGAGTGCTAACGTTAGCTTAAAACAAACCACGAACTGTACCATAAACTTACCCGAAATCTCAAGTACCGCACAAATTTTCCTTCAGGCCTGCTGTTTTGTGTTCAGATCATAGTAACTACGGCTGGTAAAGTCATATAGCTCTGGGTATCCAGCAACAGTTACCACAATGAGAAAAAAATGCTAATGACCTTTTGACGTTTTTCTGCTCTGAGTTGAAGTTTTCTCAACTCAACGCATTCAGGGCGCTCCTGCAAAAACGTGAGGCACACAGAGCAGAAAATTGCGAGGCACACAGCAACGCAAAATCAGTGAGCAAAATGCTTCAATCTCATTGAAAACAATTACAAAAAGCCACCCAGGCTACTAAAAAGCGCTCTGTCTTATCGAGGCCTTAGAATTGTTGAAACTAATGTTTGTACTGTAATATTTTTTTAACATACAGCAGGTTATGATCTACAGGAAAAGATCATCAAAGCAAATTTAACTTATTTGCCCATCCGTCATCAGTACCATTATCCCGCCATCTGTCTATGATGATAACACAATTAACCTGTTGTTGAATTTGTTTGAAAGCTGCTACATTCTGTTGTACAATGTCATTATAAGAGGATATAACTTTCACCCAAATGTGCTCTGAGGTGCCGAAATTTGGCATCGATTGATTTAACCTGAATCGGTACTCGGTAGTACCGACGTGATTGTTTTGGATTTGCCCACATTCAATTTTAAGGAAATATTAACATTATGTTATTTTCACACATTATCCTGAGGGAATGTTTTATGAAGTAGCTTTAAGTGTCGCTGGCCTGTCAGCATTTATCAGTCCATGTATATAATTGGTCCGTGTGTGTGCAGGCTACAGAATGAGGATCCTCTCCCTGAAGGTTGGGAGATCCGGTACACAAGGGAAGGGGTTCGCTACTTTGTGGATCACAACACCCGAACCACCACTTTCAGTGACCCTCGCACCGGAAAGTCCTCTGTGTAAGAGCACATTTTTAAATAATTGACTTGTTCATGTGATCTACTGTACTGTATTACATTACATGTTACAGAAAGCCATGCTATAATCTGTGTTTTGCCAGTAGCCTGAAGAGCTGCAGCTATGGGAACTTGCATAGTTAAAGAGAACACTTTACAAGGACCAGATGGAGTCATGTTTTGCTTTTGTACATACAGCTCAAGAAAGTTAAAGATTCTGGAAAAAAATGGTTCCCACTGATATTTGATTTGAAGGGTTCTATTTCACGTTCAGTTCAAAGCCAGGAAATATTTCTAAATTTTAACTTCATGGGACCACACCAGAGAGTATTTCACATGTACAATATATGTTCTACATTATATGGTGAAGATTCATCTGTTGACCCCTTTAGAATCCATAGCATGGTGTCTATCAGCTCATACTAAGTTTTGACCTTTTTAAATGTTTTTGTTTTTTCTCAGCACCAAAGGCCCTCAGATTGCTTATGAGCGCAGCTTTCGATGGAAGCTTGCCCATTTCCGCTACTTGTGCCAGGTAGGTGTTTTCTTTCTCTTACTCCATCACTTTCTTGCTTTCAGTCACTCACCTTAATCTTCTTTTTCCCATCCAAATGCTTTAATGTTTTTTTCCTGTGTTTGCTCAGTCCAATGCTCTCCCTAGCCATGTGAAGATCACCGTCTCCAGACAGACGTTGTTTGAAGACTCTTTCCAGCAAGTAAGTGGGTCCTTCTACCACTGTCCGGTTCCAGTTTAAACCAATTCTATACAGCACATACAGGAGTGAATTTCATGTGCAGTGACGCATCACAGCCTGCATGCATGTTTTATAATGGATTTTTCCTCTGCTATACTGTACATACAATAAATGCATGCCAACTGTGCCTATGTCCTTTGCTGATGTATTTTAGCTGACATGTGTTTTCTGTTTATTAGATTATGGCCCTGAAGCCTTATGACTTGAGGAGGAGACTCTACGTCATCTTCAGAGGCGAGGAGGGTCTAGACTATGGTGGCTTAGCCAGGTAATATAGACAATAGAAATAGTATTAAGTTAATTTAATTAAAAAAATGTTAACTTCTTAGCTTCTTCTGAAATGTAAGCAGCAATTGATCATGTGCAACTCTTGTCTCCCCCTTCTCTTTCCCCACCTACACTCTTCGTCCTCTCTCTTTTCCTCTGTCTCTCCTCTTGTCACTTTGCAGAGAGTGGTTCTTCTTGTTGTCCCATGAAGTGCTGAACCCCATGTACTGTCTGTTCGAGTATGCCGGCAAGAGCAACTATTGTCTGCAGATCAACCCGGCCTCTGCCATCAACCCGGACCACCTCTCCTACTTCTGCTTCATAGGCCGCTTCATTGCAATGGCAAGTTCACATGCTGCCCACACACGCATGCAAACAATCCTGATAACATCTACGCAAAACCATAAGAACTGAGACAAGCTGGTTATTTTTGTCAACATATTTGACGTATAAATGTCAAACATTAATTCATAAAAACATGTTGAAACAAAAAAAGTTAAGGTTTATTTGGTTACAAACATAAATGCAGACTGTGCACAATCTGTATGTGTTCATATTTTAAGATTGTCAAACACATAGCAAGACTCCTCTCGCTTTCGGCTTTGTCGCCTTCACCAGCGTGGTGTCTGGGGCTGTTTCTGTTTTCCTTCTATATAATACATGAATTTGTCATGTGATTGATAGGTCACCATTGATACTGTATTTTCAGATTGACCAGCACAGTAAAAAGAAAAAAAAATATTTTTATTTATCTCTTGCTACAGGCACTTTTCCATGGCAAGTTCATCGACACAGGCTTCTCTCTGCCTTTCTACAAACGCATGCTGAACAAGAAGCTGATACTCAAAGACCTGGAGTCCATCGACCCGGAGTTCTACAACTCACTTATATGGATCAGGTAATTTGTGTCTTTGGTCTAGACAGCCTTTATATGTGTATTAATCTGACAAGAGGGAGCATGGCAGGAAAATTAACATGCGCATGCTTGAATTTTAATGATCACATTACTTTCAAGCATTTGAAAGTGAAAAGGTTTTTTAATTGTTGATGTGATTTTGAGTGGAGGCTTTGATTAAAGAGTCACTCATTCTTAAATGGATCATCTCGTGACTTTCTTCTTTGTTGGAGTAATCTCCCAAGGTCCCTTGACCCCACTCGTGTGTGCGCACTATTGGTTCCGTTGGTTTATTTAACCGGATATACTGTAAATGATTTTATTGAACTCTGGAGGGGGCCAAACTAGCGCACAGAGATTAAGGTTGGTCTCAGTCTGTTCCACTTGCAGTTTCAACTAATACTTGGTACCAACTACAGTATTTTGTCCTGAGCTGTGTGTGATCACTAGAGAAGATAAAAGGGGACAGTGAAGCACACAGTATGACACCGGAATTAACTTTAAGATTTTTCCCTTGTTGGTCTGTTTAGCACTGTTGATGCACAATAACAAGTCCAAAGTACACAATCAATGAGCTATCACATTCATATATATATCAGAGGAGCCTAGATATCTTTGTTTGGTTCTTTTTGCAATAATGAGCTGTTCACCCTTGATTATGCTGTGGCATCAACACAAGCTCATCTCTCTTCAGGGACAACAACATTGAAGAGTGTGGTCTGGAGATGTACTTCTCAGTGGACATGGAGATCCTGGGGAAGATCACTTCTCATGACCTCAAACCTGATGGCGCCAATGTTCTAGTCACTGAGGAGAACAAGGAGGAGTATATCAGGTTCAGTATAACTGCTGTTTCATCATAAATGCCAACTATATCTATTTGTATTTGTTAAACTTACATTTTACTGTCCGACTTGCAGTCTAATGGCAGAGTGGAGGTTCTCCCGCGGGGTAGAAGGTCAGACCAAAGCTTTCCTGGACGGCTTCAACGAGGTGGTTCCACTTCAGTGGCTCCAGTACTTTGATGAAAAGGAGCTTGAGGTGAGCAGCATAGCCTTGTGCTGGTAATGCAATAACAAGCTCTGTCCTATTTGGTGCTGTTAATGACTTGTGCTGTCATGTTTCTAGTGTGTGTAGAAAATCATTATCCCTCTACCGCTGTTCATTTGCTTTGTGTTATGTGTCATTTATGTACTTGTTTGTATGTGTGTGTTTGATCTAGGTGATGCTGTGTGGCATGCAGGAGGTAGACCTCCAGGACTGGCAGAGGAACACAGTATACCGTCACTACACAAGGAACAGCAAACAAATCATCTGGTTCTGGCAGGTACAGTCACACAAACCAATGTTCATTTTGTCAGCTCTTTTAGATTTAGTCTTAGTCTTTAGACAAATGCTTATTAGCTTTAGTGATATTTTAGTCATTTTTATCCTTCATAGTTTTAGTTTAGTTTTCGTTGACGAAAAGTCATTACATTTAGTCAAATTTTAGTCATTACTTTTAGTCAAAGTGTTTTCTCTCTTAATTGTGTCAGCTATAATTTAGTCTTAGTCCTGTCAAATGTCAATTTTTAGTCATCAGATTATATTGAACACATCAGTCAGCCAAAAACAATAAATTTGTCATTTTAGTCAAATTTATTTCACATAAGATTTTATCTCAACATTATCTGATGAAAAACACAGGATGAATGATTAAGCTTTGCAGTTTCTCCGAGTTCTGACTGTGTTCATTAATGATGCACGGTTCAGTAGCACCCACGGGCCCGTTATGAGAGCCAATCCGCACTGCCCTAAATACAAAAATATGCGTTAATCAACCACCTGAACCTGACCCAACCCAAAAAACTGCCAACTTTATGCATTATAGTAGCACAATTGTCAGGACTGAGGACTGAGACAAGGACAGACAACAAAGAGAGACAGACTGAGCGCTGCCGCAACGCGATGTGTGCGTGTGTGTGTGACAGAGTAAGTGACTGAGAGAGGGGAAGAGAAGGTAATGAAAATAAAGAGAGACTTTGGAAAAGGTTTTTATTCTTTATACTACATATTAGTCTTGTATTTTTTCATCAGCAATATTGCATGTTTGATATTGTCACTGTTAGTGTTTAAAGGGGACTTTTGTGCTTTTTCCCTTTAGTGTGTTATATAGTTTTTTGTGCATGTAAAAGGCCTGCAAAGTTACAAAGCACAAAGTCCACGCCAAAAGGAGTTACTATCCCCCACACAGAAACACTGCTCCGGAACTGCCTGAAATGCCCTGATTGTAGTTCTGCCTTGTCTTTCGTAACGTGGTGATGTCACCAAGTAACAGATTTGCATAACGGCTAGTTTGGCAAGCCCTCAAACAAAGCTAGTTAGAGCGGAGCTGGAGCGTAGTCCGAAGAGTTTGGTTTGGTTGACCAATCACATCAGAGTGGGCCAACTGACCAATCGGAACAGATTGGGCTTTTCGGGAGTGAGGGGGCAGGAGCTCAAACAGAGCGTTTCAGACAGAGGGTAAAAAGAGGTGCTGCAGCACAGCCAGTATGAGAAAAATATAGCAATTTTTTAATTAAAGCATGCAAACATGTTCTAGTAGAAACCCAAAATACATGTACAGTATGCATCTGAAAATAAGCAGAATAGGTCCTCTTTAATGACGTTAGTGCCGTCTCGTCATTGTCTCATCTTAGTCATGGAAAAAAGGGCAATTGACAAACATATTTCGTTATGGTTTTTGATAACGAAATTAGCACTGACACAAACACAGACCGTGTTTCTATATTCTTTACCAACTACTGTTTATAATGGAAAAGAGCAGAATATTCCAGAGCGTTGCACATTAATCGTGGCAAAGCTTACAGATGACATTTCTTTTGAGTACATGTTATATTTGAAATGTGTGATAACATCTGATGGTTGACAGCCTGTCTAGTCAGTAGTGTGTGGTCACTGATGAGTGTGAGTTTGTGTGTTTTCACTTCTTCCCCTGCAGCTGGTGAAAGAAGTGGACAACGAAGTGCGACTGCGGCTCATGCAGTTTGTCACTGGAACCTGCAGGCTTCCTCTGGGCGGCTTCGCTGAACTCATGGGTCAGTGACAGACAGACAGACACACAGAGCAAAGAGTAACACATTTCCGACGTAATCGTTCAGACACCTACAGAAGAGCTACAGATACATACTATGCACATGTGTCATTTTCTTTTTTACAGTGTTCTCACTCCTCATCTTCTTTTGCATTGCAGGAAGTAACGGGCCCCAGAAGTTCTGCATTGAGAAGGTGGGGAAGGACACGTGGCTTCCTCGGAGCCACACATGGTGAGTGGAGTGCTCTACCTCTGATTCAGGGGATTCATTCCTCCCTGGCATAGAGTTTTGCCCAGTATATTGCTATTCACAGGGATTTACTGTGATATACTGTGACTTGCGTGATGTTTTACTCCGGATTCTCTCTCCGTTTTGCCGATGTATTCCAATGACTGCCACTGGTTCAATGAGTTTGGCAGAAAAGTGAATCACAGCAGCTGCAATTTACTTAAAAAGGGATAGTTTGGATTTTTTGAAGTGGGTTTGTATGAGGTACTTATCCATAGTACCCTACCCAAAGGTACCCTGCACAGTAGCAAAGCAATGTACTGCTGTGGACGTATTTTAGCCACCTAAAAAATCTATATAAGCGTATACTATATTTTAAAATATTTTCACCCCATTACCTTGCCGTCAGACAGCCCTTTCCAACAGAGAACTGAAGCTGTTATCTATGCTCTCTTCAAAGCCACCAGCCACTCCTTTGACAAAAACAGTAATTTTATCAGAACTTTGGTGTTTTAAAGGGTTAGTTCAGATTCACCAAAGTCACACAATAACACAAACAAACTAACCGATCGAGGCAGCGGTAGACCAGCAACTCCCGTGTTCTGTGGTGTAAAATTACAGATTTTGTCAGTGGAGTCTGGTGGCTTTGGAGATAGCAGATGGTAAATTGATGGTAAATGGACAAGCATTTATACAGCGCCTTTCTAGTCTTCCGACCACTCAAAACGCTTTACACTACATGTCAGCATTCACCATTCATACACTGATGGCAGAGGCTGCCATGCAAGGTGCCAACTTTGCCCATCAGGATCTAATCTAAATACTCATTCAAACACCGATTCACACACCGATGGCTATGCCTTCGGGAGCAATTTGGGGTTAAGTGTCTTGCTCAAGGACACATCAACATGTGACCCAGAGGGGATCGAACCACAGATCTTCCGATTGATGGACGGCCTGCTCTACCCTCTGAGCCACAGCAGCCCTAGTAGGGATAAGATATAAATGCAGTTAATAATAATATAATAATAATAATAATAATATATTAGATTTATATAGCGCTTTTTAGTAATCTCAAAGACGCTTTAACATAGTCGGGGGGAAAACGGTGTGAGACAGACAGGAGACGAACGACAAAAAGCGACATACACAGGCACAATCACATACATACACACGGACTGATGGGTAGGGGGAGGGAGGGGGCTACGGGTAAGCAGATGAGAAAAGATGTGTTTTGAGGCGGGACTGGAATGTGGTGAGGGAATCGGAGTCTCTGATGAGATTGGGGAGTGAGTTCCAGAGCTTGGCAGTTCATCTACTGTAGGCAAAACACTGACTTTTACCTCATACAACCCCATCTGAACTATTCCCTTAATATCCCTGGGTTAATATGTAATCGGTGTATGGGAACACTGTTTAGAACCAATTAATGTTTTATTAAGTATCTGACCCTGAGTACGGATCTTTCATCCTCCCTCTTTGTCTTTTCAGTTTCAACCGTCTGGACTTGCCTCCTTACAAGAGCTTCGAACAGCTGAAAGAGAAGCTGCTCTTTGCCATCGAGGAAACAGAAGGATTTGGCCAAGAATAGAGGGAGCAGTCCTCTGGTATTTCTCTCCCTCCCCCATCGCTGTTTATTCAGCCAAGTAAAACAAACTAAAAAAGAATTGCACAAGATAACCACCAATGTATATAAGCTATTTTGTCATTTTAAACCAAATCTTAATTTGCAGCATCATTTTTGCAGCAATCCCGTTCCCCAGCCCTTAAATATTATATGATACCCCATCATGAAATATGCAAGCATTTCAGCATTTTTGCTCCTCTGTTTCAAAACAGAAATCATGGATATTTTTTTTAATTTCCTCCCCACTGCTGACTGGCTTTTTAAAAGAGACTGAAAGTGTTTTTGAGAGGATTTTATAGTTGAAGCGCAATCTTCTTTTAAAGCTCTAGTTCTATAGAGCTTCTAAATGGCAAGAGTAGTATTGGGGTCAGGTGCCTGAATTTTTTTTTTCCCCCGTTGGACTCATAGTAATTGTTGCAATTTTTTGCGTGCTTGCATGGCTGCCTCTAAAGATGAGAAGACTGCTGTGATCTACCACCACCTATACTATACACACACAAAGGCATTTTAGCATGGACGCTCTGTCTCTTAATGAGCTTTTTTACCATTATCATCGCAAAGGAAAAGTTTTCAGGATGGACTGATCTGAAGCAGAGAATAACCCTCTCATACAGTTTTTCCCTCATTGAGATTCTGGACACCAGCCCAGAGTAAGAAGCACCATCGGGTCCTCCCTCGGATGAAGACACGAGATAAGAAAAATACTTTGTGGAGAAAGGCTACTATATCAAAAGGAATGTGGGGATTCAAGGAAAATATTCTAAATCGAAGTAAAAGGGTGAATTGTGTGTGTGGTGGCTGTGGAGACTGTGGTTCACAGTTCTGATGGGACACTGGATCTGTTCCTGGCCACCTAGACTGCAGCCCACTGCTTCAGGTGGCAAGTAAGATACACACCAGGATGACACACTCACCGTTTTCATGTAAAGACTGAGCTGTTTGGAAAATTGTCACAACAAAAGAGACAAAAAACCGACTCCGGCTCAATGGGTCGTGGCTGATTATCTTTTGCCTCTTTTGAGTTTTGATCTAGGACTGAAAAGTGTCTCAAGTCCTATGAAGCCACTGTGATTTACAGAGCAACAGACATGATTATGCTTATTTGATAACTTGAAGATCACATTTACTTAAACCCCTCTGTTGTAGACAAATACTGCTACAGTGCATTTTGCCATAAACATTATCACTGTAACATGATGCATACCAAATGAAACCTGACATTTTAATCATTAAAATCTGAGACAGTATATGATATCTGGCCATCTTGTGTTGTAATAGGGTCCAAAGGACATCTCTTTCAAATGAATGTACATTCGTACAGCTTCTCACTTATTACCAACTATTAACTGATTACAACTGAAGCCGATGCGGCATAAAAATCCTAGCATTATTGCAAAAATGTCATCATTATGGCAGTAAATGTCCTTTTTAAAGTTCTAAAAAAACATATCAAATTTCATGTCTTGAATGACTTGAAAGCAACTTGTATAAATATTGCATGCAGGCAGCACAGACTTTAAACTGGCCAGGTAAAATAAAATAAGCATTAAACTAATTTTTTGAGGGGCTGATGGGTCAACTAAAAAATCTGGGACTTCTGAAAGTATTTAGTGGGTCATTAACCTGTATGGTATTGTACATACAGTGTGTATCTGCTATTTGGCTGTGCAGTCAATAGCGTGACTGCAGATAAGCTACACAAAATAACCTTCAAGCCATAGTGCTGAGCCCTCTTTCCTGAGATCATCCAATTTAATTTATTCAACCCATGTTCAATCTCATTCTCAGGTTTTGTGCTGAGGTGAGATAGCCTTAGTTTAATAAAGATGTGTGTGTGTGTGAATCAGTTAAGTTGCGGAAAAAATGAAAACTAGCCTTCCACACACAAATAATGATTATAAAACGTAATGAGTTAATGAGACACTAAAGTGCCACAGACCAAATAACGTGTGGAAACCTTCCACAGCTAACTCCTCCGCAGCCGAAGTCCTGCTTGGAGACTGACACAGCATTGCAGTGCTCTATGTTGTGCGTTTTTGTTTTTGCACCCCCCACTTTCCCCGTGTCCTTTCTTTCCGTTTAATGCTTCAGGGGACATGTCCTCTGTTTTTCAAAATGTTCCGTCTAACTCCATTGTTTCTAAACTCTGGTGCTTATTCTTTCAGTCAGTGGTCTAAACGCAACTATGGCAGTGGCAGGCCATTCTCCTCGTTTCCTCTAGCATCGTGTTTATTTCAGACCACTGCAAACAGCAGCAAGCTGCTTCAGACTTTTTCTAGTTATCAGTCATGTATATAACATGTATTCAGCTGTCCCTGTGGAAGAGCTGGAAGGAGGGACGACAGTATGAAGAAAAACATTTACTGTAGCAAAAGGAGCCGACTTTTAAGAGAAGTCCATACTGCATAACTCTGTGCTTCCTTTTGAACAGAAACCTGTAATCAAAGAAAATCAACTGTGTATGTGAATATTCATTGTATAAAGATAATGAAAGTAAATAAAGTACTTAAATATTATAATTAATTACACAGAGCCGCCGCTCCATTGATGGAAATCTGTGATGCCTTTTGTTCTTATCAGAAATAGATGGGACGTTTCGGGTTGCCTTCATTGTAGCCAGTACCAAGATGAAGTATCACCTGGACAGGTGTATTCTCTCAAAGCAAAGCTGATTCACAGTACTGTCCATCATTTCAGTACGTGATGATGCAGCAGGGAACTTATTACTGTGCTGACTGCGGTTTAGGCCGTCTGAAACGCATCCAAACTGTAACATATCGCGTGTAGATACACACTGTAAACACCAACTACACTGTACAGAATGCCCCTTTACTGGAGACGATGTGTATAGAAGATTCATTTTTAATCTGCTTTCACCCATTTTAATGAAGAGAGATGGATTTATGAGATACAAATAAATAAGTGAATAAACCCCCTCCATGACCATGCTTTCTTTCTTTTCTTTTTTTGTTGTGTGATTATCGGGGGATGAGAGGCCTTCTGCTCAGGATTCACAACAAAACTGTTGGCGATTTTTATTCTGTTCTTAAAGAAAAATAAAACAATGTACTCTTGATTTATCCTTTGTTTTGATTGGATCTTGCCTGTGGAAAGAACCATATTTAATAAATGTATCTGACCATCTTTACAGCTGGTTTGAATTTATTTGTAGTTCAGTCAGTGTGTGTGACGGTAATGTCAATAAAAGCTGTGATATTGTGTCTGATAGCTGCAGACTTTAACTAATATACACATTTATTATTATTATACCCCCGCGACAACATAGTCGGGGGTATATAGCGTTCCGCATGTCCGTCCGTCTGTCTGTCCATTAGCGTGTCATACTTGCTTTTCTGGAGCAGAATTCCAAAACTATTTAACTTAGGAACTTAAAATGTGGTATGATGGGTGACAGTGTGGTCTAGTTGTGTCTTTTGGGGGTTAGAAATCCAGGGTGCCTCAAATTTCTGAAATTTTTCAAAAAAGGGCAAAATCTTTGGCCTTACTTTAGTGTCGTGGAGAATGTGTTGAAGATTAACCACACAAAACCACTTCTGAGTTAACTGTTAAAGGGACTATTTGTAACTTTGTACGCGCATACATGTAGCGGGTCGTCACACATGCGCGCTCGCATATGTGCGTTCGTGTGTAGCCGCTGTACCCTCCTCCTCTGCCTGCTCTCCTTCACTCAGACAGCTCAGCTCGCTCCACCTCCAGACGTGAACGCGCGCTCACTCCACACTGCAGAAGAGTTAGTTTAGCTCTGAGAATATCTAGTGAATGTACAGGGGACGTTTGTGCAGAAATAACTGCTGCAGCTCCTCCAGACCAACAGAGGTTTTCCGTGTCTTGTGAAGTGACAGAGCTCTACAGAGATTTACGTAGGCTTCTCGTTACCGACCGGGTGCCGGTGTCTCCTCTGCTCTCTCCGGCTGCGGGCGGAGAGAGCAGAGGAGAATGGCTGCAGAGCTCCGCTGCATCAGCCTGCACGTAGGCAGTAAAAGCCAACACTAGGATCAGATCTAAATCATGTTCATGGAGAGACCTTCGTCTGGTCAGCTAACATTACTGCCAAGCAGCTGAAATATAGAGTGATATTGTGGTTTTAGCTGACTTGTGTCGCCTCACTGTTTTGAGTGATGCTCGTTCAGGTATATTTAGAGCGAGCAAGCGCGAGCCCGACGCTGACTTTCGTTGATTTCACGGCCACAGGTGTCGCTGTTAAGAAGCATTTCTTCAAAGTTACAAATAGTCCCTTTAACAGTAATATAACAATTGCAATCACAGCAGTAACAATTAGTGTTTACTATGGTCTCATTAAACCGGCTCAGTTCACCTTATGCTGGGGAAAAAAAAAAGTTGAAGATGCATTTGTGGCCAAGATTTATTATTTTGATCTCAAAAAACAAAACAACCTGCATTCCAGGTTAAACATAGTAAATGTGTATACTTGATTATAACTGACATTTGATTTGAGAAACCAGCTACTAGTGCTTCAATTATTGTTAAACAGATACAGTTTGGTGATGAAAGTTGTTACATTTTTTTATTTAACCACTGTAATTTTCAACATGCAACTTTTTCCCATACAGAATAATATCGGTTGTATGCTTCACTGTCCCACATTTCTCTTCGTGGCGTCTCCTCCGTTTTCAGAACACAAGATGGATGTCAGAGAAAAGTCAGTGTAAAGGGGATACAGGCATGAATAGATACACGGAGACCATCCTGTTCACTACTTCAATATCAAACGATGATCCTGTTGTAGTTTTAATTTAACTAAAACTCTAAATGATCCAACACGGTTCTGCTGTATTAATTACACAAGCAGATGGAAAAAAAACATTTGTTAGCAATTATTTACAGTCCGAATGTCCGCAAATGCCTCATGTTCCAATCGGTGGTAATAACTTCATCCAAGTTTCTTCAAGAGGTCTACAGCCTCCTTATGGACCTGCAAAGGAACAAATATACTGTAAATCTACCGAGTATGTTCACACCAGCATGTACGATTCATGCATCCTTAAGGTCTTTCAACATCTTCCTCACAGAACTATATTACATCTGGGTTGAGTTGTTGTGAAAACAGTAAATCAAACGGTAGTAGTCTTAATGTACGTACCTCTTTGTCTTCCAGTGTGTGAGCAGGGTACTCTCTAGCTTTGGTCAGATAGAGCAGTGCTTTCTCTTTGTCTTTCATGCCCATGTAGGTCTTCCCAAGCATTAGCAGGTTTTTACTGTAGAAGTTGGGATCAACTGACACACAGAAATCTATGTTAGTCGAATGCATTTTAAACCTTTAAAGAAACCATTTGCAAGCTTCAGCCAACTCAAGTTTAGCAGTTTTTCAGTTAATAAATGCCTCAGGGACTTTATGATATACTGTGTTTTACCATCTTCAGCTTTCAGGAAGAACTCCAAAGCCTGAGAGGAGCAGAAAAACACATGTGAAGATGTTGTTCATCTCTCCAAGCTCAAACTAAGAAGTGACAAATAACTGGTCATTTCAGCCTGAAGCTGTTTTAACAGGCAGGTGTGCAGTTAGTAGAAAAAACAAAGGCAGAGAGCGATATAGACCGAGCAGTCCTCACCTCCTCATATGTGGACATGGGTGGTGATGAAAAAATGACAGCCGCCACTTTGCGTTGATACCAAGGCAGCTCAGCAAAAGCAAAGCACCTAAGAGAGAGAAGATTTCCCTGAATAATAAAGCCTTAGTGACTTAAAGCTCTAATAATATATAATAGAATTACTTGGCACAATAGCAACAACTGTAGTCTGTCACATTTTTTACCCTGCTAACCTCTAGTGGTGAACAAGTGGAAGTGCAACACCATTGACAAGTGCAGTTTTTGCTCCAAAACAGCAAAAATATGATTTCCCCTCTGAAAGAATACACGGTACAGATTTGCATCTTTAAGACTCATGCACACACTGTTTCAATCCAGCCAAACTGGTTTATATCCATGTTTGATTTTGATGTGTACTGAACTTTCAGATGCCCCTGAAGCAGCTGTGTTGAAGAAAAACATTTCACACCTTTTGTTTGCTACAGTAAAAAAAAAAAACTCACCAGTGGCCCAAAATATGTAACGAAGTGGCATCTTTGGGATTGAGCTCAACGGCTCGCTGGAGAAAAAGCGACATGTTTCAATTCAGAATACAGTTAAAATGTGACACAATGATAATATGACATTGACCCAGATGCCCTCTCACCTCTAGATGTTCCCTGATGATGTAGGAATTTCCAATTTTCACCTTAACTCCCTCGTATTCCCCGACATCACTGAGAGATACTGCATACCACTGTGTCAGGAAAGGAAGAGTTTGGTCAACTTTTAAAGCTCTTTTCAAAAACACTGCCCTGTGTCGTAATGTGTTGTTAAACTTGGCAACACCCTGCAGGTGCAAATGGATGCAAACTGTTTGTTTTTTTTGTGGTTGTCATGGATACTCATGATAAAAGCCCCAAAGACAAGGACATCGTGACACACAGATTATTGGATTAGATTAGATTATGTGGTTGGAAACATGTCTTGTTCGGAATTCTGTATTGTTTGTATATTTGTTGTTTTTCCATTGTGGGATATCTCCTGGAACTTTATGTTTATGTTTGGTTGATATTTATGTATAGTGCTGTTAGATGATGGTGGGTTAACCTGTCGGAATATTTTTTTTTGCTGTTAGTTAATGTGTTAATGTGTATCTCTCACTGATAAAGCAGACGTGATGGAGGTGGATCAGTAGTGCCTCCTCAATAGAATCAGTGTCTTACTTTGTGCGCTGCGAAACACTTCTCATCCTTCTCCAGCGCTTTCTTTGCATATTCAAAGCCCTCAAATATCAGCTGCTTCTTCCGTTCGGCCTCCATGTTGGGCAGGAGGGACATGTCACGAGAAGCCCGGGCCAGCCTCCAAAGGAACTCTGCGTCATCGCTGGATGGATGGAAACAAAATCACAACTTGAACTCACAATGTGTATTAAATGTTCAACTTTGGTGCTGTCTAGGGATACAAAAAGACACTCTGGCAGAGGGCAATGCACTCAATTTACAATAAAAAAATGAGCAGGGATAAAAAATATCAAATAAATAATACAATGTACCAATACAGGGTACATTCTGATAACTTATCGTGAGAACAGAAGGAGAAAATATGAAAAGAGAACAGAGAACAGTTGGTTGTTGTTATGGCCACAGTGTGATTGAACTCTGTCCTTACCTGTCCTTGTACTGCAGCAGCAGCTGGTACAGCTTCTCTGTTTCTGCACAGCTGTACAAGTAGTCGGCTTGCTCCAAAACCTCACCTGCATAGACACAAACACAACAGCAAGATCAGCCAGAAAAGGTTTTAGGTCCTAATTCACTAGGCTAAACCTCAACTCTGTCTTTCTCATCTTCCTTCACTCTGTCCTTAAAGTGCTCAGTGAACAAACTCAAGTATGTGTTTATCAAAAGGTATAATATGCAAGAATTACCTAAAAAAAAACAATGTATAGACTGATACAAAAATAATCCCTCTCAATCATCACTTATGACCCATTAGCAGTGTTTGGTGGTGTCTGTATTTACAGAGACCCTGCCCTTTGCCTCTACTTTCTTCTGGGTTCGAGACTCTTCTGGGCTTCAGCAACCCGCAGTAACCCCCAGCCAATAACAGCACAGGTTTGTTTTCCAAAATATGTACTTTAATGATTCCTCACATCTAAGCACAGTGTGCCAACTACCTTTTTCCAAAGCGTAGACCACAGCTGAACTCTGCGCTCTGTGATAAACTCCATAACCTAGATAGGATAGTGCAGGAAGCCCCAGGAGGAGTGCAGCTCTCCCACCCTGTACACAAGAAAGGAAGGGACATAAAGACACAATAAGGAAACATATGCAGGGGACTACTTCACAGAGTAAAGTAAAGTGAAAGTAAAATTTAAGTAGTATTTAAGTAGTTTTCTTAGTAAAGAAAATGTCTGGCTGATGGCTACTATTTTCAATGATCAGTCTCAGTTGACCTAAGGTAACCTGACACCTCCAGAGAAGCAGCATGGAGGCATCAGGTCATGGCACATAGTTTGAATTGGACTATGATATACAGCTGCACCATTGTTCTTCCAAAGTATGAATTCTGTGAGGAAGCCAAAGTAGTATGCAAAAGTGAAAGATAACCACACTGTCCAATGAGTATTATAAAAGTCATAGTTATTTACAGTCAGAGCAGTGGCAGCAGTCCTTCTTAGAGGTGTCCAGTAGTGCAGGTTTGTCCCTCTGATTCTGACACCTTTTCCACCAAGTGCTGACAGTGAAGTCCTGCTGACACATCGACCTAGCACTATTCCAGCCATTGTGTCAAAGCCCAAACGCTCACTGATCAGGAATTAACCATCACACCTCAAACTAAAGCTCACAGGCTGCTCAGCAAATACACAACAAGGAACATTCAAGAGCACGAACACAAAACGTTACAAAAAGGACAATAATTTGGGATGTTTGTCTCTTGACTAACACCAACACCTAGGTTAAATTTGATTGTATAGTTTGCCTTAAAACTGTTACATGTGTAGTTAAATTTTAACTCATATTTATTTGTTTATTTGTTTTGCACAATTTAAGACTATACAACATAACAAAAAATAAATAAATAATAATATACAGTGCAGGAAGAGGCAAAAAACCCACTGGGCTTATCTGAAGCCTCCACCTAGAGACAAGATTAATATAAAGAAATAATATGACTACATAATAGTGATAACAAACAATTAGGACAAGATATATATAATAACAACAATAACAATACAGTAAATATATAAAAAAAAACAAATGTGTGTGTGTGTGTGTGTGTGTTGGGTGGAGGTGTATGGTTAGTGTTTGTGAGGAGGTTATATATTTAAATATCTATAAAGGCTTCTGGGCAATCGTAACCAAACAACATTGTGAGTGGGAAAAAATAAAAAACATAAAAACAGATACATGGACAACATGGGGAAAAGCAATTACAAGACAGCAACTCATATTTACAATACATCTAGAAGTTGTATCCTTAATATTTTCTAATTCCTATTTTTCCACTTTAAGACCGTCGTTTAGCACAACCTCAGTATGTCACATTGCATGTCACCACACATTGAACTGAAACTGAAATACCATAGAGCAGATCAAACCCTTAAGCTAACACCGGACATTATATGAAATATGAAATAGTCAATATGATTAAGCTATATTATAAGTAATGAATTGGTATTCTGGATTGATAACAAATTTATATTTTGATAAGGATAATTATATCAGTAATTGATTTATATTTCTGTATGACACAGATTAAAGGTAATAATTATATTTAGAATAATTATAAATAATAATTATAGTTAGACAAATTCAGGTAAATTTAATTAGAGTATATGTATGGCTGAATAAGGAAGCTGGTTAATAATTAATAATTGACTTATGGAGAAGGGGTGGGATTAAATAAGTTTGTACTTCTTCTCACTCTTTTTCGAATATGTAAATCAAGGCATCAAGTGTTTGACAATTTATTTTTCTTACGCTTTTCATTGTATGTAAATACTATTTGTTTCTGACTGTCCACTTGTTGGTATGATCAGTCTTTTTCTTTATTTTGTTCTTTGTATTCTACATGTTCGAAATACATTTTGAAATGAAATGAAATTAAGTTTTTTATCGTCTAAAAGGGGCAAAAATAAATAAATTCATGCTCTAACATCTAGATGAACATATACATCTAACATATCTAACATGAAACAGTGATGTTTTAATGTTAATTAGCTTTCACAGCATCTTAAATTGTGAACATTAAATGACTGCTTCGACATGTATTTCTTGAATGCACCCCGGAAGAGTCTGTCCCACCACATATGTAGTCGTGACAGAAACAACCAAACTCCTGAGAGTTCCGCCCTAATTTTACCCTGCTCATTGTACCGCACACTGTTACTAAAATGCTTTAATTGCATTTTAGCACAAATATACCAGACACGCATAACTTAAGCATAACTTAAGCGACCAGCTGTAGTTATCTAGGTGAGTTCTAGTTAACCAGCCAGCTGAGCTCTGCGGAGAGTCGGCCCCTCCCTCTGGTTGCTCAGCTGCTCCTGTCACATAAACGTTACGTATATTCATGTATGACCACCAGAGACACGACAAAATTGTATTTTTTTCAACAACTAAACAGGTAAATAAGTTTTAAACTCACATGAGTGAATAATATGTGTGATTAATGTGTAAACTGTGCAGGTTTGGTAGTAGTTTTGGTGCTCCAGCCGTTGCCACACCCACCAACTGTCACTAACTGTCATGTCTAAATTAACTAAAGGCTAAACCCAAGCTTTGTTTTTCACTCTATTATTATCAGTATACACTTTTACATTGTTGTCTTTAGTTCCGTTTTAATACAGGCTCTCCAGACACTGTTGTGTTGTGTTAAATAACGTTATAGTCTGTGATAACCGCTTAAACACAGGTAACGGTCGACTAACGGTAGACTAACGGTAGACTAACGGTTGACTAACCATCGACTAACGGAAGCTAACGGTTACATTAGTAAAAGTCACAACACACCATAGCAACCTGCCATCACTCCTACAATAACTAACACAGCACATGTAACAGGGCTGGAAATTAACTTTTTAGTCCACCTGCCACTGTGGCTGCTGGATCACAAACTCTACCAGCCTCTCAATAGAGTATATAGTCATATAGTAATATAGTAATAGAGTATCGTTGTGTTTCTTTGGCTGGTGAGTGAAGCAAACCAAGCAGCCACCAGCATGTTTTACCAGCATGTGGCTGGTGTCTGGAGCTAATTTCCAACCCTGGCATGAAGGCTAGTTTTTAACGTTACCAGTGATGTAATGTAACTAATTACATTTACTCAAGTAACATTAAACGTTACTTGTACTTTACTCAAGTATTTCCATTTCATGCAACTTCATGCTTCTACTAACAGATACATCTCAGATAATAATGCACACAGTGCACTTTCATAGACTAAGCTACTGGAGTTACCCTGCACTATATTCACTTTTAACAGTCTCTTCTGCACTATAGTCACTTTTAACAGTCTCTTCTGCACTATAGTCACTTTTAACAGTCTCTTCTGTACAATATTCACTTTTAACAGTCTCTTCTGCACTATAGTCACTTTTAACAGTCTCTTCTGCACTATATTCACTTTTAACAGTCTCTTCTGTACAATATTCACTTTTAACAGTCTCTTCTGCACTATATTCACTTTTTTAATAGTCGTGTATCACAGCTGTTACCCTGCACTATATTCACTTTTTTAATAGTCGTGTATCACAGCTGTTACCCTGCACTATATTCACTTTTAACAGTTTTCTTCATCTCCTTGTATTTTTATATCTGGTATATTTTTTTTGTATTTTGCTCTACTAACTTTTTTACTGCCTTTTTACTAACATGTTTTACACTATAGAACTGTGATGCTGGAAACTTGAATTTCCCTCGGGATCAATACAGTTACTATCTATCTATCTATCTATCTATCTATCTATCTATCTATCTATCTATCTATCTCAGAGATAAATATTGGACTTTTTTTTTTTTTTACTTTTTTCTAACTATATTTATCCATCAGCTTCAGTTACTTTTCAGAATACAGTTTTTCTTACCCTTCCTGTCCAGTGAAAAACAATTAATCTAAATGTTTGTGATGAACTGAAGGTTGCAGTGTTCCTTTATAGGTTGAGAAAATTCTCTCTCTTCTTAAGCTAAATCTTCTTTCGGCTACAGCGGATCATCTGTTTCCATCTCTTCTCGTCCTCTGCATCTTCCTCTGTCGCACCGACATGTCCTCCATCACCACATCTATAAACATCCTCTTTGGCCTCTTTTCCTCTTGACTGGCAGCTCCGCCCTCAGCATCCTTCTCTCGATATACCCGGCATCTCTCCTTTGCACATGTCCAAAACCACTCCACCCACTCCATCCTGCCTGCGCTCTCTTCTTCACCTCTCTTTCGCACTCCTCGTTACTTTAAACAGTTGACCCCAAGTATTTAAACTCGTCTACCTTTGCCATCTCTACTCCTTGCATCGTCACCATTCCTCTGTCCACCCTCTCATTCACACAAATGTTTTCCGTTTTTGCTGACTTTCATTCCTCTTCTCTCCAGTGCGCACCCCCACCCCCTCAGGCTCTCCTCAACCTGCTCCCTACTCTCACTACAGATCACAATGTCATCCACAAACATCATAGTCCACGGAGACTCCTGCCTGACTATTTATTCTTGAAAATCTGTACCTGTACACCTCTTCTCCACTCTCCAGACATCCTCTCACTTTCTAAGATTGTGTTAAACAGTCTAGTAAAATTCTCTGAGATCTCCATGCCTCCGCAGGTATATCATCTGGACCAACCGCCTTTCCGCTCTTCATCCTCTTCATAGCTACTCCCACTTCATCCTTCCTAATCCACCGCACTTACTGATTCGCAATCCACACATCAGCCAACCTTCTCTCTCTCATTTTCTTCGTTCATCAGCCCCTCAAAGTACTCCTTCCACCTTCTCAACACACTCTCCTCGCTTGTCAGCATATTTCCATCTCTATCCTTGATCACCCTAACCTGCTGCACCTCCTTTCCATCTCGACCCGTCTGTCTAGCCAACTAACCAAGTCTTCCTCTCCTTCCTTAGTGTCCAATCTCTCATACAACTTGTAATACACCTTTTCCTTAGCCTGCGCCACCTCTCCCTTCGCCACATCTCCTTATACTCCTGTCTACTTTCTTCATCTTTCTGGCTATCCCACTTCTTCTTTGCCAACCTCTTCCTCTGTATACATTCCTGTGCTTCCTCATTCCACCACCAAGTCTCCTAGTCTTCCTTCCTCTGTCCAGATGACACACCGCGTACCTTCCTAGCTGTCTGCCTCACCACTGCAGTAGTTGCCCAGCCATCCGGCAACTCTTCTCTGCCACCCAGCGCCTATCTTAACTCATCCCTGAACTCCGCACAACAGTCTTCCTTCTTCAACTGCCACCATTTGATCCTTGGCTCTGCCTTCCCTCTCTTCCTCTTCTTAATCTCCTAAATCATCCCACAGATCACCATCCGATGCTGCCTAGCTACATACTGCCCTGCCACCACTTTGCTTCTCCAATCTCTTTCAGGTTGCACCTCCTGCATAAGATTTAGTCCACCTGTATGCACCTTCCTCCACTCACACATTATAATCTCATAGAATATGATGCATTGCTGTAAATTAAACTACCCAACAGTATATAAAGGAGTTAAAATTAGCACAACCCACACACATTAATGCAGCAGTAATATTAAATCCAGAGACATCAGATGTAATTGCAAAACACTGGCAGTGAACATTTTACTGCAAAATGACTACTTTTACTATTTAATTTAAGTACATTTTGCTGATAATACTTACATACTTTTACTTAAGTAAGGTTTGGAATGCAGGGTTTTTACTTGTAGTGGAGTATTTTCACAGTGTGGTATTTGTACTTTTACTTAAGTAAAGGATCTGAATGCTTCTTCCACTACTTGTTATTACTAAGAAGCGCTGCTTGTACAATATCCAGCTGTGAAAGAAGTACTAAGATTAGCTAATTAACTTGATTTAAAAGTACCAATACCACTATGTAAAAATACTCCATGATAGGTCACAAGTCCTGCATTCAAACTTTTAATTGAGTTAAAGCAGTGTCGCTGAAAGAGACTGAGTAAAAGTACAGAAGTAGTTTTAAGCAAATACATCTTAAGTATCACTTAAAGTGGTCATTATGCTGAGTGGCCCTTGTCAATGAAGTACAGAAAGTACAATATTTCCCTCTGAAATGTAGTGGAGTAGAAGGAAAAAGTAGCAAAAAATGCAAATATTTAAATAAAGTACAGATACCTTGAGTAAATGTACTAATCACTCTCATTTCAGACAATCTTTACTGATTAACTGTTGTGAATCTGATCATCTTAGTACAACCAGCTGCCATGGCCTCAGGCGGGGCCTCAGTGCCACCAGCCACCCATTATGCCACCAAGGTGGAGCTGACCATCTCCTGTGAGAACCTCATGGACATGGACGTCTTCTCTAAGTCTGACCCCCTGTGTGCCTTGTACATCAATACCTCAGGCTCCCACTGGTATGAGGTCTGTATAGGTCACGGAGGGGATATGTTATGGATATGAGTTAAATACTTATTTTGAATAAGCAACTTATATAAACCTTTAGATCTAACACAGATGTACCTGAATGCATTGTTGGCACAGTAGCTGATGGTGTCCCCTGTTATATATTTCAGTGTATGTATTGGGCTTCTGATTTAATGTATGTTATGTGACATTATGTTAGATTATATGTATGTTTTTTCTTTGTGAATCAGTTTGGACGCACAGAGATGATCCTGAACTGCCTGAATCCAAAGTTCGCCAAGAAGTTTGTGATGGACTACTATTTCGAGATGGTGCAGAGGCTGAGGTTTTGCGTGTATGATATTGACAATAACACCTATGACCTGGGTGATGATGACTTTCTGGGGGAGCTTGAATGTACCCTGGGCCAGGTGAGCTTCACCTTGTACAATTGTGAAAGAAAACTTTAGGCGTTCAGCCACCTTTTCATTGTTCTGTGACACTGCCAGTGTTTTGTGTCCAGATTGTTTCTAGCAGGCAGATGACTCGATCTCTATTGCTGAAGAACAAGGCGCCGGCAGGTCGTGGGACCATCACAGTGAGTGGACTCTTTTTCTCTTTTCTAAAAGATATGATACGCTTTGTGGCACTCTGTGGACATAGACACACTGGACAGGACGGCTGCAATGTGCTCAGGCAGTCGAGACACAAGTTTATCAGATTGACAGTTTCCATAATAACTGTTGTTTTATGCACAAAGCTCCAATCTATGCCTTCGTGGGTGGTAATGTGGTCAAAACAAGCATGCACAGTTTTTTAAATGTTGTATATGGTTAAAATTATAGAGGCTTATTGGAGGCTTGATACTGTACCAACTGTAATTTATCTTGAGATGTGATCATAGCAAATAACCAGGATCTTAGCACTCTGTGGTATTAGACAGATTGCATAACTGCATCTGGTGTTGGTTATAGTGACCTGCTTTAAGATAAGATAAGATAAGATGAACCTTTATTAATCCCCGGAGGGAAATTCAGGTGTCAAAGCAGCAACATCAGCAAACAGAGTGAATCACAGGAGAGGTAAAGGTATACAAAAATTATAAAGACAATAATAGAGACATAAAAGATACAGAGTGAATGGGTGAACATAGTGTGTACAGTCCGTCAATAAATAAATGGCGCTTTGTGTTGTGCCGAGGGGGGATGAGTCTGTG
The DNA here is from genome assembly GCF_015220745.1 of Sebastes umbrosus. Classification (NCBI taxonomy): domain Eukaryota; kingdom Metazoa; phylum Chordata; class Actinopteri; order Perciformes; family Sebastidae; genus Sebastes; species Sebastes umbrosus. The sequence continues at coordinate 22,085,383 of NC_051289.1, forward strand.
GCTGAAGGTGCTCCTCATCTTGACTAGCTCATCATGTAGGGGGTGGGAGATTTGTATTGATTTGAGATATTGGTATTGATTTGATTAGTATAATATGTTTATGTTGTTACATGTTTAATATATCAGTGTTTCTGTGTACTAGCTGTAAAAACAAATATCCCTCTGGGACAATAAATCTAAATGTAATGTAGTTTAAGCGGCCACAGCTGGGTTATAAAACACAAACATGCTTTGTGCTGTTTACTGATGTGAATTTATACAATTTCTGGGTTTGAAAAGACAAGCAAATTAAAAGAAATATCCTTCACTGTCCTACAAAGACCTTTAATTTCTTTCTTTTTTTTTCAAATAGATCTGTGCTGAAGAGATAACAGACACCCGAGTGGCAAACCTTGAGGTGTCGGCCCGCAGGCTGGACAAAAAGGTAACGAAGGTCATTTTAAATAGTTGGTTCTGACATTGGGGTTTACCTGCCCGTTAAGTGCTGTAAATTATTAATTGGATGTGGTTGTCCAGTTTCTGTGGTGGTCCGACCCTTTCCTGGAATTCTTCAAGCAAACAGAAACTGGATGGCAGCTGGCTCACAGGACAGAGGTAAACAGATTTACCATCAACTCATTCCTCTGCTTGCATAGAATTATTATTGACTTGTGGCTCATTTTAACCCGTTCACGTAGGTGGTCAGCAACAACCTAAACCCAATATGGAGGCCTTTCCGCATCTCATTGCGATCTCTCTGTGGAGGAGATGTGGAGAGACCTGTAAAGGTAATTTTGTTAACCATTTTAGTTATTTATCTCCGTTAAAAAGCCCTGTAAAATGCAGCCCATTAACACAACCTGTTCTCTTAACAGTAGATTTCTTTTGGTCCTTTTTATATTTTTTAGATCAGCTTGATTGACCATACTACTCTAACATACTAATGATTCATCTTGTAATTGCATTTTCTTTTCAAACTCCCAAACTTAAAAAAAGCTGCGACCCAGCTGGATAAGGGATGTGTGTGTGTGCACGGTTCATGACGTCCCCAGCTGAAGGTGTGCATTTTTGCATTTCTTTTTCCTCAATTCAGTTACTCCCATTTAATTTACTTAATGTATTTACATCAATAACCAAGAATGAAATGTGATTGATTATTTGTGCATGTGAGATGTGGCCTTTATAATTTATTGTAGGGTTAGATTGATATTGGACCGAGTGTGTACTGAATATGTGATGAAGCTTCCTTGCTGAACACAAATAGTGAATACTGTATGTTTACATTATGTGTATGTCACATAGAAACTTACCAATATAGGGGGATTGTCCTCAGTAGTCTAAAAAAAAGACGTGCTATCTAAATCCCATTTCAATTTAAATGTTTGCACGCTGACAAAACAAACATTTCTTACCACACAATACTTATTAATATTGCTTTTTAATTAAAATGGAAACATATGTTAAGATGACAATCAGCAAACATGTTCGTAATGGCTTTATCAACCTTAATTTATTCATCCTGTTTTGATGCTTAGTTAGTCTCTGAATATATTATGGGGTGGCTTTATTTTGTCACCCACTAGAGGAAATCTCTCTCCGTTTGTCTTCAGGTTGACTGTTACGACCACCACGTTAACGGCTCCCATGACCTTATTGGGTCCTTTAAAGCCACACTGGCGGAGATGCAATTGGGAACACACATTTCCCCGGTGAGACTCATGTGTGTGTGTGTGTGTGTTTGATTCCAGCTCTACCAATAAAAAAACTGTTCTTTTTTATTTTAACCAGCATAAATATGACTTGTGTTCTCACTTGCAGGCTGAATTTGAGTGCATTTCCCCAAAAAAGCTAAGGAAGAAAAACTATAAAAACTCTGGGGTCGTTTGCGTCAAGAACTGCCAGGTAATGATATAGAAATTAGGACATTTAAGACATCCGACTCTACCTTGATTTCAGTATATTTTCTCTCACTGAGCAACTGCATCTTCTCATTCAATTTTAAACAACCAGTAACACCTCTTGTTGACTCTTACATACGTGCCCACTCTTACTGTTTTTTATTACATCACTACAGTATATACATTGTACACTGCTGCACACAGTTAACATCATGTTTACTCTTTCAGGTGGTGAAGGAGTATACCTTCCTGGATTACATTATGGGAGGTTGTCAAATCAACTTCACTGTGAGTTTGAAAATATCAAGACACAAGCTATTATGACTTTGATACTTTTATTTATGTTCAATTTTTTATTCAGCGGTATGGCTGCAACTAACAATTATTTTCATTGTTGATTATTCTGTTGATTATTTTCGTTATTAATCAATTCGTTGTTTGATCTTTAAAATGTCAGAAAATGGTGAAAAATGTCCATCAGTGTTTCCAAAAGCCCAAGATGACGTTCCTCAAATGTCTTGTTGTCCGCAACGATATTGACACAAAGATATTCAGTTTACTGTCGTAGAGGAGTAAAGAAACACAAAGTATTCACATTTAAGAAGCTGCAATCAGAGAATTTTGTTTTTCTTAAAGAATTACTCAAATCATTTAATCGATTTTTTAAAATAGTTGGCGATTGATTTAACAGTTGACAACTAATTGATTAATTGTGGCTCTAATCAGCAGACCACACATACTGACTGACTGCTGTCTTATAAGTCAAATTTATTGTTTTATTTAGACACTTGCAGAAGCTCAGTATATACTGTATTGCATTTGGTCAATGAGCAGCTCCTCATATATTGATCCTAAATCCTCTCTCGGACCCCGGCCAGATTGCCATCGACTTCACAGGCTCCAACGGGGATCCCAGCTCTCCACAGTCCCTCCACTATATCAACCCTGAAGGCTACAATGAATACCTGACAGCCATCCAGGCAGTGGGCAATGTCATCCAGGACTATGACAGGTAAACGCTGCTTCATCCTACATTATCTTACCACCCAGAGTTAAGACAGGCAGGTGTAACTTGTCATTTACTAACTTCTGATTTGAAAACTTCTATCGAATAAAGTTTACTCGGTTAGTTAGTTTTACAGCTTTAATCAAGTGATCTTGTGCCTTGTGTAATGTGTAATGTGTCATTGATGTTAAACCTGCCTGTATTTGTTCTGTCTTTCTGTGTAGTAACAAGATGTTCCCGGTCTTTGGCTTCGGAGCCAAACTCCCTCCCTCCTGGCATGTACGAAACAATTCTAGAAAACCTTTAAAAACAGACAGACTTGACATCAGACATGAATGACACTGTAGACAAGCACACTGTGCTTTCACATTTATCCCATTCATTTCCTCGAGCTGTTTGAAATCCTGCCATGTACAGTAAATCAAAGATGTTTGATTTTATAGTGAAGTCTCAAACTGGTCTTACCAGGAGGATATGAATAATAGATTTATAGAAGATAATGTGTCTATTCATAGTGACCTTTCCTATGTCTAACTGTAGACTCTATGAGCTGTGAAATCAGCACAACGACCAAAGTAGGGTTTAAAAATGTGTGATATGTTCCCATTTTAAGGGTGATATTGTGATATAATTGTCACTGACCTGACTGGCAGTGTAACATACTTTCAAAACAGCTTACTTGGTGGTCTCTTTGTGATTTTGATTTGTGTCAGCCATCAAATCTTTTGTATAACTGTATAATATCAGAATAATGTGTGACAGTGTTTTTCTGTTCCATTTTTTAAATTCAAGTTGGTGTAAAATTGTCATGGACTGTATTCTAAAGCTTTCATATATTCATCTGTCTATGAATCATGCTTCCAGGTTTCCCATGAGTTTCCTATCAACTTCAATCCAGCAAATCCGTTCTGCGCAGGTAAGTCTAACTTTGTTACAAGATTGTGTTTGGTTGTTAAAAGTTGTCCCGTAATGCGTCAGTGGTGCTGCCTTATACTCTACTCATACTGTATGTGTGTGTGCGTGTGTGTGTTGCAGGCATAGAGGGTGTGGTGCAGGCCTACCAGCAGTGTCTGCCCCAGTTGAAGCTCTGGGGCCCCACCAACTTCGCTCCGATTATCAACCATGTAGCCTGCTTCGCCAGACAAGCTCTCCGGCAGAATATAGCCTCAGTAAGCAGCCACATTCTTTTCTCGAAAGAAAAATAATCAATCTCAGGACATTCCTCAATCAATAGTTATTAGATTCAGTTTTGAGAGGGAAAAACTGAAACTTTTGACAATTAATAGGTAATACCTGTTGTTTTTTCTTCTAGTCCATGAGATAATATCAAACTGATGTTTTACTGCTTTTGTTCCCTTTACCACTGAAGCATGTTTTTGTTTTTAAGAAACAGAGTTCATCTTGCATATTTTCATAGTTTCACTTTTTGAGACCGCGATACCTTGACATGTCATGTTATTTCAAAAATGTTTTCCATCAAAACAATATTTGATATATTGGGTCAAATCTAATTCATAAAAACAAACTTGCACTGTTGCTTATATAAATGTCCTATTATAAGATTCAGTGATGTTTTTGTCATTAGTAATAAAAATAAATGTTGTTCAGTCAGGCTGTGTCCTAATGGCAACCGAAGCAAACTGGAAATTAAAAAAGATATTACAAGATCTAGGAATAAAATAATATTGTAATACTTGATACTTGTATACTTAATATCTGACATTGTCTGATTGGTTTCCTCTCTCCATCTGCAGCAATACTTTGTGCTGCTCATCATCACAGATGGAGTGATCACAGACATGTACCAGACACGCACGGCCATAGTGGAGGCCTCCCGTCTGCCCATGTCTATCATCATTGTTGGAGTGGGGGGGGCGGACTTCAGCGAAATGGAGTTCCTTGACAGTGATGACAAATTGCTGAGTTCGCCCAGAGGTGATGTCGCCTCAAGAGACATCGTCCAGTTTGTGCCCTTCAGAGATTTCCAAGTAAGCAGCAGCCGATACCTTTATACTGCCGTAACAGAGTTATTATATGTACATACAGTATAAGGGTTTTTTAAAGGAACAGTGTGTAACATTTTAAGGGATCTATTGCAGGAAATGGAATATAATATTCTTAAATATGTTTTCATTAGTGTATAATCACCTGAAACTAAGAATCATTGTGTTTTCGTTAGCTTAGAATGAGCCCTTCATATCTACATAAGGAGCAAGTCCTCTTCACAGAGTCCTCATTTTTTCTACAGTGGTCCAATCCCAACGTCCACACTCACGGACGCACAGACTTTGAGGCGCGTTCCCGCAAAGTCTGTGAGGGTTTAGGGCAGCCCCACTGTCAAATCGTCAGTTCTTAAGGGCTCTCTCGCAGACATTTTGAGCCCTTTATGAACACTTTCCATAAGTCCGCATTTCTGCAGACTTTGCTTGAGGGAATTACCCACAATTCATAGCTTTGTGATGTTAAACACAGGGTTACCAAGGGAAGCCTGAAGGCGTTAAAGAAAAAAAAGGTAAACTTAGAGGACGGCACACGGGTGTTCAGCCTGGCATATTTACATTTACACAGAAACATTAACATTAAGGACTTAAGATGGTCCATAAAAAAACACATGAAATCAGAGGAATGCAAGCATTACACTACACACCTGGTTCATTCATCAACCAGTTCTTTTAATTTTGCTTAATGATGCTGTTTTAACAAAAACAAGTGAATTGATTATTTGACAATAAGGCTACCTCACGTCTCGTAAGGCCAGAGCCTGGAATAGCTGCGTTCAAATCAGGGAGTAAAGAACATAAAATAAAAACCCACAATTGGCGTAGTCAAGGTAACGTGATGTGTTGCCACAAAGTGCTGTCCCATTCGTATTTATACCATTTCAAGCCCTTGCAGCCTCTCACACTCAACCATTTACGAGGTGATGTCAGTTAAGACCCTGAGGGATCAGGGCTTAAGGCCTTTGGGGGGACATTGGGATTGGGCCAGTAGCCAAAAATGGACAAACCAAACTCTGGCTCTAGAGAGAGCCTCTCACGTTGTTACGTTACCTGAAGGCCACCGTAGTTCTCCGACACGCTTGTGAAACTGCGGTAACTTGAGCCGCAGAGTGCAATACCGTGGTACCGCCAGCTGCCGTCTAACTTCCGTTGCTCCTAAATAACGTGTTATTATGGTATGGACGGCCTCTGAGCGAGCGGCGTTACCACGGTTTTTAACTCGGTGGCTCACGTTACTGCAGTCTTGGAAAGGGAGGAGTGAGTGGAGGGGTACTCCGGTGGTTTCAATCTGCATCCACATCACTAGATGCCGCCAAATCCAACACACTGTACCTTTAATTAGAGAATATTTCATAATCCAATATCACTTAGTATAACAGGTGTTTACTGATTTGGAAGTTAATGTAATATATATAAAATCACACATTACACAATTCAGTTTTATGTTACCTTTGTTCATTTTTATTTTATTTTATTTTTAGACAGCTGCTCCTATACTGCCCCTACCTGCTAATCGCTCTTCACATTAATGCACCACCACCCTGCCCAGCTGTGCTATTGACAGCTCATGCTGATCAGTGAAATCAAAGGAAGGCTAGAGAGAAGGCAGGCACACTTTAGTGTTAGCAAGCATGGTCCCAAACATGGCTAAGACTGGCGTTTATTCTTGTAACATTGTCATTGCAGGGAAACAGCGTGGCCCTCGCCCAGAGCGTCCTGGCAGAGCTGCCTGATCAAGTGTCCTCCTTCTTCAATTCTTTCAAGCTGAAACCCCCTAATCTATTCGGTGTTCCTGACCCATCCTAGAAAGGTGGGTTAAAGCAACCCAAATACCTCATATTAACTATTTATCTGCATCTCCTGCACCCTTTTTCTGCTTTTAGTGTATGGAATGGCACAAATAAATGCCAAGAAATGCATGTGGCTATATATAAAATTAATAATAGTGCATGTAACACCTGCAAGAATATGTTAATAATGTTTGCTTTGTTGATTAAATGCCATTATTTCTCTTTCTTCTCCCTGTATTACCTCCTCTCTGTTGTTACGTTGCACAATCTCTCAGTACTATAAACCATATTTCTTAAGAGACACGTTTAGCGTTTTAATCTTCAAATCATCTGAGATAGCAGTAGGCTCATAAAGTGCCTGGTGTGTTTTCTGTCCGTCCAGGCAGTGAGCTGGGAAAGGCTGGACAGGTTGTGTCAGCACCACCACCATCACACTGATGAGACACTGTTCCTCCTGGTTGCCTCTGTACATGCAAGCAGAGTTTAACTAATAAAGCGCTTTGAGTGATCGGAAGACTAGAAAAAGCGCTATATAAAAGCAAGTCCAAAAAAACTAATGTATAAGATGGTGTAATTTTGAGCGTGATGTTAATTAAGTACTAAGTTTGAGCCTGATACTGAGTGTTTAATGGAGCATGGTGACTGAATTTGAGGGAACGTGTGTACCCATAAAAAGTGTAATCCCAGTTACAGCTATTGTAACACATAATTAAATAGATATACAAGCATCTAATGCACCCGACTGTGAAAGGAATGTGTTGCCAAATGTATGTTTTTTCACTTGCATCAGTGTTGTCATATGATTTATGTTCACCTCAAAGACCATGAACTGTTACCACAAAGAGTTTTGCCTCTCCTGGCAATGTGGTGATATTCTGATGAGAGAAACTTTATGTCACAACTGGCAGACATAAATCACATCACAGTCCAGTAAGCTATATTTAAGTTTGTATCTAGCTTGACAACAACATATATTATACAATGTATGCAACTGTCAATAAAAATAACTTACTACCATTGAATGAATGTGTATCTGTAGTCTTTCTCTTATACCAAGACTGTTGGGGGTTCAATTTGGACGGCTGGCAGGAAGAAAGCAACAAGATAATCATAAAACAAATCCTCTGGATTTCACACTTGGAAACATGAATCTGGACGTTGTGTCCATCAACAATGAACGAAGAACAACATCCAAATAGTGTTTTCCTTTGTATTTCCCATATTGTGTTGACAATAATATGCAATGGATAAACAAAATATCACTGGTGTTAAATTTGAGGTAAAAGGCAAAACAAAACGCTTGCCGGTTGAACAAAGTAAAGGGATAATAATAATTATACTAAATATCGTGTATTTGCCATGTTGTTATTGCTTATGACCAATCATTGCCATGACTATACAATGCCCTCCCGCGGTGACCACGAGTAACTACACCTCTGTGTACGTTGATGGTTTTACTTTGAAATAATTAACCGGAAGTGTGAGTGTGCTATAATGTCTGCATTGACGTCACTTTGACTAATTTATCAGTTCCTCTCTGTCGCCACTAGAGGGCAGCAAACACTCGTGATTTTAAATACACACATCAAGTTAGCAACAGGCCATTTATATCTACCAGTTGTTTAACCTGAATAATGTTTATATATTTTCAAGCATTATCAGTTCCTGAGTCTGCCTCCGCGTTGATGCTGGGAGATGTTGATGTGTGTATTTAAAATCAGGAGTGTTTGCTGCCCTCTAGTGGCGACAGAGAGGAACTGATAAATTAGTCAAAGTGACGTCAATGCAGACATTATAACATACTCACACTTCCGGTAAATTATTTCAAAATAAAACCATCAATGTACGCAGAGGTGTAGTTACTCATGTTCACCGCTGGAGGGCAGTGTATATTCATGGCAATGATTGGCCATAAGCAATAATAACATGACAATACAGAACATGTAATGTGTATTTATTTAATGTTAGTGTTTGCAGGGATTATTTTGTACACAAAAAGGAAAAAAACACAACATCCAAAAAATGTTTTTTTTAATATTTCCCATATTGCGTTGTTATATAGACTTTCTCTCAGCACCCGTAACCCTGACTGACTTCCTGCGACCCCTCCTGGGTTGGGAAGTGATGAGTGCATCTCTCTAGTCTGCAGCAGACCGTCGGGTGTCCCACTAACATGAATCGAGCGCACTGACCGGGCAACGCCCACCGCAGACATCGGTTAGCTTGCTGAGCTCTGCTGTCATTCATCTCCTACTGTCATAGCTACCAACATCAAACCTCAGCTCACAGCCAGCTAACAAGGTAGGACATGAAAGACTCCTCCTGACAGTATGTTTACATCCTTAGACATGAAGGTTTCATGAGCTAACGTTACTTCTTACTAACAGGAATGAGATGCTACCTCTGCTGTACTGTTCTTGCATCATGTGACCGAAACAACATAGTTAACGCTAACTAAGTTAACGTTAGAGAGCCGTTAATAACCGTTAGTCTTTAACAGCAAACACAGTGAGTTAACGTTAGAGAGCCGTTAATAACCGTTAGTCTTTGGGACTGCTGCTGTACTGTTAGCTAGCGGAAGTAACGTTATGTAACGTTGGCAACAGCTCGGTCAGTTAGTTTTCGTTCCATTAACGTTACGTCAACTGACTAAATTGACTAACGTAACGTAACGTAACGTAACGTAACGTTAAGTCAGTTGTGTTTATAATGAGCAGACCACATAATACAACGTGATTGGACATGCTAAAGCTTCAGCTAACGTTAGCCGTGTTTGGGCTGGTCTCATCCACACTGGAGAGCTAAACCTCCTCCTCTGTATGTACAGCACCGTGCTACAGCTGAGCTACATGTTAATGAAGCTAAAGGAGACCCAATCTAATCATAAGATATCTTATATAAACACGCTGTACACTTCTATTAACTGTTTATAAACACATGTATCTGCTCCACGTATTAAGGGCGTGTCAACTACCAAACTGTGGACGCTCTGTAAGTTGAGTTAAAGTTAGTTAAACTGGACAAATAAACAATATTAACGTGTATAAATAAGCAGGGATATGGATCAAGTGTTTCACTAAACACAGATGCTGCTCTCAGTGTTAGTCATAGCTCAGTCATAACTAGGAATGACTGTGGGTGTGGTTTATTAAATGTTTCCTTCCATTATTGTAAGACTGTTTATCTGTATTTCTGTATGTCCTGTCTGTATGTAACCCAAATACCTCATATTATCTATTTATCTGCATCTCCTGCACCCTTTTTCTGCTTTTAGTGTATGGAATAGCACAAATAAAAGCTGCTGATTTGGAAGTTAATGTAATATATATAACATCACACATCACACAATTCAGTTTTATGTTACCTTTTCTCATTTTTATTTTATTTTATTTTATTTATCTAGTTTTTGTGACTTTTGTTCACGACAGCTGCTCCTATACTGCCCCTACCTGCTAATTGCTCTTCACATTAATGCACCAGCACCCTGCCCAGCTGTGCTATTGACAGCTCATGCTGATGATCAGTGAAATCAAAGGAAGGCTAGAGAGAAGGCAGGCACACTTTAGTGTTAGCAAGCATGGTCCCAAACATGGCTAAGACTGGCTTCTATTCTTGTAACATTGTCATTGCAGGGAAACAGCGTGGCCCTCGCCCAGAGCGTCCTGGCAGAGCTGCCTGATCAAGTGTCCTCCTTCTTCAATTCTTTCAAGCGGAAACCCCCTAATCTATTCGGTGTTCCTGACCCATCCTAGAAAGGTGGGTTAAATCAACCCAAATACCTCATATTAACTATTTATCTGCATCTCCTGCACCCTTTTTCTGCTTTTAGTGTATGGAATGGCACAAATGAAAGCCAACAAATGCATGTGGCTATATATAGAGTTAATAATAGTGCATGTAACACCTGCAAGAATATGTTAATAATGTTGGCTTTGTTGATTAAATGCCATTATTTCTCTTTCTTCTCCCTGTATTAACTCTTCTCTGTTGTTACGTTGCACAATCTCTCAATACTATAAACCATATTTCTTAAGAGACACGTTTAGCGTCTTAATCTTCAAATCATCTGAGACAGCAGTAGGCTCATATAGTGCCTGGTGTGTTTTCTGTCCGTCCAGGCAGTGAGCTGGGAAAGGCTGGACAGGTTGTTTCATCACCACCACCATCACACTGATGAGACACTGTTCCTCCTAGTTGCCTCTGTACATGCAAGCAGAGTTTAACTAATGTATAAGATGGTGTAATTTTGAGCGTGATGTTAAATTAAGTACTAGGTTTGAGCCTGATACTGAGTGTTTAATGGAGCATGGTGACTGAATTTGAGGGAACGTGTGTACCCATAAAAAGTGTAATCAATGTTACAGCTATTGTAACACATGATTAAATAGATATACAAGCATCTAATGCATCCGACTGTGAAAGGAATCAGTCAGTTCGTGTGAGTGAGTGAGTGTGTGTGTGTGTCTGTCCTCCAGGCTGAGATGGCAGAAGTTGGAGCCCCGGAGCCAAAGGTCACCGACTGTGTGACCAAGGTGGCACTGAGCATCTCCTGTGAGAACCTGCTGGACATGGATGCCTTCTCCAAGTCTGATCCTCAGTGTGTGCTTCTCATGAACAGCTCAGGGCCTCACTGGTCTGAGGTAAGTAGGCTAAAAGGTTGATCTAAAAGGCCAGTATTATCCTCATCCTTAACAATTTTAAATATATTTCCAGTATTGAGAGACATTTGCCTACTGTATTTGCCCTCACTTTGGAAATGTCAATACCTGCTGTGAGTCTGTCTGACACAGGTGCAGTTTGCGTTGGTTCAGGGGGCTCACTGAACCCCCTAGAAATGCATCTTATATATTTTTTAATAATGCAGAACTAATAATTTATTGTAATGATGAATAATATCGACCTTGTTGGGTCTTCTTATTGACAGAATAAGAAACCAACAAGATAAGAAGACAGATTTGTGGTCTTTTATTTACCTATAGCCTAATAACATTGGACACTCTGTCCACACAGTGTTGAATATGCACTTACTGGTACGCCATGTAAACAAACACTGGTTTTATACTGCAACATTTACTGAAAATGACATACAATACAATCAAAAGTAGTCTATGTAAACTTTCAGGCGATCTCCTGGTGAGCTCCATCCAGCCTGCTTCTTCCTTATTTAGGTGTTTGTAGTGAAATGAGGAAGTAACGTACAGATAACTCCTCATTTCAACTTCACCAATCAGCCGTTCCTCATCCGTTGAGGCACTTTCAAAGTGAGCGACAGGGATAAATAGAAACAGGGCTTCTGATACAGTATGTAGGCTACACACATCCCAATACATTAGGCCTCTCTGCGTTGTACACATTACATTCCCTCTAGATTTTTTTTTGTGAACTCCCAACCTTAAAGTTCAAACTGCGCCTATGGTCTTGACTCTGAAACTTTTATCTTTGTTAGATTGGGCGGACAGAGAAAATCATGAACTGCCTCAATCCCAAGTTTTCCAAGACGTTTGTCATCGACTACTACTTTGAGATGGTGCAGAAGCTGAGGTTTGAATTGTACGACATTGACAGCGACAACTACAGTCTGCAAGATGCTGACTTCCTGGGAGAACTGGAGTGTACCTTGGGACAGGTTAGCCCTCTTTGCTTACTACAAAAAGTCATCATCACAAATGCTTATTCATCATGCTTCTTTCTCCTCATCTATCATTTGAAGTGGTGTTAGGGCCGTTGCATTTCCAGTGATAGATAAGATAACTCTGTGATACAGTAAAGTGTTTTTCTGTCCAGGTTAATTGTGTCAATAGTCTGGTAATAGTTAATACTGTATATATTATTCCTATTTTTATATTTCCTTCTATTTAAATTGTTCATAAAATTTGTTTCACTTTTGTTTTGCTTTTTGCACAGTGTTGTACCTTGCCTTTTGTTTTTTACTGATGCTTCTTGTTTTTGCACTATCCCTTTTGCTGCTGTACACTGTAAATTTCCCCACTGTGGGACTAATAAAGGAGTATCTTCTCTTCTCTTCTCTTCTCTTCTCTTCTCTTCTCTTCTCTTCTCTTCTCTTGTCTTGTCTTGTCTTGTCTTGTCTTCTCTTCTCTTCTCTTCTCTTCTCTTCTCTTCTCTTGTCTTGTCTTGTCTTGTCTTGTCTTGTCTTGTCTTGTCTTGTCTTGTCTTCTCTTCTCTTCTCTTCTCTTCTCTTCTCTTCTCTTCTCTTCTCTTCTCTTCTCTTCTCTTCTCTTCTCTTCTCTTCTCTTCTCTTCTCTTCTCTTCTCTTCTCTCCTCTTCTCTTCTCTTAGGTTGTGTCCTCAAGGAAACTAACAAGACCACTTGTCATGAAGGACAAGTCGCCTGCAGGGAAAGGAACCATCACTGTGAGTTGTTTTCATTCAGACTGGCAATGACGTTTTGGATAATTAAGCGTATTTGATGTGTTCCTCCTTGAATGATGTATTTACACTTATTTGATATTTTTAACACAATGCTGTTTCATGTTTTGTAGATTTGTGCTGAAGAAAGAACAGACAACAGGGTGGTGGAATTTGAAGTTGCAGGTAGAAAACTGGATAAAAAGGTATTGATTGCTACTGCACATTTGTATTATTTTGAGGAATAATTAAAATATTGTAGATGATCCTACTGGAGTTAAACATTCTGAAGTTTTACTGGGGTCTTTGCTACTGGAGATGAGTTTTTATTAATAAAAAAAAAACATTCTCTAATTTGTTATTTTCACTATATAAACAACTACGCTTCAGGGCTAAGGTGGCTTCAACAATGTGGAGACTACAAGACCTGTCAGTAATTTATTTGTTTCAGCTGCATGTTATTTTTCTTACTCATTTCCAGGATTTCTTTGGCAAGTCCGACCCTTTCCTGGAATTCTACAAGCAGACAGAAACTGGATGGCAGCTCTCTCACAGGACAGAGGTACAGATATACTCGTTGTGTATCTTGCTATCTAGTCCAAGGATTCTTGGGCAGTGCATGGGCAAATAAAGTTACAACTAGAATGCGTATTGACAGTTTGAAGCTTATACAGTTAATGCATGTCAACTGTCAAAGTGTTTTTTAACCTGTGTTGTCACGCAGGTGGTGAAAAACACCTTAAACCCAGTATGGAGACCATTCCGAATCCCGCTGCAGTCACTCTGTGGAGGTGACGTGGAGAAATCTATAAAGGTACACACACACACACACACACATTGGCTGTAAGGCTTTGTGACTGATGACACGACAGCCTTTTCTACTCTCCGCCTTCTTGCGCGCTGCATGTCCTCATGCAGGGTTGCTATTGGGAGGACATTTTACAATCCCTCCTGTCTCATCCTGGCTTTAGTAGTGTTACCAAATATGTCAAATGTGTCAGCTTCTCATTCAGTGATGGATTAGCTTTACTGAATGAATTACAATTTTCCAAAGTTCTTTTCTCTTCCATGCAGAAGCAAATCGAAGAAGCCTGTGAGATTTGGCAAAACTGACACAGGGAATGATACAAATGGGATAATCTCAAAGAATAGACCAAATGTATTTTACAGCTTGTCTCACGTTTTTTTTTTTCCAGCCCATCTGAACATCAACAACTAAAAACAAACATTTTTGATCTCTGAAGCATTTTCATTTTGTCATGTAAAATCTAGGGATGCACTGAAACGACTTTCTAAGTCCTGATACCGATACCTGGCTTTGGATATCGACCGATCTGATACCAGTGTTTAATTAATAAACTGTATGCCTCACTGTATGGAAGTGACTGAGATCATTCATTTATGTGTAAGGCAACATCAGGCTTGACTTAAACATTGCTTTACTAAATTTGTAAAACAAAATGTACAAATAAATACATAGATATAAATTAACTGAATTGTTATTTATTATTAAATTAATAAATCGTACACCGACAACTTGATAAAAAAAATCTTCAAAATTAATAGGAATTACCATGAAGTGTAAACCTTTTGAATGCAGGAACAAATTAGTAAAAACTTAATTAAAATTCCAGTATATAATGTATATAGCATATAAATATAGAATTGAATTTAATAGATCGGCCCCATTGTCACTGATATCCGATCCAGCTATTTGAGTCAGTATCGGCTCAATATCCGATCCGGTATCAGTATCGGTGCATCCCTAGTAAAATCACAGGAAGATTGAATCAAGGTCACAGTGGGAACCCTGCCTATGTTTTATTAATAGCCTCCTGTGCATATCTAAGGGTCTAATAATCTTGGTACAAATGAGGAAATGTATTTTAGCATTAGTTTATGTATGATGTTTTTTTTTGTTTCCATCCTCTAACCCTGTAAAAGCACACTTGTCAGGAAGAGATGCTTTCCAGTCTACGGTGCAAGTGAGTTTACTGCCTCCACCGTGAGTGTACTTCACGTGAAGGATGCAGTGTCTGCAACAGGACAGGCCATAGTCCTTGACACATCTATATCTATCTTAAAGGGCGCTTTCACAAGCCAACATTTAGTCCGTTTAAATCAAACTCTGGTGTAGTTCGTTTGGGAAGTTGTGAACGCGGTAATCATACTCTGTTGTCCGAGACCACCTCTCGCAAGCGGTCTCGTTTCCAAGTGAACCAAAACGCCGGCTGCCTGTGGGCATTTGTTGAGATGGACACAGGTAAACGACAGGTTAACATTTGTTTGAACAGTAGATCAGTGCCGAGTAAAAGTGAAAAAACTTTGACAGCAATATATGAAAATTCGGGATTCCCTGCATAGAGGTGGTAGCTCTTGAGACGAAAAAGATAAATTCGCTCCTTCGTACGCACCCTTCAACAAATGATTTTTTAAGTTTGGTCCGCTTTATTTTGTGCACTGTGAAACTGAACCAGACTAAATAGAAAACGAACCAAAAGTATCAGTTTCACTCAGATTGGGACTAACCAAACGGACTATGGCTTGTGAAAGCGTCCAAAGAAATACGTTAACAATTTGAGGAGTTTGTCTCATTGGTCAACTTACCTGTTAAATGATTAGAGCATAGTCACCACAATCATCCTGCGTCCCTGGTTGAACATTGACTTTCAGTGGTCCATGTCGACAATATGATGAGATACTGATGCAGCATTCATTCAGAATGGATTGAACAAGAACATTGAAGCATTTGTAAAGCTAAATTATAAGTCAAGATATCCACCTAGGTCTGGTAGTTTTTTGACAGTCAACAAAATGTATTGTGAACTTGCTAATCTCCCTGTTTACATAGAATACATGAATCTTATGTGTGATAGAGCATCTTGATCTAACCTGGCTCCATCAGGTATTTCATGTTGTTAAAGTATATATAATATATGAATCTGTAGGCCATATGATGAAAAATAACTTATTTTCTGTCATTGCTAATGGCCTACTATCATTCAGCATATTCATTATTTAAATTACCTGATAAATATAATATTATGTATCAACAGGTGAGTTGACCAACGGGACAATTTCCCAAAAGGTAGACGCTTTCCGTTAAGATGGATCCCTTTTTTTAGTTATCCATGAGCTTTCTTAGCTATTCATCTTGTAGACTGACCGTAGCTGTACTGGTCGCTCCATGTTGTGTCTAGACCTGTTATCTAGTCTTTTGCCTGTTCTCTCAACACTGAAGGTACTCAGAGGCTGCAGTGTGAAGGTGTGTCTTGCTCTAAAGGAGGTGATGGGACCTTTCCCCTTCAGTTTGTCAATTAGAAGGCTTGCGTGTGTGTGTTTCTGTTAGATTTTGAATATCAGGGTGTCGTCTCACATTTGAAGCTTCACCCCCAAAGCATGCTTTTTGTCTCATCTGCTTTGATTTTCACAAACTGATGATAGTTTATCGGGATTTTTTTTCTCAAGATAATTGCCTGGATTTGTCTAATTTCTCCCAACTCTCTGTGTTTTCCAGGTAGATTGTTATGACTACAACAACAGCGGATCTCACGACTTTATTGGATCCTTTGAGACCACGCTCTCCCAAATACAGCAGGCATCACAAACCTATGCGGTGAGCTCTCTCTCTCTCTCTCTCTCTCTCTCTCTCTCTATATGTTTGTCAGTTTTGTCATTTTCCTGAGGAATAAACAAAAAAATGGCTTCTCTCCCACATTTTTTTCTCATAACAATCATTTTATGAAGCTTGACAGTGATGCTCCTGACACTTGTGTGGTGTGTTTTATGCTCCTCTCAGGCCGAGTTTGAATGCATCAATAGTAAGAAGAAACAGAAGAAGAAAGGATACAAAAACTCTGGTGTTATCATCGTAAAACAATGCAAGGTACTGTGGTTTTCTATATACTGTATTTTTCTTTCTGAACTAGACCTGTGATTTTTCACTCTACCTGTATATCTTAAACATTGTATATAGATTTGTGCGATATTTTTTTTTATCTTAACCTATCCCAACATGTCTTAACATTAAGATTATAAAGGTAAAAATACAAACACCACTATAGTGCAGTACCTTACCATGTGTATTGTTATATACATTTTTTTAACAAATAAATGATTTTCTGTCACCAACATTCATTTTCAGATAGTGAAGGAGTACACTTTTCTGGATTACATAATGGGCGGCTGTCAGATTAACTTCACCGTGAGTACTAAACATTTTTGTGAATCTTTGAAGAAACAAAAAAAAAATTGCTTACAATGTTTATTAATGATTTGATGTGTTCATGAGACATTTATTATGATGTTGTGAAAGTATTATCTTATTTGATATTCTCTGTTTTTATCCATCTCCCCCCGGGGCAGATTGCCATCGACTTCACAGGCTCTAACGGGAATCCCAGCACTCCCCAGTCCCTCCACTATATCAACCCTCAGGGCTATAATGAATACCTGGCAGCTATCTGGGCCGTGGGTAATGTCATCCAGGACTATGACAGGTACATTTAAAGTATTATGTTGGTAAACAAAGTAGAGGAGCAATACACCATAATTCATTTAAGCATAGCGGAGTGTTTTTTCTTCCTATAGCAAATTAATCAGAAAGAAGCATTTAAAATATTTGAGGCAAAAACACCAACAGCGAATGTCAGGTTTTTGTGTCAGCCCCTCAGGATGCACTGAAGTCTGAATTAAATGCTGTCAGATTGACGTAAAGATTACAACAGCACAAGATTAGACATGCAGAGAGAGAGAGAGAGAGAGAGAGTGAGAAGCACGTCTTGTACCATCTTCTAAGATCACTGTAATACATTTATTATTTCAATCATCATCACCTCTTAGGCACAAAATTTGTTTTTTAATCATTACAAATCATTCTATAAAAACAATTTTTGCCTTACGGTGCATACCAGGCAGAAGAAGTACAAACCTTATACAACTACAGTAATAATCAGAGCAGCACTCTCTCCTATTTTCAGTTGAGTCATTCCAACTGCACGGATGAATAAATTAATTTCCAGCTAAAAGCTTTATGCAGCAGTTAATAGGAATTGAGAGAGTCAAAGTGAGAGGTCCCAACTTAACATCCTGGCAGTCAATGTTTGTGTACTATCGGATATTATAAACAGGCAACATAATTCACTTTCTAATAATGTTAAATGGTGAAATCCATGTGAAAATATATCAGTGTGTTCAATATGAGAAGCAAGTACGAGCATTTAGAGCACATATGTCAAACTCAAGGCCCGCGGGCCAAACCCGGCCCGCGGTGGTATTATCTTTGGCCCGCAGGATAATATCGAATTACTATTAGAGCTGGCCCGCCGGTATATTGCACGCACCACTAATACCACAAATCCCACAATGCACTGCCAGATTGACCCCAAACATTGATGAA
Source organism: Sebastes umbrosus (assembly GCF_015220745.1). Classification (NCBI taxonomy): domain Eukaryota; kingdom Metazoa; phylum Chordata; class Actinopteri; order Perciformes; family Sebastidae; genus Sebastes; species Sebastes umbrosus. The sequence continues at coordinate 22,103,819 of NC_051289.1, forward strand.
CTTGCATCCAAGATGAGATGCCAAGTATCTGGCTTAGACTAGTGTGCATCACAGAGCAGCAAACTGAGCTTTAATGTATGTTTCCTTTTTGCACTTTTTTTCTTGTACCACAGGGCATGTTTGGTTTTTCTTTGGAGGAAATTATTTTTTGGCTGTTGTTGGCCTGTGGAAAAATGTCTTCATTAGAAATGACTCTGGAAAAGTTGCAGATAGAGCCATAAGAAATGAATGCAACAGATTTTTCATTTATTTAATGTTTAATGTTGTTTTTATAGGCAATAACTTAAGCTTTGTTAGTTCCAGGTTCAATATGTGCAATAAGTTCATTTCAATAAGTTTTGCAATAAACATTGAACCAGTTCGGCCCTCGACTTGTACCAATTTTTTAATTTGGCCCACTGTGTATTTGAGTTTGACACCCCTGATTTAGAGCATGTAGCTCTCTCTGTGAAAGCCCCGTCATGTCTGAATGAGCTGTAAGGAGCACTAACGTAAAAGTTACCCATATCTGAATAACAGAATGCCGTCACAATGGCTTTAGTCTAATCCTTTGTATATGTAAACTTACGTGGACTATAACACCTTGTTTTGTTTCACTTCCTGTAGTGACAAGATGTTCCCTGCTTTTGGATTTGGAGCCCTGATCCCTCCATCATGGCAGGTGATTGTTTGTGTTAGTTAAGGGTGCTAAACGCGAAATTGAAAGCTTATCTATTGCTTGTAATGTGAACAAAGCACAGAGAAGCTCGGATTACAACACACACACAGAGGGAGAGTGACTTCATTCTCTGCTCAGGTTGACATTACTCCACTATATCTTTACATAGCAAATAGTTGTTTGCTGCTACACTAATGCTCTGAATGTCAAATAGAGAACCTTCAAACATACCTGGTTATTTGTGTAGGCCTTTCTCTATCTGATCATGACATTGTCTAATACATGAAAAAGCTTGCCTTGGATCAATGTTATTCAGGTCATCTCAGATAAATTGGTTTGGGATCCAGATTAATAGTTGTTTGTGTTTGCAGGTCTCCCACGAGTTTCCCATCAACTTCAACCCGTCAAATCCGTTTTGTGCAGGTAATAATAGACTGAAGCTAATGTGAACTCACACTGCTGTGTGTTTAAGTATGACATGAGATTGGCATCATTTGCTGTTCCAAAGAATATGTGGCATGGGATGTTTCAAAGCATGGATGTAACTTCTGCAACACATACTGTAGTGGAGAAATGATTGATCTATGGATTAGTGAATCAAATTTATTTACAACAATTTCTCAAGTCATTTATCAAGCAAAACTGGATATGCAGCATGTTTCTGTTTTGTATTGTTGTAGATAGAATTAACAATTTATGAAAAGATCAGGGCTGTCAGTTGATTAAAATATTTAATGATTAATTGCAAATTAAATCGCACATTTTTTATCTGTTCATTTATTACTGGAAATCAATAAACAACACAAAACAATGACAAACACTGTCCAGAAACCCTCACAGATACTGCATTTGGCATAGAAAATATGCTCAAATCATAACATGACAAACTGCAGCCCAACAGGCAACAACAGCTGTCAGTGTGCTGACTTGACTATGACTTGCCCCAAACTGCATGTGATTATCATAAAGTGGGCATGTCTGTAAAGGGGAGACTCGTGGGTACCCATAGAACCCATTTTCATTCACATCAGAGGTCAAGGGACCCCTTTGAAAATGGCTGTGCCAGTTTTTCCTTGCCAAAACTTAGCGTAAGTTTGGAGAGTTATTTAGCCTCCTTTGCGACAAGCTAGTATGACATGGTTGGTACTGGTTATTATGGTTATTATACTGGCACTAGTATTGGTTGAGGTTTTCTAGTTTCATATGATGCCGGTATCTTCACTCTAGCTTTAAAATTGAGCCTGCTACAACCTAAAAAGAACATGTTGCGTTTATGTGTTAAAGAAATAAGTGGCGTTAAAACAAATTTGCGTTAACACGTTATTATTGCGTTAACTTTGACAGCCCTAGAAAAGATCAATCATTTCTCTAACATGTTTGTTTCAACATTTCACCAGAAAAATGAATTGCTCAGCAGCTTGTCTTTGTCCCATAAATTGATCGCCATGCTGCAGTGTGATATCCATTTACAATCGTGCTGCATTACATGGAAATATGTATAAAGTGATACTCAATATGTCCTGTACGACTTAGATCTGTTCACCGGTGTGTGTGTGTGTGTGTTTTTGTGTTTTTTAGGTATAGAGGGTGTGGTCCAAGCCTACCAGCAGTGTCTGCCCCAGGTGAAGCTTTACGGTCCCACAAACTTTTCCCCAATCATCAACCACGTAGCCCAATTTGGTTTGCAAGCCATGCAGCAGAAGAATGCCTCTGTGAGTTCCTGGAAGTCTAATATCCATCAAAATAGTATTGTGTCTGTTGTGTGCTAATGTTTGTTATTGTAGTTTTGGTTTGATCTCAATCAGTTCTTCTTTTCCACACAATACCAATCAGTGAGGGTGAAATCCATTCTGTTTTCTTGTGTCGTTCCCTCTTATGTCAATGTTTCATAGCAATACTTTGTTCTGCTGATCATCACCGACGGAGTGATCACAGACATGGATCAGACACGCAGTGCCATCGTCAACGCCTCTCGTCTGCCCATGTCGATCATCATTGTCGGAGTAGGGGGGGCAGACTTCGAAGCGATGGAGTTCCTGGATGGAGACGATGGAACTTTACGCTCTGCTACAGGCGAGGCTGCCATGCGGGACATTGTGCAGTTTGTGCCATTCAGGCAGTTCCAAAATGTAAGCTATATCGTAAAGCCTTTGAAGGCATGAACCACATAAGCTTCTTTAAAATCATTAAATAATGCATACATCTTATTTCAGGCAGGCACTGCAGCCCTTGCCCAAAGCGTACTGGCAGAGTTGCCTGACCAAGTGGCCTCCTTCTTCAATTTATTACACCTGAAGCCCCCCAGCGAACCCAGTCCTTCCTAGAAATGTAGGAGTACCCCCGGTGACTCACCGACCCTATTCCCCTCCTCCTCCTCCGCATTTGATCCAAAGCTACATGATTTTCACTAGAAGCTTAATTTCACAACTAAGTTAGCTTAATTCACCACCCTGTTTTTTTTTCTCATAGTTTTTATATTCTTTCCAGTTTACAATATGTGGGACATTAGGTCATCGTGTACTGTAGGTCTATATGAGAGTGTCTGTCAGGATGTGGACATACTGAACCGAAAACTCTAACTCAAGAATGCTCATACAGGGGGATTACTTGCAGGACTTTGGTTGCGTCCAAAATTCCATACTAACCTGCTATTTAGTACGCTAAAACAATATGTCTGAAACCTTAGTATAAAAACAATAGTACACAAATTGGATACTATTTCTGGTGAAATATTACAGTATGCAAGCACTGGACACTATGCCGGCATAAATATCCCACAATGCAATGTGGTCGTAACGACAACATTCATAACGCTTCAATTTAAGTGTATGTATAAGATTTCACTTTTTTATAGGCGGAATATCATTTTTAAATTCACTCAGACTTTATGATTCTCACAAATTATCGTTTGGTCACATGAGATTGGTATAGGTTACCATGGTTGCGTGTCTCAAACCAGCCAGGTGGCTCTCAAGAAGTGACGTGGTAATTACAGTTCAGTGCGTGCGAAAAGATACATACTACTGTTTATTCACACAAAAGCATGTTGAACGATAATACACATATTGAGTATGTAGTGTATAGTATGCGATTTCGGGCGCAGCCTGTTTCTAGTCAGTGAGCAGAATCTTAGATCCTTAGAGCCAAGATTTAGTCCGGCACATAATGCTCCATAAAACTACAAAGACTGTTTTCCTGTCTTTGTGTGAAGCTAAACTAACCGGCCGTATATTTAATGTTCAAATAGGAGAGCAGTATTGATCTTCTCATCTAACTCTCTGCCAAAAAGTAATAAAACATATTTCCCATAATGTCAAAACTGTTGCTTTAATGCTTTAAGTTCAAAGAATACATACCAATACCATTTATATGTTGTGGGAAGTATGTTGACATTATACTTTTATAATCTTACAGCAGCTAGTGTAGTCACTGACCTCATTAACATAACTCATTATTGTATGATATTTGGCAGTTCAACTGCTTGAATGATAAAAATTAATGTTTGCTTTTGCTAAATTGTTTTTTATTAGGCCTGTAACCATAGGAACATCTGTTGTGAGCATCCTTGGGCTAGTTTTTAGTTAATCATATTCTAACCAAAGAAACCTAAGCTGTTGCTGTAAGACTGGCAGCAGGATACGATGTTATTGTGAAACAGTAGAGTGTTGCCGCTGTCAGTGATGAAACATCACTCCGTTTGCACAAAAATGTGCAACGTTTATCTGCGTACTCCAACTGACATCAGGAAACATTCATATACTGATCATGCTTACATATTAATCACATCCATGTAATACTAATACACCTGTGGCTCTTCTCTGCAGCCCACTGCTTCTCTTATTTGGTTCTGTCTCTACTCCTTTTCTTTAGGGTCCTCAAGAAATGCTTGCTCAGAGCGTCTTGGCAGAAGTCCCAGGTCAGGTAACGGGCTTCTTCAATACCATGAAGTTGAAGCCACCCCACAGCGACGCACCTCTACCTGACCCCTCAGCATCAGCACCTCCCAGTGATGTATCCTGAGGACCAACTTTTCTACTTAGTATACCACATGAGCATGCAACCTCCAGTCTGGTAATGATGGTATGATTTGTAAATACTATGTACCAATAGTATAAAGCCATAGTACACTGATATTCATATATATCAAACATTTGTCAACCTGAACTTAACATAGATATTTAAAGTGACACTTACATATGACTTTATGTGACTCAAGTGCCAGGATTGTTAATATTTCTTATTTGATTGATCTGTACAATTTTTGTGGTAAAAATGTAGGCAGCTAATCATCTCATTAGTCTGTCAGAATGTCTACATGAAAGGGCTAGACTACTTAATATGTTCTTCATGTATCTGCTAATATTTCCTCCAGCATCTCCATATCACAATGACTTGTTTGTTGGTTTTCCCCCTTTCATGTTTCCCTGGGGAAATTAAGCATACATTTCCATTGAAATCATGGACCTCGGACAAAGCTATGCTATATCAAATACAATTCAGTAATGTTTACACAATGGATCCATACATGATGGATTAATATGTTTGCCTAAATGAATACCTTTTGTAGATTTTACACTACAAAAACAATTACATTGTGCCCTTGCTGCTGTTTTGTACTTCAGTCAGTTTCTTTTTAGAAAAAAAAAAATTCAGTTCCATATTTGATTTGACATACTATTTAGTGCTATGAGTGTTAAACGAGAAGAATCTCTAGAAGCTATTAATTATCAGTAAGCTTCATTTGTTAAAATGCATGTTTACACTAACGTACTCTAGAAGTTCACTCTGTCTTAAGAGGAGGTCGCAAAACTTCTCACTTTACTGACTGTTATGAAAAAGGTCTAATACATTTCACTTAGTGTATATGTAAATTTGATATACACCGATCACTGTGGCATTGCCTTATTATACTTGTCTTTGTCATGGACTTTGATTTTTATCAATATTTTATGTAGATAGGATATGCAATGCAAGGAAGAAAATCTAATTCAACCTACATAATAGCTAGCTTCTACTTCAATATTTTTTATCTCAAATTATTATATCATTTGAAAGATTTTTTAAATGTTTGCTACTGCCTTCATGTCATGACATTAAAGGAATTCTGTATGCATTTTCACAAAGTAGTGATTCATATTTTCAACCAAATTGTTGTAACACTGGACTTTGTCTTAGGACGTGCGTCTGTTTTTAACACACACACACACACAACATTTATTGAGTAATACTGTAGTCATGATGCAGCTACACCTCCGTTTTATTGTGAATGTCTTTAGTATACTATTACGTTTGACTTTACCCTTAGCTGATGGTTGTCACGAGTGTATAATCATGTGCCTCTGTGGCATGTAGCGGTCACAGCTACTACCCAGTCTCTTTTCAAAGCTTTGTTCTAAAGTAATCAAAAGGTTTGGTATGCTGTTATATTCTGACCTCATGCGGTAAAGCTGATGGTGAGATAAAAGCTTTTATTACTATGACTCCCCATGAGTATAAATACGGTAAATTCAGCAAAACAAAACTACACACAATGAACACTGGAGGGTAATGCATACTCTACCGCACACTAAGGCAGACAAAATGTACAAAATCTTGGTTATCCCTTTTGAAATGAAACTGGTGACCCTCACATTAGACCTTCAGGAGTCTCCTGTCTGCCTTGATGCTTGTTGGAATCAAGCGAGTGTATTTGAAATAAAATCCTGGTTGTTTACTGCCCTCTAGTCATCAGAAATTACCACAACATTATGTTACAGGTTTTTTTTCTTTTTTTCTTATTCATATTTTCAAATATTACAATACATTATACAGAGGAATAAATATTTCTTTTGAGTACATTGAAAAAATATTTTAACATTTTGTATTTTTACATGACGCAACAATAAACATAAGAAAAGAAAACAGAAATTTTATGTTACAGGAATCATCAATTGTATTCAAAGTTATGTTCATACTGATGCTATAATAGTATTTGTATTATTAATGTGCACCTTGCTTTCACACAATATAAAGAATATAAAGCCCTGGCTGCAACATATTCTCATAAACAGCTCTGCAATGCTATGAGTGCTTTTGCCCTCCAGTGGCCACACAGAGTAACTGCGGAACAAAATGTTTAATTGATCAAGTTCGCGTCAGTGCAAGTATGAAACACTTCCGGTTATGTGCACACTACTCAATCTTCCGGTGATCACTTCAAAATAAAACTCAAAATAGACAGCTATGCACCATGGCCATTGGAGTACACGAACCTTTCAAGATTGTACACTAGTAACAATAATCAACTTGATCACAAAAACTGCAACTTTTGTGAGACTGAGATTGAAACTACTGATCATCTGTTTTTCCACTCTATATATTCTGAGGCATTCTGGGAAGATTTGCAGGACTGTCTGACAACCAAAATCCAGCTCCTTGCTCCTCTCACAGGAGAAAATATTGTGTTTGGTATTAACATGAAGGACGTTAAGAGTGACTTCATAATGAACAATCTGATACTGCTGGCAAATTTTTTCATCCATGCATCCAAATGGAGGAAAGTGAAACCCCTATTTTCTGTTTTCAAAAGGGACCTTGTGGACAATCATCTCAGTGCTTTAAGACTAATGAAAGGACAACATGCACAGTCTCTCGTCAGAGCTTATGAAGAACTGAACATATATGATGATGACCCCTAGAGCTACTATGGAAGAGTGCAGTCTTATTATTGTTTATTTATTTATGCATTTCTTTTTTGTTCCTTGAATTATTTTCTACCCCATCTTTTATTTTTGTTATTATATAATTTTTTATAATTTAAGTTATCTTTCCTATCCAATTGTGCCTTGTATGTTAGAAGTATTGAGTTTAGATTACAATGTACAGAAAAGTCTAAGTAAGGACAATTATCTCAGTGCTTTAAGACTAATGAAAGGACAACATGCACAGTCTCTCGTCAGAGCTTATGAAGAACTGAACATATATGATGATGACCCCTAGAGCTACTATGGAAGAGTGCAGTCTTATTATTATTTATTTATTCATGCATTTCTTTTTTTGTTCCTTGAATTATTTATTTTTTATAATTTAAGTTATCTTTCCTATCCAATTGTGCCTTGTATGTTAGAAGTATTGAGTTACAATTAATTACAATGCCTTCATGTTTGTCAATTAATTTTCTTCAATAAAAAAAACTAAAACAACAAAAAAAAAAAAAATCAACTCACTTCCGGTGAAGGAAATTCAAAATAAAACTTTAACTAGGCAGGAGGTCTAAATACTCGCTAAACGGGGTTGTTATTGTAGCAGGAGTGACGTGATGACGTGATGGCGTGATGACGTGTGTTTCTCGTTGGGCGTGACTGGGTGTTGAAGGCAGAGCTCAGAGAGCAGAGAGATCAGATCAGATCAACGTAACCGCAGACGCTCAACTTTTACCACCGAAAGTGAGATAAATCCGTCCAAGGAGTGGCGTTAATGTGGAGCCACTAACAACCTAACAAAGTCTTCTCTCTTCATACACTTTAAACGGTGAGTGAATATAAATCAGTATATGCTTGTGGGCGGAAGTTAACGAGGTAAACCAGATATTTAACACATTACTAAAGCAAGCTAACGTTAGCTGTTGTACTTTCTCTCCACCGGTGTTGTGTCGAGTAATGTTTCCTGTCGATATGTGATTTAACACCGGCTGGACTTCATTAGTGCTAACTTATTGTGTCACATTTTCCATTTTCTTTAGAGCATGTCTGAATTATGTTAAGCTAGCTGAACTCTTACTGCTTGTAATGTACTGCTTAATGCTCGTGGCGTAATGTTTGGTAACGTATTGTCACTGTGTTGACAGCTCCTGAATGCAAGGTAAAAGCCCTCTAAGCAAAATCGTTTTAATATAATGTTGATTTTCCTTTCTAGTTGTAACGTCAGTGCAAGTTTACACACACTTGTATACGCAAGGCAAGGCAGCTTTATTTGTAGAGCACATTTCAGCAACAGGGCAATTCAAAGTGCTTTACAGAAACATTCAAGAACATTAAGACATCATTAAAACAGTTATAAAAACACAAAAACATTAAAGATTAGAAAATAAAAACAAGCTAAAAATAAAAGCTAGGATCAAAGCTAAAATAGAAATATAACACACAAGAGTAAAAAGCTCTAGTGCAGTAGAAGATCATTATCTGGTTTAATAAAAGGCAGCAGCAGCAAACAGGACAGTTTTAAGCTTTGATTATAAAGAAGTGAGAGTTGGAGTTGGTCCTGCAGGTTTCTGGGAGCTGTTCCAGATATTTGGTGCATAAAAACTGAACCCTGCTGCTTCTGCATGTTTAGTTGTGACTCTGGGGACACTAAGCAGACCTGATCCAGATGACCTGAGAGGTCTGGATGGTTCAGAACATAGCAGAAGATCAGAAATGTATTTTGGCCCTAAACCATTTAGTCATTTGTAAACCAGCAGGAGTATTTTGAAATCAATTCGCTGAGAGACAGGGAGCCAGTGTAGAGACCTCAGAACTGGACTGATATAATCCACTTTCTTGGTCTTAGTGAGGACTCTAGCAGCAGCGTTCTGAATCAGCTGCAGCTGTCTGATCCATTTATTAGGAAGACCAGTAAAGACACCGTGAAGATAAATGCATGGACTAGTTTTTCTAAGTCCTACGCAGAAATAACCTACAGTATGTCCACCTTTCAGGGCTAACACATATTGACAAGCATCTTCACAATTCACACGTCGTTATATCAAGTATGTGCGTGAATAAGCCTAAAGTAATGCATTTAAATATGTCATGTTCACTCAGTAATGTCCTTCTCTGCCTGTGTTGCTTCTGCAGCTCGTTACCAGTCAGGCATGGCTGCCCAGTGTGTAACCAAGGTGGAGCTGACGGTGTCCTGTGAGAATCTCCTGGACAAAGACATTGGCTCCAAGTCCGACCCTCTGTGTGTCCTGTTAATGAGCAGCTCTGATTCCCAGTGGTATGAGGTCAGTAGGATGTCTGGGTCTGGATTAATTTAACATCAGAGAGCTTACATTTAGAGTTGATATCTGCAATCTGGTTAATTTAATTTTGTCTGAATATCAAACACGTATCAGCCAGTATTCTAAAAAAAAAAATATTTTGAAAGGCAAAAAATAATTCCTAAGAAACCTCCTCTGCTCCGACAAGCAGATATTTGTTAAAATACATGTTACCTAATTTAGGTGTGGCAGTTATGTCACTGTTGCTCATGCAAGAGAAAATCTCAGAGCAGTGTTAATTGTTAACCCCCAAATGGAAAAATCTGTGTGTGTGTAAAGCAGTAGTCACATTATGTCCATTTCCTGTTTCATCAGTGCATGTGTGCCCATACATTCTACTTTGCATACCATTGTTCAGACTTCCGGATCTCTTGAAATGTGTGCATGTTGCAAAAGATAAAGCATTCCAACCTTTCACAACAGGTGGGCCGCACAGAGAAAGTCCAGAATTGCCTCTGTCCAAAGTTTGCAAAAAAGTTCGTCATCGACTACTACTTTGAAATAGTGCAGAAACTGAAGTTTGGGATTTATGACATCGACAACAAAACTATTGACCTGAGTGACGATGACTTCCTGGGGCAACTGGAGTGCACCTTGGGCCAGGTAAGGCTTTCCGCTTTTCTTCTGGAAGGATAGGATTCAGTGTTCACAATGCATTGTTCATACAAGGCCATCCTTTAGCTTCTAAAGACGATAACTAAATCCACTTGTGAGTGTTTTGCTTTTATGGTGTGTTGAAAGTTTCAATTCCTTACTTTAAGTTTCATTATACCAAATTTGTACATTTTTGGTAACAGTTCCCAGCAGTATAAAGATTCATTGTAAACTAACATCACAGTCTAGTCAGTCTGACTGATGCAGGACACGTCCTGTGCTGTAATAACCTACTGTTGTTACAGATCAAGTATTTACATTCCTGATAAGCAGTTGCTGTGTAGGCTCCCTCTGTGTAATCTGACCCCAGATGTGCATTCTTCCTGTTTGTTTTGGATATTTGCCTCGTGGTCAGAAGGATGTTGTGTTGTACTCTTCCGCTGCTTTTGCTGTGGCTGCTTCCTCTTGGTTAACTCTGCTTTTGTACTTGCTTTTAGGTTGTGTCCAGTAAAAAACTGACCCGACCACTTGTCTTGAAGAACAAGACCCCTGCGGGAAAAGGGACCATCACAGTGAGTGGCGGAGAGAGCTTGAGAGAAATATTTCAATGTTGTTTTTCTTTTTTCCTCTGTTATTTATTTCTCCCCTATTCTGTTGTAGATCAGTGCAGAAGAAATAAAAGATAACAGAGTGGCAAATTTTGAAGTTGAAGCAAGGAAGCTAGATAACAAGGTATGGGTGATTCCTGTTGAAATATGAAATGCTGTCATTAATTTTTTACATATTCAGGTACATTTTTACTTATTGGTGTGTTTCATTACTTTATTCATTTACAGGATTTCTTTGGGAAGTCCGACCCTTACCTCGAATTCTACAAGCAGACAGCAACTGGATGGCAGCTGGCTCACAGGACCGAGGTAAACACTTGTGCTAATTACAAGACAGCTGTGGAAAGAAAGTTACAATTCTTATACAAGTATTGCATGTGCATGTCGATTAAATGTGATTTCAGTTGGACTTTATAGAATCTGCACAAGTCCCATATAAATTTGTTCTTGATGAAGTAGTCTGCACCGGTGTAATCTTCATTAATTCTGTCCTCAGGTGGTGAACAACAACTTGAATCCAACATGGAAACCCTTTCGGATCCCCCTGCAGTCTCTCTGTGGAGGAGACATGGATAAACCAATTAAAGTAACCTTAATACCTTTTCTAACCGGAACATCTGGACTGTTTCTTTAAACTGTCACTTGGACCTGCAAGGTGGAAGGTCATGACATGATACAACCTTTTCTTGAAGGTGTAGATAGTTTTCAGAGCAAAATGATGTTGGCTCTCAGATATCTCAAAACATGCTAGTAGTGTATTTAGTACTAGCTTGATGATGTACAGTATAGATTTTTTAAATTTCTGAAACAAACATGTCAGAAAGGATGAATGTTTTCAACCATACAGTACAATTGAGTTACCCAGTGCGTTACAGTTAACCTGACCCGCCGGATGGTTTGTTACACAGAACCATCTGAGAAGCCATCATTGGAAACTGTTTGGAAAAGGGCAGGCGCTTTCAAAAAATACTATCAAACTCTCGCTGTAGCCAGTCGGGAGAAGAGCGAAAACATCTTTTCGATTGCGAAAAACTTTCCGATCTTTGCTCTTCCGTCAATAAAGAAATACTCTGCAGTTCTGATATAGCTGATGCTATTGCAGCATAACCCCTTCCTCTTCAGGAGCCGGCCATTGTTGTTTAGAACAAACAGTCGTCTCTCTGTGTCACCTCACACACACCTAAACAACGCCCGTAGCTGCCAGTGGCTCCTCACAGGACGCTGATTGGTCCGTGCCCTGGCTTGCCGGACACAAACGCATTACTTGAACAAGATGGATTTTCGTGTGATATGTGATCCCGTGATTCTCGCGTGACCTTGTAACAGCTCGAGAATCCAGCAGCCGTGCAAGGTAACTTAACAGTGTTTGTCTTTTTTCATCTTACCATCACTTAATGGGTGAAGTTTGTGAATGGTGTAGATGTAAGGCGTCGTTTGAGTAATGTCTCCCGCCCTCTGGGTTTCATTCATCCAACTCGATCCTGTCATAGAACGCAGTTGTCTGAAACTACACATTCTTCTTTTAGTCATTTTACTGTCGGCTTCTGTCTATTGCACGAGTATTACAAAGAGTTATGTTTTGAATCTCTCGCATGTTTGTGTTTCTTCTGTTTCATACATCTCCAGTTTTTTAAAAAAACTTAAAGGGTCATTTCACTCAAATTACAAAACAATTCTATTCTCTGCTGTGTAAATAGTTTTGGTTTTATTTGCCCAGATTTGTGATCTGCCTCCGGCCCAATACAATGGAGGTCAATGTAATTTTTAAGTGTCCCAGTTACTTTGGATAATGCATAGATCTCGCTGTGAAAACTGCAATATTTTTCTAGTTTTGGTGAACAGACCCTGTAGTGGTATTCTTTACCCTGTGTGAAAGACTTCACAGTTTTCTTGTTCACCACATTAATGTGTGTTTTTACCTGTTTCCAGGTTGAGTGTTATGACTATGACAACGACGGCTCACATGATCTTATTGGAGCCTTTGAGACCACAATGACACGCTTCCAACAAGCATCACGATCATCTCCGGTATGTGTGTGTGTGTGTGTGTGTGTTGTTTACATTGTTTGTTTGAATGTAACAACCAACCTTATTATACACAGTCTCAACCAGCTTGAGCCTGCTCATTTTTTTTTTGTGTGTGTGTTATTGTAATTAGACAAAACTCACTAGTCATTGTGAATTAGTCCAGCGAAGAGCACCGACTAGTTCCGAGCAAAATGTAAATTTCCAAACACTACTTTAGTGTTTTGGTCTTCTTGCATTGACCCCAAGCTGTTGTGTTTTGTCCACAGGCAGAGTTTGAATGTGTCAACAGTAAAAAGAAACAGAAGAAGAAAAGCTACAAGAACTCTGGTGTTGTGGGCGTGAAGATATGCCAGGTGTTGTACTGTTTTTTTGTGGTTTGTTTTTTTGTATGTTGAATACGTTCACTTCTTTGATTAATCCTTGGATTTAAGTAGCACTTTGGATTTGAGATTACATGTGTTCTATAAAACCAATGCTTTGTCTTGTAGGTGGTGAAGGAGTATACCTTCCTGGATTATATTATGGGAGGCTGCCAAATCAACTTCACTGTAAGTTTTGGCTTCTCTATTAATGCCTCTTTTTATTCATTTGTATTTTTGGGTCACTAATAAGCCCTGCATGTCTGTCGACTCTCTGAACGTTTTTGGCAGGTGGCTATTGACTTCACAGGCTCCAACGGGGATCCCAAGTCTCCTCAGTCTCTGCATTACATTAGTCCTCAGGGCGTGAACGAGTACCTCTCTGCTATCTGGTCTGTGGGCAATGTCATCCAGGACTATGACAGGTATGTATGACACATAAAACAGTCTAGTACATTCTGTAATTGCAATTTTGCTTGAATTTCTTTTGTGCCAGCTATGGCTGGAGTGGTTTGCATTTAAACAATATTCTGTCACTCATGTACTGGTGTTGTTTGTCCCTCCTTTGTAGTGACAAGATGTTTCCTGCCTTTGGCTTTGGAGCCCAAATCCCTCCCACATTCCAGGTAAGACTGGCATTGAAATATGAAACTACAAATGCATGCAAAAGACATGACTGCTGTTTGCATGCAGTTTGAATCGGATCGAAAAGTCATGTGTTACTTTGACACTGATATCTGATGGTATTGTGTTTCTTTTAGGTTTCCCACGAGTTTCCTCTCAATTTCAACCCAGCAAATCCATTTTGTGCAGGTATGTTTACAAATCATTGCACTGTAGGTAAATTTAGTTATTTACTATATGCAGTTGTACACAGTTTGTAGTGTGTTGACATAAGTATGATCCCTTGTGTGTGTGTGTAGGCATTGAAGGTGTGGTGGAGGCCTACAGGGTGTGTCTGCCCCAGGTCAAACTCTACGGTCCCACCAACTTCTCCCCTATCATCAACCATGTAGCCTGCTTTGCCAAGCAAGCTCTCCAGCAGACCACTGCATCAGTGAGTATTTATGTGTTCAGCCATTACCAGTAATATGATTGTTGGCTCTCATAGCCAGGCTCACAGCCCTGCTTGCGCATAGATGTATTATAACTCCATATTTAACAGAACAATTAGTTCTCTCTCCAACCATGAATGATTTACAAAGAAAGACGGTTTGCACTCCCTCCAGTTCATCAGTATGAGTCTTTTGGCTGGAACAGTCCTGTGTCAAAAGTTCATTTTTACCCTTGCAATGCCACTGCGTGTTGCACAAGTTGTTTTCACTAGCAGTAAACATTTATGTGTGCCACATTGGGCAGGATGGGAAAGAAAGCCTTTCCATACTCATTTCCTAATTAGCTGTGCATCATTTTCACAATGGAGCAGGATTATTTGATAATAGCTTGATCCAGAGCAACAGGAGGTTTAGGATAATAGCACAGTGATTACATTTTCAAGCTATTAACAGATGCCAGACTCAAATGATTACATTTGTATTCCTAGGAAAGGCTCTACCTTGAGTTGTCTGCTTGACAATAGCTAGATATATGTGGATACTTATTATTATTTGTAAATTTCAGGTATAATAACATCATAATAACTTAAGAGTGGTAAGTAATGCCAGTGTTGCATTCCATGCGTCTCATTGCTCTAATTGCAGGTGAATAACACCCATTGACCAAGGTCACATTAAAGTACCATGGGCTCGTGGCTACGACTTTTTCAAGGCCCTCCCCCACTCCCCCAAGCACCATCACTACTCAACTATTTCCCCATCCAACCTGCACAAACATCAGCCTTGCTTAATTTGCATACAATAATGTATCAACAATCACTCATGACTGCTGTTTCATTTTATGACTGTTGCGGCACCAAATACAAGTCATGCATATACAATACAGAAATTGCATCTCCAAAAAGTACAGTAGGGCAATATCCATCCCTCTTGGACGCAGAGAGGGAGAGAGAATCTATGTTACCAGTGTCAAAGTAGAAACTCCTCTTTACGAGCGTCAGTCGCCTCTCACCCTTATGTCAGTCGGTAAGAGAGACCGATCTCAATTAGATATACAGCTTTTCTCCTGGCAGGTTTTGTTGGAGTAAAAAAAACAAAACACTGCCGTTGCGTCTTTACACGTGGGGCATCCCATTGTGCTCCCGATAGCACAGAGCCCTCTGTCCCGTTCACGTTCAGTTAGGAGAACCACACAAAGTCGAGCATGACTTATTTTTTTCTCCCTGTGAATTTTATTTTATTTACGTCATCAGGCTCTGGGGCTTGAGCCCCGGTAAGCCTGTGCACCAGCAGCTAATTATAAATGAAGCTAAAGCTGTATAAATAAATACATTTGGAATTGATTTGAAATCTAGTACACCTTGATCATGTCAGACTACAAGTAGGAAGCATCTTTATCAAAACTTGCAAACAGTTCAGCCTTTTAGATTAGATTAGATTGCTTATCAGCCACACGACCCAAGGCCAGTGGAATTAGTTTTTGATACAGTATGTTATTCTCCGCAGACAGATACATAATGTGTGTTCTGAAGAATTTAAAGGAGTCAGTGGTGGCGACGGGGTCTCCATTTATCTGTATGTGTAGTGATAATTGATCTACTACCTCTGTTGTTGCTGTCTTCCCGCAGCAATACTATGTTCTGCTGATCATCACCGACGGTGTGATCACAGACATGGACGATACACGCAGTGCCATCGTCAACGCCTCTCGTCTGCCCATGTCGATCATCATTGTCGGTGTAGGGGGGGCGGACTTCGATGCCATGGAGTTCCTGGATGGAGACGATGGACGTTTGCGCTCACAGACTGGCGAGGCTGCCATGCGGGACATCGTCCAGTTTGTGCCATACAGGCAGTTCCAAAATGTAAGTCACAGTGAAAACACTGGACACATTTTTATATTAGTGATTGCTTTCAGATATGTGAATGGGGTTGGGTTTGATTTCAGCTGATTTTTTTAATAAGCCAACTAATTTCTTTAAAAATCGCATGCATTTCAAACTTTTTTCTAAGCATTTCACCGCATCATTTTTGGTTTAACTGGCTTCAAAATTCCAAATCCAAACATAGAATAGTAGTGTCCCCATCCAATGCCAGTATACGTGCCTAAACCAAGGGATTCCCAGCCCATCCTTAACCTGGATCTTACTTAGCTTACTTTTGTGCCTTGTGTATTTATCTCTTTTCAGGCGCCCAGCCAGGCTCTTGCCCAAAGCGTATTGGCCGAGTTACCTCAGCAAGTGGCCTCCTTCTTCAGTTTATTTAAACTGAAGCCTCCTCACGATCCCAATCCTTCATAGGGGTACCCCAAATATTTCAGTCATAAACCCCTCCACCACCTTAGCCTTTGCTTGGCCTACTGCATGAATCATCACATTCAGTGATTGCAATCCTCATTTGCTGTGCTCCTTCCAACTTTTCCAACTCTGTTTTGCTAAAGATCATCATCAGTTCTGAGTGAGAGAGAGCGTACAATAAATTATGTTGTACCATCTGTCTGAAGAGCTCAAGCACTGGTGATCGATCTCAGAAACATAATCTTGTTTACATTAAGGGAAAACTCCTCTCTAGATCACTAAAACAAATCAGTCGGTGATACAATTTTCAGTTTTAGTTTCTAATTGCAATCTAGCCAAATGTAATATAGACAATATAATGTCAAGATATTTGCAGCACAGCCACAGGCTGGTTTGTAAATGGAATGTGGTATGCCCACAATGAGCACAAGCTCAACAGCCGTTTGTGCAGGTGCATCTATTGATCTGCAGTCATAGTCAACAGTCAACCATTGGTCAACAATCTGTCATCACCGCTTGAATCTTCATCTTATTTCCAAGATAAATCGTGTTGAAGCTAGACAAAACTAAGAGGAAATGACAAATCAATATTGCTGCTATAATTGCCATAGCTGTCACTATTGTTGCTTGCTCCCATCTATAAATACAACAAGTACAAGCAGCTCCTCTGGAGGCTGCCAGAAAGAGTGAAAGAAAAAAATGGCGTCACAAAATAATTCCAGAAATAAAGTGAAAAGTGAAGATTGTTGAAATATAAAAGGGTGGAATTTTCCTTTCGAACTGTCTTCATCTGCATGGCTTTTCTACTTCTCATTCATGCTCCCTTCATTTAATTAAATCAGTGGTGAAATCTGTTTTGTACTTTTTTAACTCTTCTTTCGCACTTCAGGCTCCTCGAGAAGCATTGGCAAAGAGTGTGTTGGCAGAAGTACCGAGTCAGCTGGTGGACTTTTTCACTACCATGAAGCTGAGTCCACCCAATCCTGCAGCAAACCCTGCAGCAAACCCTGCTGCAAACCCTGCACCAGTCCCTGCAGGGACCATCTGATACTACAAGGAAGAAACCAGACATCCGCCAATCTCATCTCCTGCAGATATAAAACAGATCCCAGCTTCTCCTCACCACGCAGTTAGACAAATGTCCTTCTTATATTTTTCTAAATAACCCTTTTTTTCACCACTATATGCACCTTAGGCAAAGACAACCAACCCACCCACACACACACAATACATCATACATAAGCACTCCACAGTATTGACCAACCTATGTTTTTTAAGTGTCAAAATAGACCTAGCTTATCTTAGATATTAACATACATGTGTGTTACTTTTAGCTGTTGTTCAGTGCCACTGCAACTTAAAAATAGAAAACATACATAATCATTCCATCATTTTTGAAAGATTAAGTTAATGGGCAGGGAATTGCACTTTTAAAAATTGTCTTTTAAAAAGCATTCAGGATTGTTTCTGTAGTACTCACTGAAACAGGAACACTGCACTGGGTATAAATCGTCCTGCTGCTGGTTTTTAATGCATCATAAGAGTGTGCAGTTTATTTTTATGCCTGTTCGATGGCTCCAGCATCAAGTTACAATAGTATTGTAAAATGCTTTTACACACCAAGATAATGAAGAGGATCTGGTGGGACTAAATATATCACATAAGTTAGTGGACCCCCTCCATCCCAGTATATTTGTAGTATGTATGATGTTTACATCCTCAGCGAAATAGCCGCAGCACTACTAGTAGCATAATTATGTGCATATAGCCAAGTAGCTTTGTAGTTGCTGCTGTTTTGGCATATAAAGAATATGTTTGCATTAATGTTAACTGACGCACATGCTTCCCTATGCAATCATCTATAATAACGTTTTACTTCATATAATGCAAAACTCTGTGTGTGGGTCATAAACCTGTGTAAACCCAAAGATATTCATACCTAAAGAATGAATCTGAAATATTGTAGTAAGTAGTCTCATCGTATATTTGGTTGTATTGTGCCATTTGGTTTTGCCAGTCTCATTACTCGTGTGTACATTTACTGTGGTCTACCATTGTGCCAGTTACTTTTGGTTACTCTGCCTTCCAGATTTACATTAGCAAAGACATCGTTGGGTAGTTCCCTGGACAAGGACTAACAAGTCCTAGACTAAGGAAGTTTATTTTCCAATGATATAGCCATTGACTTTTGATTTAGTCTAGGTTTCATCTCTGTTTGTAAAACGGATCTCATATATATATCAGTATTAAACATGTTGTCACTGTAGAACCTAGGTACAGTGCTGCTTATTGAAATCTATGCATGTTTAGCTTTATAGAGTTGTAAGCAGTAAAACATGCATCTGATGTATCAGCTTTAGTGCTCTAATAGAAATGGGTAATGTGCCTTAGTGTTAACATTGTGACAAAGTGCATCAACATTGCCAATAAAGCAACTCTTACTTGATACAAATTGAATTTATCATTTATTTAACACCTTTTCAGCAAGTCTACAGCCCTTTGTATATTATACAGTCATATTATACGGTTATTCAACAGTGTGTACTTACAGAAATTACCTAAAAATAAATTCACTTCTTTGTGGTCATTAGGACAACTGCAGCATATGAATATACATAAGATACAATATTCGCATACATTGTATCTTATGTATATTCATATGCTGCAGTTGTCCCAATTTGGGTGTTTGATTTATTTGATAATGTGACATTGTAGAAAGCTGTTGACCAAATCATTACTGAATGAGGTGATACATTGATGATATGATTAAACTAGATATTATCTGTGATATCATCAACACATGTTCACATTTGTTGTATTATATCCCTTATTACCATATTTAATGTAGCTAGCATCTTTTTCTCTTTCAAATGCATAAGCTTGTGGCCTTTTTGACGTAGCTCTTACTCCAGTTTGAGTATTCAGCCAGGTGGAATTTCCTCTTCAATTAGGCAAGATTTCAGCAAAAAAAAATAATCACAACCAAAGATCTAAATTTTCACATGATTTAAGTATATATTAAGATAGTAATTAACATCTTAATATATCAATGGATATCTTTTCCTAGTCTAAAAGGCTGTAACATAACAATGTTCCCATGACCAGGATTGCCTTTACTCATTTTACTATTATATCAACTTTACTCATTGTATAGTTCTTTTGCCATAATTTTCCAAACCTCATATGCAAATTAGAGCCATTTATGCCAGTGACCACAGTCAAACACTTTATTGTGTAAAAGAGTGCAAAGACACAGTTTGTTCATTGATATCGTTGTCGACAATATACAGAAGTGACAGTAGTGACATCACATCAGTACCTGGAGACTATTCATCTCAACCTAATCACCTGTACTCAGGCACTTTTAAGTTGTTTTTTTAATATAAAAATAGGCTATTCTCTTCATCAAGTTGTCAATAAGATTACATTTTCTTCCTAATAAAATAAGCTTTTAAATGTATTTACTTCTGTTCACTCAGTAAATCCAGTGTACAGCTCATCAGAATAGATTATCTGATATATACCGGTATGTGTGTTCTAAATACTGAAGACTAAGAGTCAGCCTACCAGCCCTACTTGCATCAACTCTTGTGTAGATGAATGCACCTCAGAGCTACAAACCAACTATGAACTACATCAACTCTTGCTGATTAGCAAGGCTTTAACATTCGCCACTTCCTCTTTTGGTGTAGAAGTCCTACACTTACTGCTACCTTGGCAAAAGTAACCAGTGATAATTATTTTTCGGAGCGTCGGAGGGTTTCTAGCAGCTCAGCTGGCTGTGCTTGTATGTCAAGCAAGTACTACTACAACCACAGGTTAGAAATGACTGAAGGTGGAGCCCGATGCTTGTTTGGTTACATGCGGTGGATATTGTCGTGATCCATGAACTGTTTGAGGTTCTGCAGGTTGTCCCACCACTGGAAGAGGAAGGTCTCTGCGATGAGGCTGAACCAGGGTGTGATCTCCAGTTCTTTGCGCTTGCCCTTCTCTAACATCTCCCTCAGCTCCTCCTTGCTGACGTAGCAGTGGCTTTTGATTTCATTGGGGTCTGGACTCAACTCCACGTTCTTCGGAGAGACATAAAAAAAGATGTTATTGTCCATAATGTAAGGCTAATGTAACTCAACTCTTAAGTCCAAAAGACACTACAACGCTACCTTCTGCATGAAGAGGATGTAGTCAATCTCATGTTCTCCCCACACACCGTCTGACTGAGCCTTGTAGTGGATCCTTGTTAGGTACGTCATTTCATCTGGTGTCACCTGAGGAGCAACAGGAACACAGAGGAGATCAGACGCAAAGAAAGATTCTCCACAATCCTCAATAATCCTCTTCCATTAAATGCAGAAGCCAGGACTTTCAACACACACGCAGCATACCTGTTCCATGGGGATACCCAGTTCAGCTTCGAGTCTCCTCTGAGCAGCTCTCCTCACTCCTATTACGTCCTTCTCCTCCAGCTCACTGTCTGTGTGTAAAGGGTGGCTGCAGCATGTGTTTGTGAAACAGCCTGTACACACACAGACACGAGATGGTTAAACACATGCCTACCATTAATGTTTAGTTATCTTGTTATAATACATGTGACACAATGTGTATCCCAATGGATCACAGGAGTTTTTTGGATAATGGTTGAACTGAGGGGTTTAAGGATTTGTCACCGACCTGGAAAAGTGATTTTGGCATCAGACCTCTGTTGTAAGAGCAGCTTCTCTTCACTGTTGAAAATGAACACGCTGAAAGCTCTGTGTAATAAACCTGGTAAAACAAACAATTTAACGTAAGTACAAATCTGTGATAAAAAGATATGTACTCGAAGCAAGACAGGTGTGTGCATTTTAACATGACAGACACATACCTTTGTCAATGTTGGAGTTGAGGTGGCAGTTTTTCTTGGTGTCCGCTCCAATCTTGCGGTCGTTCTCGTCGATCAGGATGCACATCTCGGCGAGCAGCTGCACCTGCTTCTCGTCCAGGTGATCTGTGGTTATCTCGGGCATCCTGACTGCAGACTGTAGGTGTCTCACCTCACTGCATGGCACACAGGAGGAGGAGCAGGCAGACAACAGTTAACAATCTAGTCAGTATTCACATCAAAACAGGAGTTGTGCACTTTTAATATGACAGTCTGAACACAGTAGGTAATGTTTGACCAAAAAAAAAAATCATATTGCTACTAGCTTTTTCTGAAGCTTTCAAGTTTGTAGTGGATGGAGAGCAAACTCACCTGCTGAGGAAGATGTGGTTAAAAGCTCTAGAAAAAGCTAGTAAGTGGACTTTGAGTTTTTTTTCCAAGTTCAAGAATGAACTTTCACACTTAGGTAGGGAGTACATTTTACAAACTAACATACTCATACAGTAAATGTGAAATATATTTCATGGTGTGTTGTGCTTCCCCTGAACACATTTCCTTCAGTTTTAAATAAGGTCTGCAACTTTAAATAGAATTGAATAATCTGTCTATTATCAACACATTTAAATGAACATTACAACAATCTGGGGGAAAAAGCAATATATCAAGTTCCCAGTGCCCAAAGGGAGGTCTGCAAATTGCTGGATTTGTCTGACAAAAAGATGTAAATGTACAATAATACAAAATGCAACAGGAGCAAATAGTCCCATTTGAGAAGCTGGTTTATTTGTTTAATGAAGGACATAAACAATTAAAAATGATTTTGCACCACTGCTGATCAGTTATTTGACTAATACTGTAGTTCCACTGCTAGTTTTTGATGAAGTATTCCAGCTGCTGCCATAGCCTTTATGGCCACAGAGTTTACAAAATGTTAAATAATATAACAGTAAATGCAGCTTGCTTTAGTTGGTGTAGGCCGAATTGAAGAGACTACAGGCAGGCTTTGAGCTGCTATTTTGAAAGAGTGTACTTCAACCAACACGCAAAGCCACATGAAAATCAAGACTTTTTTAAGTGGAGTTTTGCCTGACTTTCTTTCTCGTATGAGACGACAGGCTTCAGTAGAGCTATGAATAGCACAAACACCATCTCTGAGCTCAGGGTCAACAGGCTTATCTCTGGCTGTGCTTTCTTTAAACTCAAACCATGAAGTGGTTGCAGAAAGCCCCTCGCTTACCTTGATATAGCTCTGTAGCAGAAGGTGAAAGGTGTGCAGGTAGGTCGGTGTCGTAGTGCAGCAGCTCTAGCAGCGACAGGTATGTTTGATTTCAGCACAGCGGCTCCGTCGCAGGATAGCACGCGGAGCACCGCCCACACAGCCCGCACCATCGCCTGACCAACACAGAACACCAATCACAAGGTATGGAGGAGTGGGCGGAGGGAAAGACTGGAGTGAAGTTCACCCAGTGAGGATCGATAGGCTGCTGGAGTCGCACCAGCAGGATGAACATTAACATGAAAGCCCATAAAGTTTGAGTCTGCTATAATAACCCATTAAACCCTCATACACACTTAGCCTACACTTTACTGCACAGTTTAGAGCTGTAACTCATTATTTTTCACTCAATTCAATATGCTTTATTGGCATGACTGTCAGGTGAACAATATTGCCAAAGCGTCAATTCAATTACTAATTATTCAAATTACAATATATAGATATTTAAAAAGAACATGCATGTAAATGGAAGAGAAAACAATAAAGAAGTAAAGTAAAGGATAAATGTAAAAAACAACAAAAAACAACTAACAATGAAGTGGAGGAGTAAATAAAAGGCAGAGTGTTATGTGTTGTTGTGGTTGTCTCTTAGGATGTGACTCTCACTGCGATCTATAAAACGCAGAGTACCAAGTGTAATCTTAAAACAAGATATTTTTTTGCTTGATACATTTAATCAATTATCAGAATTGTTGATTCAATGTTTTGTCTATTAATTGTTACATACAACTAGATTAATTTCTAACAAAGCCATCTTAGTGCACTTTAGACTAAGCTACTGGAGTTACCCTGCACTATATTCACTTTTAACGGTCTATTCTCCACTATACTAATTTTTAACAGTCTCTTCTGCACTATATTCACTTTTAACGGTCTCTTCTCCACTATACTCATTTTTAACAGTCTCTTCTGCACTATATTCACTTTTAACGGTCTCTTCTCCACTATACTAATTTTTAACAGTCTCTTCTGCACTATACTCACTTTTAACAGTCTCTCCTGCACTATACTCACTTTTAACAGTCTCTTCTGCACTATACTCATTTTTAACAGTCTCTCCTGCACTATACTCACTTTTAACAGTCTCTTCTGCACTATATTCACTTTTTTAATAGTCGTGTATCACAGCTGTTACACTGCACTATATTCAGTTTTAACAGTTTTCTTCATCTCCTTGTATTTTTATATCTGGTATATATATATATTTTTTTGTACTTTGCACTACTAACTTTTGTACTGCCTTTTTACTAACATGTTTTGCACTACGGAACTGTGATGCTGGAAACTTGAATTTCCCTCTGGATCAATAAAGTTACTATCTATCTATCTATCTTCATTTTTTTTTTACATAATGTGTCAAAAGTAAAACTACACAATGCAGTAAAATGCCCCCTGTGAGTGTTATACTATTGTATATTATAGCATTATTAGCTATCACTGATGCATTAACATGAAAACATGCAGTGGAATATTGTAGTCCCGTTCCAGTGAGATCCACTCCGTGTTTTCCTCCAGACCCTGCTAGTCAACACGCCATCAGACCAGCTCCACCGCTGCACCAGAGGCCTCTGACTACTCAACATAAGTATGCATTATCTGCTACACATACAACCTACAGAGAAACCGATAACACGTTAAATTACTTACAAAACAATGTTCCTGTTTCAGGTAGATAAACCTCGTGTTTAACGTATCTTAACGACGCTATTTTAGAGGTGAATACTGTAATACTGTGCTGCTGTGTTCGACCGCCTTAGCTTTACCTCCCTACTGCTGACGTCACGGTGTTTTCATTGGCTGCGTCAGCGTCGGCGTGACAGCCCATTGGCTGACAGAGTGCAAACACAAACCTCGTGATACGGAAGTGGGTGAATACAGTGAAAATACGTGATGTGTCACAATTTGGATAAATATTGTGATACTTGTCAAACTATAAGGTGTCATTACCGTCCACTGACAGAGCTTATACCTCCACAACATGTTGAACATTACTAAGTGACATGTTTAACGCTAGCTACTTCATTTCATATCAAGTTATGTGGTCTAAAAACACC
This sequence comes from Sebastes umbrosus, assembly GCF_015220745.1. Classification (NCBI taxonomy): domain Eukaryota; kingdom Metazoa; phylum Chordata; class Actinopteri; order Perciformes; family Sebastidae; genus Sebastes; species Sebastes umbrosus. The sequence continues at coordinate 22,128,604 of NC_051289.1, forward strand.
TCCATGCTGTGGTTTCGCTAGCTAATGTCGTCGCTACACTTCCGTGGTAGCTAAGAATGAACTGTGTGAAGCAGTCTGACAGCGGTGAGTGTCTTCTGTTGTTTCCTATATGTCAGATATCACAAGCCATGAAAGCAACGTCGAATATTATTTGTGCAAGTGTAATTTACCCTGTTACATTGCTATGGGCAGTTATTGGACAAAGGAGGACGGTCTGCAGGACAGATAATAATGCACACAGTGCACCTTCATAGACTGAGCTGCTGGAGTTACCCTGCACTATATTCACTTTTAACAGTCTCTTCTGCACTATAGTCACTTTTAACAGTCTCTTCTGCACTATAGTCACTTTTAACAGTCTCTTCTGCACTATACTCACTTTTAACAGTCTCTTCTGTACTATATTCACTTTTAACAGTCTCTTCTGTACTATACTCATTTTAACAGTCTCTTCTGCACTATATTCACTTTTAACAGTCTCTTCTGCACTATATTCACTTTTAACAGTCTCTTCTGCACTATATTCACTTTTAACAGTCTCTTCTGTACTATACTCATTTTAACAGTCTCTTCTGCACTATATTCACTTTTAACAGTCTCTTCTGCACTATATTCACTTTTAACAGTCTCTTCTGTACTATACTCACTTTTAACAGTCTCTTCTGCACTATACTCACTTTTAAGTCTCTTCTGCACTATACTCACTTTTAAGTCTCTTCTGCACTATACTCATTTTTAACAGTCTCTTCTGTACTATACTCATTTTTAACAGTCTCTTCTGCACTATATTCACTTTTAACAGTCTCTTCTGCACTATACTCACTTTTAACAGTCTCTTCTGTACTATACTCATTTTTAACAGTCTCTTCTGTACTATACTCATTTTAACAGTCTCTTCTGCACTATACTCACTTTTAACAGTCTCTTCTGCACTATACTCACTTTTAACAGTCTCTTCTGTACTATACTCACTTTTAACAGTCTCTTCTGCACTATACTCACTTTTAACAGTCTCTTCTGCACTATACTCACTTTTAACAGTCTCTTCTGTACTATACTCATTTTAACAGTCTCTTCTGCACTATACTCATTTTTAACAGTCTCTTCTGTACTATACTCACTTTTAACAGTCTCTTCTGCACTATACTCACTTTTAACAGTCTCTTCTGCACTATACTCACTTTTAACAGTCTCTTCTGTACTATACTCATTTTAACAGTCTCTTCTGTACTATACTCATTTTAACAGTCTCTTCTGCACTATACTCACTTTTAACAGTCTCTTCTGTACTATACTCATTTTAACAGTCTCTTCTGTACTATACTCATTTTAACAGTCTCTTCTGCACTATATTCACTTTTAACAGTCTCTTCTGTACTATACTCATTTATAACAGTCTCTTCTGCACTATACTCACTTTTAACAGTCTCTTCTGCACTATACTCACTTTTAAGTCTCTTCTGCACTATACTCACTTTTAACAGTCTCTTCTGTACTATACTCATTTTTAACAGTCTCTTCTGCACTATATTCACTTTTAACAGTCTCTTCTGCACTATACTCATTTTTAACAGTCTCTTCTGCACTATACTCACTTTTAAGTCTCTTCTGCACTATACTCATTTTTAACAGTCTCTTCTGCACTATATTCACGTTTTTAATAGTCGTGTATCACAGCTGCTACTCTGCACTATATTCAGTTTTAACAGTTTTCTTCATCTCCTTGTATTTTTATATCTGGTATATTTTCTTTGTACTTTGCACTAATAACTTTTTTTTACTGCCTTTTTACTAACGAGTTTTGCACTATGAAACTGTGATGCTGGAAACTTGAATTTCCCTCTGGATCTATCTATCTATCTATCTATCTATCTATCTATCTATCTATCTATCTATCTAACGTTAAATAAATACAAGTTTCAGACGTCCAATTGTAAATATATAACTCTAAACTGGCTAAATCCTGTTATGCATTGTCCTGTAACGTTAAATATGGCTCTACTCCATCACAACGATAGCACGAAGGTGCACAGTCCCAACATGTGTCGTCCTCTTAGCAGCTAGCATGTAAGGACATGGACTCTGGGTTTCATTAATAATGTGTATTTAATATCACCAAGCCTGTTGGCAAATGCAGGTTTCAAGATTCAAGATTCAATCCCCTTTATTGTCATTGTGTAGTACAACGAAATTAGATTGTGACAATCCCATAGGTGCTAAAAAAAGATAATACAATAAAAAAATATTAAAGATAATACAATATAAAATATAAAAATACAATATGTATATTGATGAGATGACAGTTTTGCCAGATTACAGTTTTGCCAGATTATTGTCCATCAGATAATTATATAAGTATTGCACAGCATCATATAATTATTGCACAGAGTGATCAGCATGTTATTGCACATATCCGTAACAGTAGATTTACATTTAATATAAGAGATGACGTGGACCTTTAGGCTTCGTGGGCTGCCTGTAGTAAATTCGGATGACATATAACAATTTACCAAAGAATGCTAATTTGTTCGACAAAACGTCCAATTTCACAAGTTATTTAACTCCCTTAATCCCATAGTTGGTGGTAGTTTTTTTTTATTGAAAACATGTTGTTGTTTTATATAAGATGTCTAAATGTCAGGTTCTATACATTTGCTGATAAGCTGGACTTCTGAACTTTATCGTTAGCTCAAAACAGTTAATTCTAATTGACTTTGGACTCCTGCAGGCCAGGAGAATGATAGCTTTGTCTTGGAGAAAAATGTATTTACCTTCAATACATGTGTGGGTGAGGGAGATGGCATCTTGTGTTGTACTGGAGAGACTTACATACATAACCAGAGGAAGACTAGCAAAATTTGAAAATGTTTGGAAACCTTTTGTTGGAGTTTCTTGGACGTCAAGGGGCACAGAAAAACTGCTGTGTGTTGCTGAGTGCTGTTGTTGAAATTGTTGTGTTGTTGTGTTTTTTGTTGTTGTTGTTCTTCTTTAAGGTATTTATTTGCTTTGTCTTATCTTTTATTTTATTTGTTTTCTTTGTTAGATATGTGAAATACATGAAATGTCATGTCTCTCTTTCTTTGGTTACTGTGGAAATTCTGACTAAACATTTCATTGTATAATGTAATTATTAATATTGTTAGTCTGTCTGTATGGGTATATATGTATATATGTTTATATGTACAATTCAATAAAAAATATTGTTTTAAAAAAAAAAAAAGAAGCCTGTTGGCAAATGCAGGTTTAATATAGGAGATGATGTGGACCTTCAGGCTTTGTGGGCTGCCAATAGTAAATTCGGATGACATATAACAATTTACTAAATAATGCTAATTTGTTCGACAAAACGTCTAATTTCACAAGTTTTTTTAACTCGTTATTCCACTGGTTGGGGGTAGTCAGTAAAGTGAATTACCCCGAAGAGGTTTTTTTTTGAAAACATGTTGTTTTATATAAGATATCTAAATGTCAGGTTCTATAAAGTATACATTTGCTGATAAGCAAATCAGCATTAAATTACTGGACTTTTGAATGGAGTTTGGAATTATGATGTTTCAGAGCAGCAGGTATCAGGGCAAGACTGCACCATGAATATATCTACTTGTATTAGTTTGGATCTATGCAGGAAAGGCTACCCTTGAGCAGTGCCTGCAATGGTTGTTATCCTGAACTTCACTTCTTTTTTTAACCTACAGACAGGTGGTGATAACAGACCAGCCTAATCCAGGCACCAGCCAACTAGAGAGCCTGGCCTTTGTTTACCTGCTTCTCAGGTAAGACGTAAAAGGTGAGCAGGGGGCAGGGCCACCCACGCCGTAGAAGGGATGCCTGTGGAGGGCGGAAGCAGCAGCGGCTCTGCTTCGGCGGCCCGTCACCCCAAGCAGAAGCGAAAGGCTCACAGTTTGTCTATTCGGCGCACCAACAGCACAGAGGAGAGGCCAGCCGGCATCCTGAGAGGAGATATGCTGGAGGGACAGGTGAGGCATATGCACAGACACCCATGCTTTTTCTCTCTCTCTCTCACACTCACACACAAGCACACTCTGACAGTTGCAGACATGCATTTTGGCAAACATACAACTCCTAAGACATATAATAACATATTTTATTTCTTGTGGATCTGCTCAAAAACACATACCAGAAAGTTATTCTTTCTTAATTACCATTTTGATTGTCATTTTCTTGTGGTGTGAGGCCGTTTTTTTTGTCAGTCATGAGAGTACAGTACGAGCCGGTTGAGCAGCATTGCTTTTACTTTGTACCCGGTGATGCAACATCAAATGTAATGTATTTGTGAGATGTGGTTTTGTTCCCCAGGGGAAATGTTATTGCATTTTAGGTAGCCACAGGATTTTTACTTTGGAATAAACTTGCTTTAGTCAAAGTGTTAATGTCATCTAGATTTTACATCCTCTAATCTTTGATGAACTGCCTGGTGTGGATGTGCAGGCTGGTTATAGATTCCTTTTTTTAAAACAAAGGGATCTACTGTGACTTTTTAAGCCCACTGGTGCCATCAAGTTAGTGATTAACCATCTCCAAACAGGTTATTTAAATTAGAGCTACAATTGATTTGTTTCCTCCAGAAAGGGAGAACCGTAAGCCTTTATACGAGCAGGCATTTCCTGATGCAAACCAGTTGTAGCAAACTGTCAAGCTTCTTCACTACTGGGGTGATAAAATCAGTTTGTTTGATCAAGAAGAACATCCTGGTTGTTAACTTTTGGGAGTTGGCTATAGAGTGACCCTATTTAGAGACATCTCTCCGATAAGCTGAGCAAAGGGTTCGTGAGTGACTGTCAAGTGTTTTAGATTGTATCATGTATTTTCTGTCATGGGGGATCAAACTGGTAGAATGAAAGACAAAACATAGTCTGTGCCTTTTTCATGATCCAAATTTTGGATTCAAATATTCAGTCCAATATAATGCAATGCTTTATTTTGTCAGTATTGTCATGCCCCAGTTTTGGTCATGGAAGTCCTTTAGCATTTACTTTCTCTGCTTGACAATGTCCTTGAATTATCAGCCACTAAAACTAGAGCTCAGCTTGCACTGGCCTGTTGTCTCATCAAGTTTTAATATGGGCCGCTTGTCCAGGTCTGATTAGTCTTTTCACCAGGCCTTTTTGTCTATTGCCAAGACATGCTGGCTGCCTGGCTCTGTTTATGTACCTAGTCTACCCCCCACCGCACTAGTTCCACACACACAGGCAGCTTTATAAACCCATATATAACACACAGAACGCATTTTCTGCCGCACTTTAAATGCTGTCATTATTAGCCAGAGTGCATTGCAGGTTTTAGGGTTAAGCTAAGCAGCTTTGAATTCATAAGGGCTGCCTGTTGTTTGTTAATTGACCTTTTTTTTTTGCTAAGTGTGTTGACATGGGGCGCAGACAGAATGGTCAGGCGGTTAACGTCACTGTTGGTTTTGAACGTGTGCCAGAAGAAAGAGTGACAGTCAAGTATTTGGTTTCCTCGTCTTTCAGATGGCTAGAGAAAGCAGCAGCTCTCAAGGCGAGCTGTTAAATGCAGCCTTTTGAATCCTTTGTTTTCATGGCAGCTTTTTATGTCTCTTTGCATGCTAGTCTGGTTTAGACTGATCACCTGATAACTGGGTACTTCTAGGAGTTCGCCATGGAGGTAAGTCAGTTGATTGAAATGAGTTTGAGTGGTTGGACCCTGGCTGTTGTGTGGTTTGTACATAATCGTTGTAGCTATGTAGCCCCATATGTAGCTGAGTTCTTACACAAACTCAACTGGTGGCTGATTAAATCAGGTAAACATACAGGCTGTGTTTGACATGGGATTTATGTGGGTTGCTTTCGATTTGTTTAAGTGGTGTGGATTTTATGAGTCACCCAAACTTCTCTGTTTTTTTTTTGCCTGGCAGCAGCATTTTGTTGTTTTAATGTTTGAACATATTCATTTGTGAACATATATTAAAATAGTCTTGAAGTTCAGATTTTAAGGCACAACATACTTTATATATCACATTATAAGTAAAAGAGAATTCCACACTGGAGAGGGATCTGGAGGGAATGGAAGTGGTGACTCCTGCTCCATACACCAATGTGATTCCTACTTTGCAGCCCTACATGTCAGCTTACCATCAGGTTTATTCAAGCATTGTTCTTTTCTTTGTTGTCTGTCCAGGACTCCAAGCTGCCCCTCTCCTTACGCAACAACCTTCTTGACCTTTTTGGCCAGATTGAGCGCGAGTTTGAAAATCTCTACATTGAAAACCTTGAATGTGAGTAACTGATCCAAAGAGGCTAGCAAATTTATTTAGATTACATTTAGATTTGTTGGCCACACATACCTCACTGTATTGATCTTCAGGTGTTGATTGACTAACCAGATGGTTTCAGAACATGGGCAGTGTTTGCTTACTGACGCCCTGTCACTGTGCTAACATTACAGTACGCCGGGAAATTGACTCTCTGAACGAGCGTCTGACCGGAGACGGACAGATTATTGAGGGAGGAGACCCAACCAAGGGAGCTCTGAAAACAAAAGGTACAGTATTTCCTTCACAATCTGTTGCAGGTCTCGATATATTTAACAGATGCTACTGCTTCTTTGGAAAGTTAAAGGGACTCTCTGTAAGAATCAGAAATTGCTTTTTAACAGTGACACTTGTGGCCATTAAGTCAACGACAGTCAGCGTCCTGTTGCTCACGCTCTCGCTTGTGCTCGCACTACTGACACACACAAGACTGAACATGATTGACAGGCATCATGTTGCTTAATGTTAGCAACATCAGCCAGCTAAAACCACAATATCACTATATATTTCACATGCTTGGCAGTCATTTACCAAACGGAAGTCCCTCAATGAATCAAAGGCCCGGCCGATCCTAGTGTTAACTTTTCCTGCTTCAGGGGAGACACTAGTTTTGGTCTCCTGGGCCGGAATTGATAATGTTACTCGCTCCCGAGCCCCGTCACTTCAGTCAGCAGCAGGGAAACAAGACACGGGAAACCTCTGTTGGTCTTGAGGAGCTGCAGCATTTATTTCTGCACAAACTGCATCTTCCACTGTACATTCACTTGATATTCTCAAAGCTGAAATAACTCCTCTGCTCCGCTGCTCACTTGTTTTCTCAAACACTCGCTGTCTCTTTCTTGCTTCACCACTCACTTCCCACGTGCACACACACTCTTCGCACTGGCTCCGCTATTCTCCCAAAACACTAGTTTATTCCCAACGTCGGTCACATTCCTGTTTTGCAAGACAGGCTTCACTAGATATAACTTCTTTTTTTTTTTTGTGCTACCGTGGAGTTTGTGTTGGAGTATGAGTTGTGGTGGGGGCTGGTCGTTTGTTGGCATTAGCGGACTCCATGAACGTTATCTGTGGTTGCACACTGTTAGCCCTGAAGGCACTCGCGAGCGCACATGACGTCACATCCGTTGGAATTTCCCGGAAAAAACGGACCGGTTTCAGGCTGATAAAGGAAACCCAGAAAGTCGCGGAAGGTCTAATTTTTTAGGTTAGGTTATAACCTGTTCCCACATTGCCAATAAAAATTATTAAATCACATGTATATATATATATATATGTGTAAAAACTTACATACAGTCCCTTTAAATGGAAAAATATCGATGAAATTGATTTTGTGTCTTTAAAATGAAAGTATATATCTCATTCCATGGTGGCTCAAGTCACAATGAAGAAACTGACTGACTGTCTATCCCTCTGGTACTTTTAATACAATAAACAGATTTCAGGTGCCAACAGCTAGCTTAATTTTAATTGCAGTGTATTTAAAAGCACATAATGTTGGCTGAATACTGTGTGGAAAAAATATGAACTCAGATTTTAAATATACAATTATTGCAGCATGTCAAAATGTGATAAATTTGCACGTACTACAATCTGTCTCATGTTAATAATGCAGCACTAAAGAGGAACCTTCAGGGAGAAACCTTGGATTAAACACTGTTTTAGTCATGCCGATTGATAGTAAGACTGACCAGGAGGGATACGTTTACATGGTAACTTAGGTCAGACGTATTTAAACCTCCTTTATTGAACAGAATTTCCTGTCTGGTTTGCTGAAGTAAGCCTGGTTAAACAGGGAGTCTTGTTTTATGGAACAACCCTCAGGTGTGACGTGCACAATTAAAAACTTTATTATATACTTAAATAAGGTCCTTAGTGCAGCAGTGAAGCCAACCAATGAGTTTGTCACTCAGTGGAGAATTTCATTCTTTGTTCTTTGTCTTTCCATCACACAGCCAGCCACAGCACCAGTCAACTGTCACAGAAGCTGAAGACGACCTACAAAGCCTCTACCAGCAAGGTACCTGGCTCCAGCTATTTTAACCTATTCTATAGAGCTCGTACGATTTGTCATCTGTGTAATTATTTGAGCGGTGGGGGTAATGGTAACAGACTATCAAAAGCCCCTTTGTTGCAGAGTGAGGAGAAGGAAGTCTTTTTCTCTTCCTCTGAGGTCATGATATGTAAAGATTGGGTAAACAAATGAAAATGTGACCAAAAATCATTACTGTTAAATGCTTTTGTTTTTGAAGTGCTGATGCATTTATATAAAGATTTTTGGACGGAAGTTACTTGATTTTAAGCGTTTATCACAAAATGTCATCTCCCTTGACCTTTTCCTTTTTAATCTCTTGCCGATGTAGCGCTTGTACACTTTCCACAGCAAAATAGGTGGACCTCGTAACTTCAGTGTGGCCACATGGGAGTTGTGGGGAGGAGATTCATGGGTAACTGCCTGAATGCTCTGTTTGTTTCTAAGCATTGTGAGGGGACAGCTGTGGGCTGAGTCTGTTTTTAACTACAGTCTGACCTTGACTCCTCATCTCTTCTCTTCTCTGCTCTGCACTCTGTCGGAAATAATTTGGGTGAACGGCTGCAGTTGTAAAAAACAACATATTTTTACAGTTTCTTATAGGAACATACTGAATTTTTGAAAGAGTCATGTTGGTAACGTATTAATTACACAAAATCTTCTACCAATAGAGTAGAACCTTAATCACCATTTGAGTCCCTTTCCATCAGCATAATGATATGTCAGAGTCAGTTGTCATAATGCCAAAGCAAATAACAATACAAAAAAAAGACTGGCAAGTTCAGTAACAAAATTGTCTTCAAACAGCTGTTAAAGGAAATGTTCAGTATTTTGGGAAATACTCTTATCTGCTTTCTTGATTAGAATTAAATGAGAAGATTGATACGCTAAATAGGAAGCTAAAGGCAGCAGTTACTGTCACACATTGTGAAAGGGTTAAAGTTGTAAGACAAAAACACGGACAACTCCCAAACCCGACAACGCCGTGGTAGCAACCTGTCCATCACAAGTTAGCCACGCCCTAAAGCATCCCCTGCTTTGTGGTCTATTTGACTCTAAATAGGAACATAATTTACTAAATGAACATCATGCTGTATTGAAGAAGACTTGAAACTAACGATTGAGACCATAAACTCATGTTTACAATGTTTACTGAGGTAATAAATCAAGTGAGAAATAGGCTCATTTTCTCATAGACTTCTATACAATCAGACTTCTTTTAGCAACCGGAGGAGTCGCCCCCTGCTGGTTGTTAGAAATAATGCAAGTTTAAGGCACTTCAGCATTGGCTTCCCTTCTTAGACCCGGAGGTAGCCCACTGAATGTGCCGGGCTATTTCTTGATCAGAACCAATAACCTGGAGTCTAGCATATAACCTCCGTAAAACAGGAGAGTCAGTGGTGTTGATCTTCTTATCTAACTCTTGGCAAGAAAGCGACTAAGTCATTTCCCAAAATGTCAAACTATTCCATTAATGCAGGGCTCTACAGTGCATATGCAAGTGAAATGTTTTGTTCCAAGTACATCTTTTGTTTCAAAATTCTTAAGTATCTTCCAGTCATACCAGTTTGCTCCTGTGTCATGCATACAGTATGTGTTCATGTTATTTCTTTAAATAAGTAACTATGCCCCTAAATTTTTTGATTTACCTGCGCCCCAAAAAATCAATGTAAGCGTAAAGCCCTGTAATAGTATCATAAGTATCATATTGAAAATGTTTAGTTAAGTGTATTATGGCTTTCAAAATGACTTTGAACTTCTCTTCCCCACTTCCTCTTATTACCTAAAAGTTTCCCTCGACTTTGCCTTTTTTAAAGCAAAGAAACAACACTGAATGCAGCCAAAGTCTGAGCTAGATGAAGAGTGGGACAAAATCCTCTTCTGATTTGAAAGTTAGAAAAGAGGATACACAGGATCAAGGGAGGACTTCTTAGATTAACAGAACTAGCGGCTATAAATAATATACAGCTAACCTATCAGCTGGCTGAGAAACATGACAAAAACTAATTCTGTTAAGACTGACCGTACTTGAAACTAATGATCTGCACTAACTATATCCTCGGTTACTTCTGGGTTGACCTTGACTGGAATGGGCTATTTTTCTTGTTGCTCACTGCTCATTGTGTTTCAATGAGAAGAAACGAATAAGATTGTATTGTACTGTAATGTGAATGTTTACACACCGGACATAATGAGACCATACATTAACACAGTCTCACACAAGGAAACCAGATGCTTCGCTGCTGCATCTAATGACTACCAATGATCTAAGCTTATCGCTGTGGTTAGCCGTCTGCTTGCAGAAAGCATGCACAGCACAGGTTGTGACTGTTCTGTGACAATTGAAACAACTATTCACCCTTTAATTTGTTCACCTGGAAGCCTGCAGTGACTATGTATAACCAGACCACTAGATATGTTTTAGAGGTGCACCCCTCTTATAATATCTTCCCCACACCGATACTCAAATTGGAGCAGTCTTGATATATCATCCTCCAGTTATACACAATTTGGCGAAATTTGAAACCATAAACGTTTTGGCAGTTGCAGAAACATCCTCTGATCTGAAAACAGTGCTTGCAGGCTACCGTTCTAGGGGCCTGTATCACAATGACAGTTTAAGTTTTGTTTGGATTATCTGATGAATTACAGTGTGGTAAAACATATACAATATAATGACACAATTAAACTAGATTAAGAAGCTGTAGAAACACTCTGGATAATATCCACATATTAAACATAATGGCTGAGGAAATGAATGGCTGATAATGCCGAAATGCTGCATTCATAATGAACTGAGCCAATTAACTGTGCACAATTAATCTGCAGCTATAATTGCCCTTCATTAGTCTGTGGTAAACCATCTCTCTGTTTGTTTTAAATCTGGAGTGGACATATCACTGTGCAAAAAGATGTTTCATCTATTGCTGACATAATTACCTCGGAAAGCAAAATGATTATACTGATCTATAAAGATGTCTCTATTGCTTTTTATTACTTCTCACTTAATTGTAAGCTTGTGTCATTATGACATTTTTTCAGGGAGCTGTCAGGCTGACGACATTTCATCTGATCCTCTGAAGTCAGCCTGCTCTGTCTGTCAGAGACTAACAATAAGATGTGTAATGCTTGTAAAAAAATGTAAAAGCTACAATTATGTCTTTTGGTCTTTGGTATGGTTATGTAGCCAGCTTTCAATTACATTACCATCATTTATCAAACACAAACTATAAACCCAATTGATAAATTTGTTTCTGTAACTGTGCCATAGTAGGCCTTTTAGTAAGGCATGAGGGATTGTAAGTTAAAGGAACAGTTCACTCCCAAATCATAAATACATATTTTTCCTCTTACCTGTAATGCTATTTATCAATCTAGATACTTCTGTGTAAGTTGCCGAGTTGTGAGCAGTTTCATATAGGAACTATTTTCTTTCTACCGAACTACACCCGCCAACCGTATCACCATGCAGAAGGAAGCATGCATCTATACTTACCTTGCACCACTGAGTTAGCTAACGTTACAGCTCAGTCGAGGAGTATGCCATTAATGTTTATAGGGCTGTCCTCAACCAAAGAAATTCTTAGTTGACTAACACTGATACGATTTGTTCGACTCGTCGATTAGTTTATTTAATTTCTCTAGTTTCTCCACAAAGCCTCACACAAAAGCACCACTTTAAATTTTGTGTTTACCAAAGATGTGCTCAGTATTTTCTTGGAAATAAATCATTCAGCATTAAAAAAAGCATAAAAATGACTAATCGACTAAAGAAATCTTAATCTTAGTCTTAGTCAACTAATCGACTAAGAGGAGGCAGCCCTAAATGTTTACATCTCGCACTGTCACAAGCAAGAACCTCTCGTCCATGAATCGATACATGCTTCCTTCTGCGGGTATAGATATCTCCAACACTCAGCAACTCACACCAAAACAATCTAGATTGATAAATAGCACAACAGGTTAGAGGAAAAAATCGGTATTTTTGATTTTGGGGGTGAACTGTCCCTTTAAGTTGTACACATGCTGGTATTTATACCACCCATTCTGTCAGAGTAAACAGCATTCCCATTCTGAAAACCTTCTATTGGTGCACCTGTAGATACTTTAATTTTACTTGGCCTCTAATTTAAGCAACACTGTGTTTGGTTTAACACCAGGAGGAATGCTCATCCCTCTTTCCATTTCTCTTTTCTTCATCATGCCCACCTCTCTACCCTTCCTGTTCAGATTGTGTCCAGTTTTAAAGCCACCGCAGGGTCCCGGGCTTTGTGCCAGCTGCTCAAGGAGTACGTGGGCCACCGGGATGGGATCTGGGACCTCAGTATCACCCGAACTCAACCAGTAGTCCTGGGCACCGCCTCCGCAGGTACACCAAGTCACTTTACTGACAACATGCCACATAGTGGTTTACAACAAGAAAAAGTTCAAACTAAAGGTGTTGCATGCAATATTTACATCATTATATCATTGTGTCACATTAATTGGGATTCCTTGGTGCCATTAGTTAAAAATGAGAGCATAGTTGAGATGATTGACAGCATCTGTTGCACACTAGTGTTGTTAGTGTTAATACTGTTGAAATTCTCAAAAAAAGACAACCCCTCAAACAGACAGAACTCTAATGGTTTTTCGGATTTGTTTAACACGATTTTTGTTTTTATTTCCATCATTTGCCATTGGAAGAAACTTAAGAAGCTCTAGCTGGAAATAAGCTGCAGTTTGTGTTTGTGTTCATGTTGTCCACCTCTGCTCTGCCTTCACAGACCACTCAGCTCTGCTGTGGAGTATAGAGACTGGGAAATGTTTGCTGAGGTATGCTGGCCATGCAGGATCAGGTAATAATTCATAAAAAACTTAAATAACTGTATTTGTCCTCAACCATGCAGACATTTCAAAGATTAGTCTGTTGCACTATGCAGCATTCATAGACTTCATATAGCAGCAAACACCATTTGAAATTTACAGATACAGAGGAGTAATGTCTACCTGGGCAGAGAATGAAGTCACTCTCCCTCTGTGTGTTTTAATCCGAGCTTCTCTTTGCTTTGTTTACGTAGCTGGTCCTGTCGTGCTTGCATTTTAGTGCATGTGAGTCCCTGTGTGTGTGTTTGTAACTAATTGCCACCGCTCAGCACTGCGCTCATACACCTGTTGTCGCTGATAACGCCGTCCTAACCCACGGCATCGTCCCGGAAGTATAGCGCCCATCCTGAATAACCTTTCTCAAGTAGATATAATGATGATTTATGCAGCAGGTTTTGTATTAAACACTGGCTGGTTCATGACTAAAACATATGATGTAGGTCACTGTGTGTCTGTCCACATTTGCTCACTTGGCTTATTAGATAACAGAAATACGTACAGTATATGATGTTATATATGTACATGTCTCATCATTGCTCTCTCTCCCACAGTCAACTCCATCAAGTTCCACCCCACAGAGCAGATGGCCCTCACAGGTATGTATTTAAAAGCATGTGTGGTTATTTTGCTGATTTCTTCAACATGTTAATTTCCCTTCATGACTATTTGGCCATCTTCTCCCTGCTGCTGTTTTCTCCAGCAATTAAATATCTGTAGATCTGAATGTGCTGTGTGTTTGCTGATGTGTACTTACTTACTCACAGCCTCTGGGGACCAGACGGCTCACATCTGGCGCTACATGGTGCAGCTTCCTGCCCCCCAGCCACCACCAGATGTCAGTGTGAGTAGCTTTTTTTTACTGTTCTCTTCTCTGAGCTTCTACTGGAACATCCTAGAATGTCACAGAGTTTTGAGAGGTGTATTTTCTGTCAAAGGATTTATTAAATTTACAAACTCAGTGAATATTAATCATAGAGTGGATATAAGAAGTGGACGTAGTGACCGTGACTTCACCCATTGGTTTGTGGACCGCCGTTTTGAAGCCTCTCGAGTTCGGCATTTTGGCCGTCGTAACATATATTTGACTGAATTTTCCCAGCAGCTTGTTTATATTTGAATTAAAAGTCAAGTTGTGTTTTGTTGTCGTTTTGTTAAAAAGGAAACAGAAGTCATCAGCTGCATGTTCAGCAACTACCCGGAATTGAGTGGTGCGTTTACATGTCTTGTTGCAGCCTGCAACAGAGTATCAAATACATACAATGAGTATAAATAAATATAATGAGTATAAATACACTGGTGGTCAGAGATAGAAAGGTCCATCATAGACACATTATTTAAGTCCAAACTGAGCTAGTCTAAGGTATGGCTGAGGCTATGAGTTGGGCCAGTGACATGTTGAACCAGATTAAAGGACTCAGTTATATTTAAAAACTCAACTGCTGAATTTGAGGCGTCATCTTTGTGTAGGTTAAAATCACCAACCAGGATCATTTTATCATATTTTAAAATAACCGATTATAAAAATGCTGATAAAAACACTAGATTTGCTTTGGGGGGGTCGATAGATTCCAACACACAACACTGGAGTGGCCCCAGTAATTTTCAGCATCAGCACTTCAAAGCTTGAGAGGTTGTTGACAGTAATGGAGCTGCATTTGTGCTGATTTTTAAAAAACAAAGCCTCCACCACGACCAGTAACCCAGAGAGAGCTGAAACACTCGTAGTTCGAGGGGCACGGTTCACTCAGCTGACTATAGTCACCAACCTTCAACCAAGTTTCTTTCAAAAATAAAAAAATCCAAATTAAAACAAGTAATAAAATAATTTAAGACGAGATAAGGTAATCCTTTAGTAGACCCACAGTGGAGAAATTTGCAGGATTACAGCAGCTAAGGGGGACAGTGCAAACAACAAGAGGCGTCAGTAAAAAAAAAAAAACAAGTTCATATGTCGCTCAGCGTCCCATGGCAAATTTATCAACAGAACTAGATCCTAGCTGTCACAGGTTTTTTAATCTGTGTCACTGCTGGCATCTGCATGCATTGACTGAACGACTACCATTGTGTCCTTCTTTGTACACCCACAGGCTCCATGTGATGACGACCAGGACTCGTCAGACAGAGAAGAAGGTGAAGTGGATGGCGAGGGTCCTTGCGAGGTCCCCACTGTCCGGGTCGCTACAGCAACCCTGAAGAGCCACCAGGGTGTAGTGATCGCAGCTGATTGGTTGGTGGGAGGCCGACAAGTGGTGACAGCTTCCTGGGATCGTGCTGCCAACCTGTATGAGGTGGAGACGTCTGAACTGGTTCATGCACTCACTGGTATGTAAACAGGCTGACATATTATATCCAGGGGTGAAAGTAGATTGAAGCTGTTGCCGGTACTCCTAGGCTACCCCAACCTTCACTGCTTGATATTGTTCTCCTCCACCCCGAGCTTCATGCATCCCTGAACACACAATTCAATGCCTGTATGGTGTAGAAAGAAAATAGAAAAAACTCACAAACAC
This sequence comes from Sebastes umbrosus, assembly GCF_015220745.1. Lineage (NCBI taxonomy): Eukaryota > Metazoa > Chordata > Actinopteri > Perciformes > Sebastidae > Sebastes > Sebastes umbrosus. Next base: position 22,144,301 of record NC_051289.1, read on the forward strand.
ATCATGTATAGCAAACTATTTATTTAAATGGGAATGTGCTGCATTTGTAAATGTTGACAAAACTTTTCAAATTAAGTTGTTCCGACTTAAGGGGGCATTCACATGAATTTTACCAGTCGGGGACTCGTATTTCCAATTATTTCGACATCACATAAATCCAGCACAAATGCCCTATCTCGCTGTTAATGAAAGTGAAAAAGCATTGCCACATGGCAACAAATCGAGCTGTGATTAGGGATTTTTGATGCACCACACAGATGTTTTGGCAGGGATAGACATATATAGCCTACAGTAGTGGACAGATGCCGTTTCCATGGTTGCCACACATTTACTCGCGGATCGCTTGTCTGCATGAGGAGCGCAGTCAGACCCCGCACATCCAAGCAAGTGCGCAGGTGGAGTGTTACTCCCTGTCGTAAAAGACCTTAATGCATGTAACGATAAATGGAACCGAAAACATAATCTCCTTGGCGGAGGTAATTTATGTTGACCTGATGTTAGCAGATGTGTTTTCTTGTTGGAAATGCGATTATGAGTGACGGGTTGTATTTGGGTTTCAGCAGGCAGCTGCTGTCCCCTCTTCCCGGTACTGCATACCGGCACTACATTTTTAAGTAGTACGGAATACCGGACCGCACTGGCCTACTTTCACCCCTGATTATATTATAGTACATAAAGCACAATATGGTGTCTGTTACCTACATCTTTCCTGCAGTCCTGTTACAGGTCCCTCCCAAATTAACACCAACACAGAGTTTCGTCTCATGGTTTGAAGTTACTGAAAAGACATGAAAGGTCTTTTTTCTTTTATTTTTACAGAAATGCCTACAGCACATGTTTTGTTGCTAAATGATTGTATCATGAGGCCCACATTTACCTCTCTTTGTAGCATTCAGTGAAGAGATAACGAGTAACTGAGCTTAAATGGCAGATGAAAATGGGCTGCCTGTTCATTTTATGGAGCAGTTGTGAACAAAATTGGCTGTTATTTTTTTGGTTCCTAGGCTAAACAGGAAGAAACCACGGTTTCGTCTACTTAGTGTGACTTACACAATGAAATAAATGTAGTCCAAGCAGACTGTGCTGCAGGAGTTGGCCTCTTATGGCACTTTTGAACATCATTATTTTCAACACTTGAAAGGAAATACGCTGATGCGTGCTGTTTATTTGGTTGCACAAAACGAAGTGGAGCTCTGACTGACAGGTTCTTGCTACTTTCTTACTGTAGCAACAATGTGTCTCATTTAATGATGTACAAACCCTAGGAGTTTAGTTTTGTTACTAATTTGTGTTTGTGCATGCAGGACACGACCAGGAGCTGACCCACTGCTGCACCCACCCCACCCAGCGGCTGGTGGTCACCTCATCCAGAGACACCACCTTCAGACTGTGGGACTTCAGAGATCCATCCATCCACTCTGTCAACGTCTTCCAGGGACACACTGAGTAAGTCTGTCTCCCTCACACACAAACACACACACACTGCTCAACGCTTTATCAATAGTTGAAAGTTTCAACCGTTTGAGTTGCTGCAGTCTTTATTTCTTCCACAGGGTGGTGCTGTAACATCTCTCTGGTCTGTCAATCCCTCCAGTACTTTCTGCTTTTTTTTCCTTTTACAGTGCCACATTAATTTACAGACCCTTTTGCTCTAAGCCAAATCCTCCACTTGCCTCTCATTCATTACTGAGCACTTCTCCTCACTTCGACGGTTTGCTTCTTTCTCCCCGCTCTTTCTCTTCCTACCTCTCTCTCTCCCTCGCTTTCCTGTTCATTTATCTGTCCGTTTCTGCGTTAATCCCCCACTCTGTGTAATTTGGCACTTCGCTCGCTGTTAACACTCAATTGCAGACGCTCATTTCAAAACGATGACTGTCAGGCTTGTCTGTGGCTTTCAATGGGAACGCTCTTTAAAAGGCGTAAGAAGAGTGTGTGTGTGTGTGTGTGTGTGTTTTTTATGTGCATGTCTACATGTGTGTGCTGGCTGGCTGGTGCTCTCTGGCAGCCTTTGATTGCAAGTGGGGGGATTACATAGAGCTCATTATGTACGACCCCAACATGTATAATTCCTGCAGATCCCACTCTAATTCTCTCCCATAGACAATTGGTATAATGAGATTAAGCACCAGTGTTTCACAGTTAACGACAGCCCTCCTCCTTTCCTTTCCTTTCCTTCTCTCCATTCTTCTTTCCTTCCCGAATGGCCATCGATGGTCTTCAAAGTAAAAACTTTCTTACTTGTCCTTCTGTGGTGCATTTAAAGCAAACTTACACAGACTGCTGTCTAGCCATAAAACAGATAAAAAACAGTTGTGCAGTCAAAAGACTGAAGCAACATTTACAAGCTGTTAACTGTTTAGGTGCAGTATTCTAAAGTAAGTGTAGACACTTGACACTGAGTGAGGAGGTAATGAGTGACTAACTTGAACTGGCTTATTGTTCAGTAGGAAACTTTTAGGGCTGCAACTAATGATTTTCATTATTGATTTATCAGTTTGTCTACAGACTATCAAAATAAGTGCCTATCGTAATATAATACAGCCCCAGATGACGTCTTCAAATGTCTTTTGTCTGATCCACAGTCCAACCCCATCAAAGATATTCAATCTACTAAAGCAGCAGATTCTCACATTTGACACCTCGGAACCATTGAATGTCTGCTATTGTTTGCTTAAATAAATAAAATAAACTTTAATGATTAATCAATTGTTAAATAAATGGAGATTAATTTGGTCTTGATAGACTAAATGATTTATCGGCTAATCGTTGCAGCTGTAGTCCCATTATTTCAATCTTTTTCAAAGGCAGGGATGCTGCCGTAAACATGATGTAAAACAACTCCTCATATGTTGTTCAGTGTCATTTTGTATTAGCAGTCAGTTTGGGGTCCCTTCATAAAAGGTTGCATCAACAGTCACCCAAATAAATTTACATACAGTTTACTCATCCCCATGAATTTTCCACTTTCCCACTTGTGAGCAATTTTGGTTTTAACCAAATTGTACAACAATAGCAGGTTGCTGTCTCCTTCTATTTCTCCAGCTAATTTTCCAGAATCTCCAATATGGCATAATGACGTGGTATAAATGGCACAATCTCCACATTGGTCCTGTGGAAGCAGCCGAGGAGAGGAGTGTGAATGGTTTAATAGGCAGCAGAGGTTGAGAGCTGGAGGGGAGACAGCCTCTCGTTTCCACAGTCTTCACTGGCAATTATAGCTAACGCTTCCTGACAGTGAACCGCGGCAGCTAAAAGTGCAGCATACACCCTCTATCCCACCACCCCGCCATAATTGCAGAGTAATGACAACTGCACGTGAGCTAACAAAACAGCCGAGAGCAAACGAGAAGTGACAGCGAACTTGCTCTACAAACGGAATGCCATGTCACGTTTGTCTCTCCTGCCATCGGCGGCTTTCAGAGACATTTGATTGCTGTTGATAGAAATGCACATTTGTGTGTGAGCGCGCGCATGTGTGTGTGTGTGGGGTGTCTGTATGCAGATCTGACATCCAGTCTCTGGAGGACTACACCAGCACTTACAAGGTTCTCAGCGACTGTCAGTTTTGCTGCAGCACAGCAAAATAACAGAGTGCTCTAAAACCTCTTAGTCGTCTGTACCTGAATTGTTTCATTTACATTTTACCTTTTAGGCATTTGGCTTATGCGCTCATCTACTTACAAATGAGTACATTGTAATATTTTTCCTTGAGATTTTCAGAAATTCACACATCAATCATTACAATCACTCAGTAGAAAGGAGGATAAGGATCAAAGCCTAGCAGATTTATGCCTGATAGAGATGTGCTGGTAGGTGAAGAAATGACAGCCAGGCAGGAAATGCGGCATAAAGATATATCAGAAAACAGCCCTACTGTGGTAATTGCCTAAAAAATCTCTTTTTGTTTTGCATCATTGTTGGTTGTTTACCAATGTTTCTTTAAATTACACTGAGATGTACCGTTTGTCCCTTGTTAGATATTTGTCAAAGTCAATAATTTCTCTGAATGTATTAGTACATTTTCTGAAGCCCTTAAAAGTCTCAGAACACTGCAATCATCACGTCATACTGTGCAGAACAGCACTGCATTTGTCCTACAAAAGGCCTCTATATGAGAAAAATTGTGTTTTGGATGTTCAGTGTTCATTGATACTTACATTCTCTCACTGAAATGTAGAACTCCGGTAGAGCTTTCTCCACAAACAATTTGCGACCAGGCAGTTCATATTTTTGATCAAGTGTCTTAATGAATCTTTTGAATCCGGGCTTTTCAACTACGCTGACCGGATGTACTTGTTTACAGCGGCTGTGATTTCTTTCCATTTTGCACTTTTTTTGTCATATGGGATTGCTTTGGAAAGCTGGGCTGCGCTGGTTCTGGTTGCTTTGGTCGTATCTTTCGCTTTCTCCGGGCTGGCTCCTTCTCTCTCCGCTGCTTCCCTCCAGACCAAAACACGCCGGCCGCATACGTCACACACACTCGCCCAGGAGAGAGTCTGGATGGGCGCGGAGTCTGTGACGTGTGTGTGTGTCTGTGAGAGGGAGCTGTAGGCCGTAGGAGAGAGGGAGAGGAGGAAATGCCAAAGTGAGTCTCATGCCGGCAGGTTGGCTTAAAAACATTACATGACAATTTGTATTCGATGTTTGCGATATAGTCATTTTATACACCGCACGTGGGACAAGCCGCGATACCGCCCAACCCTACAGAGAACCATAAACGGAGGTAATGAAGTCTCCCCCTGTCTTGCCTCATCTCCCGGGGTGTTCTTGAAATCTTGAAATCGCGGCACAATTGTAGAAAAAGAATCTGAACTCTTGTATGCCACCTTCATGGGGCTAAAGAACTTAATGGTTTAGGGATTCATTCAGCTCACCTTAACTTCTCCGACTGTAGAAAGCTCCCATAATTCCCTCCGTATGTCTCTCTCTCTCTCTCTCTCTCTCTCTCTCTCTCTTCCTTCCCAACTCCCAAGTCTCCAACCGCAGGGAGTCTTGACCTTGGCTGTCAGACTCACTGCAGAGATGCCATTAAGTAACACTGAATACTTCCCTCCCTCCTCACCACCCTTTCTAAAAACCCTTTAACCTTAATCAACCTTTTAATCAATTACCTTGTCTGATTACGCTCCCCACACACACACCTTCCACCGAGCACACCTCCCATCTTTCCTTCTCTCCATCCCTCTCTCTCTACCTCTTGTATTCCCAGGTGGGCTGTACCCTGCAATGTCAGAAGGTGCCTGTAACGATACGGCAGTTTCCTTGAGCCCCGGCCCCTCTAATAGGACAAAGTTTAGTCCCCTAATTAGCCCTTGATGCCATGTCAATTTGAATTAAGAGGGAAGGCAGTTTTAGAAAGAAAAGCTAGATGTGGAACTCTAGACAATGCTTGTGTGTGAAGGGACACAGCTCAACGCTAATCTTAATCAAGAATCAGAGCTTTTAAAAAAAAATAAAACGTCCCTCCACGATTGAACAGGCACAAAAAGGAGGAGAGAAGGAAAAAACCCTCACAGGAGCGACTGACATACAGTAATAGATTGGAAATATTAAAGGTCTATTAAATGAATGGCTAGGCCTGACCGTAGTGCTATCATGTGGAGCACAGCATCATGGCTGGTTAGATAAAGGGCGTTGGAGGAGGGGGATGCTGGATGCATACAAAGAACGTTTTTGCCTCTATTGTGCCCGACGTAGCTGAATATATGATGTTGCAAAAGATATTGTGTATTCAGCATCATTTATCTTTTTATCCTATCAGTTATCTCCTGGTATGAAGGCTGCATTAGACCTAAAGGTAGGGCTGGTAAAGATTATAGAAGCATTTTTTCTTATATTAGTTGAAATTCTCTTTACATCCCGACAGCGATCAATAAATCAAATGATCTGAAGAAAAAAAAGAAAAAAATGTGGTATCTGTGGCTGTCACAGGACTGTAATAAACCTGTCCAATCATCTCATTCGGTCTGAATGTGATGATTGGACAGGCTACCTGCTGCCTGCCTGCGCTCACTCTGCTATCTTCTATATGTTCATGTTGGTAATGATAATTGTAGGGGAGTGGCATTGGAGGGAGGCCTGAAGCGACGGACTGTCAGCCTTCGTTGCCGCTAGTTCTTTGATGTTGGTTTGGTGTGTCTGGGTCGTAAAACTTCCATTCTAATATAACCTCAGTTTTAGCTGTTAGTTGAAAAAGTTTGAGGAGGAAAACTTGGAAGGAGAAAAACACAAACGGAGGTAATGAAGTCTCATCCTGTCTTGCCTCATCTCTCGGGGTGTTCTTGAAATCATGAAATCAAGAAATCACGGCACAATTGTAGAAAAAAACTCTTGTGCGCCACCTTTATGGGGCAAAGGGACTTAATGGTTTAGGGATTCATTCAGCTCTCCTTAACTTCTCCTACTGTAGAGAGGTCCCATGATTCCTTCTGTATGTCTCGCTCTTCCTTCCCAACTCCCCAAAGTTTCCGATCGCAGGGAGTCCTGACCTCGGCTTTTTCTCCCATAAGTAATTATTTGGTCACATTCTTTAAGTGGCATGGCAGGATACAACTTTTGTGGGTACCTGTAGTTTTTGGTTTCATGTAAAAATGATCAGAGATTAACGAGCAAAGCAGAAGCCGTCTTTCATGCCGTCTTGACAGCTCAAACACGTTCAATGGTGTAAACCCTTAAAGTCGTTATTTAACCCACCCACAGCTACACCTATATGACAGGAATGCGGCACAAGTGTGATCCTGCCTACATTTCTTTTCTTCAGTGATACCTTGTAATGTTTTAAATGAAGAATCACATTTTAAATCGAGAACCACGCAGTGTTAACTTTCTGATATTGTACCCGATACATCCTCTCTACGTTCTAGTGGTGTCAATGCTCATAACACATCTTGACATATCTTTGTGACGGATGTGTGGCTCTGTCTTATCTTGTAGGCGTACGAGTAATTACTGCGTCTGTGGGAGAGGGTGACTAGACTGGCTATAAATAATATTCACTCCCGAAACTTTCCTGAATTGTTAAGAAATGGAGGACTTTCTGCCGTACTTTCCTATCAACTCTCGTCTCTGCACTTAAATTGGATTTTGGAGTACAGTGTGAATCCATTTCAACATGCAAGGGAAAGCATTACATTCTTTGTGTAACAACTGGCCTCTATTTGTGTGTCCTTCTTCTTCTTCTTTTGTAGCACGGTGACGTCGGCAGTGTTCACGGTGGGTGACAACGTGGTTTCAGGGAGTGACGACCGCACCGTCAAGGTGTGGGATTTGAAGAACATGAGGTCGCCTATAGCAACCATCCGCACTGACTCAGCTGTGAACAGGTAGGTGAAAGAAGGGCACGCAACTGAATGAGAGCTGAGTTTTGTAGGTGCATTTGTAATTGTGCATTTGTTTGGGAATTGTAACATCTACAATTCCATGACAACTGGGCAAACTAGTTAGAACAAGAATAAACTTAAACTGCTTTACTTAATTTGATGTAGGCTTTCGGTAACAAAATATTGAAAGATACTCAATATTAAAGGACTGTTATCAGGATTGTAGATGATCAGTGACCTGCCTACTTTTGATTGAACTATTTGACTTTCCAACATTATGTAAATAATAGGGCTGTCAATCAGTTAAAATATTTAATCGCAATTAATCACATGATTGTCCATGATTAGCAAATTTTGTATCTGTTCAAATGCACCGTAAAGTGAGATTTGTCAAGTATTTAATACTCTTATCAACATGGGAGTGGGAAAATATGCTTGCTTTATGCAAATGTATGTATATATTTATTATTGGAAATCAATTAACAGCACAAAATGACAAAATTATCCAGAAACCCTCCCAGGTACTGCATTTAGCATAAAAAATATGCTCAAATCATAACATGGCAAACTGCAGCCCAACAGGCAACAACAGCTGTCAGTGTGTCAGTGTGCTGACTTGACTATGACTTGCCCCAAACTGCATGTGATTATCATAAAGTGGGCATGTCTGTAAAGGGGAGACTCGTGGGTATCCAGAGAACCCATTAACATTCACATATCTTGAGGTCAGAGGTCAAGGGACCCCTTTGAAAATTGCAACGCCAGTTTTTCAGAAATTTAGCGGAGGTTTGGAGCGTTATTTAACCTCCTTCACGACAAGCTAGTATGACATGTCAGTATCATTTAAAAATAGTTTGTTAAAAACATTAGAATCATACAGCTCATTAATAAAGGGAAGGCTAATTGTTGGTGTTGTGGCCAGGCTGCTCTGTTGATTTTAAAGCCCACTGTCTCCGTTTAGGGTTCATGATCAGTCAGACACTGGTATCAGGCGTCCTCTCCTGTATACTGGAGCCCAAAACAACAACTACAAGGATATTTGTGTATCTCCATTGGCTGTGATGAAAATGTCTCCATTTACAGTTGTTAGTAGTTTTCCTGAATACGAGGGGAATACAGGTTCCAGGGGCAGCTTATGTTAGTGTAGTGATGTTAGTGTAGTGATGTTAGCGTTGGGCTGTTGATGCATATGGAGTTGTGAGCAAACTAGAAAGTGAATTTGTGCTTGAGATATTTCTGTAAATCTAGTGCTTACTTATACACCAAGCAGTAACTTCTGTTACCAAATCATTCAAATACTGTAGAATAAAAGTCCAGGCTGCAGTTGTACAGGATAAGTTAGAAGATTTTATTTAGAAGTATTAACAAAATGTTACGTAGATTAAAAGTGAACTTGATCTGACCTTTCAGGATAAGCGTCTCTGCCAACCAGAGGATCATCGCTCTACCACACGACAATCGACAAGTCCGACTGTTTGACATGAGCGGAGTGAGGCTGGCCAGACTTCCACGCAGCAACAGAATGGTAAGGAAGGAAACAAAGTGTCCGGGAACGTGTGTGTGTTTGATTGGTCAATCAGCATCATTAAAACTAAAACTTTTAAACGTGTTTGTTTGTGTGTGCAGGGTCACAGGCGAATGGTGTGTTGTACGGCGTGGAATGAAGAGAACCAGTCGTGCAACCTGTTCACCTGCGGCTTCGATCGACAGGCCATCGGCTGGAACATCAACATCCCTGCCCTGCTGCAGGAGAAGTGATGACGCACACACACACACACACAGAAACACAGTTAAGTAGGAGACGGTACACATAAACACTGTAATCTGTGGCCTCGCACACGCTAGTATGTTTAAAGTGGTTACCCAGTGAAGCATTTTAGTTGTCATGTTACTTTTGAGGATGTAGCCATTAAGGTTGATTTGATAAGAGCATATTCCCCAGATGAATTACTCTGTCATTTATTGTTACAGTTGCAACCTGCAGAACATCTCCAGGTGTTAAATGACTGACATGGTTTAAGCGTTTTAAAGTCCAGAGGCCTGTACTACGAAGCAAGTTCAACATACCCAGGCTATCTTTTCGTTACCTGGCTTAACTAACCCTACCAAACATGATCCCGCTATGCTGTCCTACGGCGCAGGTTATCAACTCGGTAAATCAGCCCAGGGTTTCTCAATCAAAGGAAGAGCAAACTATAGTATTTGACAAATACGAATAAATTAAACACATAATCCAGGCTTAAAGTAACACAGTTGAAGCTGCCAAATGCAGGAAGGACAGCTTGCAAAAGAAAAAATTGCCGATGTGTGAATGATTAAATTAACACACTTCTAATTAATTTAACAGAATACTCAAAAGTCAGATATAGTCATCTAGATATTATAAAAAGCTTTCAGAGAATAATGGATGAATACACCACACTTCATTACGTCATTTAACAACAATGTGGCGTGTAGGACTATTTCAGCCTTCTCTCAGCTCCGACTGCGGCGGTGTCAAACGGACTTGAGAGCAAGTCAAAAAAACAAAAACATAATACAAAGCGGTAAGCACTCACAGCATACAGCCAGCTGTCCTTCCTGTATTTGTCAGTTTAAACTGTGTTGCTTTTAGCCTGGATATGTGTTTAATTTAGTAGGCGGTGCTTTCATAAATTGATCTCTAATCTCGAACATAACATGCTCCAGAGCAGGTTATATGTTCAGCATAAATTACCATGGCGATCTACCCCGGTAAGAAGTGAACCACCGTCGTAGGACGGAAAACCCAGGATTAACCCTGAAGTCACCTCGCTAACTCCAAATCCTGCTTCGTAGTCCAGGCCTCTGGTGTGTGAGAGGCCACAGAACTGATCTCCTGCATTTGACCCTTTCACTTATTTAGCATGCGTTGTGAATTGTGACACGGCTAGGCTGATTCTTTCGTTCCTAGCCTATTTTTGTTTTAAAGTATAAAAGTATATATTTGACTCCACAGTCATAGGCTGCTGTTCACATCACTGTTGTTTAGTTACTGCTGAATGGTTGCTCTTGCATGTAGATAATCTCAGTTTGCAAATGTTACTTGTAAAGATGTGATAAAACAATTATACGGCCAGGAGAGTTTGTAGAATATGATATAAAGAAGGTGTGTATATATTATGTCGTGGCCTGATTAAGTGACCTGTGTTGCAGGTTGTTGCTATTTCATGGATTTAGTGTCTTACAGTTATCTACCTTATTGAGGGTGGAGTTTGGCAGAGGTAGCGTGGTTCTGTGAAATGTTTTTATCCTTTTTAGTCGGACTTGAAATATTTGTTATCATGGAACAAAACATACAATATTCAGGCCGGCCAGATTACCTGTGCAGCATGCAGGCTGCTGGGTCATTCAGTTGTCTTAAAATGTTTCAGGATCTGCTGTCCTGTGAAGGTTTTCATTGATTTAAGATGTGAGTACTTGCCTATTACCTTTGATGCTTTCAATTCACAGCCAGCCTCCATATTTCCAGATTTTGTGGTCAATATTACAAAAGATACTGTAACTCTGCCTTGTTCCATGTTTACAGTAGGATTTTAATTTTTAATGTATTGCTCTAGTCTGCCTCTCCGTTAGACTGCAAAGTGTCAAGAGCACAGCAATAATGGGAAAATGACAGCACTTCTGTCGTTCACAAATCTTTTGTAGGTCTGTGAATGGGATGTGTTCAACATAATCATAATCTAGTGTTCCCTATATGTTGCAGGTTTATGTGATACTACTTTTAGCCATAAGATGCGCCCATATTTGCTCGGTGTCAGTGAAATACAGACCCATCCTCTTCAGCCCGTGTTGCCGTAATGTGTCATCCCCAACTTGTTGCTTACTGGTCACTTCTGTGCTTGAGTAAAAGCCTGTCAATATGAAGTTATAGTGTTTACACTTTGCATTGAACCCTTAGCCTTGTATGACCTCTTGGACCTTTTGTTGTAGATGGCGCTGTTAAGTCTGTGAGAAGCACTCTTTATACAAATTCAGAAGCAATAACCCAACTCCTTTATGTTTCCGGTGCTCAGAGTGAAGCCCATTTCTGTCTTGGAAATCAGTGAATATGAGTTGAAATACACACTGAATCTAGGGCTGCACGATTATGGCCAAAATACTTATCACGATTATTTTTGCTCTACATTGAGATCACGATTATTTATCACGATTATTCATAGATTTTAGGAACAAAATATTTTGATTGCAAATTCACATTTAAATAAACAGAGCGCTGCTTTCACTTCAATGTTGTGCTAAATTAAAACCGTCAAAAATTCTAAATGTTGTCCTTTTACTTTGTTATTGTCATGTATATTGGTTATTTGCATAAAAATACAAATTATTTAATTTTTATTAATAAAAAAAATCTTGAATTAGTAGTTCTAATTGTATTTTAGAAGCTGCTTAGACGTAGTATTAGGAAGTTAAACAGGTCATAATTCCTTCTCTATTACCTGCTTTATAGTGCTGTGAAAACATCTCCTTCAAACAACTGCAGTTATTCGCCAAAAACTCAATTTTACAAGATTACATTTGAACGCATCATGACAGCGTTATAAATCTACCATCGCCCTGTCCTCGGTTTACTCGAGGCCTATTGAAAGAGGCTGGGTCATGTGTCATCAACGCGTCACATCTTTGGGATACAACACATGCGCCGTAAAATCTGGTCAGCACTGTCCGAAATTGAGCCAATCGCAACGCACGACCGCAACTCCAGTTACACTATGCATGTGTTATACCCCAAGACCCGTGCCCGCCCATGTCCCGGCCTCCTTCAATAGGCCTTGAGTTTACTGAGTAGTGCTTTAACGCACCATAACGGCGCCGTGTAGCATGTAACTCCGCTGCTGTCACTGATCACTAAGCGGCATCATGGGAATAAATTACAATATAGGGAGAGTCTGATTAAGTTAGTTGTTCTTAAAAGGTATAATACGTAACCGTTGTCGGCATTCAAAGTTAGCTCCTCCTCGTCGGATCAACGAGCGAGGGAGAGAGAGGGATCCGTGGTGGTCAAGCGAGCTATAGAGTGAACGGAGAGAGGGACCGCAGTGAAAACAAAAGCAATAAATCAGAGAAAGAAAACGTTATTTTCTGATTGTTTCCCGGCGGTTACGTTCTAAAACGATTAGGTTTATGACTACTTGTTGGTTGTTTTAAGTTTGTTCCTCCACAACTTATTTTGGACAAGCGGGCGTGACAAATTACAGCTTTTTGTCTTCTTCGCTTACTGAAGAACTTCCACACCGACGACGTGTGACATTACTGACTATGCCGACGTAAAACCTTCATGTGGCGGCTGCACATGTATCTGACCAGCAAAAAACGGATATATTTGCACATGAGACTGATGAAAACCTTCTGGGTCTGTTAGTTTAGGAAGCGCTTGATTTATGCAGCAGAGTTTTCTATGAGCACAGCACGTATTATAAACGTCAATATCACGGCGATCGTGTTCATTTAATTGTGGGAAACCAAAATGGTGATTGCGATTAATATTGGATTAATTGTGCAGCCCTGACTGAATCTCAGTTTAAGAACTAGATCTGGGCTTGACCGGAATCCAGAAAAGTCTTTATTTTTTACACTTGTGCAATATCCCTAAACATGAAGTCATACTGTAGTTTTTGATCTTCAAATGTTTAACATAGTTCAGTGCTGTAAACCCCATAAAATGACTTTATGTACTTGTGTGACTGGTGTAGATGTAGCTCAGTGTATATAGGTGTGCATAACTTACCCCAAAGTTGACTTCAGACTTCAGTCAGGATGGATTTTGAAGTAGCGTGAACCTAAAGATGTAAAACACGTATTGAAATGCCTTACCATTGCATTAAAAATGGTGTATTAGCCTTATCCATCTGAGCATCAATGCACTTTTCCAAATGCTTGTTAAATAACTAATTGTGTTCCACTGCACCATGCAGATAGGATTTTTATTCCTGTTCCATTCAGGGAACTCAATCACGCGCCCACTGATATCAATGTCATTTTAATCTGCAGGTAGAAAGGAAAGTCCGATTTGGCGCCCCACATATGAATTCCAACTCGGAGGAAATATGATTTTGGATTGATAAATTAAATTATTGCGTGCCAGATTGTAGGGGGGGTAAAAAAGTGGATAGGCTTCGCTTCATTGTAGCGAATCATATTCACCTCAAACTTCATTATGTGATCTACTTTACATACTTTATTGTGAGGAGTACGTGCTCTCTGACGCTTTCCAATAAAATGTGTGATTTCCTTTCCCAGTCACTCCTGTCTCTTTCATCTTATTTAACACACACCCCTCTCACCCTTTTATTCACTTCAATAAGACATTTATAATTTTGAAAATCACACTTTATTCATCTGGATGCAAGTCTGGTAGCTTGGAATAATGAAGTCTAGTGTTAAAGAAAGGGAAACCATGAGCTTTAAACTGTAGTGTTGCGTACAGTTGGCATGTAAAGAGTTATTTCTCACACATCTGCTTTCTAACTTTCAAAGTGGGTTAAATCTGCAAGGTAGGTTTTTCAAGATATAGGGCTCTAGCTTACACCTAGTGCAAATTTGTTCACACAAGATAATACTTTGTGGCCTCAATTTAGTTAAAACGTTCCCACGTTTTAGTTAATTTGTGCGCACAAGATAAGTGTATATACATAGTCACAACGCACCCCACTGCAGTCTGGAGTGATGGTTCGCGCTGCCAAGCCACAATTACGCACGGCAGTTCTGCTGGTTACATGACTGTAGTCATGACTGAATTTTTTAATTTTTTGACATACTAGACTATGACTTTTTTTCAACAAAATATACTATGACTTTTACATTTTTTGACATACAATACTATGACTTTCTTTCGTCATATATTGTGACTTTTTTGTATTTTTTCGACATACTATACTATGACTATTTTTCAATATACTATGCTATGACTTTTTTTCAATATACTATACTATGACTTTTTTCATCATATTATACTATGACTTTGTTGTATTTTTTCGACATACAATACAATGACTTTTTTTACTTTTCTCGACATATTATACTATGACTTTTTTTGACATACTATACTATGACCTTTTTTTCGACATACTTTAGTGTGCCTTTTTTATTTTTTTGACATACTATACTATGACTTTTTTCATCATATTATACTATGACTTTGTTGTATTTTTTCGACATACAATACAATGATTTTTTTTTACTTTTCTCGACATATTATACTATGACTTTTTTCTTTTACTTTTTTCGACATGCTATACTATGATGTTTTTTTCAACATACTATACTATTACCTTTTTCCGACATGCTATACTATGAATTTTTTTTCCGACATGCTATTCTATGACATTTTTTTCGACATGCTATACTATGACATTTTCTTTCGACATGCTATACCCTGACTATGGAGTCCAGGCTACTTTGTGCAAATCAGGGACATCCTGCCTAACTCGCTGCCTCTTGAAACTCCCTAGAAACTTTTAAACTAAACATTGTAGATCTAAAATAAAGACAAATTTAGCAACTGCATGGCTTATTTCTTGCAAAAAATGTTTTCAGAAACACATTTTGGGGAAGTATTACATTTTTTAAGAGAAGAAAGTCTCCAAACAAGCCGCCATGTTGGTTCTGGTTTGAAAGCTTGGAGCAACAGCCCACGAGGGTAAGTGTTTTTCCAAACAAGTGCCTACTGCCTTGTGTTTGTTTTAATTTTTTTCGACATACTATACTATGACGTTTTTTTTCGACATACTATACTATGACGTTTTTTTCGACATGCTATAGTATGACGTTTTTTTCAACATACTATACTATGACTTTTTTCTTTTACTTTTTTCGACATGCTATACTATGATGTTTTTTTTCAACATACTATACTATTACCTTTTTTTGACATGCTATACTATGAATTTTTTTTCCGACATGCTATTCTATGACATTTTTTTCGACATGCTATTCTATGACATTTTTTTCAACATACTATACTATGACTTTTTTTTTTTTTTACTTTTTTCGACATACTATAGTATGACGTTTTTTTCGACATGCTATACTATGATGTTTTTTTCATCATACTATACTATGACTTTTTTTTTTTACTTTTTTCGACATGCTATACTATGACGTTTTTTTCAACATACTATACTATGACTTTTTTTTTTTTACTTTTTTCGACATACTATACTATGACGTTTTTTTCGACATGCTATACTATGACGTTTTTTTCATCATACTATACTATGACTTTTTTTTTTTACTTTTTTCGACATGCTATACTATGACGTTTTTTTCAACATACTATACTATGACTTTTTTTTTTTTACTTTTTTCGACATACTACGCTATGATGTTTTTTTTTACTTTTTTCGACATACTATACTATGACGTTTTTTTCGACATGCTATACTATGACGTTTTTTTCGACATGCTATTCTATGACGTTTTTTTCAACATACTACACTATGACTTTTTTTTTAGACATACTATACTATGAGATTTTACTGCGCATGTGTTGCACCCCAAAAATATGACCCAGCCTCTTTCAACAGGCCTTGTTTCAGGTCAGGAACATCATGGGTGTGTCAAGTGCTCACCGCCGCCCACGCCCTGACACACCTGCAGCTTCAGCTGCTGATATCTCCTTTCTTCTGTTCCTTTCTTACACAGTTTATCAGGACTTTTTCATGTTACGTGCCTTTTGTTTTAAGTCTGTAATGGATGCAATTTGAATCATAGCGAAGTACAATACTATAGATAATATGATGTATGCCTTACCTTTCTGGCTTTCTGTTGTTAGCTAGGCTACCGCTGCTGTGTGAGCCCGACAGCCGAGCAGCTAACAGTTTAGCAGCACGCTGTGCAGATGAACTAGCTGTGTACAGGACGCTGTTACCCAGCCCCCGCACACTTCCGGTCTCTCTACATCCTCGTGTGATCAATGTTAACATATCTGATTAGTAGTGGATGGGTTGCGGGTGGGTGAAATGATACAGTAAACAGTAAAACAAACAATGAACCTCGATCGTGTGTGTGTGTGTAATATGTCACAAGAATATCGAACGCTGATTGAGCAATACATCTAGTTGTGGGAAAATCCATTTGTTCGGGGTGGGTCGATTTCTGCCGGTATTTTGAGCTCTGGTGGCCGAGGAGAGCAAATAATGGCCTCCAGAAACTTACACAGATTCTCCCAACTCCATGCAGGTGCATGCTTGACATCGGGGTGCCTATGGCACAGGACAGAAAAGAAAGAAAAAAAATTGAAGTATTTCTTTCTAAACACAAAAGTGGAGTTTTAAACAGGACAACCTACTCAGAACTCAACAGGTTGCCATTTGTGCTCTAATACTGCCATCTAGTGTGCACTCTGGCGACCACACTACAATAAATGAATAGCCTATGTCAATTGATATCGGGGAATTGTTCTCTCTTGCAATGCTTGTATGTCAGAAACTGATGAAGTGGTAGCATCCAATTTTAAACGCCTTAAGACTTTAAAAATTGACCTGTTGACACGTACAAACGCCTTAACACGTTAAGGAATAGAAGTGGTATTTTCTGTTGTCTTAAGACATTCAAATCTGACATATGAATGCAGACACAGGACCCTACGTGTTGTTCCAATCCGCATTCAATAATATCAAAGCCTGTCAGTCCGCTGCGCATCCCGGGTGAGTGGAGTGCAGCAGCACGTTGGATCGTTGTGGTTTCGTTACCTTAGAATGAGCCATTTATATCTCCATGGAGTCCGCCATGTTTCTACAGCAGCCCAGAACGGACAAACCAAACTCTGTTAACGCTTCCTGCTTGGGCCGCAGTAATTAACATTACTCGCTTCCGTCGCCGCCGCTTTCTCTCTCTTACTTCACCACTCACTTCCCACGTACAAACACAAACCCTCTACGCACTGACTCTGCTCCAAATAGCTCTAGAGAGGGCAAATCGCATTTTCACGTCGGCCACCACAGCTCTCCAACACGCTTGGCACACGGGAGAGGTTTTAATTGGTTGCAATCTCCTCACCTCACCGCCAGATATTGCCAGATCCTACACACTGGACATAGAATTGATCGCAGATGGCGTCGTTCTCTCGGACGGATAAAAAAAGAATATGCAAAAATGGATCGCCAAATACACCTAGTCTATGAGTTGAAAACATTTCACCTCTTATTTGTACTGGAGTACAATAGCCTACTTGAGTAAATATACCTGGTTACTTTTAACCATATGCTGCAATGTTTACTGTCTTTGGCACCCTGAGGAAGGCCAGTTGGCGTCAAAGCTTGGAGCATTTTTAGATCATTTTCAAAATGTCTTAGAATATTGAAGATGCTGGATCATTACAAAAAGTTGGTATGATCCCTGTGTAAGTACTGTTGGTCTAAGCCTACATGTTGAAATAGTGTCATACTTGTGTGTGTGTTAGGGCTCTTAGATTTCATTGAGAAACAGCATGACACTGGGAGAGAGAATATTCTGTGGATTTACCTCTCTGTCCTCGTCCATTAGATTATACCTGGCTGGCCGTGACCAGCCACTGGAGCAAATTGTCAATTATGATGTTTATTGTAGAGCACACAGTCGACTCCATGGCCTTAGGGGGGGAAGGGTGGATGCTGCTGAGGAGGCATACCTCGATCCCCTCCTCTCCTCTCCCCCTCTTCCTCGCTTCATTCTTCCTCCAGGCTAATTTGGTGGCTGGTCTGTGTGACACCTGCCACCGAGCCAAATAGAGATAACTATTTCCCCATGGATTTCCCCTGGGAGAGAAAGGAGGGAGGCCTCTTTAATATTTGTCTGGATGCTCCTGAGGGGTATAGACAGGTGGAAATGACCCAATATCAAGTGCTCATTATTTGATTTTTGTGTATTTGTAATGAGACAGTTAATATTATACATTTAATGCTGCGACATTAAAATCTGATTAATCAAAAAAACTATCAAAACAAGGTAAAATTACAAGATTTTGTGGTTTTATTCACATATACAGTACAAACATTCACTTTTTATTTGTTACTGAAGTGCAATTTACAGACCTTAGCAGCAATTCTTCATATACTTTAATTTACATGATAATTAGACATTTTAGGATCTCTCTCACATCTTTGTCAACATCTTTTATACATATGTACACTCTTAGATACAATATTGCCATTCAGACATGCCTTATATTTAGTGTCTCTCAAAATAAATCTGCAAATCTGTTTTCATGGCTAATACAGCCACTACGAAACATGGGGTGAAGCAATGTGGAATGTTGTTACCTGTGTCGACAAACCATGTCAAGTCTGAAGTTATGGAGTGTAGGCTGACGATGACCAGTCAAACAATAAACATCTGCAACACATGTTGGTGAAAAACAAACACTAAACCTCTGTTCTGATACACGCAGACATGATTTACACAAAATCTGATCTTGATGTGTGAACAAAGAATCAGACAATATGACTTCCTGAAAACTGACTTCCAGTGTTTTTCAATTAAAGCTGCCACAGGCCAAGGCTGGGTTACCAACTGTGAGTAATGACGTCTTACAAGAACAGAGGCCTTACAGAAACAACACTTCCGGTTATTTTTCTCACTGGTTTAAAGCGGGTGGGACTTCGTTTAGAAAAAGGTAACGTCACGTACTTCAGTGAACCAATCAGGATTTGGCAACATTTCAATCAGATCACAGCTGGTAGGTTGTTTGGTCATAATCATATCTCAACAGAGCACGCCCACATAGCCGTAATGAAGCAGATTAGCTGAGTTTTTGAGTATTAAAGGAGCAATATGTAGCACTGACAGCTAGTGTTTAAAATGGATAACAGCAGTCCAAATTAGGGATGTCACACCGATAACACCGGACATTTTACAAGAAAAGACGGTGCTCAATATATTATATGTAGAGCGCTAACTTTGATCTTTACCATCGGATGGCTGCGTGCCTGGCCGCTCCGGTAGAGCTTTCGCTACGAGGCTGCAGGTTTCCACCTGGAGCCGCTGCGCCACTCACACCGGCTGTGACCACCTCATTAACCTCATTAACGGTATGGTTCCCTAATAGCATTGGGTTTAAGTCAAGTATCGCCAAATAGGTGCTTTTGCTTTTCCCTTTGACGCCAAATTCCTCCGCCATTGTCTTGTCTGTCAACTCTCTCTCGTCCCGTGTGTGTGTCTGACTCTTGCTGCTCTGTGCTGAGACTCTGTACGGAGCAGACACATTCCCTTTCAGTTTGTAGTGTCCGACTATGTATTGATAACACGGTTCTGATACGCCAAAAATGAACGAAATGGGTTTTATTTGTATAAAAAAAAGCAAAACGACAGTGATAATATAATCGGTGTATGCCCGACCACTGTGTAACACCGGTAACGCTGACTACCCCGGCAAGCATAGTCCAAATTCAAAACATTAAAGCCGTCCGTCTGCTCCTCTGGTGTGACTGAAAGCAGCGCACATTTTTCGCAATTTGAGGGTTACCTTCTAGACAAGACCCTGTTAGCCTCTGGCCAGTAGCAGTAGTCGGAATCACTTCACCGGCTGTGTGTCTCAAATACTTGTTGCCGAGATGTGCTGAGGTTTTTCAGGTGGGGTAGAATCTAACGTTAAAGTTATCTCTGTTGATTCAGTTCATTAACTTGCTTCCACGGCTACAGAAGACTGTTTGCGTGCCAATTTGTCTCATATGCGGCAACGGTGTGTTGAAACGGACAG
This sequence comes from Sebastes umbrosus, assembly GCF_015220745.1. Taxonomy (NCBI): domain Eukaryota; kingdom Metazoa; phylum Chordata; class Actinopteri; order Perciformes; family Sebastidae; genus Sebastes; species Sebastes umbrosus. The sequence continues at coordinate 22,164,314 of NC_051289.1, forward strand.
TGGACGGGATCACACCGGCCAAAACAAAAACAGACGTTTCGGACCGTAACGTAAATGTCAAAGGAGAACATACGGGCTGTAGCATTGTTGTCGGAGAAGCCAGTATTTCAATTTAGCATGTTTCCTTAATCTCTGATGACATATCATGGTAATTTTATGAATTTTTACAGTAAATTTATTATATATTGGTCCTTTAAACTCTCAATAAATGGAGTGGTTTTTTTTCAGAATTTTAACTTTTGCTTATTAAGTCACAAATATGTAATGCTATAGAGAAATATAACCAAATATAAGTGTTCAGGGGCTTTAAAACTTTCATAAAACAAACACAGCTCTACAGATGCATAACTGTGCAATACTACTACACTACTACTCAGCAATACTGGCCAATATCCTAGACCTATTAAAGACCTATGAAATTAGTAAGACAACTGATAATTTGGTTTGGTACTGTATCCTCACTGGAGCACATAATGCTGCCAGAACAGGGGCTCAGTAGGAGCAGGACGGGAGAACAACAACAGAAACGCACCACTAGATGTCACTCTCACTACTTCCATTTTACTGCTGACTGAGCCATGCTGGTGGCAGGTTTGGATGTCTAAAATCCTTGAAGAGAAAATACAGCAATGACAGAACAACACAGTCATGATCACTATGAATATCAACACTTAGCTGCATAAAAAAAACACACGTGTGTGTGTATGTTTACATCGTGAAATGTGCAGAGACATAAAAATAGTGTGAGGTACAAATGTACATGGTAGTGATCAGGGATGTTCACCTCGCTGATTTTTAATCTGTAATTCATACATGAGGGTTGTGTTTGTGGAAAATGGTGTTTCAAAATAAAAAATCCCTCAGGTCGGACACAGCGCTGACAGTGAAGGGGTGTGGGTTTACAAAACTTTTCGCCACCTTGACTATCATCTGTTCCGGGGCGGTCATGACCACAGAGAGAAAGCACAAGTCGATCAGGTCAACGAGGCCTCGCTAATGAGTCATGACCGAAAGTCGCTCTTATTGGTGGCGACAAGCTTCTATTCAGACTGAAACCGGCCACAGCAGGCTGAAAACCGAGGCCAACCAGGTCAAAAGACAGGAAGAGAAAGGAACCGATATTAGTATGAAAGAGAGGGAAAAAACAGAAAACCACTCCCCCTTCCTCCATCATCACCTCCACCTGGACTTAGGCAAGCTGTAATGGCTGCGTTTATGTACCTCGATTCTTCCACGCAGTGGGGTGAGGATGGGAGAAAAAAAGAAAGAGGGTGTATTAACCTGTCGTCATGTCGTGTTAACCTCCACCGAGCTTGAAAGGCAGAGAGGAGGGGTGGAGGGGCGGAGGGGTAGACGCGAGCAAAGAGGAAAGAGTGACAAAGAGGAGGTGAGGGGAAATAGGTGGAGGACGGAAGAAAATGGAAAGAGGGCAAGGAGGGAGGGATGGAGACAAAAGGAGGAGGAAGCCAGGAGTCAAAGGGTGAGTCAGAGAAGATAGAAATGAGAGAGCGACGGTGAGGCGGGCTGAAGCAATGATGTGTTCTTCTCTTTTTCTCGCTCTTCCCTTCCTCTTCCTCTATCACCCGTCACCCTGACAGGGCCGGTAATTGGACGTGGACCTCTCTCTCTCTCTCTTTTTTCTCTTTCTCTGTCTCTCTCCCCCGTGGCTCGGCTCCTCAGCGGGAGCCTTGGGGCCCGGAAATAGCTGATGACAAGATAGCGGCTGCCTTTCATTCCGCTCAAGGTTACTCCACCCTTCCTTGACAGCCGGAGAGGGGGGTATTTAGGTGTGTGTTTGCTTAAATGTGTGTTTAAAGAAGGGCGAGTCAAAGAAAGGGTCCGTCTTTTTATGTCCGTTTTCTTTTCAGCCCGTCCAGTTGACCTTCCTCTTGTTGTATTTCTGTTGGGTGGATGGGCGGCACATCCAGAATGACAGGCGGTGGTGATAGCCTTGAGTTTAGAGGTTGCACTGGGAAACGTCCAGGTATGAAGGTGTGAAGCAGGATGTTGGTAAAGAGTCATCTTACCCTAAAAAAATAAAGGTTAAACAAACACACTCTCTGTGTCACACTCACTCACACACACACACACACACACACACACACACACACTTCCTCAGACCGACAACAGGAACTGTTCCTGCTCGGGCGGTTTCTTGACCCAGGTGCCGAGGCCCGTTTCCTGCAGAGATCTGAACCACTGCTGCTTCACTGTCTGGTAAGGACGTGCCGCCATCTTGGCCTCGCAGTACATGAGCTGGCGGTCCGCCGAGCCGGACACGTGGATCCCCGACTGAAGAGGGCGGGCGAGCAAGGGAGAAAGAGAAGAGGAAAGACAGGGAGAGCAATTGGGAGTCAGATAAAAGCGACACAGAGAGACAGACGTGAAGATAGGAAGGGAAAACAAAGAAGAGGGGAATAAAGTCGGGGCAGAGAGGCTAAAGGTTTCATGAAGGGGGGAGAGAGAAGAAGAGGAGCGAGCAAAACAAAACGAATGAGCCGGCACAAATGCATTTGGGTGGGGTTGGGTGGTGGTGGTGGTGGTGGTGAGGGGGGGCTTCAACAGCTGTGTAATCTCCCCATTTAAATTTCACAAGCAATTGAACATTCTCTGTGCTTTTTGTGCATTCCTATTGTCGCGAGGGGAAACAATGAAGATCGGCGGAGAGACAAGTGGGGAGAGAGAGAGAGAGAGAGAGAGGGAGAGAGCAAGAGAGCAAAAGTTTCTTTTGGAGATTAGTGCGACTGCTCTTGCGTGGCCCTTATATACGGCGCACAGGGAGCACTTAGGGTGGGGGCCTCCTCGAGTACTTCTCCAAATAATTATGGTTTCATAGTCATTATGCTTTAACGGCCGCCATTTGGCGACGCAGGCACTGTCTGTTACATAAAGTTTCAGAATGGAAATGAAAGTGCAGCGGGTCTGCGTGCTGACGTTAAAGATCCCAGCTACCAGTTTTTGATAAGCCACATAGAGAGCAGATGTTGCCGGGCCGACAAATTTATCTATGGCAAAAAAGGAAATTCCACACGTCCTCCACAGAGCGCTCACCTGCAGCCACCGCGCTCTGCGACTCTCATTTTAATACATGTGCTTTTTAACTGAGTGGCTGTTGGCAATGCATCTCTCCAGTTAATGTCTCTGTGTCACTGTGTGCATGTGATTCCTGATGGCAAAGGATTGCGTGTTGTTTCTGACAACAGCTGAGTCTCTTGCTTTCCAGCAGAGGAGTATTTTCAGGAGGTGCAAGTAGAGCAGAGTGAAGCGGGTGAAACGGACATTTATTCATATGAAAATGTGACCATTGTTCCGGCTCAGATTAATTAAATAGTACATCATTATATTTGTTTCCAGCAAGTAAAAGATACACTGTGGAAGGTGTTTTTTAATTAACATTTAAATTAGTGGGACATTTTCACAGCAGATATTTCTACAAGTTGTAACAAGCAAAGCACGGTGTAATTAATAATATTAATAATGGCTGTTTTGCATTGTGCCAGTGCCCTTTGTATTGTGCATGCTGGTATTATTAAATGGAACAGAGCTATCATTAATGTTACACCTGTAGCCTATAGAGTGAGCGGGAGCACTGGTTCTGTCAGTATTTTTACCACTGGGAATTCCCATTTCTTGTAATGATGTCCTCAATATAAACACAGGAACCTGGATAATTTAACACTGTGTTATGGCCAGCATTTTAATTATCTCAGCTTTGTTTCTGGGGTAGTTTTGGGGTTAACCAACATCTCAGGTTCGAGCCTGGCCTGCAACTTTTGTTGTATCTCCTGTCACCTTTCAACTGTCTTCCACTATCTAATAAAAGCAAAAATGCCCCCCAAAAATACAAAAAACAACAACTTTGTTTCTGAGAAATATTGTAAGTTTGGTATAGCAGATGGCTCTAAATTCGGGCTGTCAAAGTTAACGCGATAATAACGTTAATAACGTTTTAACGCAACTTGCAATTTGTTGGTTGTAGCAAACAGAAAATAGAAAACCTAAGGAATCCATTGGTACCAACCATTTCATACCATTTCAAGGAGGCTAAATAACACTCCAAACTTGCACTACATTTTGACAAGGAAAAAATGGCATTGCCATTTTCAAAGGGGTCTCTTGACCTCTGACCTCAAGATGTGTGAATGAAAATGGGTTCTATGGGTACCCACGAGTCTCCCCTTTACAGACATGCCCACTTTATGATAATCTCATGCAGTTTGGGGCTAGTGTGTACACTGACACACTGACAGCTGTTGTTGCCTGTTGGGCTGCAGTTTGCCATGTTATGATTTGAGCATATTTTCTATGCTAAATGCAGTACCTGTGAGGGTTTCTGGACAATATTTGTCATTGTTTTGTGTTGCTAATTGATTAACAATAATAAATGTATACATACATTTGCATAAAGCAATCATATTTGCCCACTCTAATGTTGGTAAGAGTATTAAATATTAAGCAAATTTCCCTTCATGCTACATTTTGAACAGACAAAAAAAATTGATGAATTTGCAATTAATCATGATTAACTACAGACAATCGTGCAATTAATCGTGATTAAATATTTAAATTGATTGACAGCCATACCTAAAATACAATTCAGCTACTGACCGGAAGGAAGTATTCCTCTCGTAGATTCTTTCTCCCCACTGATAAATTTAGCTACATTTAGCTCTGCCTTGACGTTACCCTTCCTGTGGATGTTTGCCCTCACCTTGCGGTGAAGTCTGCTCCAGCGGGTGAACAGGGCGTGCTTGCAGAGACGAGAGGGTGTCCCTGAGTCCCGTCTCCGTCCGGTGGCTGTGTTGACCACCTCCAGCTGTCCATCACCCAGCGTCCAGTTGACACTCACACAGGAGGCCTTCCCCGGCTGCTGATACTCGGCACTGCTCAGCCCTACAGGGACGACAACACAGGGGAGAGAGAGACTGACTTTAGGTGAGTTCAATCTCCAGTGAGTTAAAGGTATTCCCCCATAGGTGATCCAAATTATCTTAAATGTGTAAAACAAAACATTTCATAAAAGGCTTTCAAAATGTAATGCACTTGTGAGTAAAACAAGTATCAGAGTGGAAATTTGCAATTTTCCTGTCAAACCTCCACTTTGTTGTTTCGTTTAACCTTCCTTCACCCTTTCCTCGCTCTCTCCCCGAGGCTAATGGCAGACATGAAGTTTTGCAGCGCTGCAAAAAGCCAAGTCAACCTGGGCCTGAAACTGCATGGCTGTTTATATGAAGCTTTGATATACCCTCAGAGAGAGGGGGAGAGAGAGGTGGGAACGGGAGGGCTATTGAGCATATAAGCAACGTGTTCCTGCCTTTGTATGAGTGCTTGTATGCTCTTGAGTTTCAGAACAGTTAACAGGAGTGTTGCCAGCTATGTACGCCATAAACATTATCTCCAGTCACAAAGATGAACCCTCCCCTACACTGGACTGTCTGCGTCTCTGCGCCGCCCTCTCCACCTTCCCTCTCTGAGATAATTAGCCTCGCTAGCAAAGCACACAGAGCGATCAGTCGAGGAAGGAGAAAGAGAGGCGGGGGTAGAGGGAAAGTGGAGGTGAGTGTCACATTGGGTTCCACGTAGAGAATTAGCTGTCTGCATTCGAGAACGCGGGTGTTGGCAGAGGTGCCGGGCGTCTGCTGTGGCGGAAACAGAGCCGACAGCGGGGTGAGAAATAAAAATGAGGGCTCAAGGCAGAAAAATGTCCTTTAGAGGCCACCGTAGGTGTTTGATAGGAACCAGTTTACCAATATATTCTGGGTGAGGAGAAACTGAGAATTTGTGATTCCCCCAACAGTGAGGAAAACAGACCTGCCAGAAATTTCCAGCTGTGATAAAGAGGCATATACGTTTATCTATTTCAACGGGGACAATACAAAAATAATTCACTGTGTATGTGCCAGTGTTAGCAAAAAGACTCATTTTCAACAGTTGTCCCAAATATTAAGTTAGCTGTAAATGGTTTGCGATTAACCATTAACAATTCACTTCAAACTGAAGGAATAGTTTGACATTTAAGGATATAATTTGCTCTCTTGCCGAGAGTTTGATGAGAAACTTGACACCACTCTCATGTCTGTACAGTGAGTATGAAGCTAGCTAGCAGCTGGTTAGCTTGGCTTAGCGTAAAGACAGGGAACGGGGAATAAGCTCGCTTAGCTCTGTCCAAAGATAACAACATTTTCCTACCAGCATCCCTTAAGCTAACGGAAATAGTTTGACACATACTGTCACCCCCTGTAAAACCACAACGTGTCATTTATACACTTTAGTTTTTGTACAGATTAAACAAACTATATACAGTATATAGTGTTCATTTGTGAGCTTGGTGGGTGGATTTGGTTACAGTACCATTGGGCAGAGCAAGGTGTTCTCATCTAACGCGTAGCTAGTACATATGCCTATATGCAAAAAAGTAAACTATTTATAAATCATTTTAATAATAAAATAAAACGACTAGAAGTAAATTGCTCATCTGTTTGCCAGGGAAGCTAATAGATTGCTCCAGGGAGGATGTATTTTTGTAGGCCAACCAGGAAGTTAGCATCACACTGGTTCCCTCGACAAAAAGCCAGTGGGATTTTTCCATTGGGTTTTGGATTATTGAGAAAAGAAGCGCTTTGTTTATGATACTTGCACGTTTTGTTCAGCGAGATAATCTTCACAAATGAACACCACTTCCATGATTTTTGAAGCGTGAATGCAATCTCGAGAAGTAAATAGCTAACGTTAGGCTATACATGAACTACACCACGGTCGCATGAGCGCGAGTATACACAACGAGGCTGTAAAGGTGGACGAGTCGGCGCGATGACGTTTTGTAGTTTCATTTAGCAACCGCCTTTTTTAAGACATATAAAAGCTTCAAAATTCACGGGTGGGGTATTTATTGATGTTATTTTATGTCGCAGAACAACATTAAAATCTCTAAAGCTTGTGTTAACCACAGACCTTATTTCAGGCATCTAACTAAAAACCCATTGACTTCCAGACGAGGGAACCGGAATTGCTAAAATGCTAGCTCATTTCCGGCTTATAGGACTCATTCCTGTAGCCCTCTATAGCTCTGTGTCTTCATCTGAACATCATCAAAGCTGAAACTCTCTGATGTTTACTTTCAATTACATTACAATATATTGCTTTGTGTTGCAATATGTGTAATAGCGCCAGAGATATACTTAACATTTATAGCATCTAGGCTAACAAGACCTGACTACTTGAACATTATATCCACTCCAAATCTGTAAAACTGCCTTCAGAAAGGAATCGCTGTCTTGGATTTCACCTTGACTTCCAACCCAGTTATTTATTATATCATGCAATGTTAAAGGTACCTTCACAGAAAATCAGCAGACAGATTCTGTGCGACGGGTGAACAACAGTTGCCTCTGATCTCACCGTCTGACAGACAGCTTGTTATAGTACAATACCTGATGTACAATACCACAATACATGCCTGCAGATCATCTCCCTCCTTGCTACACTCATTTTCCCGTCTTCACTCTTCCATTCACCAATCTCAGCTCTTCTTTTCTGCAGCTCCTTGGAGCTGGAATGAATTGCCTGCCACGGTAACAATCCTCCAAGTCTCTTATTACCCATCTCTTCTCTCTTGTGGAGACGCACCTCTTTGAACAAAAGACCCTCCTATCCATCCTGCCTTTTCCCTTTCTCTCGCTCCATTCATGGCTCATTTCATCCCTTCAATGGACTTGACTCCTCTGTTTCTGTAATAGCCAATTTGATTTTTCCCTCATTGAAGACTTGATCAATTTCTCTTCTGGGAAGTGTTTGGCAGACATGAAAGAGGCAGAATTAGAGCCTTTGGTTATGGGATTCAGAACTGTACAGTACACACATATACCCACGGCTTAATATCTGAGGCTTCTGTGGAGACACAATACGGCATAGCCTGTGTGTTTGTGTGCACACATTGCATCTATCCTGCATTACTGTAGTACTGCAGGGTTTTCAGAAGTGTTCCTCATGGGGGTGGAACAGCAGAGGATTAGTAGTGAAGCAACAGGCATGTGAAAAGACGGCCTTCATCAGTGTCTGCGTTATAGGCAGCGACTCATTCATGAGAAAGGCTGATGTGACTGAAAGGTTGCTGGTTCAAATCTCTGAAACGCTTATGATCGAAGTAGTTGGGGGTAAAGTGCTGTGTGAGAGTATATATATATATATATTTATCTTATATCTTCTATATTTATCTTCTTGATACATGCTGAATTTGGGGATGTAAAATAATTACGACAAATATTACATCCTATAATTTTTTTATTTTTAAATTGTTGAAGCAACCTTCCATCATATAAAACAGCAGACTGAACATAAAGATGGACGACATGACCGCTCCCCAAAAGTGAAGCCAAAACATCTCGATCGCCCCCTGGTGACTGGCTGCAGTATAGGTCATAAAGCCCGCCCCTCAATGTTAGCGGATGGGACATGGGACAAACTAAAAAGCCTAAGTACACATTAAATACATTTTTCCCAAAGATGGTATCTGTCATTTTAGGTAGTTCTGATCACGTATCATCATGTTCAAACGATCTTTTTTCTGGTTTTAATTAGTTATTTGATGCTATAATAAAGGGGATAAGACGTCATGACTGGCAGCTGTGATTTTCTCTCACTAGTGTGTGTGGGCGGGATCCCCTGGCTCCAAATGACATCAAAACCTCAAGATGGCAGCTCCCGTATCCGGGATATTGTGGCGACACTTTTGTCCATCTTAATATATATATAGTCTATGTATAAAACCAACAGGTCTAGCTCTGTTCTGAGCTCACTAGCAGCAGGAGTGGAGCATGGGTCTGACACATGTATCTGGCTGGTTCAGTCTTGGACAGTACCGCATTACTTAGTAACACATAACAGCAATTTTGGCTTTTTTTTTTTCAGTAACAAGTAGTATAAGGGGTTACAATTTGAAATTGTGAAATGTGAATAAAGCAGGGTGTAGCTGTACAACAAGCATATCTCCTCAATCAGCTGCAAAACTGGTGGTGAACAACCCTTATTAATGTTTCCTGTTATCGACTGATTCTTCTAACCCAAAAACGACAAAGCCCTGCCACGTTTTCTGTTCACGCTGCGGTGGAAGTGAACAGCAGGACGAGAGTGAAGGACAAGTCAGCCCGTCGATGTGTTTGGCCCTCGGGGCTTCAGGTGTAGCTGCTTTGGCTGAATGCGATAAGAGCGGGCCCTGCGATCACCAGGAATTTCCTCTAGGGGTGTTGCTTTTAAATAACCCTGGACACACAATAGCCGGGGAGCTCATCAGAGCCAATGAAAGGATGGAGGAGGAGATGAGAGGAGGTGGTGTGTGTGTGTGTGTGTGTGTGTGTGTGTGTGTGTGTGGGGGGGGGGGGGGGGGGGGGGGGTACGCACACAGACATCAGAATGCAACCGAAGCTCTCTTTTTCTTTATTCCCCTCCTGCCTTGCTGTCTCCCTCTCTTCCTCCTCACCCTGTCTGTCTCTCTCTGTCCGAGCTCCCTTCAGGTTGAATGGCTGTCTGATAAGGGCTGTGATTACATTGATTTGGTGTAGGGCCATCTCCACTGTCTGTCCATCTTCCTCCCTCTCCTCCTTTTCCTTCACCCTGCTACCCTTCAATAGACTGAAGCTACTCGAGGTGCTGCAGGTGCAAAGATCTGACAGTTTGCGATGTGTGGACACACAGAAAACACACATCATTGTGTGTCAGGCGTGTCAGAGGGGAGGGCAGAGCATTTGCTGTTTTGAGTAAAGAGGATGTCTGAAGGTAAAGGGCATGTCTATATCATTCGTCAACTCAACAAACCCTCAACACTAAGAAAAATGTAAAGGACATTCTGCTGCATCATTCTTGAAAAAAAACTACTGTATATAGTCATTAAAACAACTATACACTTACCGCAAAGTTTATTATAGTTAGAGTGAATAACATAATATTATAAGTAAGTATGATTGATGTGGATCATACCGGAGCACAGTTCTCCAAATATTAACTGCAGCCTGTAATATCTAAAACCTAAAACTCCATTCAGGACAACTCAAAAGACTCAATTCATAAAAGCCATTGAACAAATCATGAGAAATGCTCGCTGAGGCCGTGGTCGGAGGATTCAATGATAAATTTGTCCCAACTATCATCAACAGAGGACAATTCATTACATTTATCAATCTTGATGAGGATAGGCCTCACAAAATATTCATCCTCAGGGCACCCAATTACCCGGAGCAGAGCCCTGCAACGCAAAGAGCTCCTGTGCCCTTCAAGAAGTATACTTGAAAAGTATAGTTGATATAGAGAATGTAGCAGATTTATCTATATCTATATATCTATATATCTTTAGAGTGGAGGTCCTAGCATCATATTGAACTAGAAAATCGAAGGAATCCATTGGTAACCAACCATGTCATACTAGCTTCGAAGGAGGTTAAATAACGCTCCAAACCTATGCTAAACTTCGGTGTGGAAAAATTGGCATGGCCATTTTCAGAGGGGGCCCTTGACCTCTGACCTCCACATATGTGAATGTAAATGGGTTCTATGGGTACCAACGAGTCTCCCCTTTACAGACATGCCCACTTTATGATAAGCACATGCAGTTTTGTGCAAGTCATAGTCAAGTCAGCACACTGACACACTGACAGCTGTTGTTGGGCTGCAGTTTGCCATGTTATGATTTGAGCTTATTTTTTATGCTAAATGCAGTACCTGTGAGGGTTTCTGGACAATATTTGTCATTGATTTGTGTTGTTAATTGATTTCCAATAATAAATATATACATACATTTGCATAAAGCAGCATATTTGCCCACTCCCATGTTGATAAGAGTATTAAATACTAAACAAATTTCCCTTTAAGGTACATTTTGAACAGATAAATTTGATTAATTTGCAATTAATCACGATTAACAATGGACAATCATGTGATTAATCACAATTAAATATTTCAATCGATTGACCGCCATAATATATTTATTATTAGAAATCAATTAACAACACAAAACAATGAAAAATATTGTCCAGAAACCTTCACAGGTACTACATTTACAATAACAAAAATATGCTCAAATAATAACATGCCCACAAGCCCACACACACACACACACACACACACACACACACATGGTGGTTCCTAATATGTGATTGCCACCGTCTTTGTTCTCATCAATGATCCCTAGAAAGAAAGTGTGCCCTACATCGCTGTGCGTCTCTGTCGCTCAGCCACTCTGACTGGCCTAGATCTGAAGTGATGGCTGATGCAGTTTCTACAAGTTGGGTGTCATTCAGATCCTCTTCCAGCATTCATCTTCGCTACAAACGAAAGCCTCGGGTCTCAGCGGAGCCCTGGAGGCAGACGTGCCAGACAACTTCATAGCTGTTGCTTGTCTGGCTGGCACAATGTAACTGTAGCGAAGCAGTGGTACATGAGTTTGATAAGTATGTGTGTGTGGGTGTGTGGGTGGGTGGTACATGTGTGATCTGTTGTGATTCAATGACTTGGTTTGGAGCTGACATATTTATTAAAAAGAACCTCTGAAAATAGATACTGTATATATATATATAGCCCAGGATTTCTGTATGGGATGGCCCCATCTGAAAACACAGAGATGCTTCAGACAGGTCTGTCACTGTTTAAACGCAGACTGACAAGAGAAAGCACACTCTGTCCTTTAGCTGGAGAATCTAAAAGACTAGGGAAAAAAACTCTCACTAGACCAATTGAAAGCCAAAAATGCAAGCACTTCACTCAACCAACCTGTACAGTAAATTCAACCCGATATCACTCCAAAGCGTGTAATAGACCCGCCTGTCCTCCAGAGGATAGCGTGCCAGTGTCACATTTTGCCTCGCAGAGACGTGAATATTACACGCCTGTATGAACGTGCAGTACCAGCAGGGGGCGTCAAAGCCACTTACTTAGGATTTGGCAAAAAAACCCACTTAGTTAGGTTAAGGGCAAACATCATGGTGGGGCTTAAAATAAGTATGTAAACTAAATAAAACACGTACGGAAACACGTATGGAACCAACGTAACGTCAGTACAGACAACACGTGACAAACGTCACTAACGTAACTTGCTAAACAAAATACTGGTCACGAACAGGGGTCTCCCGCTTGGCAGTCCTGTGTTTGTTGGACCCATCAACCCCCATACCCACTCACCATAAGTGGTCTTTCTCACTTTATATACTACGTAACTACCTCTGAGGTTAGACTTCCGTCACTACATAACACTGCACCTTCATGCAGGCGTGTAATATTCATGTCTCGGCGTCACAAAACATGACAGGCGGGCCTATTACCCATTTTGCTGTGAGACTGGGCTGGTGAATTCCTGGCTTAGTGAGTTTAAATAGTGATTTTCAGTTAAGTTGGTAGAGGGCAACACAGAGATAACAGAGTAGTGAATATTGGACTTACATTCATCAGGTGGACACAAACACAACTCCAAATGAATGATAATGTTGCTCCATATCGGCTGGATGTGTAAATAGGCGACTGTTTTCCATATTAACTTAGAAAGTAGCAAAAAACAATTTAAAAAATAAATAATTAAATTGACTAAATTTAGTTGATGTTATAAAGGTTTAGGTGAGCAATCTCATGCAGTGACTTTCAGCTGCAATCCACCGTAACCTTCTATAAAACGGGGAAATAGTTGTTTGAAGTTCAACACAGCATATTATTTGACATCAGATTTTATGATATGAAATTGTATCTCTTATTCTAAACTACCGCATTTTAAAATATCAAAGTGAGCAGTGCTATAAAATCACTAATCAAATCAAGTACTACTATTTTTGAGATAATGCTTGTGTCCAGCAGCGTAACATAATTGTGATTGGCCCTGGTGCAAATCTTTTTCTTGGGCCCTCGTCCCGAACACAAGCACATGCTCCTGCGCACACACGCACGTACACACACAATCACTCCAGACAATTGCAAAGAAGACATTGCTATGCCACCATGGAGAGTCTCACCATGCAACTTCCATACTACAAACCAGCCTTAGATCAGCACCAGGGACAGCAGCCGGAGCCCAAATTCATCGACACTAACTTAACACCCTGCCCTGAAAGAGACAGATAACAGTAGGTGCGCATTTTCCAGCATATGAGATGTAACAATTACAGTGATATAGATTTAAATCCCTGATTCCACTCAATAATGAGAAAAAATAAACCATTAGAAGTTTACCCTACAGGTCTTGTGCCCTGTAAAGTCATTAACAACACTGCTTAAGAACTATGTCCTTTTTTTATTGGAATGTCCCAGCCGTGAGCGACGCAGCGCGACGTGGCACGCCGTTTTGAGCTGAACTTTTGTCAGACGCCCAGCTGTTTCCCAGCTTATTCCTGTCGCTCGCCTTAAAATTGCCTCAATGGACCGGGAGCGGCTGATTGGTGAAGTTGAAAGTTATCTATACGATACCTCCTCATTTCACTACAAAAACCTAAATAAGGAGGCAGCTGGCTGGAGGGAGATCACCAGACAGCTTAACATTTCCCACTGCTGTCGGCTGTATTGTATGTCATTTTCAGTAAATATAACAATATTAATCGTGTGTTTTCTGTTTATAAAGAACAAACGTAGGAAGAAGTGGTTACGTCTCCAGTCTGATCTCGAGCGAACAGCTGGTAGGTAGCCTACGTGGATTGTTCACATGACGTAACAGAAGTGCATATAACTGATTCAGTGCGGACACGGTGTAGGAAGGTGGTTTTTGGGCCCCCGGCAGCTTCTGGGCCCCGGTGCATCAGTTGCACCGTCGATATTTACGCCACTGCTAGTGTCCTACAACCATGATCTACTGTAGCAGGGTCAACTGGATAACCTGGGAGTCCATGGCCTCATCACTTATCAGAGAAACTGACCAAAGCAGCAACATTTCAGACAGAAATCACTTAATCCCAATGGAATCAATGAGATCAGTAAATATGCTCACGAGTCAAATAAATATATGCAGTTTTCAATTTTTGTGAATTTTGACACACAAATCTGCACCCTTGTGACAGTTCAGGGACCACCTCAAAATATAGACCAAGCATCCAGTGCTAGCTATATTTAAAGGACTCGTGAATGAATTTCATTGTGCCACTTTCTGGTGGGAAGACTTCCCAGAGTCAATGTATTCCCCTAAATGTAATTCGTCAAATCCCACTGAGACATGTCTGTGTTGCAGTCGTACCGCTGAGCATGGGCTGGTTGCGTCTGTGCGTGGCGGGCAGCGGGCCCAGGCGCTCCTGCCGCTGGTTCAGAACTCTGCCCAGATGGCCTGTGTGGCGCAGGCTGCCGACGGTCACACTGTGCAGGTACACCGGCTCCACGAAGTGGCTCAGCAGCGCCCCCTGCAGGCCCAGGATGTTCCATCTGAGGGGAGGGAGTAAAGGGAGAGGAAGTCAGGGAGAAAAGCGGTATAGTGGTTTTGTAAAGTAGATGAGGAAGGGAAGTTTGAGTGGATGAAAGAAGGAAGGAAAGAAGGAGGGAAGGCAACAGTTGGGGGGAGTGGGGAGAATACGAGGGAAGAGAGATAGAATCAGGGCGGGAAAGGAGGAGAGAGGGGAGAGAGAGACAGATGTGAGAGCTTCAATGACAGGTAGAGACAATTTGATCATTATCTTGATGTGGGACGTGATGAATAACAGCCGCTGGACTGACAGCGCACACAAACAGACACGCATACGTCCTCTTCCATTTTCTCTGGTTCAGAGACACAAACCATCATCGCCACCACCTACAACAACACTGCCAAAGGTCAGTCCATCAGCATTCACTACGTGGAACAACACATTACCATGTGTGCATTCATCAGTGCCATCGAGGTTAATGCACTGCACGGGGCTGCAGGCAAGCTTCCGTCGATTGCTCAACGCGAGGGGCGATCGCCTCAGGATTTGTTTGGGGGGATCCACGAGTGACACAAAATCACTGTGGGGCTAATCCTGCCAGCCGCTCCGATGCCTGCTACTGTAGCCAGCTGGTCGTGTGCCACCTACTGTCGAAATCCTCTCTATTTAACCAGCAGATGCTAATTTATGGATGGAAAATGATAATTACCGTGTTTATTATCATTGCTGCCCTTCATAGAGAGAGAGGGAGCCTGCTGTGTGCCTGAGCTGTGTACTCTCCGGTGCACTGGACTAATGAACTTATGCGAGGCACAATCAAAGGCTTCACATTATGCTACTAATTTTTAGATCATTGTTCTTTTTGTTAATCAATGTCTCTTTATCATGGATGCAATTACAGCAGCTGCTTGTTTTTTTCTCGCAGACTTAATAATCACTCATTACGGCTTCTTTCGCTTCCCGAGCAGTCAATTAACATCAACGGCTTTCTGGGAATCACTAAACGGGCTCACAAAGCGGCGGCCCGCCTGCCTACGCTTTACCTGCAATCTGTCGGCAAGATCTGTCCTTCCCTCTCAGACGGAGAGGAGGAGCTCTGCTCAAAAAGCACACGCTCGCACACAAACCTCCACCAAAACAGAAATAGTTTAGCCTGAAATATTAATTTACCCAGAAAGCGACACCGTGAATCAGAAACATCTTCTAATCTCATGCAAGAAAAGACAGCCATCTGGCTTGGGTGTGCGAATTTAAAGAGAGGAGAGGGGGGAGACCTCTTCTCTCTCTATCTCTCTCTCGCTCTGTCTCTCCACATCTATCCTTTCTTCCCTCCCCCGGTAAACGCCGACCATTAAAGTAATGTGTTCATCTGCATAAAACTGCAGCGGAATGGAGAACATCATCGTTATATGAAAGCCATTTAGACCCCTCAATTAAATCCAGCTGTCGACTTCAAATCAAATATTAGCAAAGGAGCTTCATTGGGCCTGGCTTAAGGAAACACAACGGTGATCATCAGGTGGAGCAATGATGGGCGTTGCACGTTATCAAAAATGTTTATGATAAGAGCAAAGATCCTAAAATCCCTTATGGTCAAGGCTGAACTAACTGTAATTATGTGCAGGAACTGAAGGAAGTGGGGAAATAAAAAAAGTAATGGGAGGTTGCAAAATGAGTGTGACAGAGGACAAGAAGAGTATCCAGGGGATCACTTTAAGACTGCAGAGCAGTGTGTGTGTGAGTGTGACTGTGTTGAGTCTGCGGTCCTAAGCTCCTCTCAGTTCCACCCTCCACCCCGACCTTGATAAACTGGCCCTTGGTGACCCACTCACTTTAACGACGGCCACCCATCATTTACAGCGATATAAAAGAAAAAAAAACGGAAAGAGGAGGCTGTGGAGCAAAGAGAGTGCGTCTGCCGTGCGGCCTGGCGGGATGGAGAGGGGAGGAGATGGTGTAAGGGAAGAAGAAGAGCAGGGTGTCCCTTCTCCCTCCCCCGTCACTCTATTTTTTTGTAAAGTAATTGCTTTCACCCCCGTTGGTGACCTGGGTAGATTTAATCACACCATCTCCAGCCCTGGCCAACTGAATCAAATTGGTCAAATTAACAGCGACTCCACAGGAGAAGGGTTCACCTCTCTCTGTCTCTCTTCCTCTCTATGTGTGTGTGTGTTTGTGCCAGTCCTTTCACACACACAACAATGGCTCAGCTGTAGTCCTGTACGGCTCAGTTGGCACAGTGCGGTGCTTACTAAGCTAAATTCATGGGTTCAGTTCCTGCTGAGGCCCGGTCCTGGCACAAAAACTGGGACTATATTAAAAATCGATTTCAGATATGTTAGAAAATGCAACATCAAGGGTGGAAGTAAAGAATTACTATTGTTGAGCACCTTCATTGTGTGTGGAGTATTTTTAGCTCTGCTGGCTGTAGGGACGGTAACGCCGGTCTGTCAGTTGGTTGGACGGTCCACCACTTTGGGCCAGATTGAAATAGTTCATCAAGTCATGGTTCCATCGACCCATGGACCCAAATGTTAGCATGCTAACACACCTAACTAAGATGGTGGCTGTGGTAAATATCAACATGTTAGCTTTGGCCTATAAGTACAGCCTCACAGTAGCACTACTACAACTAGAACTACTACTTATTTCATAGTTTACTTTAAAGTATAAAGTGTGAATGTCACCAAGTTACCCCAACATGTCCTAACAGTATGATATGTGTTACTTAATGCATTGTTTTAAGTTTTATACCTTCTGAAGAAATAACATGTTATTTGTCATAAAAACTAAAAATTGAATTCATAAGCCACAAAACATATCGTTGCTCAATTCAATACAGTCAATACTCGAGGATTTTGTTGCTACATTCATACTTAGTCTGGTAGCTTGTGGTGGATAATGTTAGTTTATATTAGCAAATCTAAAGCCACCAGACACACCAAGCCGACATCAAAGAACTAACGGCGATGAAGGACGACTGTTGTCGCCTCACGTCGTCTTTGTCTTGGCCGAAAAGTTGCACTTGAACACACCGCAAAGACTACAGCCGACGGCCGGTAAGCACGTACGTTATGCGCCTGCGTGAGATGAAATAACTCTCCACACCAGCATGCGGTAGCAGTCCGTATTTGTCATTCAAAAAAGGAAAACCGGAAGACCGATGACTGTCAAGTCGTTGTTATGAGGCGTACATGAAACAAAGCGCTGTTTGCCGACCATTTTCACACCACTCTCACTCACCACTTAGCTTCATTCCAGATGGCCATGAAAATATCTGTGTATTGGAATGATTAGATGAGATGGAGATGAAAAATGAGAAGATCCTTCTATGTGTGCCCTCTTGACTTTACTCGTTGGCTTGCTTTCCTTACTTCAAAAAACCTCTGACACAGGCGGACTAGAACCGACAATGCGGGATGCACCCCAAAAACCAGGCCGACAGACGCTCACCGACGTCCCCATACTGTCCGCCGGCCGACCGTCGGCTTGGTGTTTCGGGGCCTTTAGATAAATATTGCTGTGTAATTGACATTTCATTGACTTTATGACATCTTTCTAATCATGCTACTGTTGCTGTTTTAGTATTTATCATTATTATGTAACACAGTTTAGCAAAGGTTACATAGTCTCGCTTTAAAGCAACCATGATTTTGACTGATGTGTTTGTACTTGGATACACCGTCTTCAAAACTGAATTAATTTTGAAGCTGATGTTCTGCAACTGGACATGGAACAAATCGCCTCCTTTAACACAGTATATGAACAGAGAAAATAAAAATGAAATGTATCTAATCATAGATGCATAATCATCAGTTAACACCTCTAATAGTGCGTCTCACCATTTCAAATTTAGAACATATATTACACAAATGATTCAGTAAGGGAATATCATTATGTGTGTGTGTGTGTGTGTGTGTGTCTCCCTCTGCCAGTAAAGATGCTCCAGTGTGTACACATCGGTGCTTTCACTTCTCACGCATGAGGGCAGTGTGAAAACGGAGGCGGGAGAGCAAAGCTGTCTGGATTTAGTGTTGCCGTCTGTCCTGTGCAGGCTTGCCAACATGCGGACGATACATTAACAATAAGACCATACACCGGCTCCATTGTGTTTTTGTTCTCTGTGTACAGTAAGCTACGAGTGTTACACTGACACTACACTGTATCTGCTTGGCTCTGTTAGCAAGCCTAAAGCACATGTTTGTAAAATTACAGTATAGAAACCTTGCCCTTAAATTTTGGCATGTACCTGGTAAAGTCTCAATTGAAGGTGCTATATATACAATTGATAAAATTCAAACTAGATGTCGCATTCTCAATATTTGTCTCCATAAAATTTTTATCAACAAGCCCTTTAATGAATAAATACCCAAACCCCACAGTGGATAAGGGGTTGTATGACTAATATCTTTGCTAGATGTGAGTCAGGCCCACAGATATGGAGATTAAAACAATGACGTGATTAATACACTAATTCATTAGAACGGGATTACCCGTTCAAGTTACATATGGGAAATCAATAGTCACCACCCGGACTAGAAAGGATTTCATATACAGCATGGCTCATGGCAACACAAACATGCACCAACACACACAAATGTGCCAAGGTAAATATCAGACAAACCTCTACCTGGTTCACAAAGCACATTTAAAAGAGCTTTATTTAAACAGGGATCACTCCTTCTCATAAGGAAGCTAATCTCCTAATAAAGTTAACCCTTCAATCAATCCTTCTACCTTCCTGTTCTTACGTAGGCCACAGACCTCCTGGGTGAAAGGATGTGTTGATCACATGGTTTGTTAGGAGGTTACGTTAGGGCATAGGGACCCCGTTTCTATCACTGAGTAAACTGACGACCCCTGGCTGAGTGACATATGTTATGGATATTTCATATTATAACTGCAGGAAGTTTGTGTAAAACGAGCGATTTGGATGCATTTTGAGCGGATTATTTGAATATTGCATCAGAGATGAGTTTTCCTGTTATTTTTTAGGAACTTTTAATACAAGTCTGTCTGTAAAATGTATTTATTTTTACAATCAGACTTACTTATAGGCTTCTATTTTGACAAATTCAGTGTTTTCTTTTCCTTGACACTTGACCATTGTTGTATTAGCTCTTTGGTTTGTTAATTGCGTACTTTTCTAATGCAGGACGAGGCTGTTTAACAGAGAGGGAAGGCTCTGTGAATATAACTTGTGTTTAGGTCTTCACCGTGCCCTTATCCTGTGATATATTTTTTGCGATATCTTAAATCCAAACTTTAAAAAGAACTATTTAATTTAATTTTCTTCACAGAAATTAATGACTTGCTGAGATATAGGGCAAAATGCTCAGTATGGACGGGATTGGAAAATGAGAAAATTATATTTAAAGGTTTTTTCATTGGTGTTGTTGAACTCCTCTGACAGCTTTCTTTGCTTTAAGAAAAAAAGTTGCACACAAACAAAATATAAAGTCTGAGTCTAAATTGCAAGTAAAGAAGCATCTTTTATATAGTCCAATATCAAACCTGTGTAAGCTCAACAAAAGACAGCAAGGACAGCATTTTATCTGACAAAACATTGATTAGATTTCCAGTTTAAACTCGCCAAGGGAGGCCAGGTTCTTTGAGGTATAAATCAGTTAGCAGGATGTTCAGTATGGCAGAAAGGTGCTCTTGTCCAATTTAGTTTTGAACAACTTGACAGATAACAAAAATCTATAAGTGAAATGAGGCAGAATATAAAGGGAGAGCTTTGATTTTGAACAGAAAGAGTGCCAAAAAGAAAAAGAAAAGCCTTAAACCCAGAAAGCTAGACCGTTTTAAACCCAGAGGTAACACCTGAAAGCACTGACCTTGTGATCTTGTCGGTGCAGGACATGGTGATGAGCTGCTCGCCCTGTAAGACGCCGTCCCACGTCTGGATGGGCCCCCGACATCGCACCGGCACCGTCCCCTCGCCTGACTCGATTTTGGTCCGCAGGTGGCTGCGGTGCTTTCTCAAGAGGTGTCTGCTGCTGTGTACTGCCAACACAACACACACAAGCACAGCCTGAGCTTCATCAGTCTACATTATGTCATGTCTTATTACACAGCTTTGCTGGATACCCAATTTAATTAGCTATTAATGAAGTCTGTTATTTCTAAATAACACAAAGGCGTTTCAGATCTAATCACGTCAATAAGCAGCCAAGATTCATTTTGTAGACTTTTGATCAAATTTACTCAAAATGCACCAGGTCACAAAGACAACAGGTACATTTTTTCAATACTGCTTTCAGTATATTATAGAAAATGATCCACTATGCACATTAGCTCTTACATGTTACATTTTCTATGTGATTAGAAAAGTTCTCAGCTACTAATCATTGAGATTCATGTGTAACTAGCTACATGCAATTTAAACTGTTTTTAACATAAATGTTTATCCAATATTATGGTGAGCCAACGACTTATTACTATTATATATTTTAATACAATGACAGGTACAGTTTCCAGTGGAGGATTAACATTGCATTTCCTTTCAAAGCAAAAGTTTAAATGAGGTTAACGGCGTCATTTAGGGAATTAAATGTATTATCTTGGGACCGTTGGCTGCCTAATTGTTAATGAAGTAAGCATTTGACTTGATTGTTGCTGGATGTGTGGAGCAGCCTGCAGTTTGGAAGGAAGGAGAAGGAACCATTATCCTGAATGAAGCAGTTTCGATGCACCCTTGATGAACTTAGGACTGTTTATATTGGGTACAGTGTGACGTGGTATTGTATGAATACAACCCCGTTACTGAGAGCACAGGCCCTTGATCGGTTTAAAGTGCTTTCATGTGGCTTCATGTGGGTGTACAAGGCGGCATGACCTCTACGGGCACTAATATTGTTAATTAAAGGGGACATATTATGCTTTTGTGCTTTTTCCCTTTCCTTTAGTGTGTTACATAGTTTTTTGTGCATGTAAAAGGTCTGCAAAGTTACAAATCCCAAAGTCGAGGCAAAGGGAAGGTTACTCTCCCACACAGAAACACTGCTCCTGAACTGCCTGAAACGCCTCGCTTGAAGTCCCGCCTTTTATTCCGTAATGTGGTGATGTCACCAAGTAACACATTTTGCCTAGCGGCTAGTTTGGCACGCCCTCAAAAAAAAGCTAGTTAGAACGGAGCTGGAGCGGAGTCTGAAGAGTTTGGTTTGGTTGACTAATCATAACAGAGTGGGCCAGCTGACCAATCAGAGCAGACTGGGCTTTTCAAGAGGGCGGGGCCAGGAACTCAAACAGAGCATTTCAGACCGAGGGTGAAAAGAGGTGCTGTAGCACAGCCGGTATTAGAAAAGTAAAGCGTTTTTTGAATATCTAAGCATGCAAACATGTTCTAGCAGAAACCACAAATACAGGTATGAACCTGAAAATAAGCATAATAGTTCCTCTTTAAAGTATACAAAGTTGTAAATAGTCTGCATAGTATTGGAAAAAGAAACTTTCAGGAAGAAGGAAACAACAAACAGGCACGGGATAAATTATAAATATTATTTTTCTTGCTTTCAGTAAAATTACAACATGGATATCTCCCTAATAGGGTGACAGAGTGAACACAAATAAATCGTTGTTTTTATTTTAATAACCTCTTATTCCTTTAGGCTTAAACTCTCCTTCCTTCTCTCTTCCTCCATGGCTGCTGCTTCGGCTGATGTGACAGCAGCTAAAAATTAAGCCCCGGTTTCCAGCTCAGAAATGTTTAAGAACAGTCAGGAAAAGGTATTAAGTAATTTTCTAATCTCTGAGAGCGCACTGGAGAACATTTAAGAGGTTTAATGACCACAAACGTCAAGTTCAAAGGCTTCTCCAATGACAGCATCAGCATTTCCATCCTCACTGGTTTCATGGAAATCACACCATGCACTGCACTGTAGTGTATATTCAGAGAGCTGAATAGCAGCTTCAGTCCGTGATGAAAGGAGGGGGGTGTGGGGGGGTATATATACATTCTACTGATGGAAACTGCAGTCCAGATTACATTTCTGAACTCGTAGGCCACCAGAAAAAATGCTGGGCGAACCGTCTAAATGAATATACAATTTATTTTCAGTGGGTAAGCAATAAAATGTCATCTAGTCAGCACAGCGTGGCTGAAAGAGGCCAAAGACGGGATGTGACATGAAAAGGATGCCAGCTTCTTGACAGTGTCTGGAGAAAAAAAAAAAAAAGCAGAGCAGTGGCTTTCAGAATATCTGCCAGAGAAAATGATCTCTCTACAAACCTGACTGACTGATGATAGAGAAAATGACAGTGATTACATTACATAGAAATACATGGTGAGTATTAAAAATAACTTTATTTTGATCTGTTTTCGGCAACCTACGTAAAACAAAAAGAAACAGAAAGGCCGGGTGTCTTACGGTCACTGGTGATTTCATAGGGCGAGTTGAGCCTCCCGTCCCCACACGGCGAGGTGCTGATGTACATGTGGAAATGGACGTTGTCTCTCAACCTGTAGCCGCACTCCTTGTGCCGCACGAATATCGACTCCTCCCAGTCCTCCGGCCGTTTACTTTAAGAGAAAACGAGAGGGAGACTGATGAGAAAGGTGGCACCATTCATCACGGCGCAGCAAACAGATTTCCACTTTTCGTTTCCAATGATGAAGTGAGGCGGGGACGGAGAGAGATGGACACTGGCTCTCTCTCTGACCATAGTCCATTCTCCTGCTGTCAGACGAGACTCCTGGACATTACTCAGGCTGTCCAAATGTCTCATGGGAGACGGGGGAGAGTGAGTTTAACTTGTGGTCCACATATACTTTGCATTTGAGTTGTGAAAGTGTCACAATGAAGGTCAAATAAAGAATTAGCCAAGTTAAAATAATGGTTATTATTATATAAAACAAACATGCAGGAATATGATAAATATGTTAAGTGCTGCAGGTTTTACTGGCACTGCAAATAAACGGTTTCATAGCTACTGCTATGGTGTGTTTACACATGGTACAACTGCATAGAAAGTCAATGGAAAGACGAGCTGGTGCGCATGTTGCTAGCTAGCTAACGTTACAGTTAACGTCTGTACAATCAGCGCATTGGTTGTTTGGCATAAATAAACACAGACACAATAGAGTCCTAAAACCCGGAAATTAGTTAGCATTTTAGCACTTCCGGTTCCCTTGTCTGGAAGTCAATGGTTTTTTTGAATGCTGAAGAGATTTTAACGTTTTGTTTTACAACATAAAATAGGTCAGTAATTCGTTGTTCGTAGTGAATTTTGAGGCCTTTATGTGTCTTAAAAAAGGCGGTTGCTAACAAGAGAAAATGAGACAACTTAACGTTTTCATGTCAACTCCTCCTTTACCTCGTTGTGTCTACTCGCGCTCATGCGACCGTAGTGTAGTTTGTTTATAGCCTAACGTTAACTTTTTACTTCTGGCGATTGCCAGAAATGTGTAAGTATTGTTTGCCACAGAGTTGATTTTCTGCAATAATCCAAAACCCAAAGGAAAAATCCCTTCGGCTTTTTGTCAAGGGAACCAGGGAAATTCTAATTTCCCGGTTCGTGGCCACATGCCACGTCTTTTGCATGCTCAAATCCATTGTTGTCAATGTGGAGAGCGATGCCGCGCAAGAGTGCCCAAGTGCCTATTTTTTGACTGGATGGATATGATTCATTAGAAAAGATGCTGAAATCAGTCAGATGGATTAGGGATAAAATAATAGGTTACAGGATTTTTTTTTTAGGACAGTTAAAGGTGCAGTGTGTAGCATTTGGCGGCATCTAGCGGGTGAGGTTGCAGATTGCAACCAACTGAAACTTCTCCCGTGTGTCGAGCGTGTAGGAGAACTACGGTGGCTGACGCAAAAACGTGAATGGCCCTCTCTAGAGCCAGTGTTCAGTTTGTTCGTTCTGGGCTACTGTAGAAACATGGCAGATTCATAGTTTAAGGTGATTGTACACTAAAGAAAACATACTTATTAATATTATATTCCATTTCTGCCAATAGATCCCCCTAAATGTTACACACCGTTCTTTAAAATCAGATTTTTTTTTCACTCCATTCATTAATAATGAGCTGAATTCTTGCAATATGGCCGACTAGGTGACACATATAGTTAATCTAATTTAAAAATCTGGGTCACTGTTTCTGCAGGAATACGGCTTTCAGCACTCACACACACGTAAGTACGTGCACATAGTATATTTAAACTACGCATCACAATGCAAAGCACGGCTGCACTCTTTATATAACCTCTCCTCTGTCTCCGATGTCCTTTCGCTGAGTGTAAATATGGCAGTTCTGGCATTTTGTTTGGTCATTTCATTATGAGTTATCTTCCCCATTAGCCATTTTACTCAGCCGCAAAGTCTCTGTACCTGCCACCCAGCATTGTGCTAAGACAAAAAGTCAGTGCTGTGTATGCAAATCTGACATTCAACGATCTAGACTCCTAGCCGCTAATCTGATGAATCAGCCTTGCTATCGAGCTCCTCGGGGAGCTCAAAAACATAATATATGCTCATGCACTGGAGGCAGTCAGGAGTCAGAACTCATCAAGACTGTCCCTTGACACTGGTAAAAACTCCTGGTGAGCTTGTGTGCACCGGAGCACGCTGCGCAGGTTGCGAAGACACACAGAGTAGGTACGTTTAAAAAAGTGCTAAAAAACAAATAGGCCATTGAGACCCTGAGCTGAAACCAGTTGAGTGTGTGATAGTATGCTTAGTTAGCTGGAGAGAACGGCGCCCATATGGCTCGTTGATTATTGAAAAGTCTCTGGTGAACAAAGCGGTGCTGTTTCCATGAAGCTTATTATAGAGGAGAGAGCATGCTTTGGCACTGCAGCGGGAGGTCACAACAACACAACATATTTAATGCTATTAAGCACACTGTGATGCATAATGTACTGTACTGCATGTTAAAATAGTTGGAGGCACCTTGGAAACTAATGTATGAATGTATGTATAATGTATGTATGAAGCCTACGCCATGGACCATGGACTGCATGTGAACAAGGAGGGGCCATAAGTTCATGGCATGCAGAGGGAGTGGTCATAATATTGATTTATGTACCTTAAAGAGAGATTTGTCAAGTATTTAATACTCTTATCATCATGGGAGTGGGCAAATATGCTGCTTTATGCAAATGTATGTATATATTTATAATTGGAAATCAATTAACAACACAAAACAATGACAAATATTGGAGAAACCCTCCAATACTGTACGGTACTGCATTTAGCATAAAAAATATGCTCAAATCATAACATGGAAAACTGCAGCCCAACAGGCAACAACAGCTGTCAGTGTGTCAGTGTATTGACTTGACTATGACTTGCCCCAAAACTGCATGTGATTATCATAAAGTGGGCATGTCTGTAAAGGGGAGACTTGTGGGTACCCATAGAACCCATTTTCATTCACATATCTTGAGGTCAAAGGTCAAGGGACCCCTTCGAAAATGGCCATGAAAGTTTTTCCTCGTCAAAATTTAGCGTATATTTGGAGCATTATTTAGCTCAGGATTAGATTACAGGATTTGTTATAGATAAAACAGTAAAGTGCAATAAATAATATAAATACTATAGGTATAATGATCTCGATTCAACAGTAAAATTCTGCTTACATGTTTATGCATCAGTAATAATCCAATTATATAATTTATAATAATGTAACGCTGAGAGGGTTGCATATTTTTCTGATGCATTATGACTACTTTTATTTTTAATACTAGAGATTATGCAACATTTGGCCACTGTGGCCCTGAGTCAACAATTACAGGATAATGCTAAAATATAGTGTAACATTATCACAAATAGAAAGTAGTCATTAAGTCATTTAACTTCATCTTACATTTAGCCACTTTAAAGTCCAAATGAGATCACATTTAGTCATCCCTTCTTGTAGTCAAAGATAATGTCAAACTGTTCTTTAAATATACCATTCGTAGTTTTGCATCACGAAAAGGAAGAAAAAAAGTTTCTCAAAGGTGAACACAGGACGAGTGATGTACAGAGCAGATATGTGTGCTGTCGCAGACAGAAAAAAAAAATGCAATTTCATTTCAGTTGGACTTTAAGCTACTGCAGCAAGCAGCAAAACTCCCTGAGTGAGCGAGGGTGTGATTTATTACAAAACTTTTAATCTGTAAAAGGAATAATCTGTTAATTCTTCTTTCAAAAGTGACATAGTTCTGCTTTAGATTCATTTTGCAGATTATACTTCTGTACTTTTAAAATTTTGAAAGCAAGACTTTAATACTTGTAAGGGAGTATTTTTACACTGTTGTATTGCTACTTTTACTTAAAGGAATAGGGATCGGGTGTTGTGAAGTGGGGCTGTATGAGGTACTTCCATAGTCCATCCATAGTAGGTGTGAGAAACAGACAGGATCACCGGCACCGGAGCAAAGCAATACAGTGCTGTGGACGGGGACGTGCAGAAAAACAGATTTTTGCCACCTAAATGAAACGCTCCACTAAATAGAGTTGATATCCATTTAAATGTACGTTATATTTAGAATACTTTCCGACTTTCAGTTCAGTTCCCCGTCAGAAAGGAGAAGGAAAGGGCTGTCTGACGGCAAGATAAAGCCGTGAAAATATTCCAAATATAGCGTACACGTAAACGGATATTGAATTTTTTAGGTGAGCCTTTCTTTTAGGAGGCTAAAATATGTTTTTCTGCCGTCCCCGTCCACAGTAATACATTGCTTTGCTCCGGTGTCGGTTCTCGTCTGTTTCTCAAAACTGGGCCACACCGACCATCATCTACTGTAAGTAATACAACTACTATGGATAAGTACCTCAAACAACCCCACTTCAAAACACCCAAACTATCCCTTTAATTAAAGGATCTGAATAGTAGATAATGATCCTGATATAACCTTTAGCAGCTACACAGCTACATATAATACAAATAAATATCAACTTTGGTTTTGAGCTGAAATGATTAGTCCATTGATTAATTGATCAATTGAGCCAATCGATAGAAAGTAAATGTGTAACTATTTTCATTATTGATTTCTTGTTCAAGTCATTTTAATTTAGCAAAAACGCCAAAACTTCACTGGCTCCACTTTCTTTTTTTGTGAATACTTGTTAGTTTTCTTTCTCCTGAGATAGTAAACTAAATATCTTTGGGTTGTAAAATCAGCTGATAAATCCATAATAATTGATAGTTAAAGTTATTGTCAGTTGCAGCCCTACTTTGGTTTATCATTAAACTCTGAATAATGCCAGTCTCTTTCTACGTAAAACATTCCACATTAGATGATTTTAGGCCAATCTTCTTCTCACTCTGGGTGAGATAATCAGTGGGCCAAACTCCCAAACAATCATTCAGTGTGATCCTTTCATTATTTTCAGAGTTAAAACATTCCATTTGTGTTGTATTTTTGGCTGAAATGGAGTCAGTTTAAATCAGCAAACTAGCATGAGATGAAGGTGATTGATTTTTCAATAATAAGCCAGCCTTCCAGACTACCAATCAACTAGTTACAGCAAGCAATAATGAGCTATATCCGTGGATTCAAAATGAAATAATTTAAAGCTTCAGTAGGCAGACAAGTTCTGGCATCATTGGGCAAAATTTCATAGTAACCTTTCAGCATATTGTAATTCAAGTGTTCTGAGAGAAAAATAGTCTTCTCATGGCTCTGTTTTCAGGCTTTAAAAAATCTAGCCATGACGAAGACTTTGGCCAATCACTGGTCATTTCAGAGAGAGAGAGAGAGCGTTTCTATTGGCTATGCTCCGACTGGTGGGCGGTGTTTGGGATTTCTTCAACTGATCTCAACATGGCTGCTGGGTCACAAACTTTCTCATTTTATAGCTAAACAGTACACTACAAGATGATTCTGAAAACATTTGAGGCGAGAAATAGGCATTACAGTAACAGAATATTGATTCATATTTGATCAGTGCTGCCTAGTTTGACTGTTTGGTCGAAGTTCGCGAGTGATTGACAGCTGCTCAGAGACGGCTCTGATTGGTTGTTTTCCTCCAGCCTGTGAAATCTTGTAGATGCCATTAGGAGCAACGGAGGACACCGGAGGACACAGAGGCACATGATTTTTTCAGGTTACCTGTCTCATGCACTACTTTCAGGATATAGTGACCGTTTTATAAAAATAACTTTTTTTAATCACATTTGCTCCATTTCTACCCACTTTAATAAATAAAATTATGGATTTATGGCATATGAGATTGTATGACATTATAAAGTTGGATTTATGTAAACAGAAATGACCACTAACAGTTCATTAGTACATGGTAAAAGGGGTCAAAGCTGCAGAAAATGAAGTATGGCGCTGGAAGAATGTCTGCGTGTGTTAAAGATACAGCTGAAGATTGATCTGTTACCTCAAGAAGAGTTCAAGTTGAGAGTAGAGGAAGCGTAGCAGGGCTCTGCGGGCCGTGACTTCAGCGTGACAGTCATTGACCACTTGTCCCTGGTCACTCAGGTACTCCCCGTTGATACACTTGGTGCCCGTGGATAACGCCACCACCTGGGCGTGCCTCAGGTCCAGACCTGTTGAACAATCACAGACAGACAAATGTTCCCGTCATTTTGCTTGTCATACGTTCCATTGACTACATTGATTCCTTAATCCGTGAGTTTAATAGTAGCCCCTCAGTGTTTAATAGCTAATGTCCTTCCTCACCTTTCTGTCTGTTGGAGGCATTTTATCATCATTAAGGAAGAAGTCCAAGAACGCACACTGACATTCTCAGAGGAAGAAAACAAACTTACATTGCTAAAATTAACAAGAAGAAACCAACAGTAATGTGGCCAAAGTGGACCCTAACCCTAACCCCAATAAATGTGACTATTAGTTCTCTATTTGTAATATATTTATGCATAATGGATAGAGTCTAATTTTGGAAGAGGACATGAATAAATCACGTTGAACTTGAAACACATGTTGGCTTCAGAAATCATAGAGAAGTAGCCAGTAGAAGCCCCAGACATCTTTCATCTATCATGTATTTTGTATGGAGGAGGCGTCTTAAACTTATCTGGGATAATGGATGCATTTTCCATCAATAAGGTCATGCTCAGTGTGCCTCCACACTCTGCACCAGTGCACATTTTAACACTTTCAGACATTGCCAACTTGACCTAAGGAAAAAGTGAATAAACATTTGGTACAATTATGCCAAAAATGTTCTAACACTACACCATTTTCATGTCATGGAAAGTGTTTTTAGAGTCAAGCAGCATAAAATAGCAGACAGGAATTGATAAGAAAATATAAGTCAAACTAAAATAGACTGAAGCCAATACAACCAGCGATGGGCGGATGGAAAAATAGACCTCAGACTGAAGTTGGTCTCTAAGACAAGGTGGAAGAGTTCCCTTTGCTCACATAGTGAAACATAAGAGGAGAACAGGGTGAAAAGGTCATTCTGACAGATAACTTTGGGTTATTTCCATAACCACAGTTCTCTGAGTAGCATGAGTGAGCGTTTCTTCAGAAGCTCCTATCACACCACACCAGCCAGGATTAGCTGGATCCAAGGAGGAAGGAAAGGAAGAGACCCAAACTGGGCTGACGCTGGCACTACACCTCATTCAAAAAGTTCACCTGTTCACATTTTAGCCACACAACTGGAATGGGCCGTGTCTAAAGGCCCAGACACACCAACCTGACATCAAAGAACTAACGTCGACAAAGGCCACCAGCTGCATCACCTCGCATCACCTTTGTCTTGGCCAAAAAGCACTCCAACACACCGCAAAGACTCCAGCCGACGGCCAGCTACCACGTATATTTGTCATTCAAAAAGGGAAATGAGAAGACTGAGGGCTGTGGAAATAAAAGCCATTGTCATGATACATACATGAAATAAAGTGGCATTTGCCGACCATTTTCACACCACTCTCACTCACCACCTCTTGATTTACTCGTCGGCTTGCTTCCCTCACATCCGTTTCTCTTCTCGTGCACTAATTTTTTTTAAGCTGAACCGCCAATCAGAGTGATTTCTTTCACCGACTGGCGGCGCCGCCGATTCAACATGCTGAATTGGCCAAATAAACTCATACACGTGCAGACTAGAGCTGACGGTGCGGGACACACCGAAAAAACTAGGCGGACAAATGCTCACCGGCGGCCCAAAACTGTCCGACGGCTGACTGTTGGCTTGGTGTGTCAGGACCTCAAGACCAGGAAAGGAGGGAGGACAGTTTTCTCTATATTTACTCTGAAACCCGATTTCAACAGATGCTCCCTGTGCGACTTTGTGTTTGCTTTAAGGGAGCTGCAATAAGCCAACCATTGGCATACAGTATGTGGCCACAAGGATCTAGAGCCAAATGAGCAGTCGTTCTACTGCTTCAGTACATTTTACAAATACCTTTGGAGGACTAGATACTGATAGTTGGTGGTTGGTAGCTGCTACCTATTGGGAAGTAGCAAACTTCCTTGTGAGAGATTTGGTGTTGTGTGTCAGCCAGATTTATGAGGTCTTTCCTGACACTTCAGGCCTTGGTTCCATCCAATTCTGTCCGGACAGCATGATACCATAAGAGCTTCTAAAGAGGTCACTGCAGCGTCATTCTCAATGTGAGACATGAAGCAAATGCCATGAGAGAGATCGCAGATCACAAATTCATCCCGTCTCATGTTGGTTTT
Organism: Sebastes umbrosus; assembly: GCF_015220745.1. Lineage (NCBI taxonomy): Eukaryota > Metazoa > Chordata > Actinopteri > Perciformes > Sebastidae > Sebastes > Sebastes umbrosus. The sequence goes on from NC_051289.1 coordinate 22,195,263, forward strand.
CCTTTGAGGAAAAGACACTTTTCTCAGTGAGGATTCAGGCCAGTGCAGGGCAATGTGACTGACTGACAGATAGGCAGAGGTGGTGCAGAGGGGGGGCGAGGCTGGATCAGCACGTTAACGGCATGCCATTCCTTCCTTGGCTGCCACAAATCTCTCCCATCGCCTCTGAAAGTCAGGCTTCGCTGGCTTCTGGCAGACCTGCAGGCATCGCCGGCCCGGCACATGAGCTTTTATCAGCCTCGGCCCAGATGGCACTGCGGCGGTAGAGTCCTGACACCTCCACTGATGAGGAATGGGAAGGAGGGCAAGGGAGGAAAAAGTTAAGGGAGGGAGGGAGAGAGGGAGGGAGGAGTGTGTGTGGTGTGTGTGTGTGGTGTGTGGGCAGTAGAGGAAAAAGAGAGCATAGAGATGAAGAAAGGAAAGTCTACGGTAGGGTTGAACAAGTTCAACTTTTACTCTAGAAACTACAGCGTGTCTTAAAAAACTAATGTTGTATGGATTTTTAAAATCTCTAATTAATGTACTGTACTTGTCTATTGGATCGTGTATAACAGCATCAAAGCAAACCTTATTGCCTAGTAAATAAAAAAAATCTTTTTCAATTTTTGCCAGTAGATTGAAATAATTTCACGTTTCCAAAGAGTAGTGGACGGATCGGCTTTATTTTTCTGTTTCAAGTCATTGACACAAAAAATGAATCAAACTGTTTCACCCCATTGACGTGGATTTATGTTGGTAATACTTAAACCTCCATTAACAGAACTTTTTTTGCTACTTGGAGACTGCAGGACCAAGCTGTAAACACAACACTGATATACCATCATCTTTTAAGTTGACATGGCAAAGTTTTTAGCAAACAGTTGTTTATTACTTACCCATGCGGCGGATACAGAGCAACATTAGCCTTCATTTGGAATCATGTTTTGGACACCTGGCGAATGTAATTTCAATATTCAGTCTGCTTTTAGCTCTGTTTTTGGTCTCCACCAACTCCTGAGGGAAATACAGCTAGGGACAGAATCATTCCTATACAAATGCTGTTTAAATAATTTGCTTATAGTAATCAAGTAGTCCGCTTACAGTGTTTTTGGTGTTTTGGTGTGCAAAACTATGTTAGACTAATGTTTTAACTACTAATTTTTGTTTTATTTTTTAATTTAGTCCCGTCATACCTTGCCTCGCGGACCGTCTGCTGTCTGGCTGGATACCTGAAGCTGATGCTGCGTGCACATTGATATCATGAAGGGATAAAGGAAAGTCATTTTCTCTGACCGGGTGAGAGAGCGAGGAGTCCGGGCAAAAGGGGCACCGTTCTGCACTGTTCCATTCAAATAGCGAAGCGGTCCCTTTCATTACTTTGCATTCATGTAATAAATACACAGATGTCAATTAGATGGTAATCTGCATGAAAAATGATGCACAACAACAAAAATTGGTCTATAATAATCAGCCGCTTATAGTGATCAATTTGACCCGGGCAGACATGATCACTATAAGCGGTATCCACTGTATGTGGCTCTTTAGCTGCTAACTTCTCCACTATGTTCATCAGCTGGTTGCTAGCTGAAAACAACACTGTAGCGATGCATAGTGAAAGTTGTGGGCCTGGAAACCAAAACAATTAGCTGAAAGATGCTACAATGCTCAATAGAGCTGAGGGGGAACTGCAGAATCAGGTCATTATTATCCATGGGTTCATCACTACCAGCAGTAGGTGATATGCTTCCCCCTTGTTAACCTGGCATCCCCCTCTCCATCCTCTAGTAGCAGAGAGCATGCAGGGGTAAAAGGGGTTGCGTAGTTGAATATGTTCGTCTAGTCTGCCTGACTCATTGATCCTTTATCTGACTGAGGTCTGTGCAAGTTAGAATCTATGGCCCCGACCACGGCTCACCGGTGGTGGTGAACCAAACAAACCATCTGTCTCTCCTGTTAAAAATGACCACTGACTACCAGCGACATTCAAATAGTCATGGGATTAATATAAATTGTCGATTATAGCAGCTTTAAACATATTTTGTCACCATGTAGGACCGGTTTTAATGGTTAAGACTGATTCTTTTGCAAAGTGAATCACTAAAACTGTATCCTTCACTCTGAGTAATAATGTACCTACATCAGAAACTGCCAGTGCTGGTAATGATAACAGTCCTCCGGTCTATCCTTTTTATAAATTGAATATTGAGACATGCTCCAAAGCAACAATTGAAGATACTGAGTTCAGAAAAAGTAAATGCTGTTGTAAATAATAATGGTCCGTGTTCGCTGCTTCTCTTGTGAGTCATTATATACATTTATGTTTTACTAGCATCTCACCTGTTGGAGTGCAAACAGGTCTTTAACAGAATGATGTATTTCAGAAACACATCGTCCTGTGCATGCCACTGTGTGTAGTGATTCATCAAATGCGTCAACAGTGAGATAATAATTTCTCTCAACACTTGGATGCAACTATTAAAGCATTTTTTCCAACACATTTTGTTGTAAATATCCCTCATGGAGGAATAGTAAATTAAGGTGTAGAAAAGAGCAGGTTAAATCTACTGTGCTACTGCACAAAAAAAACATACAATATTTATGACTGTGCAGCACCATAAAGAATCTCTATATCATGAGTATTGGCATTCCCTGTAAGCAATGCAGCCCAATTCCTTCTCGGTGATAAAGCAAGTTCTAAAAGGTAACAGACTCAACCAATTTCATTCTCCTGCTTTTCCCTGCCGTTCCACTTTGCGATTGTTTAGATCAATTTTGCAGTGGATAATTTCTGCTGCGCTGCTCACTACCCTGCCATGAAATTGGCACTGAGGTTGCCTTCAGTTTGCAGGAGAGAGGAGAGGAGGAGGAGAGATGAATGGAAGAGGGGGAGAGAGAGAAAGAGACACACACACACACACACACACACACACACACACACACACACACACACAGAGAGAGGAGATAGAGAGCCCCACAGGCAGTGTGCTGTTTTTAAACCAGGAATAATCAGCTGCATCACAGAAATACAAAAAGAGAGGGTCAAAAGGAACGAGGTAGAGTGGAGTCAAAGGCCTGAGGCACTCTTCACACACAAATACATCTGTTACTGGTGATTCAAAGATGTCACACCCCAGGATAACAGCACTGTCAAAAAGCATGTACATCTCAGACGGGAGACCTGGAACTACTCACTATGGCAACTGCACTATACTGTTCAGTGCACAATACTGTCAACGGCCTCTAACAGGAAGACGAAGCACACGCCGCCTCACTATGGCAACTGAGGAGGTAAACACACTCTGTGACAGCACAGAGGTGCATTTATTTAACACTGTATTAAGGTAGGGGGGTGTGGTAACAATCAAGCAAAGCAGTGCAATTTCCCTGTCAAATACTAAAGGGAATTTGTGCAGGCCACATCAAAAGTGCGAGCAAATTGCACTCATATTCAAGTGATTGACACTAAAAAAAAATCATATTCAAGATATTACCAACCTTTCTTTGAGGCCAAGTTGGCCAGTTTAACTTATTTGAATCTACATTATATTCAGCCATGGGGACTCTGGTTTCCTCTTGAGAGTAGCAGATCCAGACCACACCGTTCCATCCATCACTAAATTGCTTGAGTGCTGAGGCACAGACATGCTGCTTTCAAGAAATAGGAAGTGAGGTAATTTTATTGGTAATGACTGATGTCAACATTTGTTACTAAATGTATTCTTCCCCTGCTTCCAACTGTGTCACAGACCAATCCCTGCACACCTGCACTGTGTGCCATTGATTTCCCCTTGTGCAACTGAGTTACAAAAATAGAGCCCCGAATAGTGTCTCCTTTAACGAAGCAGAGACCATACCACGGTGTCTGCTCTGAGAAGTAAAGACTAAGGCAAAACTGGAAATATTTTTGCTGAACCAGTTTTTCTCGTTATGTTAGAAAGTCATCGTATTTATCAAACAGCTACAGCGTATTACTTCTGTGTTTCTGCTTAATGTTGCATTACTTCCACCACACGACACTGGTTCTCCGCTTGCTCTGTCTGCATGTTGGCAAAAATGGCCTCTCTCCACCGGCTGCATTACACAGCCAGGGTCCAAAATGAACCTTTTAGCTTAGTTAGCTGAGTTACAGACGCCTCTTTCCCAATGTTAAAAAACCGGTAAAAAATGTACAGATTTTTCAACAGTCCACCGGCCCACCAAGTCCGACGGCCCGGCGAGTGATCTCCATAATTTATTCACCAAAGACTAAATTTACTCGCATTTGGCAACTGGCAAGCGTTAATTTTGGACCCTTATGCATTACACAGCGCTGCAGCAGACGATGAGCCAGTTGATTAGCCTAGTTAGACCAGAAAGCCTCACCTACATGTATTTTTTGATTTAATGATGACATCATCAGGGTTATTTGTTCAAACATTGGAAAGCTCCCTGGAGAGCAACAGAAGACACATGAGAGCCAATCTGCACCGCCCGACCCGCAAAAATGTGTTAATCAACCATTCAAACCCAACACGACCTGCAAACCGCTGACTTTATGTATTAGAGTAGCACAATAAATGTAAGGACTGAGGTCTGAGACAAGGGTAGAAGCGGACTCGAGCGCCGCGGTGTGTGTGTGCGTGTGATCTCACAGAAATACGTGAAATGACCATGACCTCTTGACAGTGCATTAAGAGGTGGTGGCACGGAATGTGTTAAAATTATGAGCCGCCACCACAGCTGGTGTGGTTTTTGAGACAGAGAGAGGAACAGAGAGGGAAAAAGAAGGTGGACTAATGCACCAATGTTTCTGTAAGTTACTAGTAACTTACTTGGAATGCTGCTTTGTCACTCTTTGACCCGCGATATTTTCTAATAAGCTCACCCAAACCCACCCATTGTGGGTCGACCCGCGCATCACCAGAAGACATTATGAGCTGTTTTCACAGGCTGAATGGTGCTCTTCTTCATGACATGTTACTTGAACATCATGTGTAAAGATGGTGGAGTGCCTCTTTAATTTGTCACATATGGTAATAAAGCTACACTGGATCACACGGTTCCCTTAATCCTTTATGGGAGAGAAAGCTCAGTTGGATTTAGATGATGATGATTTCAATTTTAGGGTGTGTTAAAGGCATGTAACACACTGTAACAAGTAGTGTACCAAAGGAATGCTAATAAGGACATTAATTATCCACACTTGTGGAGATCCACTAAAAATAGGCCAGGAATCCCAACCCAACAGGGACACGCACAGACATTTTGAGGGGCTTCTGCTCTAACCTAAAAAAGGGCAGAACCCCATTTTCATTCACATAACTTGAGGTCAGAGGTCAAGGGACCCCTTTAAAAATGGCCATACCAGTTTTTCCTCGCCAAAATTTAGCGTAAGTTTGGAGCGTGATTTAACCTCCTTCATGAGGAGCTAGTATGACATGGTTGGTACCGATGGATTCTTTAGGTTTTCTAGTTTCATATGATACCAGTATCTTCACTCTAGCTTTAAACTCTGAGCCGGCTACAACCTCCGAAAGATCGATTGCGTTAATGCGTTAGAGAAATTAGTGGTGCATTCTGCATAATGAATATTTTTTTATACCATTTTGATACCATTTTGGTGCTGATACCTAACTACTACTACGACTATTACTAATTTACTTAAAAGAATTTGGAATGCAGGACTTGTACTTGCATTTGTACAGTGTTGTATATTTACCTTTACTGGAGTAAAGGATCTGAATACCTTTTCCAACACTGCAAGAAACTAGAGACACCTGTGCAAATAAGATAACCTCCACACAGAAAGGCTCCAGCTGGCTAACCAATGACCCGCCGTGAACTACTCCAAAAAACTCACGGTCAACTGAAACAAATATCTACAAGATGTTAGAGATACAGCCTCAACTAAAAAAGCTATTATATATTTCAAGTGAAAAGCGAGGACAAATTGCTAAGAAGACTTCACTCTCATTATTAGCCACCACTTGGGGAGTCAAACAGGAAAAATCCATATAAATGACATGACCATGAACTTTACAGTGATACATTATTACACAAGGCAACTGCCATCGACGGGCATTGCAGAGCTATTATCTGAATCCCTTTATTCTCTGTGCTTATAAAACAGGCAAAAACGGTTCCTAATAAGCCAGCCATTATCTCTGAGCAACCATAAAGCAGATATTAAAACATTTTCTTCTAAAGCAGACTGAGCTCTCAAGGTCAACTTTTAGTAAACTCTATTATATGGCATTTAGGTTGAGCTCCGTAAATCCTATCTTTCATGTGTTCTTTCATCGCTAGATTTTGGATGATTACACTGAATGTCATCCGTCGCGTGTCGTCTGAATAACAGAAAAATCTGTGAAAATGCTCAGCACTTGCAGAGAAAAAAAACAACAACAACTTGGAAAAGAGCAGAGACTGCACCCTGTTGAATCTGTATTAGCTTTAACAGGCAACTGCTGTGAACATATAAGGATGTCTTTGTGAAATGCTGCTGAAGCTCTCAAATCTCTCTCTCTCTCTCTCTGCTGCAACACACCCCGGGCACATCTCTGCTAATGTTTTTTGCCTCTGAGCAAGCTGTTTTGTTGCCGGATGTGATTATTGAACGTTAAAATTTTGCGGCAGCCGGAAAAACAGATAAAGAGTAGAGAAAAATCCCTGTTTGAAAATGGATATGCAGACTAAGAACCATAGCTTAACCGCCATTTGTAATCAACTTGTTTGAAACCCTTTGCTCTCATCTCTTTCTTTGAGTCCCTGTGGTATTTTTCCCCACTAGGAGTCTCAACACCCTGCTGAATAAAAAAAAGCCTCAGAAGAAGCTTCTCTCATCCCATCCAACAAACAAGTCAAAAAAAAAAAGGAGGAAGAGCTTTTTTTTAGTTTTTTTTTTAGCATTTTTCATGTGGACGTTCCCGATTTTTCATGTCTCTGAGCACATCTGAACCCTGTTTACCATCTCCACACACTCGATGCTATCTCAGGTCGATTCAAATAAGATTTTCCACACTATTTGACAATGTGTGCTGGCGGTTTACTTTGGCGGTCGTCTCGCAACTCTCAGCCCGGTGGCGAGGCTAATCTCACTCAGGTTGAGGCTCAACTGTCTCGGCGGGACTCCAGCGAGAGTGGTGGGTGGGGGGGTTTGCTGTCTGTCTATGGTTCAAAGACGAACTCTGATTAATATTCTTGAGGCAGAGGCATGAGACACAGAGAGAGAGAGAGAGAGAGAGAGAGGGAGAAAGAGAGAGGTGGGGGGAGAAACAGAACAGGACTCCCCAGTGTTCCTGTCAAGTTTGGTGTCTGACTGCACGGACGCTGGCCACCACACCGCTGCCGCCGCCGCCTCACTGCGAATACTTGGCAGCCCTACGTCTGGATCTCTGAAGATAACATGTGCTATTAATAAACAAACAGAAGCAATTACTGGGAGGCAGAGGAGAGGAGAGGGATTGGATTAGGTCAGGATGAGCGCTGGTCTCACTGAAGTCTAAACTGATGAGCTGCAGCACTCCAAAGACAGCGGAGATACCAATCCCTCCTCACTGACCCCGGCACCCCCACAGCCTGCAGCCACACAGGGAGATAACACTCCTCTGTGAGTGTGTGTGTGTGTGCGCATGGATTTATGTGTGTGTGTCATACGCAGACCTGCGTGCATTTGTGTGTATGTCATTTTTATCAGGCTTCACCTGTTTATTTTGGTTCCATTTTTTCAGGGTTAAAGCTGCAGTAGGCAGTATATACTTTTGGCATCATTGGGCAAAAACTTCATAATAACCTTTCAGCATAATGTAATTCAAGTGTTCTGAGAGGAAACTAGACTTCTGCACCTCCTCTTGGCTCTCTTTTCAGGCTTTAGGAAATGTAGCCCGTGACGGGAGGCCAATCACAGGTCATTTCAGGGAAAGAGCGTTCCTATTGGCTGTTCTAGAAATACAGATGCTCGTGCATGTCCCTTCGGTGAAAGCCTGATTCAACGGCGGAACATCCTGCAGGAAAAGTTGCTATTCTAGCACTGGCAACAACTCCTACACTGCAAAGCAACCCACAACAAGGAAGAGAGACTTATCAAAATGAGTCTGACAATATCGGCGAAGCGTTTCAGAGATGGAGAGAAAATGTTGCTGATAGTTTTGCCTTCTGCTCACGGCTGTGGCTAGCGCTGTGAGCTAGCCTCACGGCTACGATAGCTATGGCAGAAGTAGCTCGGGAAATAAACAACCTTTTTCCTCCCTCTAATAGTTTATACTTCTGTCTGAGCTCACTGCAACAGCTATGGTTAGCAGAAGGCTAAACTAATAGCAACATTTTCTCTCCATCTCTGAAATGCTTCGCCAATATTGTGGCTCATTAGAGCCTTGAATCAAAGTATGTCATCTCAAAAGGCTTTACAGGCCCACAAGTTTGCAAAAAAAACAGTAATTCTCATAGAATTATAATAATAGGAAGCCCAGTGTTAATGTTAAATGATGTTTGACCTATCATTAGGCTCTCAGGCTGTGCCATCATAAATCTACTGATCCCTCTGACAGGTGACACCACTCTCTGGCCCTGACCAAACATACATTTAAACTGCCTTTGAATCCTACTCTCACCCAAGCAAAGAGCAGGTACTCAGCTACTCGACCAGACCATATACCTGCTCAGTTGTCCATTCACTATAATTGCATATCTAGTTCCACCAGTCTTACAAATAGCCAGTAGTTAGCAACCCTCCGTTATGAGAAACCAGTCCATGCATGATTCACCTTACCCCTGAAGACATCAAATTTGTTTCAATATGAATTTGTGTGTGAATGTTAAGTGTGCAGGCGAGTTTACAGGGTCATCAGGTGCACACCCTCTCAATGTTTTGTTGAGTTGGGCCCACCGCACTGACTCAACAGTGTGTTCCAGCATCCCAGAACCACCCCTTCATTACCTGCACCCACACACTCAACACAGCAAGCTCTGAAGCAAGCTACATTCACTACATTCTGACAATAATATCACCAGCTAACAGCAACGACTAGCAAAGACAGCTAATATAATGCTCATTTTCAGGTTCATACTTTTTTGGGGGGGGGGAGGGTTTTCTCCTAGAACATGTTTACATGATTTAATGTTAAAAAAAAAATATTCTTCTCATACTGTGTCTGAATATACCTGTATTCACCCTCTGTCTGAAACAATCTGTTTTAGCGCCTGTCTCTTTAAGACCCCCTCCCGAAAAAAGCCCAGTCTGCTCTGATTGGCTTGCAAGAAATATATGGTGCACCTTTGTAAAGGTAGTTCTCAAGCTGTGGCCGATATATTCTAATCAGCCTGCATGTGACATAGGAAGGGGAGCCAAATCTGAATGGCTTGTTGAATCACATGTTTTCTGATCCAGGCAGCCCACAAATTTTACAGTTTGTGGGTTGGAAGGAACTCCAGATACCCAAATGTATGTGCACAAGTACTGAAAAAGTGAGTTTTTCATGATATGTCCCCTTTAATAGCAACAGCTATCGAGAACAGCTAATAACATGTTAAGATAGCTAACACCAACGACTAATAACAGCTAATAACAACAGCTAATAACATGTTAACAAAGAACGTATATTGCTAAGAAGTGAAAGTCAATTGATCGTTCCATTGCAACGTTAGCCCCCAGCAGCAAAGCTACGCGTTCGCCATTTTGGACTGAAAGCGACTACCGGACGCCAGTAAAACGTCCACCTATAAAGTGCCGTACAAAGGTAAAACTGAATTATTTCTATTCTATTGTCATATATAATGTCTCTACTGAAATTTCCTGTGTTGAAGAATATAAATATTATGAATATGCACACTATTATAACTATTTACTTACTTAATTTTTAACGTTTTGCTTGGCTGCTTCCCAGAGGAGCATAAAGAGCGATGGACATACAAAATCCAGCACACCGATTTTGAGCGCAATCTCAAACTTTTTCATGTCAGGGACGACTTAAATCTCTGTCCAATAGACACAGACCATAGATGTAGAAGAGGCTGTGCCCTGTGTGTTTGCCCTGCATGTTAATAAATAGCCTACAACCACATCAAATTCTGTTTGTGTCATGCTACTAGCACTACTAGCTACTGGCCGATAGCCGGTTGTTTAGGAACAGAGACGTTAATACATCCACCACGGTACAGGCTGACAGCATACAGCCCATGGGTGTATTATGAAATAATAAAAGTGATGAATTACAGCCAATATATCCATTATTACAGCTGCATACAGCTAGCAGGAAGCTGGCAGAACCGGATATGTCATTTGAACGTGCAGGGCGGTGCAGTCCCGTACACGTTCATTATAGCGAAGAAAATAACTCTGGAATCGGCTATTAGTGAGTTTTACAACTTCTGGGACATAACGATTTAAATGAGGGTTATTTAAGTGTTCGTACTGGGAAGTCAACAACAACGATTAACATTAACAGCTAACAATCTGTGTTGACCTGTGTCCCGTTTTGAATAAACGCCAGAAGGATATTTTTTTTTCCAGGCATAGTAGACTGTGCGGCAGTCTACACGGGCTAAACTTGAAATGTTTGACAGTGTTTCATAAACAGCAGATTAAAAAAACATGACAGCTTGTTTTGTACAAATTCCCTGTCAGATGATCCTGGGCTTCACTGTACTGTATGTGTGCCTCAGTGCACATATAGTGTTATGAGAGATGTTGAGTGAGTCAAGGTTTGTACATACTTTACGGGTCTGTGTGTGTGTTGTTGTGTGTATGTGTGGGAGGCCCTGATGTAACATGCAACAAACACCACACATGAAAAAACAAATGTGTAGTAACTCATTGTTTCAGGAGAACAGCAGTGCGAAGCTTCCTCCTCCTCACTGTTCCTTCAGTGTGTCACTCAAGTCGAGTTTCAGATTTAAGCTGATCTAGTTAAGATTTCCACCGTGGCATCTGGAACTCCTGTCAGAGCTGCCTGAGCACAGCGAGTCCAGCATGCAGTGGGGATGACTGACACTCACTACCATGTCGCATTCTCCTCAGAGACTATGAATAGTCAATAATTCATCAGGAAGGTATATTCTCCTGCACGAGTGCAAGGTACAGCATGGAGTGGAGACTCTCTCTCGCTCTTCCCACCCTCAGTTTATCATTTCTCTCTCAATCTAGAATTCCTTCCCCTTCCCATTTTCTCGTCCTCTCCCTCACTTTTTTACCTCCCTCACTCGCTCTCTCTATATTGCACCACTTCAATAATTCAAAGTGATATATAAAAGTCAATGAAATTTGCCATACCTCGGGTCATTACGATGCCTGCCAGGGATTTGTGTCGAGCGTGCGCAGGACTGCAGCCGCCCACCAGCGACCGGTACTTCTCCCTCACCAAGTGGAATATTGAATCGGCAAAGTCCTGAAAAACACAATCGCTCCCTTAATTTCTACTGGAAACAATCTATGGAGACTGACTTCACAGGTTTCATTTTGCTGTATAATATTCCACTCCCCTAATCCGTTCAGGTGAGGCAGGGAGTTTTTACTGGATTGCTCCAAAAGTCAACTTACCTGATTAGCTACGAGTACATAGAAATCATTCAGACATTCTCTGTACATCATTACAGTGATGTTTCCAACACTACCATACAACACGTTGAGTGATAGTAGCATGATCAACATAAAAAAAGACTCATGTTATAGTCATGACAGTTTGCCACATGCCATGTAGTAACAAAGAGGAACTACACATAATAACATTATAAAGCCAAGGTCACTGTAGGAGCTATTTGAAGAGAGAAATTCATGTATTCCTCTATTGTGGAGTGATTTCAGTCTGCACACAGTCTGCCTTTGGGAAACACTTTTTACTTACGTACAGGGAAAGTACACCCCTGGTATTCACCCAGCAGCACAAAACTGCCAGTATCCTGCTATCACTCACCATAGTGTATCAGTAGGGGGCACTTACAGTGGATTTAGTGTTCAAATTATCGTCACTTAAAGGTTAAGTTGACAAAAGGGGTATTATCTGTCTATTTTATGTATCCATATACTGTTATTATGTATGTCTTTATAAAGAAACAATGCTATGATGTTAATTATTTACGTCAGTCACTTGACGTCAAAGGTTATCTTGAGATTAGAACAGACTTGGCATTAAAGGGGCACTCCATTTCACACATTATTCTGTCTGTTGTGAGTCCCTCAACTTTGTTAAAGCGCAATAATAAATTGCTCAAGTACCCCTTTAATCTGCCCTAGTATCATCGCCTCTTTCCTGGTCTCATCCTTCTGATGCCTGGGCACCGGCGACAGCCGTGGTCGGAGGCATTATGTTTTCGGGTTGTCCGTCTGTCTGTCTGTGCGTACATCCGGTCCATTCTTGTGAACGCGATATCTCAGGAACGCCTGGAGGTCAAAGGTCAAGGTCACTCTGACCTCACATCCGTCCCATTCTCTTGATATCTCAGGAACGCAAAGAGTGAATTTCCTCAAATTTGCCACAAATGTCCACTTGGACTCAATGATGAACTGATTAGATTTTGTTGGTCAAAGGTCAAGGTCACTATGACCTTTTTGGCAATAACTTAAATTGATATGCTAATTATGACAATTTCACTCAAACGTCTAATAGAATAAAATGACAAAGTGATGACATTTTGGACAGACAAGGATGAAAACGGCAACTTGACCGGTTGGTGGAGTCATACAACCGTGAGGCGGTAACTTAGTTCTTCCCTTCACCTGTTCAAGTCAAGTCAGTAATACTTGTATAGCCCCGAAATCACAGATTTACCTAAGAGGGCCTGATAATATATGACACTATCTATCCTTAGACCCTTGACCCATCAGTGATGTTAGCTGTGGTCAGAGGTTAAACAGCCGTGAAACTTTCAAACTGACAGGGCAGTGAGACGCTGCTCTTCAGCCCGGTGTTAAGTTACTCTCTGCCAAGAAAAAACAGAAAGGTAAAAGGAAGAAGAACCCCTACGGAGAAACTGTTTCCTATATTGCACTTACAGATTGCCTATTGCTGCCACTGACATTCACTGACCGTGTAGTGTAACTGCCACTTTAGAAAATTACCAAACCCATGCAAATGTAATATATTGTTCATTGGAGCATTTATGGTTCCTCATTGGTGTAATAGATCGCCTCATATTCTTTATACATATCTACATAATCAAAGAGGATGTTGAATCTTGTCCCAACTCAATATCTCTTGATTGTTCTCTCTCTGGCTTCACTGAAGTGGATGAACATGTTGGGACATTATTTTTACATCAGTCTTTGATTTCCACCACTATCTGCCGCCTGCAGCTCCCTTTGTACTGAAAGAACAGTACAGTGTTGCAGTTTTTGTGCTGTAAACAACCTCTATTTGTGCCACGAAGCAACCGACGCTTCTCACTACATATCCACTAAATCTACAACAGATGTTGCAGAGACATGTGGATCACATCCACCACTCTGCCAACCTTTAATGCTCTTTACTCTAGTGGTAATTAAGGGCTCAGTCTCCGAGCGGCCTTCACGCCAACTGTAGAGCATAAATGGATCGGCGGGAGATGGCAACAGAGTGGCAGCAGCGTGGCAGCAGAGTGGGGCCTTTTGGACAGATTGAGCCCCCGGTAGCTAAAAGGACATCAACAGATGCCGCTGCGACGGACGCACAGAGTGAGAGAGAAGGAGAGAGATTAAGGGTGAAAAGAGACAGAGAGGGGGTGACTGAATTAGTGAGCATATTGCACATTAAAGCTCTCGTCGGGGCTGTGAAATACTCTCACAGTTGGAACCGGCGGTTGAGGTGCTCACAGATTGTGCTGTGTGTGTCCATGTGTAATGCCCAACATACACTAGAAGGCTTTGAAAAGACTTTGAAAAGACTGAAATCTGACACCCTCTCACATCTAAAGACAATGTGACTTAAGTCACAGAGTTTTCAGTCACAGACTATAATATTTTGCAAAGAGTAGGGATCTTGCAGGGGTCACTATTTACAAGACAACAACTAGATTCCTTTTGAGATGATGTCACATCCTGCTCCTGGTGGAAGTTTACAGGAAAAAAAAAAACTGTTCAGAAAGAAGTGGACAAAAATTGCTGCAGTCCTCGAAATCCAAGCTACCTATAGCATACTCAGTTAGCATACACAGTTCGTTAACCCTAAATTGCTCCCGAAGGCTGAGCCATCGGTGTGTGAATGAGTATTTAGATTAGATCCTGATGGGCAAAGTTGGCACCTTAGCAGCCTCTGCCATCAGTGTGTGAATGTGTGTGTGAATGGGTGAATGCTAACATGTAGTGTAAAGCGCTTTGAGTGGTCGGAAGACTAGAAAAGTGCTTTATAAATGCAAGTCCATTTACCATTTAGCTAGCTAGCCACTGTCCTGAATGGAGCTTGATTGCTAGCTTCAATCATATATCATGTCATATAACGTATAGCATACTCATTGGGTAGTCAAGAGGAGAAAAAGACTGACTTAAGACAGTTTGAACTGAGTTTTATGACCACCTTAGACTAAACAATCGAGATCACAGGCTCGTGCCACAACTCTAGCGAAACTCTTGTAATTTAATCCGACATTGGAAATATGTCTGTGACAGCGAAATCACTTGAAAGGTCGGCATAAGTATACGCTCATACTGTTGCTCTGACTGTGTCAGCCTGAAGCTTTTTGGGGAATAGAACAGAAAAGGAATGGGAGGTGTTGTGAAAAGTTAACAGTGACTAACTTTTAGCACTTTGTTTCAAGACTTGCAATGATGCCTTATCAAGCTCTATAACAGTTACATGACAGGTGGCTTCTGAGATGGATGTACTTCTCTTTAACAACCGGCAAGACGGACAAAAAGGAAGAGAGAAGCTGTCGCCTGAACTTTTCGTCTCATGTTGTTTACTTTATGCTTGGGCGATCGATCCCGTCTATAGGAGCATGTTTGTCGAGACCTAACACGGTGCAGCTCATGTTGCAGTGACGGGGACAAAATGAACAGAATGGGCAGATTCTCCACATCTTCAGTAGATTCAGTGTGACCAAGGACACTCAGAAGTCAATTCATGGTACAAAGATATTCACCCTTTGCAGAGTGTGACTACTGACAAAATGACTGCTAGCGTAAAAGTGAATCTTATGAAATATTAAACGCTATCTTTCGAGCTGTCTTTCACAGAGGGAGCATTTTTAGAAATCAAACATTTAAGAATAATCTTTATTGTGCCGTATCAGGGCCATATGGGTAAAAAAAACAACAAAAAACGACGGAGCCGTAAAGGGGAATAATATTCCAAGAAAAAACTTGGAATTTTCGACATGAAAGTCGGAAATTTACGAGCAAAAAACTCACAAATTTTCGAGATCATAAAGTCATAATTTTACAAGAAAAATAGTAGAATGCCGAACAGTCGTAAAACCAGCCACCATCTCAATTTTATTGCTCCTAAAGTAATGTTATTATGGTAATGATGACCTCTGAGCAAGGCAAAGGTCCTGAAAGATACATATACGCGTTTTGTTTCATGTTCTTTCTGTGTTCTTATATAAATATTACATGGAGGCGTGTGCCTTTTTTTGTCTCAGCACAGCTAACACTAAAAACTTATCGTCGAGAAGATGTTACTCCGAACGCACTTGGTTAATATAATTACACACCTGCGCTTTAAAGGAACCGTGCCCAACTGCTTGTGTTGAACCAGAGATTATGGTGAATTATGACCTTAGTGTTTGCTGAGGAAAGGGATATCTGGAATACCCTGCTGCCCCTGTGCCCCCGCCCCCGATAAGCAGATGAGAATGGATGGATGGAGAGTCCGCTACAATAAAATATATTTTGCACTCGGCGGCTCACGTTACCACAGTATTTAACGGTGGTGTGATGAGGTTGAGCCAACCTTGCAAAGTGAAGCGATGTGGTTCCTTAACAAAAAAAAACAGTATTTTTCATTACCAAGGTTTTGCATTCCACTATTTTTCCGTGTTTATTTCTTTTTTCAAATTTTCTTTTTTCAAATTTTTCTTTACAATCTCGCAAATTTGGGAATTTTTTCTCGGAATTGTATGACTTCAATCTCGGAATTTCTGAGTTTTTTTCTCGGAATATTACCCCTTAATACGCCATCATACTTTCTTGCTACTTATTACAATACTGCCATAATAGGCAACAATTTTGATCATCGTCAATTATGTTGGTTGTTTATCAAGTAAAAATGACGAACATTTGCTAGTTTCTTTGCAAGGCTTTTTGCATTTACTCTGTTTTATATAATTTTAAATGGTATTTCTTTGGGTTGTGGACTGTTGATGGGACAAAACAAGATGTCTTAAGACGTCACCTCATACATTGTGACAGGCATTTTTTATTTATTTATTTTGTTTTACTTTTCATAGACTAAACTATTAATTGATTATTCCAAAAAATAATCAACAGATTGATCAATAACAAAAATAATTGTTAGTTGCGGCCACAGTGTTCACTGAAGCAACATTTGCAGAGTGTTAATAGATAGATATGTATTAGTCCTATCGGAAATTCGTCATGTGCCATACAGAAAACGTTAGATAAATAAACAGGCAACTATAATAGTAATAAAAACAGTCTTGTTTTGAGATTATTCATCAGCCCAAATGTTGAATTTCCTGATTCTGTAGGAGCACGAGTTACACAAATGTGAAAAAAAACCTGCCTTGTTCCCTGTACCTGAAAGTGACATCCAATTAATTCTAACAGAATCCTGCTTGGCTTGGCAGCGTCAGCTGGTGTCGGTCACAGTCTGAACCCTGAGTCAAGTCCTCCATCCCTCCTAAAGGCCTTTTCATTGATGACATTACTGAGGTGAGAGAAGGTGGCAGCTCAGAAAGGCCTGGAGACCAAAGGTGGAATAGACCCTGGCACACGGCCCAGCCTTCTCCTCCTCCTCCTGCTCCCTCCTCCATCACCTCTCCTTTTGTTCTCTCTCCTCTCATCCCCATTCACCTCTCTGTGTTAATTCACATTTCCTCTTCTTCTCTCCTCATCTTTTTACGTCTGACTCTTCAGATTCTGGTCTCGCCTTTCGATCCTCTCCTCCATCTCTCCTCCCTTTAACCACCCTGCGTCCTCACCCTCCTCCTGCGTTGTCAGGTTTCTCTCCCTGTCTCATTCTAGTTTGTGATAGAGGGCAGTGATGTGCCAGGTACTAAGAAGCCAACAGTGAGTTAGAACCTATAATTTCCTCATCCTGTGAGTCGGAGTGGGGAGACAACATAATCTACATCGCCTGACAACAAAAGGAAAATAGGCTATGATTTACAGCTGCGTGGTTCCCTTAGTAACAAATAAACTCCTTCCACTTTCTCTCTTTATATCAGCTAATATCTAAATAAATACACCTGCCTGTCCCTGCGTTCCTCACAAGCTATCCCCTATCATTTTTCTTAACATACGCGCAACCAGTCACACACACACACTCTCTCTTTCCTCAGCGGGGGAGTTGAGTGCCACCTTCAGCGAGGGCCTAATGTGGCAGAAAAACGGGGCCAAGGATCTCGTTCCTCAGTCAGACAGAACATCAGTGCGACCTGCCACACAGCGAGAGGAGGGCCGGCGCGCGTGCGGCTGGCTGGCTTCCTCTTGGATGAGCATCAAGGTTAACCCCCATTCCATATAGCTACATTTGGGAATTCAAAATCTGTCTCAGGTAACTGATGTGAGCTCCACTCGGAATACATCGCAGGTAGAAACCGCTCAGCAGAAACTGCTGTAGTGGCTGTTGTGTTACTCTCCCCACCTGGTGTCTTTCCTGCATTAGTTCTGACCAATTTACTTAGCAGTTCCTCTGGGCCTCCTCAGAGTGGAGGAAACAGGCGGCAGGAGTTTTTTTTAGTAACTGCTATGGCTGCAATGGATGAAATTTACTGCAGCAATACCTCAATCAGTCTGAATGAAGAAGGGGTGTTGAAGTACAGAGCAACTGATCCACTGACCTTTGACCCCATTTACATTTCATGTCATGTCATTTCATGCATCTTACACAGATCTGATAGCTATTTGATGTAGGTGTGAATGCAACCAAGAAGCATTCAAAGCGGATTGAAATCAGCTGTCATCCTTCTTCTCATTAAATTGGCAGTAGGCAGAATATTTTTGGCATCATTGGGCAACAATTCCATAATAACCTTTCAGTATATTGTAATCCAAGTGTTCTGAGAGATAACTAGACTTCTGCACCTCCTCATGGCTCTGTTTTCAGGCTTTATCTCTATCTATAAATCTAGCCCGTTACGTGAGACTTTGACCAATCACAGGTCATTTCATACTAGCTCGTCGCTCCAATAACGCTCCAAACTTTTGGCGAGGAAAAACTAGCCTGGCCATTTTCAAAGGGGTCCCTTGACCTCAGACCTCAAGATATGTGAATGAAAATGGGTTCTATGGGTACCCACGAATCTCCCCTTTACAGACATGCCCACTTTATGATAATCACATGCAGTTTGGAACAAGTCATAGTCAAGTCAGCACACTGACACACTGACAGCTGTTGCTGTCTGTTGGGCTGCAGTTTGCCATGTTATGATTTGAGCATATTTTTTATGCTAAATGCAGTACCTGTGAGGGTTTCTGGACAATATTTGTCATTGTTTTGTGTTGTTAATTTATTTCCAATAATAAATATATATATACATTTACATAAAGCAAGCATATTTGAGTATTGAATACTCCATCTCCATTTAAGGTAGCTTTTGAAACGATAAAGAATGTGCGATTAATTTGCGATTAATCACGATTAAATATTTGAATCTATTGACAGCCCTAAGAAAACACACGGCTAGAGTAAAGCGCTTAGGGCATGCTGTAAGGTTCTAGCAGTAAATATTTTGAGCAAAGTTTCTAAAAAATGATAAAGATCGAAGTGAATACATTGCTGGCCTTTTTTTCTGATCTGTCCTTCATCCATCCACCCCTCCCCCCCCGCCCTGCCTCTTCCTCCCCCCCTCCCTCTCCCAAACTGTTTTGTGCACATAAACAGTTCAGCATCTATCTCCAAGGTAATGTGGAATGTCACCAACAATCCTCCTGCTGCCTTCCCTCTGAAGTCAATATTGTGCCAGAAACACAAAATGTCAACGGGGGAAATTCTCTCTGCTGCGGCCTGACCTAGAAGCCTGCGCATGCTGGTGTGATGGGGTGATGGTGTGTGTGTGTGCGTGTTGGGAGGAAATGCTCAATTGTATAATTTATTGTTTAGCACCAAGGCCCCAAAAGGGAAAATGATGATTCATTAGTGGTTCCATTTTAAGGCCTTCCGTAATATTCTGCTTCCACACGTTGTGTTAATTTGGTGAAATGTGGAGTGAAACGAAGGCAGCCATGATGATTGTGTGTGTTCACGTGTGCCACTCCTTCATGAACATCGCTGCTCATGTTCAGAGTGGCAGGGGGCGGATGTGGGCTTTGGTTTTAACCCCACCCTCAGGAAGACACACATACACACACACACGCACGCGCTTCAACCTACCACCCTCGCCACCTTATCACCGGCCTGCAGAGCGGCCCAGGCTGCATAAAAACGGGGCCATGTCTTATATTTCTTTATAGAGGTATTTAACAATTCATTCTCCCGAGTTTTAATAGTGTCTGCCCTCTGCCTAGATATCTCCACCCCCCCTACACCACCACCACCACCACCACCACCATCAGCCCACCCTTCCCTCGCCTGCCGCCAAGCTTTTGAAAATGGATATCTATTCATTTGGTGGAAGCGTTGCCTCTGGGGGGCTTTTTAGATTCTCAAAAAGCCAGACTCCTCGCGGCGAGACAGATTCCTCTTGTTTGTTCTCCATATGACACATAGCATCGCTCTCACTCCTAAATCTTTTGCTCCTTCTCGCTGTCCTCCAGATCTGTATCACAAGAGGAAAAGAAACCTCTAGATATGTCAGTGCTTGTACTCTGTTGTTTCGCTTCTTTATTGACAGTAAAAGATGCCGTTGTGTCGTGTGACGACAACAACCCGGTGAAGTTGAACTGTGTACAAACTGTGAAAACACTCCAGCACCTCGCCTCTAACTATATCCAACCTTTTCCTCGCGTGATGGCCAGATGGCCCTGCAGCCCGTCGAACAGATTTCTCTCAGCGTGAGTGTTTGTGTCAAAAATGTTGCTCGAACATGCGGGGCCTTGTCAGTCAGATCGGGCAGCCGGGCTGCACCACGCGGCCTTAGTCATCATGAGAAAAGGTCTTTCCCTTTCAAACCGCACGCTTGATGTTAGCGAGCGAGGAAACAAAAGGCAGATGAAGCAGCACAAGAGAGACAGAGAGCAAGTGACATGAGAATTGTGCAATTGATCTGTCTTTGCCACAGCTCGCCCTGGCTCCGGGCGAGGAAGGGGAGATGGGATGCCGCACCGCAGGTTTCCAACAGCAAAGCAGAGCTCAAGCGGGGATTCCTCGTTAGACTTGAAAAAGTGGAAACCAAGACGACAAGCCTGGCGCATGTGGTAAGGATCATAGTCGAGGATGAGCTACCACAAAAGTGATAGCCTCATCCAAAAACCAAGGACACTGCTTCCTAGTGATGATGCTAAACATAGAAGCAGATCACTATTTCTCTCCTATTCTCCACTCGGGGCCATAATCAATTCCTATGACCCAGTTCTTCTGGAAGGAACCACCAGAACTGTAAAACTAAATACTGACAAAGTACACAGACAGCTTTTTATATACAACCACATTTTCAGCCATACCAGCAGCGTGGCTCTAGGAGTGGCAATATCAGTTGGTCCGAAGTTTGGCTTTTGTGTTACTGTTTTTATGTACTTTATCAAATTGTGATTTGTTTGTGGATGTTTTTATCACGCTGGAGTTTTGGATGAACTACACCTGCCATCATGGAGCTTGTTTGCCTATTGGTGTGCTTTATGTATACATAAGGGTGTGGTTTCCGCTTTTTCAAACACTTTGACCTGACGAAGTTCCGAGCAGGGTCGAAACGTAGTCGATAAATATATTGTGGCATGGAGTAGTGTGCAGACGTTAGCTTTTTCTTTACTGACGCTGTTCACCTACGTGATGTGCTTATAATTAATCTTCTTCAATATCAGTTGGTCCACCACTTTGGTCCAGACTGAAAGAGCTCAGCAAATATTGGATGGGTTGCCATTAAAATTTGTGCAGCCATTGATGGTCCCCAGAGGATGAATCTTCCTGACTTGGGTGATACTCCGACTTTTCCTCTAACACCACCTGCAGGTCAAATTATTCTAAGTATTTCAACATCTACTTGATGGATTGGAACAATATTTGGTACAGACCTTCATGTTCCCCTGAGGATGAATTGTAAGAATTTTGGTACAGACCTTCATGTTCCCCTGAGGATGAATTGTAAGAATTTTGGTGATCCCCGACCTTTCATATAGCGCCTCCATCAGGTCTAAATTTTTTTTTTGACCAAATACCTACAAAACTAATAACACGCCGCACTATTCTAAGATGGCGAACATGGTCAAATCAGCTACACATCAGCATGTTAGCATTGTCATTGTGAGCATGTAAAATAGGGGTGGGGGAAAAAAATTGATACAGCATAGTATCGCGATATTTTGCGTCAAGTATCAATCTGTTATTATATAAACTATTAACCTCTTAACAATCCAGCAGCTATTCTGTCTTTCAGAGGTTGTAGGGGGATCAGTCTTAAAGCTAGAGTGAAGATATTATTGTCACATAAAACTAGAAAACCTCAGGAATTAATTGCTATCATGTCATGTTAGGTTGTTGGGAAGAACTCTACATAACGCTCCAAACGTACGCTAAATGTTGGAGAGAAAAAACTGTCAAGGCCATTTTCAAAGGGGTCCGTTGACCTCTGATATGTGAATAAAAATAGTATCTTATTAGATAAAGCAGATGATGACAAATCATGTTGAAATAACAGCTGGTCACTCAGCATCTGGACAGTATCTCAGAAAACAATCAGACATTTTATGAAAATGAAACAACATGAAAATGAGAACATGTGTTTTTGCCAATGTCCAGTAATTCATAGAGACCATAAAACTAAAATGAAACTTTGGTCACAACTAACTTCATATGTCCCCTGATTGGCTACATCTGCTGAAAGCCACTAATGCTCTTAAGCCTAAATCCAAACATTAATTTGGGAAATGAAACCCCAACATTCGAGCCAAAACGAACTGAAGCCACTGAATCATAACCACCATCCGCAGATGTTAAGCGCGACTGACTCTAAAACTCATTATCGGTCTAAATTCTCTTCATCTGATCAAACAAGCGCCGCCTGTTATGACAACATAGACGCTATCAGAGGCTGGCCCATGTGTGGCGCCATGTTTGGTGTGGTTGTAATCTGGAGACTGTGCTTGCCAGGTCCCCAAATAACCTTCACCAACCCCCAGTCTGCATGTTTTTATCTATGTGATTCACCCGAGTTCTCGCCTCAAAAAGACAACAGCATCTTTACAGTGTTTATTCCTCTGAGCCATCACTGATTCTGCAGCAACTTTTAAACACACACACACATTAGCCTGAGGTGGTTAATGATCATTTGGAGTGTCAGACATTACACATAGTATTCACAGTGGTGGAAGACAGATCCTATACTTAAAGCTGTAGTGGGTAGAAATGGAGCAAATATGATTAAAAAAGGTTATTTTTATAAATCGTTCACTATATCCTGATAGTAGTGCATGAGATCGGTAATCTGAAAAATCTGCAAGATTTCACGGACCGGAGGAAAACAACCAATCAGAGCCGTCTCTGAGCAGCTGTCAATCACTCACGAACTCCGATCAAACGGTCAAACTAGGCAGCGCTGATCAAATATGAATCAATATTCTGTTACTGTAATGCCTATTTCTCACATAACATTTTTCAGAAACGTCTTGTAGCTGGAACAGCTGCCTCCGTTGAATGAACAGCCAATAGGAACGCTCTGTCTCTGAAATGACCTGTGATTGGTCAAAGTCTCCCGTCACGGGTTAGATTTTTTAAAGTCTGAAAACAGAGCCATGATGAGGAGCAGAAGTCCAGTTTTCTCTCAGAACATTTGAATTACAATATGCTGAAAGGTTATTATGGAACTTTTGCCCAGTGATGCAAAAAATTATTCTGCCTACTACAGGTTTAAGTAAAAGTACCAGCAATATAAAAATACTCCCAAACAAGTATAAGTCTTGCATTTATAATCCTACTTAGGTAAAAGTACATAAGTATGATCATCAAAATGTACTTAAAGTTTCAACATTTCTAATAACAAAAGTATTATTTCTTTGTTAAGAGAAACTTACTGTATATGCATGAAGATGATACGAGTGTGTTTTATGATACAAAAATGTCTGATATGCCTAGAGCTGCAACGATTAATCGATTAGCCGTCAACTATTAAACTATCCATCAACTATTTGGTTAATTGATTTGAGTAATTTAAGGAAAAGTCAAAGTCAAATTCTCTGATTCCAGCTTCTTACATGTGAATATATTCTGGTTTCTTTACTCCTCTATGACAGTTAACTTTGAGTTGTGGACAAAACAAGACATCTGAGGACGTTATGTTGGGCTTTGGGAACATTTTCGGACACTTTATAGATTAAACAACTAATTGATTAATCAAGAAAATAATCCACATATTAATTGATGAAAATAATCGTTAGTTGCACCCCTAGATATTTTGCTAAGTTTCACATCCCATTCAATCCTGTCATTTTTAGATTGGATTATATAAAGCAATATCTACTGTAATTAATCACTAAGAAATTAGAAATGAAATTATGTTGCATTATGTTTTACTGACATAAAAGCCACTACACACAGTATCAATTGTTTGTTTTTTGTCTCCCTCTTTTAAGTAAATCTGTATGATGCAAGGCTGCATCCTGCTCCTAGAGACCTACCAAGCATACAGACGAATCGCCACATTATGTTATTTCTGCTTTACAAGTTTAAAGTGACTGATAAACAAACATCCTATTCCTGAATCTGTCTTCAAAATATGCACAGGACAGAGGAAACGACAGAGACCGAGAAGAGAAAGAAAAAGGTTCGGGTGACAACGGTTGGAGCGCGTCTAAGTCGTTTCGGTATAAATCCCCTCTGATTAACCTCCGTGGTGGAGATAAAAGCAGCGATATGCCTGAAACGACTTAATAATGTCAGGCACAGTGTAAAACACACACCAGCGGCTTTATACATTATGCACCAAAGGCCAGCAGAGGGACTCCTGCGAAAAGATAACATGACCTACCCCCGAGAGAGAGATGGAGAGGAGGGAGGAGAGAGAGACACAGAGAGGAGCCGAACAGGCAGCCACTTAGAGAGGAAGAGAGGAAAAGAGGCTGGATGGAGACAGAGGAGGAAATGAGAGGGTCAGCGATGAGGATTTAACAAGTCTATCATCTACAGTACGTAGTTGACTAAGGGAGGATGGAGGAGGAGGAGGACGAGGAGGCCACTAGAAAGGCCCCTGAGGGCTGTTCACATAACTGCCATTAATCTGCACATGATTCAGCAGAGAGAGAGAGAGAGAGAGAGAGAAGACCAACCTGTGTGGTCTGCTGTATCATTCAGGGGAGAAATCTTACACATATCCTGCACATCAGTAATAATTCAAGACTTTGTCGTGATATCGATCAGCCGCCTAAGAGATTTATTAGCCACTTTGAAGGGACAAGCTCCCCAATAAGTGCTTATCAACTGCAACTAATTGTCGCTAAAAAGTCAACAGTTATGAATGTTCTGGGTTCTGACTTCTGGGTTGATTATTTTCCATGGTTTACTGCTGAAACCAAGCTACTATATAGCAACTATACTCATCAATTAGCACTTGAATAATCTTTTAACCTTTTAAAGATACTCATATTTTTGGATTGCAGCTGTCAGAAGTGGATATTTGGGGATTTGCATGTTCAAATTCAGAAATTGTATAGTATAATCTTATAGTAGTCTACTTAAAGGGGCAGTAGGCAGTATATTTTTGGCATCATTGGGCAAAAATGCCATAATAACCTTTCAGAATATTGTAATTCAAGTGTTCTGAGTGATAACTAGACTTCTGCACCTCCTCATGGCTCTGTTTTCAGGCTGTAGAAAATCTAGCCCGTGACGTGAGACTTTGACCAATTGCAGGTCATTTCAGAGAGAGAGTGTTCCTATTGGCTGTGCTCCGGTCATGTGACCGGTGCTTGGCGTTCCTTCAAGCGATCTCAACATGGCTGCCGGGTCACAAACTTTCTAATTTACAGCTAAACTGTGCACTACAAGATGATTCTGAAGACATTTGAGGAGAGAAATAGGCATTAACGTAACATAATGTTGATACATATTTGATCAGCGCTGCCTAGTTTGACCGTTTGATCGGAGTTTGTGAGTGATTGACAGCTGGCTCTCATACAGACAGCAGATGGACAGCAGACCTCAGATCAGCTCTGACTGCTTGTTTTCCTCCAGTCTGTGAAATCTTGCAGATGCCGTTAGGAGCACCTGAGGACACCGGAGGACACCGGAGGACACAGAGGAACATGATTTGTTTTTCAGGTTACCTGTTTCATGCTTTATGCAGATTATTGCAAAAGATAAGCTCTGTGATGAACAAAAGTTGGACACCACTTGTATGATTTTTGAAGTGTGAATACAATCGCCAGAAGTACTGTACAGCGCTAACGTTAGGCTATAGACGAACTACACCACGGTAGCGTGAGTAGACACAACGAGGCTGTAGAGGAGGACGAGTCTAGTTTAGTAGTCTCATTTAGCCACTTGTTAGCAACCGCCTTTTTTTAAGACACACAAGGATTTAAAAATTCACGAGTGGGATATTTACTGACGTATTTAATGTAGTAGAACAAAACGTCAAAATCTCTTCAGCTTGTGTTAACCACAGACCTTATTTCAGACATCTAACTAAACAACCAGTGACTTCTAGACAATGGAACCGGAAGTGCTAAAATGCCAGCTCATTT
Source organism: Sebastes umbrosus (assembly GCF_015220745.1). Lineage (NCBI taxonomy): Eukaryota > Metazoa > Chordata > Actinopteri > Perciformes > Sebastidae > Sebastes > Sebastes umbrosus. The sequence goes on from NC_051289.1 coordinate 22,221,139, forward strand.
CTGGGTTTAAGGACTCATTCCTGCAGCACTCTATTTGGAATAAAGCCTGGACAAGTGCATTGAAGTCAGGTGTAATTTCTGATACACACATGTTCATCTCTTAAGTGTTCAAGGCTTGCACCCCGGCTAACCGTTTTGTTAGAGTATGTAGTACATGAATGCCAGAGAAACTGTGGCGGACTCACACAAAGCTTTCAGCTGTGTGCGAGGACAGCGATCACAGATGTACTTCAAAATAACTCACATAATTAATTTCAGGGAGAAAGAATTTCCAAATACTTTTAATATAAAAGGTGGCCGGAAGAAACATTTTCATCTGGGTATGTTTTGATCTCGCGGGCCGGATGGAACCAGTCCCCAAGGTCTGGTCTAGTTTGTTTGCTTCAGTTTTCTTTGTATGAATCAGCATTTAGACAAATGTGAAAAACTCAATTTTCCACTGAACGCTGGGCTGGGGTGATGCAGGTTTTACTCCAGGGTTTATATTCAGTACATACAGCATCCCACAAGAAACTAGCACCAGCAGAGAATTCCTGTCTGGAATCTGTAACATTTGACGCCGGTCAGAACAGAGCCACAGAAATAACAACAACAAAACGCTGTTTGCTGTTTGGACATGTGGAGAGGCTGCAGCGCCGGCTTTAAAACATTTGGGAGGACGGCAGGATCTACCATCGCCTTTCATGTCTTGAAAGAGCGGAGCCATTCAAACGGCTCCTCTGAAGCGCTTGCGATGGCTCCCTCCAAAGGGGTGGGCGATTGTGTCGGCCTCCGCCCAGACGCGGCGGCCGCGCCTCCCATCTCTGCTGCTCTTGAAGATACCGCCGTGGCTCTTTTGGCGGGCTCGACCCTGGCAATCAGCGAGACTTCAAACCCCCGCCGCCACCCTTTGAACGGTGCCCGGGAAACGTCTGTTGCCAAGCACCGCTTTCCTCTCGGCGCCGAGATTAGAGACGCAGACGAGGGGAAACACTGGTGCTTTCAGATGCTTTTCTGTCTCCTTGTCAAGCAATGTCTAGTTTCACTACTGTACACAAATACAACATCACGCCCAGCCCCAAACGATGCCAACATAAATATACATTACTATTCTGCATGAGTACACAATGCATCAAAACAACCAGAGTAAAGTTGAACTTGTAATGGTTAAAATATCAGTACGTTAAAGGTATAATGTAAAGCATTTTCCGAAAAACAATGAATAGACTGATACAAAAATAATCCCTCTCAATCATCACTAGAAGTGTGTCTGTTTCTACAGACCCTGCAGCCCTCTGCCTGGATTTTCTTCTTATTTTGCTGTGTTCGGGACATTTTTGGGTGGCAAACAGCCTTTGGTCCCCACATGAGTGTGTAACCTCAAGCCAATAACAGTGACATACACACACACACAGTCACCTGTGCCCGCCCTAGACGAGCATCCGTCAGTTCCCCAAGGACGGACTAGTTAAATGTAGATGATATTACACGCACAGTGTTGCCGACTTGGTGACTTTCTCGCTGGATTTACTGACTTTTCAGACACTTTTAGCACTTGCTAAAAGGTTACGGGCATCGGGGTCACCTGGTCATTTTGTCAGGGCTTATTAACCCTGAACGTTTTGAATATAGACCCAGAAGTAAATTTAAATATAAGCCAATGTGAAGCTCGAACGTGAGATAGTATTCATAACATAACAGCCTGTCAAAATAAATGCAGATCTCTAAACTAACTCTGTGTGTGATTGGGGGGGGGCGTGATGGTCAGCCCTGAGTGACACAAGTTACAGGTGAAATGGCAGAGCGTAGTTATTTTAATATCACATAATTAATCTGGAAAGTAAACAACAGTTTTTGAGGCACCGTCTACATATATATTTTTTAATTGGCCTATTAAGACGTGTAGCCTACTGTGAATGTAAATAAGTGCGTAAAAAGCAACAAAATAGACCTTATTTATAAAAAGAAAATAAAAAAATATCACGGGGGGAAAATCCCCCCAGACCCCTTTACAGAGGTCCAGGTAAGTACCAATGTTAATGTCATGTTTATTTGTATCACTCTGTTAGTCCGAAATTGCTTCCACATCTTGGCTGTTAAATATATTAAGTGTCAGTGACTTCACCTATGTTGTTTCTAGATCAGTGAAAATTCAGCGCAACACGCATATTCTACGTAAAGATAGGGAGGATATGCTTATAATTGTATAGCCTAATCAATACACGGGCCAGTGTCGCCTTTTATGTTTGCATTGGGCCCATTCACAGGAATCAAATATCCTCTCACGGATTTCTGTCTGCCGCTGGGTCTGTGCGGAGGTGTGGGTGTGTTTATTTCTGCTCTAGAATGTAAAACAATTAGAAAATAACATTTTATTCCTCTGATTCACTGCTTTGTTCTCGCTAACGCCGCTCCCTCTCTTTATTCACCATCGCTGCTTTCTCTCTGGCTCGTTGAGCCATGGAGGAGGGGCCAACTTTGAACTTTGAAACTGAGAATGCTACGTAATATACCTTTAAGGGCGCTTTCACTAGCCATAGTCCATTTGGCTAGTCCAAATCAGAGTGAAATTTATACTTTGGGTTTGTTTTCTTTTTAGTTTGGTTCGGTTTCACGGTGCACAAATTAAAGCAGAACAAATTTTTTTAAAAGTTTGCTAAGGGGCGTGTTCAAAGAAGTGAATATATCGTTTTTGTCTCGAGACCTGTCAGTTCTATTCATGGAATCACGGACTTTCATATATTGCTGTTTTTTCAAAGTGTTTTGACTTTGACTCGGCACTTAACTATTTATCTTTCTAGAAATGTTACCTTTACTTGATAGTCGTTAGGTGTACATATCTGTGTTATTTTCATGTTTTTATGTGGTTATTTTATATCTAATATTTAATATTACAGTATCCAAAGTAACGATGGAGCTATAAAAGCTCATCACTGGGGGTCAGACTTGGCTTGTATCTCCAAGGTGATTGTGTGTTTATACATTTTTATCTGTAAATATGAATGTATAGTCTATGTATAATGTATAATCTAAGAGACTGGGCTTGTAGCCCCCAGGTGATTGTGTGTTTGTAAATTTGAATCTGTAAATATTAATGTATAGCCTATGTATAATGTATAATCTAAGAGACCGGGCTTGTATCTCCCAAAGTGCTTGTAGGCAAATAAATCGACATTGGAGCCGCCTGTGGTTCGTTGAAGTGCAACGTTATAACCGCCGTTGGTCTACAATCAAACACAACGCAGAGACTTTTGGCTGCCACAGCTATCAGCGGTACAAAACATAGTATAGAGGATGTAAACAGAAGAAAGACTACCCGTTACACGCACACAAAGTGCCAGTTTATCTCTAAAGACTTAATAAACATCACTATTTATGTGGATTTTATTTATTATTGCAGAAGTCGAGGTCAGTCCTCTCCCACTCATGTTCACCTGTCGTTTACCTGCATTTTGGTTCGCTTCAAAACTGTCCGAGACCACCTCTCAAAGGCCATTTTGGACCGTGGTTTTGCTCCACATCAGAGTACGATTACTGCGTTCTCAACCGCCCAAACGAGCTGCACCAGAGTTTGATTAAAACTGACTAAATGTTGTCTTTTTAAAGCGCTCCTAAATCTCCTGGCTGACTTATTATTGTTATGACTTTCAAGAAAAATAATAGTTTTCATGACTGAGTACAAGACTATTTGACTTTTTCAGCTATGTGGTGAGTCCATTTGCTTCTGACGGAGTCATTTATCCAGCAGCCTTCCCTCTGCTGGTGACTAAGTGTGGACCAGACTCTGTGTCATGTCTGTGGGTGCTGCTGTGGCCAAAAGGCCCTACAGCCAGCCATACATCATCAGATATTGATACGGTTCCACCGCAGCGCTACGGCTGACATTTGATTCATAGCTCTGGGTGCTCTTTTTGAATTCCTAACAGTCAACAAGGGATCACGGGGAAATGTCAATGTTGTGTTGGTTTGGGGCGCCTCAATGACATGACGGAGAATGGTAAAAGTAATGGAGGCGGTTGAGACAGGTAGCTAACTTTTTTCTCGAGCTAATGGCCCTTTGGTGTTTGACTGTGTTTGTGTTTATGGAGGCAGGATTTAAGATTGTATCCAGTCTTATTCAGATTTAAATGCTGTGAGTCACTTTTCTATTTCTAGTCAATCCTGCCTCAGATTTTTAGCATAGTTGAGTAAGAAAATAAAACAAATTAAAAAGCTAAATTAGAAAATCGGGGTACTTGGTGTTTAGTTGGTTAGTTACACCATTTTTTTCCCTTTCTGAATACACTTTGGACATAGGTGCTAACACATGAGCAAGACTGTATGTGTGCCTTGCCTATTTAGCCAGCCTATTTTTTGGCATGGGGGAAAATAAATCAACCCAAAATACGGACCATATAGAAGTTAGCCTAACACTTTAAAAAGCATTGTCTGTTTGTGACCAAATGAATGTACGGTTGGTCTGAAGTGTCTGAAAAAAGAGAAAACTATTGATAAAAATAGTTTCATAATAGCCAATAACTTGGCCATACTGCATAGTTGTTGTTGGGTTTTTTTTTTTAAGAATATTGTGCAGGCAATGGGAAGAGGTTCACTTGAGAGTAAAGTTGGTTGGAAGTGTCTATAAAAGAAAAACTATAATATTGTCGACAAAAATCTGAAGAGTTAATTTGGCCATTGTACATGCACTTTTGAGACGGTCCCTAACTTCAGCTTGTGACTTTCCCGTCTATTGTCAACTTGTTCAAGGTGTAAAAAATCAGTTAAAGGTCTAAAACAACATCTACAGAGCCTTTAGGTGTCGAATAAAAGTACGGCTTTTCCTGAAAGAAATGATTATGATTGTGAATTAAACATACAAAAAACTTTTGGCAGGTACAAAATCAGTGTTTTGTTTATCTCTGTGGAAGATATCTGACGTTTGGTTCCCACTTCTAACAAGGCTTGTGAGCCAATAGTATAACAAAGTTGGTATTACGTATCTCTGGGTCGTCAATTAGTGTGGAAAAAACGGATGAATGACTGAGATTGACGATAAGTGCCTGGCAACGACTAGTTGTGAAGTAAACTCAATCGGAGGGAGAACGCGACATCTAGTGTCTCAATGTGATCAATAGTACCTTTCAGCTTTATCCTGAACTGAAAAGCAAATCTGGTGAAAACTGTCCAAAAGTTATTGATGATGAATATTGTATAATTTGTGCATTATCTGTTCTTATCCTAAAAAGCATCGTATTCGTTTGAACCCTTCATAAAGGCTTATAGGCATTGTTGTGAACCAGCGTGAGGTTGAATGATCAATGTTGGGTGATACTTTAAATTTCACCAATTGCCATATTTCAGCTGCAAAGATGGTGAGAGGTGAGAAAGTTCACGTTCGGAGGCTCATGACAACCTTTCAAACCCCCCCGGACAAACTGAATGCGTGGATGTCAGACTCCAAACGGAGCTGTTCAGATGACATTTTGGAGATGTGAGGTTTTCTCCCAACAACAGTGATATATTTATCCCGCAGACACTCGCTATAAGTTTACACCTGCCCTTTGGAGAAAATAGCGCTTTGCTTTTTTTCTGCACTGATGAATGTGGCTTCTAACAAACATCCCCCTGACAGAAGAGGCTTAAACAGTGCATGATCCCTCTCACCGCCAACCGCTGTGCACACACACACACAGCCTTTCACGACACAATATAATATGCACTTCACAGCCCGCGGATGAAATGAATGCAAATAACCGCGTGAGAAAGGCTTTTGAGCGTGCCGGAGAAATCAGTCTGTGGCCCCTGCTCTTTTAACATTTGCTAAAAATCCATCACGTGGCGTTTGCAGAGTAAGCAGAACGCCAGATAGACTGTAACAAATGCACGCACTCTCTTTTGTCACCTTTTCTTTCCTTTCCGCCAAAACCTTTCAAGTGCACACACATACTTCCTAAGCTCCTGCAGCAGGCCAGCAGAGAGAGCAGGAGAGGTATGACAATAGACTGAAAGGAGAGTCAATATCGAGCCGAGGAGAAAAAGAAAGGCAAAGAACACTGAAGGTCTGCACCTATTGTGTGTGTACGTGCGTGCGCGTTGTACTTTTAAGTCCTTTTCTGAAAAGTACACACCGCTGCTCGGCGCCGTCTGATGTGTCAGACAGTTTCTCTAATGAATGCGTGTCAAGCTACTAAGCTCTGTACAGGAGATTTAACCAGCGCTTTTCTTTGTGAGTTTTTATTTCGTAATGCACGCTGTGAGAGAGCGAGGTGAAGAGTGATCAGAAAAAGAAACCGAGACAAATGAGCGGTTCACCTTAGGACGGGGAAGATCATCGTCTCTCTTCACCTCCACAATCTGTGGACGCGTCTCGCTTTAACCGCTTAAATAACAGCACTGAGTGAAAGCACTGAATGTCAGCTCTGCTGGAGTGGCCGGCTGTTTGTGTGAAGTAGCTGCCACGTCTAAACAAGCCAGAGCTCTAAATGTGTTTCTATGAAGTGGTTCAGAGGGGAAGATGCTCGACATCAGGGTTGTTGTAGAGAAAGCAAGTGGGAGAAATTGACAAGTCTGTGTGTATTGCATAGGTACGTGTGCTCATGCATACGTCTATGAGTGCCACCTGATTATGAGCGAAGGCACGGGAGATTGAGAAGACTGACATGAGGCAATACAGCACGTCACAATGCTCGACGCTGACATTTCACGAAGCGATTAGAAAAAACAAAAACAGCAGGTAAGATGATGCAGGAGACAAAGCCCTTACAAATAATACATGTGAGGAAGAAAATCTATTTTACTACGTGATGAGAACACCGACGCCCAAATTATCCATAATTTCCTGGCAGATCATCAGTTCTAGCTCTGCGAAAACCCTGTGTCTCCAAAATGTGTTTGTTTACAGTCGTGACAATGTGGTTTTTAGGTTTAAAGTTTAAAGTCACAGTATAATCCTTATTATTGTCATGAAATCAAACCCAGTTTTTAGACTTAATTGTTAATTTTGCCGATTTTTTTTACCAAGTTGCTGGTGAATAATAATAAATAACAATTAAATACATTTTTATGTATGTATTTATTTTATACATTTTGTTTTAAAAGTTAGGAAAGCAAGGTTTAAGTCAAGCCTGATGTTGCCGTATACACATAAAAGAACGATCCCAGTCACTTCCACACAGTGAGGCATACAGCTTATTAATCAAAGACTGGCATCGGATCGGTACTCCGTATCGGCCGACACCCAAAGCCCAGGTATCATAATCAGAACTGAAAAAGTCAGATCGGTGCATCCCTACTATTTATAGTCAGCAACTTTTTACAACAGCCATTCAATGTATTTACATTCTGTAATTATCTTTTCAATGTTAGCGGCGGAGTCTGCCATTCCTGTGCTGGATTCAAACCGTCTACCTACGTACGAGAGATTCACAGGAAACGGCGCGTGTTTGTAATCCAGTGCTGCTTGTAATTTTATCTCATTATGTCAGAGCTGTATTAAGTTACTGCTAACCAAGCATTGCTGCTGCTGCTATTTCACAATAAAAGCACTAGTACAGTTACCCAGACGTTCTACTTGCAGCGTTGTTGAGAACCGAGGTATGGCTGTTTGCACCCACCACTGTGAAATTGATTAGATGAACGATTCTCTATGGGAAGGACAGTTAAACATACATAAACAGACAGACAGACAGAGATTCCTTTCTACTTAGATGACGCTGCTACGCTGCCACATATTGGCCAAATGGCACCAGCACAAGATGTCCCGGAGACATGACATTGTTTTGTAATATAAGCCCCGCCCATAGCATTTGAGCTAAGTTTGAGGGATAGCAAAACTTTATGGAACATCAGCAATCCAAAAAAGTAACTTTTCTGCGGCTTGGTCCAAAGATGTTCTGTACCAAATTTGTTGACGATTGCTCAAAATTTGTAGCAATCGTTTGCTACTTTGTAGGAGTAGCAAAAAATCTGATTTGGACACAATTCAAAATCTAGATGCAAATGGGCGTGGCTTATGTGAATAGATTCGTCTGGTCCCACAGAATCCAGGGAAAAAAATGGTTTCTGAGAGTTAAGGTTCATAAGTTACAGGCCAAAACGTAAAGGCCATTGTTATAGCGCCACCATCTGGTCAAATTGCACCACATTCGACACTGCACTCCCTTTGGTCCCCAGCAATACACCCGCCAAGTGTGAAGTAGATCGGATGAGCGGTTCTTGAGATATACGAAGGACACACAGACAGATGGACAGAGATTCCTCCTTGCTTTATAGTTCGATTAAACTTAAGGTGGCTTTTATTGTCAAGAAGTCACTGGAAACGCACCGCATTAGTGCTAACAGAAATCACTCATCAAAAATGCATCTACAAAACAAAACATTGTCATTGTCTGCGTGGTTTTAACGGCGGCTCACTTTTAAATACTGCAGGGAGTAACGGAACAAGAAGGAGCAGCCTCAGTGAGCTGTTAGCAACTTCCTTTACTGCACCCTGCTGTTGTGTGGAAAGCTCCTCGCGCCACGCACAGCATGAAATCAGATGGTGGTCTCTTGGGTTGATGGGAAAAAAAAAAAAGCTTCTTTATTAAAACAACATGTTTTTAGCTGCGCTGTAAGCAGATACACACGTCGCTCTTCTCTTTCTGACGAAGTAGAACCTTGCGGAGGGCTGTAGTTTTAAACTACACTTGCTGTTACCAGGGTAACCACGGGTGTTGCCAAATCAACCGGAGCCATTACAACTTTGAGAAAGAGGAGAATTGTCTCAACATGACTAATCCCTTGTGTTATTTCTGTCTTTTTCATTTTCTCCCCCTGCATTATTTTTTTCTATTCTGTTTATGTTGCTTATTGCTTTCACCTTCACTGTAATATCCTATGTTGTGTACACATCTATATTGCATATGAACCTGTTCCTGTGGGTGAAAAGTGACACTGAAAACACCCTCACACAAAAGGGATGTTACGTCACACACTACGGGCGTGTTTTAAGATAAATCGACTTTTTGTTTGTGCCTTTGGTGCATAAAAACTCTCCTTGTCAACCAACATGTCTGCGACTGTGGTGTTTCATTTATCCATCAGCGGGAACGCCGCTAGTTCATCATCCGGCACAGGAGAGGTGCAACACAGGGCCTGAAATTCAGCCGGGGATGCAGAGACGGGAAACAGGGCAGCGGGAATGGATTTGTTATGTACCTGCTGACGTACAACCAGGTGCTAAAGCGACGGCAGGAATGTATTAAAAGTCAGAGCGTGTGCATTCTTGCACCGGCAGTTAAAGTTATATGCAACTGCGAGGACAACTCTGCCAGCGCTATTAGTAATTCATCATCTTTTTTACCGAATGTGAGGGATAAGTGCGGCGAGCTGGGTCAAACTTTTCTTAGTCTAAAAAGCTTAAAAGTCACCAGGAGTGAAAACTTCTCCCTCTCAGCCTCTGACTAAAGCATATGATAACTATTCATGCTGTGAGCCGTGGGTATTTTTTTTCCTTCAATATAACACAATCTGTCAAAGCTTTATCACTCGCTCTGTGAAGCCAATCGAACGGCTAATCAGCCCCATCTACCCAGAAGACTTTGTTCTAAAGTTCACGCTGCTGAGATATCTTGAAGCTGAGCCACCTCTGTGATAGCGTGAATGATCGGCACAAACGCTCTAAGGGCATGATTTGCTCCAGCCTCCAGGATGACTCTCATTTGATCTGCTAAGCGCGAGGAGACGGCGTCGGGGCGAGGATATTATGACTCATGGCAAACCCTGCCTGTCATCTGTATGCAGAGTTCAGCACTTCCTGTATCGGAGGGGGGAAGAGGTGGCATCAAAGGTCGCCCCCGGAAACATCCCTCTGTGACAATGACAACGGAGACGGTATTAACCGGCGGCTTCGGGCCCGCCTCTCGAATTTAGAGGTGACGCCTGTGACCCGAATCAGCAATTCTGGGAGCAATTGTTACAAAAAAAAAAAAAAAAAAGAAATCAGCTGATAAGAGCAGAGAAAGTAGAAGAAGTTCAGTAAGAGTTCAGCTGCATCTATTTTGTGCATTCATATTCCTCTAATTTGGCAGGGCTCAGCTATCGCGCAGGAGAAGCCGGGCATGGAGAAATGCTGCTATACCGAGTGAATACTATGAAATATTGCTCCTATTTCCCTGCAATTTCACACACACACGCATGTGCGTGCATGCCATATCACATTTACGAAATATGTAACCCTAACACGGGGGGTGAAAACCATCATGTAAACATTATGCGTTCCATATATGACCTCTGTGTTTCCTCTTATTGCCCAGTGGGATAACATAAAAATACATGAAGATGTAGAGGGGGCTCCATCCATAACCCAGTGGACAGTGGTTCCAGGCACAGCGCAGGCCTTAACTAGCTGGCTGTTGTATACTCATGGGCAGGCAGGTTGAAATATGAGGGCTGAGGACATGAGGTCTTCCCAGAATGCTAAACTCTCTCTCTCCCCCTCCTCCTCTATATCTCTCACCCTCTCTCCCTCTCTCCCCCCGCTGTGCCCTGCAACCAATCTGACGCCTAATTAATCCTGAAGGTCTTTTGTTCCGCTGAGGTTTTCCTCTCTTTCCCCCCACTGCACTCCATCCATCCTCACCTCCCTCGCTCCCCCCACAGCCTGCCTCTCATCCCTCCCCCTGCCAGCTTGGTTTTCACCCCTCCTCCTCCTACACACACCTCCACACACACACACACACTCTCATACATACACCTTATTCCAGCCTCTCCCATTTTGTTTCCCCCCCGAGGGAGGCACGGCACAGTCCCAGAGAGCAGGACAGAGGTAACAGATGTTTTCCTTTTTCTTTTTTTATCTTTGGGGTAATTTAGTCGAGACAAAAATGTACGACTGTTGTTACATTTATTCCCAGCATTCTACTAATTATGCTCTTATGAGACATTTTCATGGTTGGAGACAAAAAGCAGCAGAATATTAATGCAAAGATTTACACTGCAACCCTAAATGGCTCAGTCTTCATGTCTTCATAAGAATAGTGCCATATTTTGCGAAATATACTTATTTGCATTCTTGAAAAGAGTTAGATGAAAAGATCAATACCACTCTCATGTCGGTAAGCTAAATATGAGACTACAACCAGCAGCTAGGTAGCTTAGCTTTTACCTTGCATGGCAGCTGGATTCTCGCGATGTCACAAGATCGCGCGATAGTCGTGGTAGAGTTGGGCCGGAGTAAATATTTTCAAACTGGTTTGATATTAAGCCACAATACCGGACCGGACCACTGTACCAAATGTTATCATTATGTGTCGCCACAACTCGGAGGAGCGGCCTGTCACCGTAACAGCCAACCTTAAGTGAGCCTTGGCTGAAGATGCCGCTAACTTCGGGGCTGACCCCCTTCACTTTAATCAGCAGGTGGCAAGTAAGACACAGGAGCTTGGCTTGTGTCTTGAGGAGTTGTAGCATTTATTCAGCAACAACCTAAACTGTACACACACTGCACTGCTACGTTCACAGATATAACGTTACTTATTCATACTCACCGTCACATACTCCCTCTCTCTCTCGACCGCACACTCACTAATGTTACGAGCCATCAGGGTTGCAATACACCGGCTAACGGAAACTGGCATAAAATCAAACTGTTGTGAGCTCGTACACCGGACCGAGCTGACAAAACCAGAAATCGACCCAACTTGAAATCACGGGATCACATATCACACACAATCCATCTTGTCAGGCTTCAAGTAATGTGTTTGCGTCTGGCAAAGCTAGAACACTGGCCAATCAGCGTCCTCTGCGGAGCTACTGGCAGCCACGGTGTGGCTTAGGTGTGTGAGGCGACTGTTCGTTCTAAACAACAATGGCGGCTCTTAAAGAGGTTAGCGTAACTGCTGCAATAGCATCAGTTATATCAGAACTGGAGACTATTTCTTCATTGAAAGAAGAGCAAAGAACGGCACTGAAGGCTTTTCTCGATGGAAGAGATGTTTTTGCTCTTCTCCTGACTGGCTTCGGCAAGAGTTTGATTGGCACCCAATCACTTGCCAAGTATTTTTTGAAAGTGCCAGCCTTTTTCCAAAGAGTTTCCAATGACGGCTTTTCAGATGGTTCTGTGTAACAAGCCATCTGGCAGGTCAGGTTAGCTTAGCTTAGCATACAAACTGGAAACCTGACTCTGTCTAGCCCGACTCTGTCCAAACCACAAAACCAAAAATACGTACAAAAAATCAAAATGTAAAAAAAGGGGTTATTGGCCACACTATTTCTTTGGCTGGAGCTGTTGCCAGGTAACCAAGTCTTCCTAAAAGAACATTGCTTTTTTTAAGCACGCCATGTATGTACACACTGATGATAAGATGTGTAATTTCATTTTGCTCCAGTTGATGCAACAGAAGATGTGTTTTTCAGATACGATGAAGAAACTAGTTTGAATCAATACAAGTATTACCAGACTGGTGGAAAGGTGAGTATTTTAACATAACAGCCGTAAAAAATACGCCCCCCCGCCCCCCTCATATTCCATCCCGCAGCCAAGCAGAGCATATCAGCAGCACAAGCCATGTTGCCTCAGCTAAGGCAGCGAGGGGAGGAAGCCCTCGGGAAAACATCTACAGAGGTTTGGGAGGCCCAGAGGGTCCATGTGATCAGCCAGGCATGTGAGTAGGTGGAGAGGGACAATCACTGGCAAGGGATGTGACTATGTCTGTGTCTGAGTAGCAGAACAGGGCCCATATTCTGGACATTTTGTTTTGAGGATATAATATGCTCTCATGGCTGATTATTATTTTGTGAAAACCTAAATCCACTTCAGCAGCTAAGACATCTGTAATAAATTCAGGAAACATCAACACCATATTTGTAGACTAATTGTGATAGCTAAATGAACTAATTTATGATCAGAATGCAGGCTGCTATAATATGTAAAACATACTGTATGTGTAATTGCAAATAGGATAATGGATTATCTGCATAAATAAATTATAGCTCATTTCTCTTTTCCCTTCCTCTTCCTCCTCTGTCTTATCCTATCAAAAGATTTTACATTGTGGGCTATAAAAATTATTAAAGAGGACCTATTATTATTATGCTTCAGGTTCATACTTGTATTTTGTGTTTCTACTAAAAGATGTTTACATGCTTTAATGTTCAAAAAACGCTTTATTTTTCTAATACCGGCTGTGCCTGCCCACCTCTTTTCACCCTCTGTCTGAAACACTCTGTTTGAGCTCCTCCCCCCTACTGAAAAACACCATTCTGCTCTGATTGGTCAGCTGGCCCACTCTGTTGTGATTGGTCAACCGAACCAAACTCTTCGGACTCTGCTCCAGCTCTGCTCTAACTAGCTTTGTTCGAGGCCGTACTAAACTAGCCGTTATGCAAATGTGTTACTTGGTGACATCACCAAGTTACGGAAGAACAGGCAGGACTTCAATCAAGGCGTTTCAGGCAGTTCAGGAGCAGTGTTTCTAAAGTAACTCCCTTTGGCGTGGACTTTGGGCTTTGTAACTTTGCAGAACTTTTACATGCACAAAAAACTATTTAGCACACTAAAGGAAAGGGAAAAAGCACAAAAGCATAATAGGTCGTCTTTAAAAGTTAACAGTGGATCTCCAACATGTACTGAGGCATGCATCCTATAATTAGGCCAAAGTTTCCTGTCACAACATTTGCCCATTCCTCTTTCCACAGATGGGAAGTTAACTCGTTTATGAGCACACACCCACTGAGCCAAAGAATGAGTGAGAGGCGGTGCTCTGCGAGCTAACCCAGTAGCACAAAGGCTAACCCAGTAGTACAAAGTGCATCCACTGAGCCGAAGAACAATACCCAATTCAAACTGAAATCGCAAAAGGTACTTTTATGACAGCTGTTTTGCTTGAGGTTATATGATTCTAGCATGTAACAGAGTTCTTTATTTATTACTAAAAAAGCTAAGAGAGCTTTTGAAACGTAACAAACTAGCTGCCCGCCAGTCTCCCAGCTGGAAATGTGTGCACAACACAGCGTTGTGTTGTTCTTTGTATTTACTGTGATCTCTGATGTTTTTGTCGAGACTGAAAACTCCAAAGTAGTTGATCTGCTAAGTGTTTGATTTATCTTTTTATCTCTGCTGAACGGTTGAAGCAGCGATAATGTCTGTGTTTGACCAGTCAGTCACGTTTTGCCCTGACAAATTCCTAATTTCCTGTATCATCGGGGAAATAGTAGCCCCAGAGAAGTGACTTTTTCATCACCTACAACAAGGAACTAAATTTAGTCGCTGGCTCCTCTGGTTGATATGCAGGTGTAGTCCCTGAGTTCCTCAAAAGAGTCTTGGTCCTCTGGGAAACTTCTTGTGGTGGAAAAGCCTTAGAAGAGACTTTCAGTCCTCAGACAGACTGCCTGAAATGTGATATCAGCCACTAAGTATCAGCTGATGCTAATATGATCGACGTTATGCTGTTTGATAGCATATTTTCTACTTAATGGATCAATACCACACAGTCAATGTAAACCTAATCTTTTTTCTCCTTTGTGTGTAAAATGTCAGTTCTAATATATCACAGGTATAAATAGTGTTTTGACAGCTCTCCTCTCCCTAATAAGAGCAGAGTATAATAGATGGATAACAGAGCATTTTAAAGAGGAACTATCATGCTCATTTTCAGGTGCATACTTGTATTTTGGGGTTTCTACTAGAACATGTTTACATGCTTTAATGTTCAAAAAACACTTTATTTTTCTCATACCGGCTGTGCTGCAGCACCTCTTTTCGCCCTCTGTCTGAAACTGTTGTGATTGGTCAACCGAACAAAACTCTTCGGACTCGGCTCCAGCACCGCTCTAACTAGCTTTATTACACGGCTCTGTTGAATACTTGATTCTGATTGGTGGATCATGGCATTCTACGGTCTTTTATTTCTTTATAACAGACCGTTGCTATGTATAACAGACCGTTGCTATGGGCGCAGTTCTGATGGCGGACTCTGGCGGACCGTTTTTGTGTCAAATTATTGATTTCTTAAGTAAGTAGCCGTGTAGGGCGATGCAAGCCCTCTCGGGGTTTATTTCACAACAATGACCGGCTCGCTGTACATTATCGCTTACTTGTTTGAGGGCGTGCCAAAATAGCCGTTGTGCAAATGTGTTACTTGGTGACATTACCAAATTACGGAGGAAAGGCGGGACTTCAAGCAAGGTGTTTCAGGCAGTTCAGGAGCAGTGTTTCTGTGGGGGAGAAGAAATTCCTTTCTCGTGGACCTTTTACATGCACAAAAAACGATTTAACGCACTAAAAGAAAAGGGAAAAAGCACAAAAGCATAATAGGTCCCCTTTAAAGATAAGCACTCATCTAAAATAGCTGAAGATAAAACAGAAAATCAGGTGTTGTGCTGGTTGCAGCGCGCCTGTTTAAGTTTTAAAACAATACTCTGGTGCCACATCTGTTGATCTGCTTACTGTACGTCGCCCTGTTGGCTTCATGAACAATCAGCTGTGAATGACGCCTGCTGATTTGGGTGTGTGCGAGTCTCCATTCAGCGTCTATGACAGAGCGGTCCATTGCTCCAGGCTGGAAGGTCATTTAAAGGCCAGACATCCAGACCTCTCCTCTCCTCTCCTCTCCTCCCTCCTCCTCCCCCCTCTCTCTCCTGCCTGAGAGCCAGAGATAAACCTACACATGCCAGCCACACAGGACCAATAGTCATGATTTATCGGAAGCCATTTGGTACCTGAACGCCTATGAAATTGTAATGAACTTGATTATGCTTTTAATGAAGTGTGAGAGGTTCTTCAGAAGCGATTATAGCCATGCTCCGGCTCACAGCTGGGGGCTGTGGAGGGGGAAAGGAGGAGGGAGGAAGGGAGGAATGGAGGACTGTCACGAACGATGAAGACTTTGTAGGATAGTGTAGGGCGAGCAGAGGTGCAGACAGGAGCGCCGCGCTTCTATGGAATAGATTACAGGGGCGTTTTACTGTATGTGCGAGGTGACTTGACTTGAACCCCATTTCAGTTCGTCCCTGCTAAGGGATTTTCCCCTCAAAGCCGCATGCTGACGTGGTACATTAGATTCAACAGCCTGCAGCCTCATAGGTCAAATTTTGCATACATATTAGACAGTCGAGGATGATTCTAACCTTTCCGTGTACAGGGTGCTCCCATTCAGACGGGGAAACATTATTGTTCGGTAATTTCACACACAAATCTGCACTCTCCTCGTGCTGCTTCTTCTTTAAATACCACATGATGAGGTAAGTGGCTGCTAAAAGGGCAGACTGACGGTCCAGGAGCAAACAGCGGCCTTTTTGCTCACATTATTATTGTACGCTAAGTGACAAATTGTAATGAGATACTTTATGGATGCACATAAAGAATTCCCTTCTCGCTATCATTTACAAAGGTCAGACATCAGGATTCATTTTAAATACAGCTACTGGTGTTCTTTAAAAGATTATTGCAGTTTATTACAAATAGTGTGTTATTTGCATAGTTTTGGCCACTTTTTCAGTTACGATAATATCGTAATTGCTGAGTTCTGGGAACATGGTAACATTGCTACGGCTGTACATAATGATTATTTTCATTATCCATTAATCGGGTGTTTAAACGATTAATTGCTTATGCTATAAAACATCAGAAAATAGTAAAATATGCGCATCGCAGCGCTTAAAGCCCCACTTGTGGTATCTTCAAATTGCTCATAATGTCTGATGAACAGTCAGACTAAACCATAAGATATTCAATCTTCAGTGATATAACACAGATTACAAAAGCACTTGGAGGTGGTGAAGTTGATCAAAAATGCATTTCCTTTCTATATGAGAACACTTCATCCAGAGGGTCTTAATGAGGAGCTGTCTTTAACTCGTTTCTCTGTAATGGCTTACTGTCATCCATCTGTTGCTTAATGCAAGCCAGCCCGTCCTACTGTTGCTTTTAGTTGTTGCTGTGTATATATAGTGCATGTGTGCATATAGAGTTAAATACTCATTCATTTGCCATATGTAAACTGGGAAAAAAAAGTTCGGAAACTTGTGTTTGGTCGATTATTTCTCTGTTGTTACAAAGCTAATTGGCATTGCATTTTACATCATTGGAAAGCCTGTTGTTGTCAGCGTTGTCATCTTGGAGGATGAAGTTAGGTCCCAGATTGTGGAGATATGGGATCGCCACTGGCTGCAGAATCTCATCCCGATATCTCCCTGCATTGAGATGGCCTTCAATGATGACAAGCCTTGTTTTGCCAGTGAGGGAGATGCCACCCCACACCATGACACTGCCCCCACCAAAAGCTCTTACTCCATCGGCGCAACAATCAGCATAGCGTTCTCCGCTTCGTCTCCATACTTTGACCCTGTCATCCAGCTTTCGCAGACAGAACCTGGACTCATCACTGAACATGACATTCCCCCACATGTTCAGGTTCCATTGTCTGTGTTGTCGACACCAGCGCAAACGGGCCTGACAGTGAAGGGCAGTCATTGCAGGCTTCCTGGTAGCCTTATGAGAATACACTGTTTACCATTGGCAGAGCATTTTGGCAAATTTTTCTTGGGCTTTTCCCACATAATCAGCTGTGCTGCTCATCATTACTCTTCGCCTTTGTTTTCTCTTCTAAATGAGCTCAGCTTGACCTTGAGGTTTGCTTAAAATCTGTGTAACTTTTTGTGTTTCTTAATCCTCGAACTTCATGTCGCCAAGTTCTCCGATCTCAGCAATTAACTTAGTATTATTGATAAAATAATTATGACTAAAACCCACAAACACGAGCCCAGAAGTATCCTTTAACTATCTAGAATGCCAGTCTAGAAAAATACAACTGCAAAAGGAAGTGATGAATGCAGATGTTTCGTCAGTCTATTTGCACTGCATCACTTATATGGTGATAATCACAGCTGATCCTGTGGGTACAGTCTGCCGCGGTAGCTGTCACTTTGTGTGTATCTGTCGCCATCACTGTCTACATGCTGAGGCTGTAACACTATCTGCAAGGTCTCCGAAGCTGTTAATCAACTCCTCTCTAATGTGTTGTTCACACCTCTCTCTCTCTCTCATCCTCTCTCTCTCTCCCTCTCTCTCTCCCTCTCTCTCTCTCTCTGCGACTTGGTGGATTTCTATCTTAGACAGGGCGCTTGGCTGGGCGATCGCTGTCGCTAATTTGTTGTGGCAATATTAATTAATGATCAGCCTGTCACAGCTGTTTATATTGAGACAGATTAGAAGTGGGAGAGATTAGACAAAGAAAACAATCTGCGAGAGGCTCAGCGGCTGACAGGGGTCACCTTCACGTGTCTGAAATCATATTCAATTTGCCGAGGCGGAGGCAGGGAAATTACTCCACTTGACCAGTCTGTATCCTTCTCTATCTGTGATGGCTCTCATTTAGAGATAACTAAATCAATTCATTTTGAACCGCAATAAACTAAAAAGACAATTTACAGTCGCATTTGATCTCAGCCGATGTGATGAAAGTGGTATTTAATATGTTTGTAATGACAAATACGCTGGCTTTTCCACGCTTTCTCTCCTCACCCTCACCTCCATTAACCCTCATTTCCATTCTGCTCTGCCACCAATCACATTTCCCTATTCAAATGGACCTTAATCCAAGGTGGCAGCGTGCAGCGTTCTGACCGCTGACCTCCGTACTGTCCTTTCCGCGTGGACCTGCTGACTCTGTGCCTTCCCGTCGCCGCACACGAGTCTCCGGCTCAGTCGACTTGGCAACAACGCAGCGCATTGTGACGGCGAGGGGGAGATTAAGTGGCCAATCAAGGCCTGAACAGTGGAGTAATGATTCCACTTGGTAAAATGGGTGTCAGGATTACTCCGGCACTTTCTCACTTCACTGTGCAGGCTTTAATAGGGCAAAGACATTTTCCGCTAACAAGAGTGCTGTAGGCACGATTAAAGAACAGCCTCCTACTGACTGATTAATAATAAAGACTAAACGTTACGTTTAGTGGCGAATGTAACCTCGAGGTCAAGGACTGTACCAAAATTATTAGGGGTGTGGGTGGGGGGTCACAAAAGAGGGAGGGTATTATAAATTACATTTTTGCTGAAGGGAGAATATTCTAACTTTTTTGGGAGAGCAGGGGAATCATTTTATTATTTATTTTATTTGTTATATTTCATATTTGTGAAATTAATTGTAAAACAAGATCAAAGAGCTACAACAAAATGATGGCTTTTCATGAGTGCCATAGAGGTCGGGGTGAATAGGTGGGTCAAGAAATACTGGACTTTCACCCAGGAGAGCGGTGTTTGTATCCGGTGTGCAACCAGAAGTCAACGTTGATTTATTTGTCACGTAAATTACGTATTTAAGTAACGCCACTTCCGGAGTTATTTTAACCCAAACCATGATATTTTCCTAAACCTAACCAAGTAATTGTGTTGCCTAAACCTAACCAATTCGATCTTTTCATAAACCTAATTAAGTACAGTTTTTTCCAGGAAGTTGTTTCCTGTGAAGACGGAAGTTTATGTTGAAAAAACGATATACATATAACAAGTGGAAATTGATATGTGTTGCTGGACATTCGTAGGAAAACGAACAAAAAAGGCCGGAATAACTTTTTCGTACGATATCATACGAACCGTTGTATGAGATTATGACGACTGAGCTCTCCACCTCCCGCTGGAGCTCTGACTGCAGGTCAAAGGCAGTGGGGAAACAGATCTGGGTCGTTCTGCAGCTGAAGGAGTTTCTGGTGAACCTGCATGATTTTGTCTGATTTTGCTGGAATCGGACCCGGTGGTACAGATGACAAGCATTAAGAATAACTATATAGAAATAGCTAATCTTCTTGCTGGTCTCGTTTACTTATGTAGGTCATATAGAGCCATGCTGCTGTTGAAGAGAAGGGGAGGGTCCAAAGAAAATATAAATAATGCTGGTGTTTTTTATAAAATAAAATATAATATTCAGCACCCCTTCCCACCCCAATCATTATCGTACAGTCCCTTAGAAATTGATTTGTGACCAGAAGGCTGCTACATCGAATCCCCTGATCAGCTTAGAATATCTCCCCCCCCTGTACTGATGATGTGCTGTTGAGCAAGGCACTTAACTCCCAATATCACTGTGAGAGCTGCTTAATGTAGAGGAGTGTGGTTGTACTGGGTATCTCTCAGCTATGACTAAGTAGAGCGAAGTCAGTGTAAGTCGAGGTATATCTGCAGAATGCATTCTCATTTGATTTCCCTGGATAAATAAAGGTTAAATGATGAAATACAAAATTAAAGCCCTTGCTGGAAGATAAATAGCTCTTTAATGTCAAGCAGACTGTGGCCCAGTGCCTCATTTCTGGTATGATTGTTAAAAGTCAATTCCCATAGCCATGAGCGTGGGAGGGATGGAGGAAAATATAGGCAATATTACTGCAGGAAAAAAAGTCTATTGCACTAGTATGCTTGTCTTGTCACTCTCGCTGTGTTATTCCTCAGTATGTATGTGAAGCAGAATACAGCACCATGCGGTTCCTGTGAGTTTAAATATTTCATTGGGGGGATGAATTCTCCAGCTACCAGCCTTTCCTGCTCAGCTAAGTCTGAAGGACTAATGCTGCTCCTCATCCTTACGTTCCACTCTGTTGAGTTAATGCAATGTCCTCATATTACTGTCCTGTCTGCCCCTATTACTTTCATTGTCCCCCATTAATATAGGCAAGTGTTGAAGCCCTTTCTTCCTCTCAATTCTTTTTTACAAGAAGGAAGTAGCAGTGTTGTGTTAACTCTGTGCTTTACCTCTGACCCTGTGTTAGTGTTAGACGTTAGCTGCTGATTTACCCTGTGGGTCTTTTTTTAAAGTAAACCAACCAATCAATCCAGAGGTTGCGTATGAAAGCTCTCCGCCACCATAGGGGATGATTGAGATGACCCATTGCCTCCTTTGCCTGGAGGAATTATATTGTGTGAATAGAGGGGATGCACATAGGTCCAGGCTGTTAGAGCGACTAAGTTGGGTCAGGACCAATCTCTGAACCCATCGGCTACTGGTCTGATTACGGATAAGCCTCTGGGGGAAGGGGTTATATTTCTGGGGTTTCGGTGTAGACAGCGGATATCTGGGCTAAGACTTCCTTTCCCTAGCGCGCTGCTTATTGTTTACAGTCCGATTAGCAACTTGAGATGCGAGACTGGAGTTGGAGTTGAGAGACTGACGGATGACCTGTTTACCTGCATTCAACCAGCCTGTTCGAGCGTGATTGGCCAATACTACTCGGACTACGAACAGAAACCAGAACACATCCGATACCAAAATTTCAGGCTTGTATTAAAGGTCCCATATCGTGCTCATTTTCAGGTTCATATTTGTATTTTGTGTTTCTATTAGAACATGTTTACACGCTGTAGTGTTCAAAAAACACATTATTTACCTCGTACTGTCTGCCTGAATACACCTGTATTTACCCTCAGTCTGAAACACTCCGTTTTAGTGCATTTCAATGGGATTGCAACAAAATTGCATTGCTAGGCAACAGTTTGGGTCCATGTTTACTTCCTGTCAGCTAATGTTATTTACATACACTGCAACAGGAAATTAACTGGGACACATTTAGAATGTTTACGTTTAAAACTGTGTAATAGTCTAAATATTGTATATTTGTGACATCACAAATGGACAGAAATCCTAACGGCTTGTTTCAAACGCGCAATTTCTGAATACGGGCTGTGTATTTCTCCGTATATTGAGCGTTTTGATAGTTTAACAGTATTTATATAGCACTTAAACCTGCTTTATAATGTAAAAGACCTGAAAATCTCACTTTTTACAATATGGGACCTTTAAGTTTATCTACAAAGACAGCAATGACATTAGAATTAGGAATTAAATACAAAGGACATGTATTTTTCAGGTGCACTAAATCATACAAAAACATATTCTCAGAATTTTCTCTAATCTTCCTTTTTTTTGTGAAAAATCACAAAACCACTTAGGTTTAGAAAAACATCATGGTTGTCTTTAGTACGTAAACTAAGTAGAATATATACGGAAACAATGTACATCAGTACGATGTCACAAACCAAGAAACATGAGCGGTCATTGCAGAATTAGCGTAACATCACAAATGTTCAGCAACCAGCTAGCTAGTATCCAACATTTATCTTAGATTACTACATTTTGGCTTTATTTGCCGTCATCTTTGAAGTAGTAACTTTGAGTTACTAATAATACCAGTAATTCTTGCTAACAAATGATAGCACCAGCTGTTAATAAAAATTAGCAAGCTAGCTGTCTGGCATGGTAGCTAACGGTAAAATCAGCTTTTCATCAAGTTCAAACGAGGTCAAAATGACTCCATTTAGTTGGAAATTGTTACAAAGCCATTCATAAGCTCTCTGATAAAATGAGTTTAAAAAAAACGAACGCAGATGTAACACTACTTCACGATTTCAGAGCACACAGGGCAACACGGTAAAGAGATGGAACTTGACATTGGCTTCACTGGTGGAACCTGAAGTGACTTTGGAGATATAACTTTCCTCTTTTTTAGGTCTATTAATGCATGAAACAAAAAATCAACCAATACAAAATAATATGAATAACTTGTCAAAGAATAGTGTCACGTTAATAACTGATTTTTGACGAAAAAATGTCAGATAGAAGCATATAATTTTAAGGAAAGGAAATAGATTAATGCTATATACTGTGTGGAGCTATTAACATCTTCTCAATAAAGCTTTATCCTGCAACAGGTACAGCCAGAGGGAATTCTGGGAAAAGAACAGAGCAAGGTGGCACACATAATTTGGCGTACCACCATAACATTTGCATTACCCACAGGCTACAGCTGGCAACCACCCCCACATTACGCTTCACATCTGCAGTGTAGTCAACCGCTGCCCATGCAATCAGTGCTTGGCAGGGAGATTGGCTCGCATGTGAACATAGAAGGAGTGCATCTGAGCTGGAAGGGTTTCGAATTAACATTGCGCAACAGTTTAGACGTGTAACACATCGTACCCACAAACACATGCCTGGTCACATGTTTATTTGCACATGCATGCGTGCATATTGTATTTGCGCTTTTTGTCCTTTACCAATGAAAATAAAAATGCCTCTCGAGCCTGGCAGACAGCACGGCTGACTTTCAAGAAATTCCACAAGCGAGTGCTTTCTGGAACTAAACGGGTGCGGCAAATCCTCTTAAAATCCTTTTAGACACCGTGGCAGCAGGGAGAAAAAGAAAAAAAGTTTCTCCCAGGCAAACGTGCAGGTTTGTTGGGTTGATGTCGCGCTCTGGGGAAGGACACTCTCGCCAGTTTATTTCTTCAAGGCTGGGAAAGAATGTTAATACGACACATACCCTACAGGACGCGCGGGAGCACAATATGGTGGCGTGGGTGTGTGTCGACAGACGGCTTCAAGGAAAGACTTCAGGGAGAGGACGCTTTGGATGTGTATGGATGGGCTTAATTTTTCCATTCAAGACTTAAGAGAGCGCATCCTTTTGTGTTGTATTAGGACAGTAGAGGGAAAAATTACAGTTTCCCTTCCAGCTGCCAATAAGCCAGCGACCTGGACAGCTTGGATTCAAGGTTTTTTCTCTATACAAACAATAGTAAACAACTAAAATCAGTGTGACTATCTACTTGGGGCAGTTTTACTTTCGATGAAATTCTTATGCTGAAATGAAGTTTTAAACGGCTGTCAACAAGTGCCAGCCAATCCAGCCACTATGTCTTTAGGCTCTCCAATTACCGCAAGTTTCTCAAAAACTAGTTTCCTGGCTCTGATTGCTATTTACATATTTGGGTAAATGAGCATGGGATTGGGCTCGGTGGTTTGTTTGTCGATTTGCTCTTTGCTTTTTCTATCTCCTTTGGGCAACAGATTGAATTAATGTTTGTAGACACTGTGATGCCACACATGAGAAAACAGGAGATCTTGCAAAATTACAAAAACTCTCCCAATTACAGCTCTGCAAACACATAAGACTGGAAAAAAAAACTCATTTGGGCGGCGATGCAGATTTCTCTCGTGTCAGAGGCACAAGGACAATAATTAGCTTCATTTACACGCTTTTCTATTTAAACAGACCGACAAACAGATATTGTTTGCTCAAGACCCAGGCTCTGCAGAACACAAATGCATGCGCACATCTGTGAACTGTATTTTCACTATTTTTAGACACAAGGTAAATGCCAGCTTGCATACACATATCTTTATCAGCGCTGCCACCATTTCTCCTTCCATCCCGCTCTTTTTTAACTCCTATCGCCTTCCCTCCTTAATTACTTGTTGGAAGGTGTTTGGCTTTTCGCTGCACGCCTGCTGTTTTGGTCATTACAGGCCTCGGTAGGAAGTGGAGTAGCTGCCAAAGCTTAGCAGAAGACAGGCGCTGGGGATGTGTCTGTACTCACCTGGGGTAAATGAGGACAGCTCTTCCTGCTGGCTTTGAGGCCTGTCCTCCCCTCGGGGGCTGTCCTGATGTTGAAGAGGGCCTGAAGAGCACACTGGGCCGCATGGGTTTTTGCCAGCTTCTTGCTGCGACCACAGCCCTCAAATATCCGCCCGTCCACGCGCACCGCCATCACAAAGCTGCGCAGCCGTCGGCCCTCGGCTCGCTCCGAAAGGCAGGCGTAGCGCAGGCCCGGCCGGAGCTCATTGAGCAGCGCCACGGGGCTCTTGGGGGCCTCCGGCTCCGGAACAATCCCACCTAGCCTCTGCTGAGCCTGCACCATCAGGTCCAAGGTGTGGCGGAGCAACCGTCCGTGTCTCAGGAGCTCACTCGACAGCAGCTCGCTCTCTGCCGCCGAGTTGCATAGCGAGAGGCCGTCGGAGCACGGCGACGACTCGAACTCCTTGAAGAGCGTGTCGGGGAAGTCTGACTGATCTGAGGTGAAGTCAGCCGAAGGGTTTGAGATGTTTCCCATGGCCAGGTGGGCCTGAGGAGCGTTGGGGAATTGGACGAAGGACTTGAGGGCCAGCTCGGCGGCCCTCATCTTAGCTTTCTTCTTTGTGGGGCCCGTGCCCTCGAAGGTCAGGCCGTTCACCTCCACAGCGATGGAGAAGACGGGAGCGTGGACCGGGCCCGTCTGAGACACCATGCGGTACTGCAGGCCCGGCCGGAGCTCATTGAGCTGCACCAAAGCATTCTTTGGCGCTTCAGACCACGTCAGTTTCTTATAGATGAGGCGGAGTTGACACAAGTGCCCGTTGTTGTCCTCCTCCAGCGGCCGTTTCCTCTTCAGACCAGAGCTGCCACTTCTGGCAGAGTCGGAGCAGAAGAGCGACTGGCACTCCGCAGACCCTACGGAGCGATCCTCCAGGTTACCAATGTTACGGTTTTCCTTTACCTCTGCACTGCTGGTGCCTGTAATAAAAACAGAAACAAAATGTCAAAGTGATAAAAAAAAAATAGAGAAGCAGTCATTACTGTGTGACACATTTATCCTGGCTGAACAAAATGAATCAAGGAAAATCTCCCAGGCGAGATTGAGCCACTTGATACACAATGAAATGGTAATGAACAAATCTACAATCATCTCCCTGAGCCGAGCCCACTCCACAGCACAGGGCTCTATCATATTTAAGTGTTTTAAAATCCAAATACAAATCCCCTATAAAATGGCGATGTTATCTGCCAAATCATTCTGTAATCGGCCTCCAAATTGGTTCTGAATCTGTGCCGTGAGTGGGAAACATCGGTCCCCGTGGCCGATGCAAAGCACCAATCCTATTTGTAATGGGGGTGGGGATCACATCGAGCGGCAGACATTCCAAGAAAAGGATGAAATGTCTGTAGCCCGCTTTATTTCACACTTCTGTCCTCTGTGAGAGCAAAGTCTGAACAGCTGTGATACGCTCTTCAAACCTAGTTACGGGGAAGTGGTGGCGTATTGCATTTCTGATGGGAAATGAACAGAAATAGGTTGGAGAGATCTTGCCACAGGAATGTTAATGGTGGGATGAGAGGCTGGGATCGAGTGCTGCCATTCACTGGCGGGCTGAGGCTGATAGTAGATGGTAGTGTATGCGGGCATGCTTGTACCTATCTAACCCTCAGAGAAGAGTGAAGGTACAGGTATTATATGAAACTAGAAAAAAACTAAAGAATCTATCGGGACCAATCGTGTCATGCTAGCTTATCGGGAAGGAGGCTAAATAACGCTCCAAACTTGACTAACTAAATCTTGAGGAGGAACAACTGGCATGGCCATTTTCAAAGGGGTCCCTTAACCTCTGATCTCAAGATATGTGAATGAAAATGGGTTCTATGGGTACCCACGAGTCTCCCCTTTACAGACATGCCCACTTTATGATAATCACATGCAGTTTTTTGAATGCAGTCTAAATGTGTTATTTTAACCTGTTCTAAAAATGGTGTATTTTAATATTTCTGCATACTGGGGTCCCCTTAACAGTCTTGGAATAACATAAATTGGGTATCACTCTAAAGCCGAGACTCTTGTGGATCCAATGAGCCCAACTGTATTCATGTGTGATGATGTTAGTCCCCATAGAAGCCATTTCATTGTAGTGAGACCATTTTTTGAAACTTGACCTCATTGTATAAAATGACCTGTGGTGACCTCTAGGATAATCACAGCCTCATGAAACTTTACAGCCACAAACTAGAGACCTAGAGCATTCAGAGGATGGATGGCTTTACTAGCTAGATTGACAATAAGGGGGTTTCTGAGCAGTTTACACAACAGAAGTGCTCGCCATCCAATCGCTGAAAAAATGCAATTATTGCAGAAATCTCCAAATGTCAAAAGTTTTTGATACCAACTCACAGCATGGCTTTTTCTATGGTGTTCCTCAAGAGCTTGGTGTCTTAATGTGGTATTTTGGAGGGATCACTGATCATTTTTATCAATTCTCGAGTGGTAAAAAGATGGTTAAATTTAGCACCAAATCTGTGTAACAAATGGTATCAACCCAAAAATTGCTGCAACAACTTATGATACATAATAGAGCATGGGGATGACCATCATATACTTCTATCATAATGTTCTAAACCCTTATACACTTTCACAATCAATTTTAACTAATTAATTATTCATGTTTATTTCTGTTTCATGACTAGAACAACTTGACCCACAGCGCTGAGCTGCATCTCAAATTAATCTCCATGTTCCCAGCTTCCACATGATGTACACCACCTCTATGTGACATCTACTGTTGACCAGCTGTCTCCCCCTAAAGACCCCCTGTACCCCCCTAAAAAAGACAAAAACGGGTCTCAGAGGGCTGATGACTTATTTATCACAAACACTCAAATCTAACATTCAATAGCTCACTTTTATAAGATAATACAGATTTTAACACACAAGCTGACATCTGTGCATAATCAAAGTCCCAGATAATGAATTATGTGTGTGACAGGGAGATCATTCCCACATTAGGCCCGCTGTCACTGAGGGAGTCGGCACAGCATGCTGACAGAGAGAAAGAAGAAGAGGCAGCAGCTTACTTAAACTGTCCTCGTCCTCTGTGCTGCTGGTCCCAGGGCTTATGTACTTGAAGGGAGCGATCAATGCCGACAGCATACTGACTTTCTCTGGAGGAGAGACAAGAGACACGCAGAGTCAACAAGAGGGCAGCGGCGGAGATGTTTTGATAGTTTTATCGATTAAAGGCGCGGATCAGCGTTGGCCCCGACACGGGGACAGAGAGGGAGCATAAGTGAGTGGGAGTATGCGCACTACGTCGTCTCTCTGTCGCCCGTGCGTGGGCCGCGATGCACACACGCCCACATGAGGTAACAAACACAATCCTGTACATGTACATGCACATATATGGAAGATTTAAAATGCCCCAATGACAAAAATCAAACAAAGAAATGAATTGAAACACAACACAGATCGGGCCTCATACAAGATCATTCTCAATCCTAATTCTATAAGGTTTTTTTCTGTGAGGTTTGTGCATGTATGTTTGTTCACAAGTTGGATTCACCCAACCCTGTTATCTTCCGTAAATCGTCGGAAATCACTTGTTTCAACCTGATGGATGTCACCTGTTCATAAGATGAGTATGGGTGTAAATCACAAGTTTCATCACGATACAACATTATATTGAACAAAATATCGTATCATTGGCCAAAGAATCAATATAATGTTGTATTTATATCGATATAATGTTGTATTTTATATTGATTCATTGGCCAATGATACGATAGTTTGCTGATATCACAAAGTCGGTCACAATACGATTTCGATTCAATTCAATTCAGGGACCTGCAATTGATATTATGAGACAATCTATTTTTAAATAAAAGTAATAAATATGAAGTGGGAATTTCAAAATAAAGGTGTATCTTAAAGATGGCGATATATGGTATTTATGATGATATTGGATCGTTGATCATTCATTCGATATATCG
This sequence comes from Sebastes umbrosus, assembly GCF_015220745.1. Taxonomy (NCBI): domain Eukaryota; kingdom Metazoa; phylum Chordata; class Actinopteri; order Perciformes; family Sebastidae; genus Sebastes; species Sebastes umbrosus. Next base: position 22,249,408 of record NC_051289.1, read on the forward strand.
AGCCAGATTGATGAATCATTACACCCTTAATTAATAGAAATGCTGTCAATGTCGTTTCATCAGAGCAGCGCAATATTTTCTTAAAGCCGTCATGTGACGCAGATATTAGTTGGGAGAACACAGTATATTATAGCCTATGTTATGATTTCAGGTCAAATGACTGTTCCCCCTTGTATAGAAGGCAGACTGTCTGTACCACAGGTCTGGACCACTCGTGAATTCCGTATGTATCTAAGATTAGTGAATGCCACAAATTGCCTTAAAGGAGCAGCGTGTAGCATTTAGGGGGGGATCTATTGGCAGAAATGGAATATAATATTAATAAGTATGATCTATTTAGTGTATAATCACCTGAAAATAAGAATATCTGTCTTTTCGTTAGCTTGGAATGAGACATTTATATCTACATACGTAGCGGGTCCTCTTCACGGAGCCGGCCGCCATGTTTCTACAGTAGGCCAGAACTCATTCATGTTTTCACGTTTTTGCGTCAGCCACCGTAGTTCACCTACACGCTTAACACACGGGAGAAGTTTCACTTGGTTGCAATCTGCAACCTCACCGCCAAATCCTACACACTGCACCTTTAAATCATTTGTACATGCTATATGAGAAGACATTTTGTGTGAGTGGTTCTTGCATGAGGCCCATTGTTATATGAATTTCACTTTTTTATGTATGGATTTATTGTGTTATAATTAAAAGAAAAACACATGTTAAACGGAAAATTATTTTGCTTTTATTTAGCTGATGGCAGCAACAATGCATGCCAATCTTAAAAAATGGAAAAGCCTCCTTGTAACTGCTCATGAAAATGAATACACTGCTCTCTGATGGGCAACACTGAAATGCTATCTTCACTTTGATTTAATGTGGGGTGGATATTCATGTCACAATAAAAAGCAATTCACTGTTAATACAAATAAATACAAAAAGCGAAATATTTTTCATCTAAGCATACCTTTTTCATCTGCTTATGACACAGTAAATGCATACATGAAAAAGAAATATGTACAACAATGTCTACTGTGTTGTAAATTTTTTTGTTTAATTTGATTTTATTTAGGCATTTTAAATCTTCCATACACACACAAACACACACCCATTCACACAGACACACACTGCGCCTTTGGTGATAAACTTCCTTTCTTTATCAGTGCTAACTTGTCGACAGTGTTCCTCCCTGGAGCCTGCTGCTGTCCAGGTGTGCGTGTTGTTTACAGTATGAAGCCCTATTAGGGCCATCGCTTGGTCTGGTGCACTCCATGCAGCGCTGAGCAGAATTGACAGACCAGTCTGGATCCTTAATTACACCCCCTCTCTCTTCCCAACACCAGCTAATGATCAATAAAAGAGAGAGGTGAGGGAGCGGCACCAAGAGGGAGGAACCGGAGGTGGACAGAAGTAAGGGGTGGGGGGAGGGGGATGATAAAGTAGGAAAAAAGTGAGAGGAAGAGAATGAGTTTATGTAGGTGTGAGGAAGGTTAGAGGGTGAGCCTGAGGTCATGACACCCTCCAAGCTCCCCGTCTCCCTGGAGCAGGATTCAGGCCTGCAGCAGCAACACTATCAGAGAGCTAAATGCTGCATAAACGGAGGGCACATTACAGCGCAATAAACATGTTTTGATAAGAGCGCAAGGTTGTGAATGAGCCTGGCCCCCGGTGCTCTCCCTCCCTCTCTCTCCTCGCAGCTCAACAGCACTAGCTGAGGGCTCAATGAGTCACTCTGACACACATGGATACACTCTAAACACCGAGGCTGGAGCCGTGCTGGTCCTCGCGGGCCAACATCACAATACAAGCATTTTGCATTCTGACCTAATTACGGACTAAAGCCCAACACAAGCGGCAATTTGGCCCTAAATGACTCCCTCGGCCAACAGGGTCATTATCCAGACCATTTTCAAATCAGTCTATATTGTTTTTTTAAAGCCCCTAAAGCCCCATTTACAGTACAACACATGGCTGTCTGGTGTGTTTACGAAAGTTGCAACATTAGAGGTGTTGGCTGGTACAGCAAATCTTTAACTCGTTCTTGCATTTGTAGACAAAATGTATCCAGCTCCGTTGCAGCGTGAAAGACAAATGTTCACATCAAGCATGAAATTACAGGCAATTAACACACAGGAGCCTAAGCTCTCACACCGTGGCATGAAATGCCTGTAATGTATATTTGATAATGCTGTTTCGCTGAAGAGTCCACACCACCCACTCGACAGCTTCTGCCAAGTCAAAGGGCCCACTGGGTAATGAGATACCAACCCCTCAGTGTGACCAGATGCACAGTATGTAAGAGATCGTGAGCATAAGCAAATTTATTGTCCTTAGAGAATAAACTGACGCTGTTAACACTCTGATCTACAGGTTTAGAGCACACGAGCAGAAGTTTGATATTGTATTGATCTCCTTTACTGCTGTATTATGAGATCTGAGAAGACAGAAGCAACAGAAATCCTGCTCATCCAGGGAAGAGCTACAAAAGCCATTTTATCTTTCCCACCCTATTCAATAAGTGGAAAGCTTGTACACCTGGTTGCCAAATATGACCAGAGATGGTTATTAGTTGTAAGTATGTTTAGCGTCTGTATGTATAGCTGGCCCTAATGATACCACTTGCCTTCTGAGCCTGCCACTGAAAATTGCTGCTGTATGTAACCCTCTCTTTTTCTAATCAGTGCTGTACTGTCAAGTCAAAAGACTTCCAGGAAGTAGACAAGACAAAAGCCTCATTTACACCTGGCATCAACACGTGATCTACATCTGGATAAGGAAAAAAATCAAGTTAATGCGAGGTGTAAATGCACACAGAACGCATTCTGATCTAAATGCAATTAGATCAGCCAATGCGGGCCAGACTAAATCTTGAGGTGGTCTAGCCCGCATTGAAATGGGATCTCAGCCAGGTGTAGTAGGTTACTATTAAGTAAGCTAATCAATAAGGTTATGAACAATGTGACGCACTGGCACTAGCTGAGTCAAAGTAAGTTGTACCAAGTTTGGAAATAACTGAAAGGGTTTAAATTTTTTGAAGTAGGGTTGTACTGTCTGTATACTCCCGCATTCTGCGAGGTAAAATGACTGTTTTTGTGAATGTAGTCTGGTGGCTTTGAAGAGAGCGATTCAGTTCCCCGTCGGAAACGGCTGACTTATGGCGAGGTGAAGAAAACGTATTTTAGCGACCTAAAAAAAAATCACTATCAATTTAAATGTACGTTATATTTAGAATATTTTCCCCGCTTTACTTCACCATTAGACGGCCCTGTCCAATGGAGGACTGAAGCCATTATATTGCGGTCTTCAAGATCAGACCAGACTCCATTCACAAAAACAGTCATTTTACCTCGAGGAACACGCTGGAGTTGCTGGTCTACCGATGCTTCGACACATTGTTTTTGTGTTATTGTGTGATTTTTGGATCAGAACTAACGTTTCATCCACAGCGGTACATTGCTTATAGCTTCTGTGCCAGTACTCCTGTCTCCGCTTCTCCAAACTGGGACGTAACCTGGAACGCGTCATGTTTGTCAACGAAGGCCAGCCCCAAAATGTGGACAGAATCAGATAACGAAAATAATTATTCATCCCAGGTGTAAATGCAGAGGCCTGTGCATCAGAAGTCAACATATTCAGAGACAGATCACTGTTAATACCAAATGCAAATGAGTTGTAAGAGTCTACAGCCGTGCTAGCTGCTCTGTGAGGGCTAGCCAAATGCTAACATCAGCATTCTAACATGCTCACAATTACAATGTTAACATGCTAATTTTTAGCAGGTATAATATTTACCATGTTCACAATATTAGTGTGTCAGCTTGCGATTAAATTACCATTAAATAAGGGTACAGCTGAGGCCGATGGGAATGTCATTAGTTTTGCGGGTACTTAGTCCTGAACCAAAGTATTGGACAAAGTTCAATTTGACCTGATGATGGCGCTGGATTAAAAGTGAAGGGATCAGCAAAGTTATTGCAATTTACATCGTCTGGGAAACATGAATGTCTGTACAAAGTTTCATGGCAATTCAATAGTCATTACCCCCCTAAAAAGCCAATGGTATAAAGGGGAAACTAATTCTATGCTCTATCCTCAATGCTGGCTCCTGTGTTAGACACATCACTGGGCTGCATAAGAGCCTGAAATAGACCCTTTTATTCTGTATACAGAGCATTTTTATTTAGATGACAAAGTTCACAGTCAGAATAGAGCGTTTCTGTATAGAGCTCTTCAGGTCTGTATAATTTCAAAGTAAAAAAAGAAAAAAAAAGAAAAATACAATTCTTCTCACTTTCAATGGGCCGCAGTTCATTTCAAATGTCTCAGGAAGTAGCTATTGAGTAGAAAATATCATCAGGTTTTCAATAACTCTGATGCTGAATCAACTGCGCAGTGGTAAGCAGTGCAGTTTAGAGGTCATCCTCGAAATGCCACCTCTGATCGTTTTTTGATAGGTTTACGAAGCGCCGGCACAAACACACTTCACTCTGATTTATGAGTGAGCTGTGTACAACGTCAGAGGCAGTTTGTGTTAGTAGTTTACAGTATGTTGTGTGATCGATTTTCCCGGAGAGATACGGCATATTTTCAGCCTTTTAAAAGAAAACACTGCAGAGAGCTCACACAGTCTGACGCTGTATAGGGTGATAATTTAACTGGTTTGTTGTGAAGATTCAAAAGTGTAAACACTAAAGTTGTTTCTATAGTTATCAGCATATCAGTGGTCCTAAATAATGCCAATGACTTGTTGGAAATGTAAGGAAGATTCCAGGAAATAATTATGTAATTTGATAATAATGAAAATACAGATTTCCTTGAAAGAACGGCTCCATTTAAACCCAAACAAATATTCATCATATTGGTTTAACTGTATGCTTGAATGGAGAGAAGTTTCACATTTTGGCATTTATAGCTGACCTTCTGTGCACTGACTAGAAGTCTCTGTTGGTTATTAGCAATTAATTGGAATTAATTAAATGGAAATGTACCAGTTGAAAACCGTCTGTCTTTTTCCTATAATTAGCACTAAACATATAGACTCTATATAAAAAGTGGACGTAGTCACTGTGACGTCACCCATTGGTTTGTGGGCTGCGGTTTTGAAGCCATTTTGGCCGTCGCCATCTTGGTTCTTGGCGATAACCATTTTGGTTTGTTGGATGCGCCATCTTTGCTTTTAGCAACCAGAAGTGACACGAGAGGGTGGAGCTTAGTACAACCAAACGCTCAATAAGATATTTTTAGACGAGTAAATTGTTACAAGTAATTATCATGAACTGAAAAAACACTGTGAAAGGATTAAAGTTGTACCATAATTGGGACCATAATTTACTAAATGAACATCATGCTGTATTGAAGAAGACTTGAAATTAGCAATTGACAACATAAACTCATGTTTACAATGTTTACTGAGGTAATAAATCAAGTGAGAAGTAGGCTCATTTTCTCATAGACTTCTATACAATCAGACTTCTTTGTGCAACCAGAGAAGTCGCCCTCTGCTGGATATTAGATAGAATGCAAGTTTAAGGCACATCCACATTGGCTTCACTTTTCAGAACCGGATGTTAGAATTACATAGTTATTTCCAGGAAATACAGACCTGAAAAATCAAGCTAAAAAGACAATAGCTATAGAAAATAATAAAGTAACCCTTTGAAATCATATTGGGTGAAGTATTACAAGCGGCGAGTCAGCCAATAAATCCTTCACGTTAAACTGGTTATCTGAACTTTTAGGATAGTATGATAATAAAAAAGCCAGTATCCACATAAAAAATATCAATATATTTTCATTCATATTTGGTTGAAGATATTCATTATTGTTTGTCTTTATTTCTTCTTCTTTTTTTTGGTGATTTTGTTGTGTTCAAAATTTAAATAATCCCACCCCAGTGACCTTGCATGATATCAGAATTCAATTTGGGCCAATAAGGTGAATTTACAATCTCCTCTGTTGAAGCCTCACTTGGAAACTGAGAGGAAAAAAGCCTGCCTGGGTGCAAACTTCATCAAATGTACCGCCAATCACCGCCGCTGATGTGGACATTGTTACCTTACGTGCCCTTCACGGTATCTGTCATCCATCCCTTCTTATTCACCAGCCAGCCGAACGGATGAAACAATGCATGCCAATAGTCTCCATCCCCCACTGCACCAGGACACAGTGAGAGGAGACGACGCTCAATCTCATTTGTTTCCACCGCACAAAGGCGGGGAGGCAGAGGAGAGCCAGGTTAGATAGGGAGAGCCTTGGCAGATGGCCATGCGCTCCTGATAGTGACAACACTGGTGATGGTGTCCATCCACAATGAGCTGGAGAAGAGGCTCTCTCTCTCTCTCCTTTGCACTTCCTGTATCAGTTCTGAGGAGAGGGTAATGAGCCCAATCAGATTTCCCCATGGCTCAGCATAACCAATGGGTCAGATGAGCGACAGGAGACACTATTGAAACAGGCGCTGGGGGAAATCATTGACTCTCTCTCTCTCTCTCTCTCTCTCTCCTGTCTCTATCTTTCTCTATGTCTTCCTGCAAACCTCAGATTGAAAGCCACTGAGCCACTAAATGAGAGGCTGCATTGTTTCTCCACAGCACTTAAAACCTGATTCCTGTCACTTCCCTCATCTGATCTCGGAGCAAAAAGCAACGTCAAATAGACACCGGGCTAAGTGCCCTCTCTGCCTTTCGTCCACATACTTGTGAACACGTACATCCGGGGCTCCATGCGTGCTATGATTTCATCTTGCCAGTTCATTTAAGGAAAAAAACATGCAGATTCATCCTAGTGCTGACATGTAGGAGATAGAAAGAATCAGCGCTTGCAGCAGTAACTGTGCAGCCTTATTGTTATATGGACAGCACATATATGTGCAAATACAAACTGCAAAAGACACTACATTATCTGTTAACACCTGCAGAAACTGATGCCTGAGAGAAAAGCACGTCTCATTTCTCTAAAGTTGTGTTTCCTTGAGTCCTCTTTCCATGAGTCTCAGATAGTTGGGACTAACATGTGAGGGAAAGATGTAAGTGAGAATGGCGGATGCAGTTAAGGGAATTGAGATGCACCTACACTCAGCGGTGCAGGATTGTGACTGCACTGTAAAGAAGTATTTAGTGTTTAAAGGTTCTCTATATATGATATCCAGAGCATTAATATAGCAGTAAACATATTTTTGCTATGTAAAGATATAGAGCAGTAATGTCTACCTGAGCAGAGAATGAAGTCACTCTCCCGCTGTGTGTGTTGCTATCAGAGCTTCTCTGTGCTTTGTTGACATAGCCGGGCAGGTCGCATGCATGTTAAGGCCTTTTCACACAGGCAGTGTTTTTTTGTGCAATTAATTTGCAAGTCAATATATTTTTTTCGAACTGTTGTTTTTGTCATAAGTACTTTCACACGGAACGCAAATATTACGCCACGAAAAAACAACCTAATTCTTTTCGGAATGAGGTCGCTTTTTCTGAGCTTTTGCACTGCGAATAAAGGCATCAACCAATCACGTTGTGCAGAACGGGATTAGTTGCGCCTATATTTATGAAACAACAACCCAGAGGCTACGTAGTCCGAACCAGGATGGCAAATTTTATTACTGCTTTCAACCTTGACAAAGGCAGCGCAGACCAGATCCAATTTCTAAATTCTTTCTTTCCAAAATAAAAGCCTTATAGACATAATATTCGCAGGCGAGTATTTCGCATTTTTGTGTAATTTATTTGTCATGCTCCCGGTGTGTGAAGGCCGCTGCATGTTCAAACATGGCTAGAATGTGGTTAGATGTGTGTGATTTCTCAGGTTCTCTGATGTTGGACTCGATGCGTATTGACTGTTGTGTAAAAACAAAGTGTCAGCTGAGGAGACCAGTTTACATCAACCACACAGTTATAATTACCAACAGGACGTGTTTTTTTCTTCTTCAGGCTCTGGTATCTCCCACCTGTCAACACAAACGTGTGAGCGTTTCTGTGCTGAAAGGATGTTTTAATTTAGTTTGCAGTTTGTTTTGTAAGTTTTCTATCGGTGATTGTTGTTGCAGACAGGCCGAAGCAGCTTTTAACTAAATGAAAGACAGCATTTTGTAAATCATAATCAACTAGAAAACGGCTGAAAAGAACTAACTTTTACTGAGCTTACACTTGAACAGTGAGTAGAGTAGGGGGGGCTAGATTGATAGAGAGAGTAAACAGAGGTAGGGAGGATGTATTAGCACAGACTAGTGGATATTTAGCACCTGATTAGCACCAGTGAGGACAAAGTAGCCAGGCCATCTGCTTTACATTTGCTCCCCTGGACATGAGTGCCAAGGACAGAGAGCCTTCGTTGTAGACACTGACCCTGCATGTTGTGTGTGTTATTGTGAACGCTGTCTTTTTGAGCAGATGTTTATGTCGTGCACAGAGCAACAGGAGATTTGTCACCCATTAGCTTTTACATATAAATACACACCACATACAGTATATCTTATGACATGTGGTGTCCATGCTTATGCCTTTTAGGCAAACGTCTCACTTTCTGTTCACTTGCTGTGATTTGTTGAATTCATCTAGGGGACCGAGGGTGGCAGGTATTGCTTTTCATTTAACCGCGTTAGAAGCTACGTGTGTCACAAACATCCTTTGAGATGGAGAGTGATTAAACTTCTCTGAAGTTTTCTTTAGAATCTCACATTTTTGTCTCATTTGATTTGTTTGTAAATAATATCTTAACTTTCTAAAATCATAATTATAACAGATAATAAGATACCAAAATGAATTAAGAACAAACATATATACATATATATATGTATATATGTTGTTTATATGTTTTTAGAAAGTATATATATGTATGTGTATATATATATATATTTGTGTATATATTAGGGCTGTCAATCAATTCACATATTTAATCGCAAATAATCGCACGATTGTCCATAGTTAAAGTGGCAGTATGCAGTATATTTTTGGCAAAAATTCCATAATAACCTTTCAGCATATTGTAATTCAAGTGTTCTGAGAGATAACTAGACTTCTGCACCTCATCATTGGTTCTGTTTTCAGGCTTTAGCCCATGATGGGAGACTTTGACCAATCACAGGTCATTTCATTGAAGGAGCGTTCCTATTGGCTGTGCTCCGGTCATGTGACCGGAACTTGGCGTTCCTTCACCAGATTTCACAATGGCGGCGGCGTCACAAACTTTCTCATTTTACAGCTAAACCGTGCACTACAAGATGATTCTGGAAACATTTGAGGAGAGAAATAGGCATTAACGTAACATAATATTAATTCATATTTGATCAGCGCGGCCTAGTTTGACCGTTTGGTCGGAGTTCGCGAGTGATTTGACAGTCGGCTCTCATAGATGGCAAATGGACAGGGGACCTCAGATCAGCTCTGATTGCGTGTTTTCCTCTGGTCTGTGAAATATTGCAGAATCTCGCCTACTTCAGCTTTAATCGCAAATTAATCGCAATTTTTTTTCTTTTCAAAATGTACCTATGTATATACTGTATATGTATATATACATATATATATATGTATATATTTAATAGTATACAATATTCACCTAATAAATGTGCCTGCATATCATGAATCTAAAGACATTATCATTTGCACAAATTTCACTTGATTAATTATCAAAACTACCAGAACCCCTCTGCTGACCTGTACAGTATGTCTCGCTGTCCTGCAGCCACAGTTCTAGCAGCAGCTTTGTGAAGCGTGTGCTTTTAGAGAACGCCATAATTAGTAAATGTCTAGAACAATGAAGCCCAGTTTTGGAGCCAGTTAAAGGAGCCAAAAACATTTGTTTTTGAAAGTTGGCTAATCTCACAACACTTATGTTGCCAAGAAGTAATCAAGCAGCATCACCTATAAATGATCTGAGAGGATAAAAGTGAAATACTCCCACAAAGTGTACTGTACTGTATATATGGAAATAAGACACTTTCATTGATTTGATTCTTCTCAACATGGGGTTCACTGGGGTTCTCTAATCATTCAAATATTTCATCTTTTTTTTCTGCTTCACATGGTTTTTCATTTCGCTGTATTCTATTACTATTTATTGCAAATGCTACACCTGGGCCCTGCTGTCCTACATTATACAATTTAATAAAAGATATGATTTAGCAGAGCCTTTTTGAATTCATAGGCAGCGCTGGCAGCGAGGGCTACTTAACTCAGAGTGAAACTTAGATGGCCAGAATAGAACAATGTATTCCACTGTGGAGAGTGTAAGCAGGAGAACTCCATTGGACATTGAATTGCTTAATCATATTGTGGCACAGGGGAAAATTTGATGCCACTTTCTCCCTCACTTTTTTTTTTTTCTTCTTTTTCTGCTATTCCATTTCGACAGCGAGACACAGAGTACACTCTCCTGCTCCTGAGAGGCGACTTTGCCATGGTTGAGTGTCATTGAGGAACCTGCTCAGAGTGTGTGACGGCTGTGGATTGTCGCGGAGGCCCCCCTGCAGACGGCGCGGTGGTTCAGCGGGGCTTATGATCACGCCGAGGCTCTGCCTTGTCGACCACACCGCCGCCTCACACCGCTCGCACGTCTCCTCGAGCACTCACCTCTGAGAGCCTTACTTTCAATGCACGGATAAGACTTGAGAATGCCGTCACGATGAAAGCTTTTTAATGTCATATCTCATGCCTGAACTGTGAAAAAGTATGGTTTTTGATGTAACAAAAAAAAAAAAATTTTTCACTGCGTGTTTTTTTTTTCTTGCGTCTGCTGCCTTCGGACGGCTTTGCGTTTGACTGCGAAAGCTTTTAGCAGCTAAAATAGCAGCATCTGAACAATGGTAGCTGAGAGTGCTTTAGAGGCCTTTATGAAAAGAGTGCAGGTGAAGAAACACACAAGCAACATGTCATCCGCAAAAATGAACTTGTAGAGATGTCAGTGCGGCCTGGAGACGGGGCAGAAATAGAAATAAGCAGAATGAATCCCGTATGCTGTTGCCATCCTTCCTCCCGAATACCTTTTGGCAATTAAAAGCAAACAGGCATGACTTTTTTTCTTTCTCTAAAGTTCTACACAGATCACGATCGCTACCTGATAAGTGGCGGATTTAATGTGCACTCGCTTCCCTCCTTAACAGAATATTAATGCGGGCTGCCATCCATGAGAATGACTCATTTACAAGCGCGCAGAGGAAGCCGAGGACTCAAACCTGGATGAGGTTTGTCGCCTCGCTCGTTTGATAACAAGCACTCGAGTGTATTTACAAGGCAGAGCGAGCGAGATAAGTCTGCGGTGTAATGACACTAAGCAGGTCAGGAACGTCTCTGCCTCTCAGTGTGTGTTGTTGCTCATCTCCCTACCCACCCCCGGTTATCCCTCTTTCTGTCAGCCGGGCTGCACTTCCTCGTGCAGCCTCGGCGACGCACGCCGCTGTCATCTGCGCCAATGCAAAGCATGAACATCAAATGCTGCTGCCATTCTCTATAGTTTGCCTTTTTACCGCTCTCTCTCAACTTGCATCATGTTTGTGAGCTTAGAACTGAAATCCTGTCCTGCCAGTGCGCTCGAAAAAATCGTGTTGCTTATTGCCTGCCTCGGCGGTAAGTGCACAACCGCGCTGACACGGCACTCAGATGGTGATGTGACCCCGCATGTGGTCTCCAATCTCAGAGTGTGTGGGAGTCAATCGGTAGGTGTGAGGTTAGATACAAATTGGCCCGTTCATGTCACAGCCCTGCGGTCACCGGCTCAAACCTGGACCGCGGCTAGAACTGGAAAGCAACACTCACAAAATTGCGAGGGAGTGATTTTCTTGGTGCAACTTAATAAGAATTACAACTTTAGTGTTAAGAGGACTGAGATAAATTTGTATTTCCATATAAGCCAGCTCCTCTACATCCTATTTATTCACCTCTCGCTCTACCCATTCATTACTTCACCTGCATCCTGTCCTTTTCTGCTAAACAGCCTCCCTCTCCTCTCATCAAATAAACCTGCCAGCTTCTGTGTGATCTTCCCCAGAAGTGTTTTATGCCTCACATTATGACACATATAATCAGGCTGGCTGTTTGCACTACTTTGTTCAGCACAAATTGCTGCACCGATGGTCGCGGCAAAAGCACAGATGGGACGTGGACAGTTTTTCATCGGCTGTTCCGTACCACAGAGCCCAACACATCTGGTATGCAGCGAGAAGCATCTTTGCACTAATTTGTTTGTCACTATACATTGAAGGGACTATCTGTCATCCTGCCATGCTTTGGTTGCGGCATGATGTTTGAAGAACATGGCTAGTCATAAGTTTCAGGCGGCCCGGCTGGCTGGCTGGCCGCTTGGGACTCGCTCACAGGAGCCATCTGACTGTTGGAATGAAGGCGATGAAGGGATGCAGAAGAGGAGAGGAAAATAGAAAGAGTAGGGGAGGTTTGGATATTTTACTTTAAAGCAGCTCTTTAACCCTCAATATCCAAGGAGAGGTAAAGAGACTTATGATATATTTTCACTTCCTAATTTACTAAATGAACATCACGCTGTATTGAAGAAGACTTGAAACTAGCGATTGAGACCATAAACTCATGTTTACAATGTTTACTGAGGTAATACATCAAGTGAGGAGTAGGATCATTTTCTCATAGACTTCTATACAATCAGACTTCTTTTTGCAACCAGAGGAGTCGCCCCCTGTTGGTCATTAGAAATAATGCAAGTTTAAGGTACTTCGCTTCACTTTTCAGACCCACAGTTTGCACACTGGTATGACCGCAGTGAGCCTAAACTGAGTGATTATTGACTGCCCCGCCCTGTCTCCCTTATCTAGTGTTGCTATGCGTGTCAAGCTTTAAATTCTCAGCACATTTGCAGTTTATAAAGGCGGTAGGTTTACCACTCAAAATATGTGGTAATTTTTTAACCAATGAGTCCTCGACTTCAAACAGAGGTAAACCAAAAGCAGGCTTCTTGTTTGTAGTCGGCGACCATAGATTTTGGAGCAGAAATGACTGTCAATAGAAGATTTCAACAGCTATGGCTAAGTAGCTAATTAGGCTAACATTAGCTTTATGTCCAGCTGGTTGAAAATGGTGCCAATGGCTGACTTTTTAAAGTTTCAAGTTGCTAGCATTAGCCCAAACTCTGATAGCATCCAGGAGCAGCTTTTAGACAGTGGGGAAAAACACAGTGAATGTGCTTTTTGTGAATGGGGCTGTTTTTTGTCAACGTAACCTGTAACCCTACAAAGTTAGCCTTGAAAGTAACACTCAGTTATTACTGTAGGTACGGTAGTAAGCTAGTTAGCCGGACATGCTAACAACGGCTGTGTATGCCTATTTTCCATATAGCTCTGTGTACCTATGCGTGTCAACCAGAAGTTCATTCGTTCCTACAGGAACCTTTGTAATGTCCGATGTGTTTGCGAAACTCCTCCTTCAATTTTTTTTCCGGCCCCTTAATTTGCCTCGATGTTGAAAAATCGTAACTTTTGCGGCAGATTACGGACAGACCGTATAAACTGTGTGCTAGCATTTTATGCTAACTTTGTTAAAAGACTCTATATGTTACACAGCTAGCATTATATTGATGTTAGCTAAATACGGCGTCAAAATTTTCTCTTAGAAAAAAATTATAAATGTGACGCATCTAAACCAGACGGCAAAAAAACAGATAAAATGAACTTTTCTCTCATATCTGAGGTGTTATTTCTATCCATCCGTAAAGAGATGCAGAACACTAGGAGGTGTAATCCGTATATTATATAGATTTAAGAACACATATCAAAACTGCATGGAAACGGTGGCGTTACACTGGAGCAAATGAACACAGAGTTTAATGAATTTCATACATTTTTGCTCTTTTGTTTTTTGTTTTTGGAAAGGCTACAGATAAAAATAAAAAATACAGACCACCTTCCAGGCCTGCCATGCTTTGTTACGGCTGCTAAGCTATGGTTGAACAATGGCTTTTTTTTTCATGTGCCACAACATTTCACACACTGACATGAATGGTTGTGGGAATATCTGGACCTCACCTCAGATTCCTCAAAGGTTTCTCACCCGTTTTTTTTTTTTTTTTTTTTCAAGCATTTCTATATAATCCCAGAGTGGAAAAAAAAGAAAGAAGGTGGTGATGAATGCAATCTGACAGCTCATAATATCCCCTTTCCCATTCTATGCTCTACATTTAGTGTGATTCTAAGTCAATTAAAGAACTGTTTGATGTTGATGCATTCAGACTTGGAAATTAAGCGCCAGTCTGCTAGTTTGTTAGTCGCCCGCCTTTACAACAACCTCCTACATGCTATATAGTCTTCATGGGAAGATCTCTTTTGCTATTTGCAGACAGGAAGGGAGTATTGTAAAGCTAGCTGTGGATAAACAGAGACACTTTTGAGGATATATTTATATCCGAAATACAATAAAATCAGGGAAAAGAAGACTGGAAGGGGGACAAGAAAAGTGGGGCTTTTGAGTGAAATGTAAATGGCTCGGCGCTTGCACAGAAATCTATATTTCAGGGAGGAGAAAAAAACACCTTTATCTGTCGACAAGCACTTTCCCTGGCTATTTAAGAATGACATTAATGTTGCAGGGGGAGGATGACGCTGTGGTAATACTGGCGGCAAAGGGACTTGGAAAGTTCCAGGGCACTCAGTATCTTAGAAATATCAGTGTTACCTTTACTTACATTGTAAAGGGGAAAAGCTTCTGCATTTTTTCCTTAGAGCTTGTGTCAGCCCAATCTGGTCCTTAAGTAACTTAAAAACATTTTCCAATTTGCCCAAAGCCATGTAGAAAAACTGAAAACTACATAAGAGGGTAGAGCAGGGAAATGTGATTTCCTGTAATTCAATGGACTGAATTGGTTGAGGTCTGAAATGGAAGAGTTTTTTATGAATTGGCACAACCAGGAGAGACAGTATGTTCTCTGAAGGGTTTCATAAAATCAAAATGCAAATGTTAAAGAATAGGGTGGAAATATACTCTCACATGCCTACAGCATATATATGAACACATATTGGTCACTGTTTTGACTCACTGAATAATTGTGCATTTAGAGGCCGCTTGCGTGTTGCATTCAGGTGCAGATCGCTGTACAGCTGGTTTAATGCACAGCTCGCTTAAAAAAAAAAAAAAAATCACAGCCTTTGCACGAAACAAATGAACAGTCAGGCAGAACTGAAGAGAAAGAGAATGAAAAAAATAGAAGATATATTTAGTTCTCAAACTGTCACCAATTTCTGAGAGGTGTGCTGAATAATGGAGCGGTAGGATGTGGGCACGCAGACACATTAAAAGGCTTTTGCTGTATTTCTTTGATTTGGTGCCACTGAGATGAAGGTCTGTGTTGTGTCATCACGAACCACAATCTTTAATGTTAATATTCTTAATGTTCTCTTTCCCCCCCATGTGCTGAATCTTCTCTATCACCGTGTGTTTAAAGCTTTGATTCTCTCGGGCAGATAAGCAATAGTATCCTATTGACCTGGAAAAAAAGGTCATAGTGTCAGTCAGTAGAAGGTCTTTGATTTACATTTTCAGAGTGTGACAAGCTGGGAATCTGGGAGCAATAGGCTATCCAAAAAGTATAGCATCGAAAGATTTCACAGCTGTTCCCTTATTTTGAGGGCATCACATTATAGTACAGCAGTTTATTATCAACAAATTAATACAAACTAATAAAATATTAAGCCTGCAACTACTGCAATTTCCTCAATTAACATCATTTTAGTCTATAAAATGTCGGACAATATTAAAAGATGGCTTTCAGTGCTCAAGGACAAATATATCCCCTTTACTATCAAATAAGATAACTATCAGATAACAACGAAAATCAAATATTCACATTTGAAAAGCTGGATCCAGTGAAGAATTTGAAATTAACAAAATGTACATATTCATAGATTGAGGGAGATAAAGTAGATGTAGTATAAGTATACTTTTTATATAAGTATACACTAGGTAATATAACCTTTTCGTGGAAAAACTATTTTGGTTTTTATATGTCGTGAAACTTGAAGGGATCTTTAAAGAATAAATATATATTTATATACAGTACTGTATATTCAGTATCCTTATAAATCAGTATCATGCAGGGATGGAGTGGAGGGTAAACACACCCAAATTCAGCTCCATAAATAGAATTTATCACCCTTTCAGACTAACATAACGCACTAGGAGTGAAATTCACAGCCTTATAGTAGGTAGCATCAGACTGAAGTAAGAGTCTTGAGCAGCAATCACACCACATTTAAAGTAAAGATAAAAACGAGCTAACGAAGCCAAACATAACGAGGCGAACGTCACATGGAAGTCAAAGTGACTATTATTCTGAGGGGGCATCATAACGTCTTATCCCGACTACTCCAAAATCGCTTTCATTCACGCAGAGCCCCGTCACCTTCTGCGAGCCTCGAATCCACCAGCCAGCGCTACCTTCCCACCACAGCAGCAGTGGCTGAATGAATGATGAGTAATCGCGTAGGAGAGTGAGGTCATTATCGAGATGTGGAAGTTGGAATCGGCACACCGGAGGCTTCATTTGTGCCGCATTCACGACTCCTTTTGACTTTGAAGTGGCGCGGCACACCTGACTCTTAGTGGTGTTCCTGCTCGTTTCCGCTTCGTCTCTTTGAAGCTAAAGCAGGCTGATCTATTTTGAGGAGGGCCTGTACAATACTTCCCTAAATGCTTGATGGAAGCATGTTGAGAAGTAAAATGTAATGTTCGGGTGGGTATGTGTCTAGAGATTTCTTGCCCACAGTGTTTCCCGTTGCAGGCATGTGAGAGAAAGAGCAAGACTGAAATGTGTGATTTGTATGAGAGTGTTTTGGTGAGATGGAGAGAGAAGAGCAGCGTATCTTTCAATATTTCAACATGTGTCAAGATGATATTTTAACGAGGACTTCTTATGCTCTTGTGCTTTTTCCCTTTCCTTAGTGTGTTATATATTTTTTTCTGCATGTGAAAGGCCTGCAAAGTTACAAAGCCCAAAGCCACTTACTCTCCCCCACAGAAACACTGCTCCTGCTTTAAGTCCCACCTTCTGTAACGTGGTGATGTCACCAAGTAACACACTTTGCCTAGCGGCTAGATTGGCACGCCCTCAAACAAAGCTATTTAGAGTGGAGCTGAAGCAGAGACCGAAAAGTTTGGTTCGGCTGACCATTCAGTGTGTTGTCAGTCAGTTTTTTCTTTTCTTTTTTTTTTTTTTAGCTCAAACGGAGCGTTTCAGACAGAGGATGAAAAGAGGTGCAGCAGCACAGCCAGTATGAGAAAAGTAAAGTGTTTTTTTGTACATTAAATCATGTGAACATGTTCTAGTAGAAACCAAAAATCCAAGTATGAACCTGAACCTCTTTAATCATATATTTGATGATAACCACTGTTACCTCTCTACATAATAAGTAGACTTCACGACAAATACAAATATACGTAATCTTAATAAATGGGAGGCTCTGAATGGCGGCCATATTAGAGGTCCTCCGCACTCTGAATACAAAAAAAGATGTAAATAGACATACTTCTATGTTTTTTATTTTACCATTGATGATTGAGTGTTTCAAAGTTGCGTCTTTGCTAGCTAACCACAGTCTTTGGTCAGTGCTTGCAGTCAAAGCTCAAATAGAAGCTAGAGGCAATTCAGCATCCGCTACCTCGAGTGTTTTGGAGTAGATCTACCAGGGTTTACGCTAGACTTTTTTTGAAGGCCACTATGGCCGTTAATATTCCAGAATTCCAGCGATATAAAACAACTACCGTACATATGTTTTAAATAGCCATATAAGAGCCTACATTTAACATAATTTGAAAATAAATTAAATGAAGAAGTGGTCTAAAAAATAAAATAGGATGGTCGCTCCAAATTCTGCCTTTGTCAAATTCAAAATAGTGCAGCGTCATTCATAACGTTAACATTCAAATTATTATTACTAATACCTTACCGAAATACGCACACGCTCACAGTGAGCGTGACGGCTCTCCTTGTCTCTGTAATGGTCTCAGTTCGAAGTTCAAAAGTCAAAATTTATTGAAAAAAGTTGTTTTTATCTAACGAAATATTCCGATTCAATCCATTTTCGTGGCTGTTTAGGCTTTCAAAAGCTACATTTTCACTGCATTCAAAAAACGTCATAAAATATGACGACAAACATTCAAAGCTTCATTCAAAAACCTCAATAGAAACTAGAAAATAGAAAAAAAAAAGAAAAGACATTCGGTATATAGTTGCTTGGTACAAGCGACTTTGTTTGTTTCCCATTTACAGAGCCAGGGCTGTGTGTGAAGACTGGCTTTTTTTTTCCCAGCGCGAACACAAAACGGACAACCAGCAGAGATATTCGCTGAATTTGACAAAAAAGCATCTTGGATTAGAATCACAGCGAAGGCATGTAAACTTTTGTATATTATACGATTATACATTGTTTTGGCATCATATCATACAGGTCACTCAATATAGCTATTTAATATGCTATTAATGAATTTGTTTATTCATTTGGCATATTTCCCAACGGACATTTTGGCAGTTGATAATCTTATCTGCCGGTTAACTACACAAGATACTGGCAAAAAAAATAGCATATGCCGACTAACGTAAACCCTGAGATCTACATCTTAAGACATAGTGTACTTTAGTTTTTAATTTTTTACATGTAATTTTGGCTCTAATGAGTCTCATTTTAGAAACTTTTCCTTTCAGTGTTCTTCAAATGACCTACACCCACACTCAAATCAACATCTTTTACTTCTCCGGTTCGTAATCATTATTTGTGCACAGCCGAATCACCGGGGTACCTCCATGACACCAGACGTGGTTGCTAGGAGACCTGTGATGCAATTCCAAAGCCTTACCTCAATATTATTAATATTAGTAGGTATAATATATAATATAATATATAATATATATAATAATAGGTGTTTTTTTTGCGTGTGAGAAGACATCAAACTCACTCAGTAGCACTGTTAGCATGTCTCCTTCTGTTTCCTCCCTCAAATGTCAGCTCTGAATCACTCTATGGTGTCATTTTCTTTGATCTCAAGCGGATAGCTGCTATTTGTGGGGTGATACCACACATTTAGTCATTTCAAGGTTGGGCTTGTTTGTGAACTACAAGTAAGAGAGTGTTGCGATACCCTCCCTTGTGTAATCAAGTGAAAACACGATTTTTTAAAAAGAAAAACTTCCACCACCCGCTAAAAAAACAACACACACACCTCAGAGGGAATGTGTAAATCTTCCACAGAGTAAATAATGGGATCAGAGATGTTATCCGCTGTCTGTGTAGGCAAAGCATTTTGCTTCTGGTGCATGACCCAAAACAGACAAGCCCATGAAATGGAACACCAGCTTAGTATTGCTCTAGTAGACTCTGATGCGTGGAAACAAATGGAGTTTGGCACTGCTACCCAACATAGCTGTGTATGATACAGTGTGTCCTAAATGCTCTGTGACAGTAATACAAGCCTTTGTCTGTTTAGATCCATACGGCGATACGGATCGGAGGGAGGAGAGCGCTACATCCTTACAGCCCCTCCTCTAAGTGGTGTGAGGCTTTGTTGTTTAAGTTCTTTTTGTCTGCATCCGAGGAAATAGAACTTCCTATCCTGCATTGCAGTTGAGTGTTCGCTAAGCCCCTCCCTCTCCAGCAGTTGGCCAATCACAGTTTAGTTTTTCTTCACATGTTGAAGCGGAGTGCATGGGGCTGTGGTAAGAGCAATATTATGCATGTAATAGATCTGTCAAAGGCAATGCGATAACGACTTAACGCAAATCTGTTTTAACACCACTCATTTCTTTATTGCATTAACACAACTTGCGCTTTTTAGGTTGTAGCGGGATCAATTTTAAAGCTAGCTAACAAACTGACATCATATGAAGCTAGAAGGAATATATTGGTACCAACCATCACATACTAGCTTGTCACAAAGGAGGCTAAATAACGCTCCAAACTTTCGCTAAATTTTGGCCGCATTGTCATATCACACTGGTGAGAAAAAGCTTTAAGTCAGCTGGATGCAGCGTTTTCGACCAGAACTACAGCGGCCATTTCAGTTCACTGACACGTAATTTGAAGCCTACTTAAGTCTCATTATTTAAAAAAAAATACTAAGAATTATATGTTGTTAGTCTGCCACTGTTGTCATTGTACACTGCATATGTGCGAGAACAAACTGAAATCCTGACAGTAACTAAGGGAATTGTCTCATTGTGGCCAGAATTTCTACCAGAACGAACCACGTGGCTCAGAAATGGTGTCTGAATAGCAAATGTAAAAGTGATATGAAGTGGCTGCAAGCTGTACTTCCTGTTGTGTTCTGAGAAATAAATGGAAAAGCTAATAATAAAAGGTAATAGATAATTCCAATTTTATTAATGAGGATCAGGGAGTCAATGTGTCCTTGTAATCACTGCCTTTGCCCCGTGTTACTGCCTCCCTCTCCTCCCTCTGTGTGTGTGCATGCTTCTGTAAGCCTCTCCACCTGGCTGCCTGTCGCCCTGCCTGTCAGACCCGCTATCTACCTATCAATCTGTGAGTGTGTCCGCCTGCGTGTGGTGATAAGGAGCCGTGGGTGTCTGTAGCCCTGACACCAGCTGATTTATGCTGGCCTCTTTCCCTTTAGGGGGCCCGATTTGAGAGAAAATCCCCAACGAATCATGCTGACTTTGTGTGCGTGAGTGTGTGTGTGTCTGTTTGTCTGGCTGTTTGCATGTGCGTGTGTGTGTGCTGTGCCAGGATCGTCTGTCAAAACAAAGATGACAGGGAGCTGTAACTCCTTTATTGCCACATTTCAACTCCTGTACATCACTCAAACCTGATTTAATATTTGAATTGCATTTTCAGGAACAACGTAAAACGGAAGGCATTCATTTACAGAAACATGTCGGAGTCTCTGCCACCCACCGCACGGGTGAAATCAATATGCAATAAAAGATAAATGAGTCAAAGCACAATGTATTGCTAACTCAACTCAAAAAGTTGATGACTTTCACCTAAAAGAAGGATGCAGTTAAAAATTCATGTGAGAAACAGCCTGAAGTCTGTTTCTCAGTGTGTGAGACTGTGTGTGTGTGTCTTTCATATTTGATGTTATTCAATCAATTTAGATGATTCTTGCCCGGCTTTATTCATTTGCTACAAATCTAGAAAACTATCACTGTTAACCCCCAAGATTAAACACACAGACAAGCCTACAAATACATATGAACAGAAATTAAATTAAGGCTTGCAAACCTGACGGTGGATCTCAGAAGCACACAAATTCCACATGGAATTTTTTTCTTTTTTTTAATGTTTGGCTTAGGTGGACAAGTTGGTGTTTCGATTAAAGTAGAATTACCACCTCGCTGTTGAAAACGTGAAGTGGACATTTGATAAGGCTTTCCCAAAATATCACAAGAATGGGACGGACGTGAGGTCACAGTGACCTTGACCTTTGACCACTAAATTCTAATCAGCTCATCCTTGAGTCCAAGTGGACGTTTGGGTAAAATTTTAAGAAATTCACCTCCAGGCGTTCCCGAGATATTGCGTTCTACGAGAATATTACGGACAGATGGATGGTGCGGAGGCATTAAAAGAGATGCTTGAAACGTCCACTGAAGCTGCTACACTGTAGAGACTAAACATTACAACGATTTTCTTATTCCCTGGATATTTGGTTAAATGTTGCGCTACATTTGGATGTAAAACTTGCTAATGTTCCATGGCTCGGTCCCCCTTTTGATTTTTTTTTCTTTAAAGGTTCTCTATACGATATCCAGAGCATTAATGTAGCAGCGAACAACTATTGGATGTGTGAAGATATAGAGGAGTAATGTCTACCTGAGCAGAGAATTAAGTCTCTCTCCCTCTGTGTGTGTTGTAATCCGAGCTTCCCTATGCTTTGGCTAAGCGTGTCTTTTAGTGCATGTGAGCGTGCCCTGCTGGTTAGATCACGGCCGCTGCTCTGCACTGCTCTCATACGCTGGTTACAGTTGATAACGTCGTCCCGACCGATGGCGCCGTTGCGGAAATGTAGCAGCCACCCTCCATTTCCCCCTCAGGTTAACACTGTTAGCTCTGTCAGCACTGTTGCCGTTGTTTTCAGTATTAGCACTGATAGCACTGTTAGCTATGAGCCACCAGCTCAGCCGTCGCCGTGTTGAGAGATCTGCAAGGGCGATATAAATGCTCCCAATCTGGCATTCAGCACATTTAATCTAGTCTAGAGTGTGATGGCTATCTCTCTAACCTGTAGAGAGAGGTCAAGTCACCATTTAAATAGTTTTTTTTCCCCCCTTTTAAAGTTTTTGGGGGAGTTTTTCCTTATCCAAATCAAGGGTATCATAAACTGTACAGATTGTAAAGGCCTTTGAGGCAAATTTGTGATTTCGGGCTATAAAATAAAATTGACTTGAGCTAGACTGTACCACTCAAGGGAGGGGGATGCTTGATTACTCCCCTCTTGTAGACTTGGTTGCGACCAGTAGGCGATTTGTTAATTTGTAACAGGGGGGGATGGACCCCATGAACGACTCTTTTGGTTCAGTATTTTGTAATACCACCCCTGCGGGACTCAAAGAAAAAGTCACCATGGACAGAGCCAGGGATCTATTAAAACACAGCACAATTAGGCTGCTGATATTTTAGAGCCATGGTTGGGGGCCATATTCAAACAAACCTCGGTCAGATGAACGATCAATGAGTCAGGCAGACTAGACTGACATATTCAACTAAAACAACCCCTCTGCCCCTGCTACTAGGGGGATGGACGGAGGCTGGCAGGTTAACAAGGGGGAAGCATTTTGGTCATTTTGGTAACAAAGGAGATGGCATCCCCCCTCATATCGCCTACTCGTTATGACCTAACCAGTGTTTGCATTTGAATGTGGAGACAGCCAGAAATCACCTGTCAGCTCAAAAAAAGTGAATAATTCGCAATTCATCAGTTCACCACTCACATAAATACACAGAACTTCAAAGCGTCTCATCAGCAAAGACGTCAATGACAGTGTTCTGCTTTCTGAACATGGCTGACCATTATGCGTCAAGGGAAGTGTCCTCAGTCCACCTCGTCCGACCCGATGTGACCTCAGGTCTGTAACCATCTGTCATTTATCACAAGGTGACTGTCGTCTAAGTGGGTCGGCCCCCGTTCGCCAAAAGCTACTCTCAGAAATCCGGAGCCCTTACTGTAGGCTTCCAGATTGACTCGGATCAAGTGTGCTAACGGGGAAGTGAAGAAGTGACTCTCGCTAAGGAATGGATGGACCCACTGGGTGGCATTCAGACGCTCTATGATATTATCCCTACTTCATCTGTTTTTCTTTTCACAGTTTTGTCCTCATGTTCGTGCCTGTGATGACAGACGAGTCGGAATGAAACAACATGTCTCCGTACGGCTTTGGCTTCAGTACAACTCTGTTGATAGAATGTATATTCAACACACCCAGAGCCTGTTTGCCGAGATAATTAAATTCTCAAAGGATGCGAGGAGACGCAACACGTAAATTAATTTGAGCTGCAGCAACAGACAGGATTTATGCCGCTTTGGCGGGAGCATTCACTTCCAGAACAAATAAATGGGATGTTTTTGAAATTAATTACTGTTCCAGTGCGCCATTAAAGAGTATCAGTTATCAGATGACTTTGAAATACACACTTGGCTCTTTTGATGTGTTAATGATGACAAAGTAAATCATCCTCCCTGCCATGGAGGAGTTAGAGAGACAGGAAGAGAGACAGAAATAGAATGAGAAAAAGAGCAAAAAGCAGCAATGAGTAAAAAAGAAGAAGAAGAAGAAGAGTAATGGGATAAATCGCAGAGTAACAGTTCAAACTCGTGAAATAATGTCTATTTTATATGAAACCCGTTAATATGAAGGTTATGGCCTTCATGGTTCAGACACTAAAACATTCCTGTTCTTTATTCCCCATTCACCATCGCTGAGAAGAGTTCAATGGGCGGTTCAGATCGTGCCTAAGGCTCGCTCAGGCTACTCTAAAAGATACAAGCTTCATTCACTTCAAATGAAGCGGCGGTGTCTCTGAATGTAGGCCAGAATTACAGCAGATATGACTGATTGTGTTTCTGTCTCTCCTCTGTTGTAATGTAGGGGCTGGATTTAATAGTCTGGCTGTTAATCCGTGTCAAGGAAGGCAGAAAAGGCCCATTTGACATGGGCTAACTTCCCTCTGTAATTAGAAAACCTCATTAAGTTCATTAAGTCATTCCCTGTGTTGGGGGATTTGTTTTACATGCGCCGCCAACAGACTCGGGCCACCGCTAGCAGGACGTGGGCTAACTGAGGCCGAGTTCAGTGAATGAAATACAGTGTGGGAAGCATTTGGGATGACAGGAAAAGCATAAGGAAAACATTTAAATGTTAAGAAACATCTCAAATGTTAGGGAGAACCTTAAAGAGGACCTAGCATGCTCATTTTCAGGTACATACTTGTATTTTGGGTTTCTACTAACAACATGTTTACATGTTTTAATGTTAAAAAAACGCTTAATTTTTCCTTGCTGCAGCACCTCTTTTCACCCTCTGTCTGAAACGCTCTGTTTGACCTCCTCTTCCCCCTACTGAAAAGCCCATTCTGCTCTGATTGGTCAGCTGGCCCACTCTGTTGTGATTGTTCAACCGGACCAAACTCTTCGGACTCCGCTCCAGCTCCGCTCTAACTATCTTTTTTTGAGGGCGTGCCAAACTAGCCGCTAGGCAGGTATTATGCAAACGTGCTACTTGGTGACATCACCACGTTACGGAAGAAAAGGCGGGCCTTCAAGCAAAGCATTTCCGGCAGTTCAGGAGCAGTTTCTGTGGGGAGGAGGAAATCCCTTCCCTTGGACTTTGAGCTTTGTCACTTTGCCGACCTTTTACATGCACAAAAAAACTACATAACACGCTAAAGGAAAGGGAAACACACAAAAGCATAATAGGTCCTCTTTAAAAAAAAGCTATCTATCACGACCAACTTTTGTTCCCTTACGAGGGGGGGCCTTGGCTGCAGCTATCAGTCTAACAACCACAAATGGGGAATATCATAGTAGCACCATTTTGATGGGAAGGGATATCAATGTGACACATTCCTGAAAGGTCCTTTGTTTTTCTATTTATCGGAGGCCTTGAGCACACAAAGGGGGAGGAGGGAGAGGGGGGTATCTTGTGCGGCCTCGGAAAGCGTCACAGTAACGGATGACTAGACGCCACCGCCAGAGGCCCTCTGTTTTTTTAGTTTTTTTTCCCCAGTTTTGGCTCCCGGACCCAATGATTCCAATTTGGGTGTCAGTGAGAGCAGCGATTCATCATTGGCTGGATTACTTAGTGGGCCGAGAGCAGAGGGCTATTCATCTCCGTAGCTGACACAACCCCGGCCAGAGAGACGCCATGCTGCCAGCGCCACCGCTGCTGCGGAGCTAAGTCCTAGAAACACACTCACGTGCACGCGAGTACTCTCCATCACAGCTATAGGGGGGAATGTGCATTGTCTCATGGGAGCAGAAATTTAGTGTTAACAGAGAGTTAAAATTACCATACTGAATATGGGTTGATCACTTACACTGTTTTCAGTTGTGTCAAAGGTTGCACTGCTTCAAATGGTCCCATTTTTGTTACCTTAGAATGAGCCGTTTATATCTACATAGGGAGCGGGTCCTCTTCACGGAGTCTGCCATGTTGGTCTGCTGTGTTTCTACAGTCGCCCAGAACGGACAAACATAACTCTGTTAACTTTTCCCGCTTGGGCCTGAGTCAATACCATTACTCGTCCCATCGGCGCTGCTCCCTCTCTCTTTTGCTTCACCACTCACCTCCCATGTACACACATAAGCTCTACGCACTGGCTCTGCTCCAAATGACCTACACTCTACTTACAACAAATGGCTCTAGAGAGGGACGTTTGTGTTTTCGCATCGGCCACCGTAGCTCTCCAACACGCTTGGCACACGGGAAAGGCTTCAGTTGGTTGCAATCTCCTCACCTCGCCGCTCGATACCGCCAGATCCTACACGCTGGACATATTTATTTATACACGCATATTTGCTTCCTTTTGTTGGAGAGTGAAATGAATGCTCGACTCGACCCACTTTTGGTACCAGGGTCTTTTTCTCTATGCCGTGTTTCCACTGCAGATAGTTCCCCCTCAGTGTAGATGGGATTCTCAGCTGATCACCGTAGCGACGGCACGTGAAACTGCTGTGACATCATCTTCAACGGGACACTCGCTGAATCATTTCAACGGCAACCAAACAGGAATGTCTGCACTTCGTCAATTGTACAGTTTTGCGAGCTGCCATTTTAAAAAATCGGTGTCGAGTGAATTGAAAATCGTGATGGTAGCTTGACTATTTAAAAACGGCAACTTTGTGCAGGATGCCGTGCTTCTAGTATCAGCTCAGCTCGCTTGGAGCCTCGACCGAGGTGGTACCAAAAGTGGATTGATTCTATTGGTACCATCCGCAACTTTTCTTTCTAATGTGTAACGACCTGAACTGGACTGAACTGCTTTGTGGAAACGCAGCTTTAGCTCAGCACAAAGACTGGAAACAGTTGGAAAACAGCTAGCTTGCCTCTGTCTGATTATAAAATCTGCCTGCCAACACTTCTAAAGTTCACTAATTAAAAGCACAACAACTAAAATGCACTGTTTTAGTGGGGGTTATGAGTCTGAGCAGTTGCCAGGGAAACCAGTTACTTCTCTCTGCCAAAGTTCAGCACATAACCATCCATAAAACATTTTTTTTTTGCAGATTAAACGAACAAGATATAATGTGTTTATCAGTGAGCTTTAAAGGCTCAGGTTGATTTTGTTATTTAGGACACAGCCAGGATAGCTGTTTCACCTCTTTTTCCAGTCTTTATGCTATGCTAAGCTAAGCTAATCTGCTGTAGCTTCATATCTAATGAAAAGATATGAATTAATCTAACTACCCGACAAACAACGAGTAAGAATGTTTCTCAAAATGTGGAACTATTCCTTTAAAGAAGGAAAAAAGGACGCTCTCAAATAAATGCATGAGCCCACAAATAAATGCAACGATGTAAGAAAAATAGACAATACTAAAAAATACAGCTCTGTAAGGAACGATACAGGGAACACACACACACACACACACACACACACACACACACTCATACACACACACCTCCCCCCCTGCCAGGCCTAAACACCACTGTGTGCTGATAAGACAGAGAAACCACTTGCCTCCCTGCAGGTGAAAAACAAGGTGGACATCCACACACTGCGCCTCACGCAGTGTGCTGCATTTACAATACACCTCTCTGTGGCATCAACATAAATCTGCAGTATGTGCTTCGTCCAGGATCCGCATGATTTAACGCCCTGGAATGAATGTCAGAGCCTCGATTCATTTTAGGGGCAACAATGGAATGAAACGCATATGCACAGTGGGAATAAAAAGGGTTACTTCAAAATGGTAAATGGGGCGCCTCGAGGTAAAATGGAACATTTCTCCGTCTTGTAGTGGCACACTTTTATTTTTGGTCCGGAGTTGGGTAAAAACAAAAAGAGGAGAACAAAAGGCAAAGGGCACATTTTCTCTGATGCCAAGGGAGTGGAAGTGTGTGTATGTGCCTCCTTGTTTTCTTTCTTTTATTCTGTCTTTGACACCGTCTCCATGGAGGTCCGGAAGCACAAAAGTGTTTCCTCTGACTTCATTTAGCTCCACTTTTACCACCCGGCACCACACATCGGACAACAAAGCTGTCTACATGTCATTTGTACTCCGCACCGCCTGAGCAAATCCACACACACATACGTCGCCACCACCGAGCCTGCGCTGTGAACTCCATAAGCTGTATGACATCTCAGGGAAATGGACTTCAGAGTCATGCCCAGCCATCTGAAATGCCACGACTAAATTATCAGCTATCACTGAGGACGGAGAAACACAGAGAGAGAGAGAGAGAGAGACACATACGGAGAAAAAGAGAGATTTCATCTAGAAGTCCGCTTATTCTTGTGAGTCGCATCAAAAGGAAAAGTAATTAAGTCGTCTGAGGATGTTATTGGAAACGAGAATTCTATCAGTGAGGCTGAGGGCTTGTGATGCCTGCAGCTTATCCAGCCTGTGTGTGTGTGTGTGTGTGTGTATTTCTGTGACTGACGCGCTGCCGTGCAGTAGAAGATGAGACCTCTGTTGTGCGTTTGTAACAGGCGCAGCCAGCCGCTCCTCATTAACCTTTTGGGAGATAAGCCTGTTTTAAGTCCATGTTTGAACAGCCTGTGTGAAGTATCTCCCACTGATATGTGGCCAGCCAACCACCCAAACCGTCCTCCCCTCCCCGCTCACATTCAATATTCCTCTTCCCTCACCTCCGCCAGATTACCAGAATTAAATTTCAATTTTAATCACAGGCCCGCAAATCTCCATAAATCTAGCACCTGAGCCACCCTTAATTACGGAACAAGCATTCGGGGGCGGCGCGCCGCCGTGCCCCGCTAACAAGGTTAAAAGGTGCAAAGTGTGTGTAATGGGAAGCAGAGGAACTCACTGAGCAATTGTTAACACCATGTTAGCTACTCCACTTCTTTGTCTCTCGCCGTGTTCGCTTCCTATTTTCCCCGGCTAGCGAAATACACAGAGCACCTTGTTAGAGGCGCTAGGCTAGAAGTAATGTAATTTAGCTAAGTAGCGAATGTGGAGGTGCCAGATGTGTGTTTTGCGGTGGATGGCGCAGGCAGCGGTGATGCAGCCGGCACACGGAGGCAAAGCTGTTACATTAGCTGCTGCTCGCTGGACTGCTGCAGACAGAATCTGGTAATTGGCAAAGAGGTGGAGTCTGTTTTCTGAAGGGACCGAGTCTTTGCTTTTTTTTGTCAACACACAAAACTGACTAAAAGTAACGGGAAATATGTTAACAGTGATGTAAATATGAAATACTATTTTTTTTATTTTAAAAAACTATACAGAATAGACATCTTATGCTGCAGTTACATGTTATATTTTCAGTACAATTTAAAAGCTCCATCTGATCCCCCCATAATGAGGCTTTATTGTAGGTGTATACCCAGCCCCTGAAAAATACCACCTTAAAGTTATATTCTTTAAGATTTTCATGAAATCAAATTCTATTTTTTATACTATTTATGGTCGGCATTTGTTTTATAAATAGCCATTAAATGTATTTATTAGGGCTTTCAATCAATTACAATTTTTAATCACGATTAATTGTATGATTGTCCATAGTCGATCGCTATTAATCGTACATTTTTATCTATTCAAGTGTACCTTTGTCAAGTATTTAATACTCTTATCAACATGGGAATGAGCAAATATTTTTGCTTTATGCAAATGTATGTATATATTTATTTTTGGAAAATCAATTAACAACACAAAACAATGACTGATATTGTCCAGAAACCCTCACAGGTACTGCATTTAGCATACAAAATATGCTCAAATCATAACATGGCAAACTGCAGCCCAACAGGCAACAACAGCTGTCAGTGTGTCAGTGTGCTGACTTCACTATGACTTGCCCCAAACTGCATGTGATTATCATAAAGTGGGCATTTCTGTAAAGAGGAGACTCGTGGGTACCCATAGAACCCATTTTCATTCACATATCTTGAGGTCAGAGGTCAAGGAACCCCTTTGAAAATAGCCATAGCAGTTTTTCCTCGCCAAAGTGTAGCGCAAGTTTGAAGCCTCATTCTCGATGAGCTCGAATGACATGACGATGGCACCAATGGATTCATTAGGTTTTTTCTAATTTCATATGCTGCCAGTAACTTCACTCTAGCTGTAAAACAGAGCCCGCTACAACCGAAATCGCAAGTTGTGTTAATGCATCAAAGAAATTAGTGGCATTAAAATGAATTTGCGTTATTATCGCGTTAACTTTGACAGCCCTAGTATTTCGATTTAGTAATTACCTCTCTGTATTTTTGTTTTCATTGTGAGTGGCGGGTTCCGCCATTCCCATTAGGGTGGTGTATTGGCAAGAATCTGGCGATACGATACATATCATGATACAGGGGTTACAATTCAATATATTGGGATATATTGCGATACTGTAAGCAAGGATATATATTGTGATTTTTTAAATCTAAGTTTGGAAAACTATCATAGTATGAAGAACACACCGCCATATGCACAAAATCTGAGTCAAAAAAGTTTACTTCGTATAAGATCAGAAGAGTGGGATGTGCATTTGCATTGCATTGCATTGTTTCACAGTCCATGGAACATCCAACATCGTAGCACTACTTTGAGAGGGCACATATCTTTGCAAATTAAATGAAGTATTGACTGCATGCAAACTATTAATTAAAAATTGATTTTGAGAATTGATACAGTATCACAAAATATAATATCACGATACTCAATATCTCCACACAGGTTTCAAATTGCCTACCTAAGTATGAGGGATTCACAGGAAACTTTTATAATCTGTGTCAGTTGTTTCAACCACTCAAAGGAATTTAAGGTTACATTTTTCCGTTCATGTGTGAAGCACACTTACATTTTAGTTTCAATACTAGGCCTGGATTTAGTGTGATTGCACTAGAAACGGTGCATCAGTACAAAAGTACAGCACATATTTGTCCTCTGAAGATGCTGAATTCTCAGAAGTCAGAAGTCCTCCAGATATACGGTGTGACTGTAGATATGCGAGGTGACGGGATGGGTTTCAGCCTATTGAGGGAATAATCACTGAGTCTGCGCTGTCACAAAGCGAGTCTGAGAAACCAGCGAATCCCCCACATACGCTTGAGTCTTTGTTTCACAATTTGTAAGCCGCGGGCTGTGAATTAAAGCGGGACAATGTAATGCAGTCCATAATACAATTATGCGTGAGAGGACTGCATGTAGGAAATGTGAAAAGGGTTTTTGTGACAGGATTTCATGAGTGCGAAAAAGCGACTTTAATTAAGCAGTGGTGCATAATAGGAGTCTTTGAGCTTTCCACTGTGTGAAATTGTATGCCAATTAGATAATCATCTGTGAAAAACGCTGGACATGAAAGACAACTCCATGATAACAGTATGATAATACACAAATGCAGCATCACAGTAATTATGCATGCCATTCATTTTGTGCAAAAGTCTGTGTGATTATTATGCTATCGTTGCACAAAAATACTCCCCTCGGCCGAGCATTGTGTCCCAACACACAAACAGAAAAGTATGAAAATGGCCATTAAATTAGCTTTTCTGTTTACTGTATTGTTAATGTGTCTCTCCCTGTCTTACAGATAAATAATGAAAGAATTGGAAGCTGTTAGAAAGAGACTAATTTACACAAGTTTCATCCTGACAGCTGGCCGGCTAATACTGCATAACCGCCTTGTTTTGTTTACACATTGGCTTGATTTTGATCACTGGTCTGCTCAGCTTTCCAGATGTCTTGGCCACATGTGTGTCTGCCATTTTTTGAATGCGGAGACAACAGTCACCAAAATAAGTCCGCGCCACACTTGACTTTCCAGATGAAGTGCCCGTCTGTTTGTCTGGAAAGCTGAGTTGTTTTTTTTCCGGGACGTTTCATTTTCTTTAACACATATGCACACAGAATAATCAATATGATTCCAGCAGCACTGAGTGTGCACGCGCAGGTTTGTGTGTGTGTATGTGTGTGTGTGTGTGTGAGCTGTCAGATAGCAGTGGGGGGGAAGCAGCTGTTCTCCCTCCACGTCCCCTGCCACTGATTTAACATATGGCTAACCTTTTTGGAGATAGCGCCGCTGTTTACTTTCCTGCTCTGCACTGATAACATCCCAAATCATTACCCCAAACCTGTGTCACACTAAGCTTTTAGAGAGACGGGCCGGGTGCACAATGAGTCGGTGCTGCGCTCCTGTTTAAGAGAGGAAAACAAAACGATGGCGACAATATTCACATATCTGGTTGAAAACTCAGAGAGTAAGCAAGTTGGATTTGTTTTGGTCATCAGGGAGAACAATGCAAAAAGTGAGCAAGGCTCACATACCCCCTCGCTCACTGCTTGACCCCCACTTAAGTATACGGTCAAAGGTTTTGCCCTTTTGGAACTGATGGAACGAGTCCTACTCCGGAAAGGAAATTGAAGTAAAAAACGAAATCAAAGTTTTTGGCCAAAATTTCAAAAATGTTGGGCACCCTGGACTTCTAACCCCCAAAAGGCACACCTAGACCACACTGTCAACCATCATATCAAATTTGAAGTTCCTTAGTTAAATAGTTTCCGAGTTCTGCTCTGGAAACAAAAGTGTGACACGCGAACGGACGGAAGGACGGATGGAAGGACGGACGGAAGAACGGACACGCAGAGCGCTATATACCCACGACTACGTTGTCGCGGGGGTATAATGATGCCTCTGTGTGTGCCAGATCGTATGTCTGTGTACCATATATCTAAACTGAACAATTTCCACATTAAATATTGTAAACAATTTGACTTCAATATTTCAATGTTCACCATGAGAAACTACGGTTACTTTCACACCCACCCTGCAAATGGGCAGTTTGAACTTTAAGGTTGGAGGTTCACAAAAAAAAATGCAGAGGGAATGTAATGTGTAAAACACAGAGAGGTCTAGTGTATTGGAATGCATGTAGCCGACATAATACACCCTCCAAAACAGAATGCGATGCAAGCAAGAGTCAGTGACAAAATCTGTTTGATTACATTGTTTTCTATTGTTTTTCTATTGTCCGCGAGAGACGAAGCGCTGCTCAGCGCAACGTTTTGAGCTGAACTTTTGTAAGACGCCCTCTTTCTATTTATTCCTGTCGTTCGCTTTGAAAGCGCAGCAATAGATGAGGAACGGCTGCTTGGTGAAGTTGAAATGAGGAGTTATCGATACGATACCTTCTCATTTTATTACAAACATCTAAATAAGGAGGCAGCAGGCTGGTCTCAACTGCACAGCTGATAGATACGTGGTTTGTTTACATGGCGCAACAGAAAGTGAATATTCAACTATGTGTGGACAGAGTGTCTGATGTTATTAGGCTATAAGTAAACAAAAAGACCACAAATCTATCTTCTTATCTTGTTGGTTTCTTATTCTGTCAATAAGAAGACACAACAAGGTCAATATTATTCATCATTACAATAAATTATTAGTTCTGCGTTATTATAACAAATATAGATGCAATGCTATGGGGTTCAGTGAGCCCCTTGAACCAACGCAAACTGCGCCTGTGCTGCTACCCCGTTCGGTTCGGTTCCAATGAACGCTGGCTTGTTTGCTCGTTTTGGCCGGTGCTAGAGCTGTCATTCCAAACTCTGGTCTGGATTCAACAACCGGACCGAGACCGCATGAAAATGATCATCAAATCAATAATTTTGAGGTTGTTTTGTGGTGTGAAAGCAAAACAGACCAACCAGCAATTTGTGGTAGCAGATATGTGACTTGAGCATTAATACAAATGCTATACTACTAATTACTCAATCTGCTGATTGTAAACTGATCTGTATATAAATGCAATATCATCTAGTAACCATGGTGACATGTATATGTGTATACGTGTAGTGTGTTATATCGTTTTTTGCATGTAAAAGGTCTGCGAAGTTCGGAGCCCAAAGTCCAAAGGGAGTTCCATCGGGTTCCCATGGAAGCGCCTCGAAGCGCCACGATTTTCAGGGAAGCGCTGCCCGCATTCTTTGGGCGCCCATGTAAATGGATTGAGCTGTTCACACAGCACGCGCAGTGCCACGGAGCACCGCTGCCAGCTCGCGATCTTCAGCGGTAGTTTTGGCGTGTGGTCTATTTTGTCTGTGTGCTGCGAGTGAATCTGGCAAAAAAAAACACACTGATAATCTACTATAGATGATATATTATACAGTATATGATATACTGTAAATGAGCTGATTCTGATAAGACGATAAAATATGCATCCCACGAAACGCCTTTGACTTCCCTCCCTGCTGTTCTCCCAGAGATTTAATTCCTCCGATTCCCTCCCAGTCCCTCCCCCTCGATCACATTTCAAAATCCGTCCACTATATTCATTAGAAATAGCCGCGTGTCACTGTTGTTGGTAATTGTGGGTTTTAAATTATGTACTTATTCCACATATGTGTCAGTTGTGTCTAAACAGAGAGAGAAAGAGAGAGGAGCAGACACATTGCACACACACACACACACACACACACACACACACACACACACACTAGCAGACAGAGAGAGACACAGAGAGAGAGCTCTGTAGTAAACAGCAGAGGAGCAGAATCGCTTGTTGAAGAAATGTGCTTCTGCAACGATTAGCGCGGCAACTTGCCATGTTTGATTGAAGTCCTGCCTTTTCTTCCGTAACGTGGTGATGTCACCAAGTAACACATTTGCATAATACCTGCCCGGTGGCTAGTTTTGGACGCCCTCAAAACACAGCTAGTTAGAGCGGAGCTGGAGCGGAATTTGGTTCGGTTGACCAATCACAACAGAGTGGGCCAGCTGACCAATCAGAGCAGACTGGGCTTTAAAGGGAGGGGCGGGGCAAAAGCTCAAACAGAGCGTTTCAGACGGAGGGTTAAAAGTTACTGCAGCACAGCCGGTATGAGAAAAATAAACACGTTCTAGTAGGAACCCAAAATACAAGAAAGCACCTGAAAATTAGCATCATAGGTCCTCTTTAAAATATAAAAAAACATCTCCGCCAACCAGTCAAGCTCCAGTTTACATCCAAAATGTCATCACTTCCTGATTTTATCCTATTAGAAATTTATGTGAAATTGTCATAATTAGCATATGAATTCTTGAGTTATGGCCAGAATCATGTTTTGTGAGGTTACAGTGACCTTGACCTTTCACCACCAAATTCGAATCAGTTCATCCTCGAGTCCAAGTGGACGTTTGCGCCAAATTTGAAGAAATTCCTCCAACGTGTTCCTAAGATATCACATTCACGGGATTGGGAAGGACATACATATGCATGGACAACCCGAAAACATAACACCGCCGGCCACATAAGTGCATAAAGTATCATTCTCAAGTTTTCTTATGCCCATAACTACCTGGTTAGAGGTGTTTTTTACACTATGTCACCTTGTTAAAGCGAATCGTGATCGAGTGGTTGTTTGTTGTGGTGAAGCTTCATTGGAGTAACACGCATCGCTAATGCCGAGGGACTCTTGGCTCTCTGCTTCCTAACAACGTTAAATGAATGGTCCACTTAGAATTAATGACTTCCTCACTGTGGACAAATTTGATTGTGTTAGGCTAACGACCAATCCTCAGCGAGAACTGGGCCAACGTTTAAGTGGAGCTACGATTGGTTCTGCCGCTGTTTGAGACCTTTATTGATGGCGCCACACACACACACACATACAGAAGCACTCACAAAGGGGTGAGCACACACATGCACGTACACACACACACCTTGAAATCAACACCTTCCCTCTGTTTCACAGTCAAGCAGGGGCAGCAAATCGCACGGCTCCCCAGACAATATTATCTCATATGCACAGACAAATTACCTCTTTGTTTTAAGGACATGAGTATTTCTCAAAAAGAAAAAAAAAAAAAACACACTCGCACACTATGAAAATCCCTCCATAAATAGGAAAAAGAAAGCACTCAAAGGGAAGCTAAAGTGGCACTTATGGATACTGTTAGCGTTTTGCTCGGGCAAAAGAAATTCTCCTATTAAATGGGTCTCTCTCTCTCTCTCTCTCTCTCTCTCTCTCTCTTCGTCTCTCGCCTGGCTCGCCGCAGAACGGATCAAATGAAGGTTACGCTGTCCTCTCTCATGGCCTACATCCTGATGCCAGAGCTAATTGCATAATTTGTTTCAGAATTAACAGCTAATAGCAGTCTCTTCTAGGCTCATGCCAACCCCCCTCCCTCCCTCCATATACTCACTTTCTATTTTTTCCAACCTCTCATCCCATTACGCCTGTATATGCAGAAGACAATATAGCAAAAAAAAAAAAAATTCATGCTGGAGTAAATTACACTCACACCCAAGAAAGCATGTCTGGTGATGAATTACAGGCTAATTCCCCTACTTGGCCCTCACTTATTGAATCTAATGGCATTGTTAAAATCTACAAAGGATATTTCTCATCGCATTGACAAAAAAAGATGAACAAATCTGCTCTTTTTTGACGGATTCATTAGCTGCGTTTCAGCCGTCAAACACTCGAACGCACCCCAGATCTGTCGCAATAACCACTCTATTGACAAGCCGACCGCAGGGGATGGCAAGCAACCGCCACAACCGCTATGTTCATGTTTTTACTTTTTTTTTAATTTGCTTTGCAATGAGAGCAACCACATTTTCACGCTTTGCTATGAACGGCAGCAGCGTGACAAGGTATTCTACTTTGGGTAAAACGCTGCGCTCGTCACTGTCCCTTTTTACGCTGCCATCCAATCACAATGGAGGAGGGGTGTGACAAATACCACAAAGACCAACAGTCACATCCTTCATATAGGCTACAATTCACAGATGGACGGGGCCGTCCTCTCTCCCTATACATGTTTCAGCCTTCCCTTCATCCAGAGAAAGTTCTCTACCTTGTGCCGACATTTTTACTTCTGCTGATATTCCGTATCATAGCAACCAGATGCAAACAAAGCTGAAAAAACCCCAGCTGTGCCTCTTCGCCCTTCTGTGTTCTGCATTTAACAAAAAACAAGTATGCAATAATTAGTATCTTTGTTATTCAAAAAGCAACAATATACCTAATAACAGCCTTGCAATAAAGCGTATTTATATGGCACTAAAATCAGGATAAATTAAAGCTGCAGTGGGTAGAAATGGATCAAATATGATTAAAAAAAGTTATTTTTATAAAACGGTCACTATATCCTGACAGTAGTGCATGAGACAGGTAATCTGAAAAATAAATCATGTGCCTCTGTGTCCTCCGGTACTCCTAACGGCATCAGCAGGATTTCACAGACCAAACGAAAACAACCAATCAGAGCTGAGCTGGAGCCTTGCCGTCTCTGACCAGCTGTCAATCACTCGCAAACTCCGATCAAACGGTCAAACTAGACAGCGCTGATCAAATATTAATCAATATTCTGTTACTGTAATGCCTATTTCTTGCCTCAAATGTTTTCAGAAACATTTTGTATTGTACTGTTTAGCTGTAAAATGAGAAAGTTTGCTCCGGCTGGTGGGCGGTGCTTGGTATTTCCTCAACTGATCTCAACATGGTGGCCAGGTCTCAAACTTTCTCATTTTACAGCTAAACAGCTGGTCGAAGTTCGCGAGTGATTGACAGCTGCCTGTTGAATGAACAGCCAATAGGAACGCTCTCTCTCTCTGAAATTACCTGTGATTGGCCAAAGTCTCCCGTCACGGGCTAGATGTTTTAAAGCCTGAAAACAGAGCCATGAGGAGGTGCAGAAGTCTAGCTATCTCTCAGAACACTTGAATTACACTATGCTGAAAGGTTATTATGTAATTTTTGCCCAAATATGCCAAAAACATACTGCCTACTGCAGGTTTAAGTATCGCATATCGCGCTGTTAAGCCAATCATTATCACCACAGGTGAAATTCCCTCACCGCGACAGCCCTAATGCACCCACACTCCTCTCTGCCAGAGTGTTGATATTGTGCTCATTCCGATCAGCTGGCGGTTTTCCACAGCGGGGATCCCTATTAAAACAAGCCCACCTCCGTGCATGTGCAGGGAGGCCAGCCTGCTAACAGACGACCGTGGATGCGAGAAACTGAGAGAGACAGATGAGCTGCTCCGAAGGTGGCCACTATAAGTCAGTGCCCCCTCGCACCAGGCAATAACCTCCTCTCTTCTCCGTGTAATAACCAGCCGGAATCTCGAAACTAAACCAAACAAACAGGAAGGGGAGCGAGGGAGGAGGAGAGAAAGAGAGATGGAGAGCGAGCTTTACTGCAAAACAAAGAGACTCTGGATTCAATCAATACTGAGATCCAGCTGTCAATCATTGGCTATATTAACCTGCGGTTGGAGGGTGTGAATGTTTTATCTGTTTGTCTGTCCCGGACACATCGGCAACCCGTGGCAACGTCTATCTTACAGCATGGAAATGAGGCTGCTGGAAAGTGAAGCGAAATGTGTTGTGCAGGCTGTGGTCAAGTTCCGATCACAGCAAGAAACCAAATATTTCCCCCAATCAATAAATCTTTGAGCAGTGAGACAGCCTCCCTCTGCCTCCTGCGCCTTCTACACAAAAACAACACTCACGTCACTGAAAAGCTACAGCGCGACCTCTTCACATTTTTCAAATTAAAGGTCACTTTCAACTAAAAAACATTGGTGACGCCATGGCAGGTAGTGAATGAGTTTACTCGCCTCCATCTGTCTTGAAAAAAACCCCACAACAACACATTTGATTGCTAAGTCAAAAGGGTCGCCGTGGTGAAAATGTTAATATTTTCTCCTAATCACATGACTTGACCCGGGTAGCCAATGATCTGTATCTGGCTCTCGCCCGTTCCTGATGTACTACAGCTTGCAAACAGAGCCCCAGGCGCAAAAATCTTAATTAAGGTCCTTCCCAATGTGCAACCTTCAGACGACGTCGCTGAAACAAAAGGGGGAGAAATAATAGAAAAAGAAACACTTCTTTCTCTCTCTCTCTCTCTCTTTACCATTTAGGAAATAACAGCAGCTCGTTGAAACCTATTCAAACCTTTGCCTGCATTTGGAATTTGATTGTAACCTCAGGTTGCCTTTTCTATTATGGCGGGGAAATAATGTTACAACGCACAGCACCCGTTTTTAAATTGAAATTTGACAGGTCTACCAAGCAGAGATGTGGGAAAAAAAGGAGACTCAATATTGCATATTCGCATAGCAGCTTCCTTTCTCTCCTTTTTGTGTGAATAGAACCATTGTTGGCAATTTCCTTCAGTGGGAAGCGGTCTTTTTTCACCTGATTTATCTCATGTCACAAACATTATACCAGCCAACACACGCAGTATCATAAGAGTAGCTGTTGTGACTGCGTACTGTTGATCTTACATATACAGTGTATATATATATTGACAAATTATATTAGACTTTTTTTCAGTTACACTCAGTTATAAAATCATATGGATGACAAACATGGTGTGAAAGTATTCCCGTTTAGTGAGTGTTAGCTAACGTTGCAAGCATAGACTGTATATCAAGCCTCCAGGAAGAACGCCTGGCTTTGAAACAAATTTCCGTAGTGGCCAAACGGCGGTACTAAAACCTCTGTGTCCGTCAGGTGATGCATTGGGCCCAAAAAGACTTTTTCCCCATAGAGGGAAGGAGACGTCTGTAACTCAGCGGATAATTTTTTTTGGAGGTGAATCAACTGCCCAGTACGAACACTTGAATAGTCCTTATTTAAATTATTAGGTCCTAAAAGTTGTAAAATGCACTAATAGCCGAATCCAGAGTTATTTCCCTCCTTCCCTTCACGTGAACGAGACCCAGACAGCGGCTGGAGCGAGGGCTGGAGCGAGGGCTGGAGCGAGGGCTGGGCGGTGGAGTTAAAGGTCCCATATCGTGCTCATTTTCAGGTTCATACTTGTATTTTATGTTTCTACTAGAACATGTTTACATGCTGTAATGTTCAAATAACCCTTTATTTCCCTCGTACTGTCTGCCTGAATATACCTGTATTTACTCTCTGTCTGAAACGCTCCATTTTAGTGCATTTCAACGGAATTGCAACGGAATTGCGTTGCTAGGCAACAGTTTAACGCCACTGCGACTGCGTGTCGTCCATCTATACAGTTGCTCTGAATGTCTGAAAGTGTTTTTACACTAAGACTAAAGTAATGATGTGATGTAACTAAAATTATGACTGACTATTTTTAAAACAAATAAAAAGCTGGATCATCTTTTGCGCTCCACACACTCTCGCTTACCTGCATTCAACCAAAGTCTGCTTGAACGTGATTGGTCGACACTACTCAGACTACAAACCACAACGCTTCCAATTCTTCCAAAATCTTGTCCCGCTGACTACAGATTCTACATGTGAACGCAGGATCTGTTTGTAGAGATTAGCTGCTAACAAACACACGGGCCTATCGCTCTGTTGGTCTTTGAGAACAGCAAAAACACACAATCCTCATCAACTTTTTAAATGTCAAAATCATACATAGTTGCACTCCCTAAAAAACATATTTGGCTAACTCACTAAATTCATGTTAATAAAATCTAAAGATGTGAAGCCTGACAGGAGCATCGATCCTGCCCTTGATTTTAAGTGGACGATTGGGCGCCATGTTGTAGTGACATTTTACATTTGTATGTATTGAAGGGGTCATCGTTGCCATGGCGATCGCCTGCTCAAACCCTGTATTATATATACACAGTATATAAGTCCAGTAACCGTATGGAGGCCGTCAAACTCTCACTCTAGTTACTGATCTACAGAATGTTACTCAGGACTCATCCAATTGTAACCCCGTCAATAGTGGGTGTAAAGGGTGCTGGCCACTGTCTGTTATTGGATGTGTGTGCGTGTCATAATTCTTTCACTTTCAGCAGTGCCCCCTGTAAGCCCCCCACAGCCGGAGCAATATCAGCAGCACCAGAGACAGCATGTGACCCAGCTTTACTCATCTCAGCTAAACCCATCTCTGACACACACACACACACACACACACTCGCACACACACTCACATACACACATACAGGCAAATGCACGTGCACTTACACACCTAGGCACATGAACGTACACTGTGGAAAAAGCACACAAGCTGAAAGGAGAGCTAATAACAGTCTTACCTGCTTCAGCGAGTCAGCAGCAGCAAAGGGAGCGAGACAGAGGGGAGAAACAAAAGAAGTTGATGTGAATGGCAGCGTGAAAAAAACAGATCGTGCTTTATGAGACAGTATTGTGATAGATGATATAACAGGTTATAAGCCCAGGAGAAGAATAGATAAACTAACCATCAGGAAATTATATCCAGTATATACACTTCAAGTAGCCTTTTTAAACATCGTTATATCCGTGCGTAATTAATCACTGCTCAATTAACACGGTTTAATTAGTGTAAACAAGTGAAACCGTGGTCGAGATGAATATGGCCTTTATCTTATGCCAGTGGTATTGTTAGCGCCGCTGTGTCCAAATTAAGAGCACATTTACAACAATCCCTGCTGCAGAAGATGTTTGTTTTGGCTTCAGCGAAGAGAATAAACATGCTGGAGGTGATTTTTTCTTTTTTTCATTTGCTTCTAATTTCTTGCCAAATTTTGACCCTTGGCTCATGATATAAAATAAAATAAAACGCTGCCCAGTACAAATTGTTAATCCTCTCAGCATTATGTGTTTAAGCAATTATTTGACATTCAGATGAGAATATTCACACCGCTCTCACGTCCGTTCAAAGTCTGAAATTATGCTACTACTATTCCTGAGGGGACGCACCCTATTCTTTCCCCTGATAATGCGACACTGTGATCAACAAATATGTGTTGAAATCAACAGGAGAAGAGTTGGTAATGTTACCTGTTAGAAGCCGGCGGGCAGCACAGTCCTGCTTGGCTAAATAACGGAGTTACTAACGTTAACTGAGGTGCCATTGAGTTATATTATGGTGCGTTCAAGCTCTGTTCAGTAAAAATGACTATTGGGTCAAGGTAAATTCTAACTTTATCATAGGAATCATGACCTGTTTAACTTTCCAACACTAGCTCTAATAATATAAATCAACGGCACCTCCCGTGTTGAAATCGTCAGGACGAGAGCTAGTTAACGTTAGCTGTTAGCAGCCGGTAGGCAGCACAGTTCTACATGGAGCTAACAGCTAACGTTAACTAGCTCTCGTCGTGCCGATTTAAACACGTATTTGTTGTTTGCAATGTAGCATTACCAGGAAAAGAATAAGGAGCGTGCCATTGACATGTCGAGTTTACTGCGTCCCAAACACATTTTTTTTATCGTCCCAAGGATGACTGGACGATATTAGTCTCGAGCCCTGATGGTCCCTACGGTATCGTAGAAACACGAGTACTGTCCCGGTTTCAGAATTTTGGCATCGACTTGGTACTTAAGCATTGGTTCTCATGACATCCCTAGTTTGTACAGTAGTGTACTGATAATAATAATAATAATCTTGTACTCATAATGTGGAGATAATGATGTTTAAGATCCTTCATGAGCACAACTTCATTAAGACAAAAGGTATCAGAAGGCTTCACAGGACCCTTTCACCTAGACAAAATCCCTGTGAGCGGCACAGGACACCCCTCCCCTCAGCCTTTATGGTAAACATCAGATTGTTGCAAACCTGCCACATACACATTCCAGAACAAACATCCATACCCTGAAAAGCAAGCATTAACAACGGACGGAAAGGGAGGAAAGACGTTAGGAAAACGCCGGCATGCTGATTGGCTTTTTTGGAGCGAGCAAAACGGAGAGATTTCAATCAAGATTTCTGACAGTCTATTAGGATTGGCATAGGTTATCATTACCTTGTGTGTCGGCATCCTAATGCATGTTTTCCTTATCGACGTTTAGCACATTGATAACGCCAGAGAACAGCAAAATGTCATTCTCTGAGTAAAGGTAGGCCTATATGTCTCCGGCAAACAATGCAGCTGTCTTTGAAATTATCAGGTTTATCTTGTGGGGACATATTTGGAGCGTCAAATTGGGTAAAGATTGAAGTTATTTCCCCAATTTGCCTCTTGTAAACATTACTGTACCTGTCAAATGCCATAACTAGAGCTTAAAGTAAATGCTTAGTGCAACAATATTTTGGCAGAAGCTTTGATGTCAAGCACAAAAATTGCATGTGTTTGAATTCAAGGACATTTCTTGTTCTTTCTAAATTGCTCGATAGCCTCCTATGTCATTGACCCCACCCAAAACCGTGAATAACTACAATTATTAATCGATTTATTGGTCTGTCTGAGCAGCTTTATGAAAAATAACACTAAAGCTAACTTTTGTTGAGGCATTTCAAAATGCGCACACTAGCTATGTTACACTTTGATGTCCTCAGTTGGCACTCCGGGATAATTGTGTGCAATTTTGTATAACATTTTAAGGAGTCAATAGAAAAATGAGTTCTACCAATGTCCAAACTGGTCATCAGAGATTAATTTTAACAAAACTAAGTTTAAAATAGGAATGTCTGTAAATCAGTCTGCATTTATCAAGAAATTAATATAAGTGATTGTAACAGTATTTGTTGTCCACAAGTTGCAGGAATACAGAAAATCTGTGTTTGAATTTTCCACATTGACAACTATGCACACCGGTTCTGGTGCGAATTATTCACGTTGCTATGTTCCATTCTTTTTCAATAGTGCCGTGTCCACTTCACATAACAAAAACCTATGCAGACAGAGAATTTCTAAGGGGCTAACGTTAACTACACAATACATGAACTAATCATACCCCAAATGTGATGCTAACGCTAGCTGTTTTGGCTGGTTACGTGACCAACATATAACATTTGCAAGTGCATATCAGCTACATTACCAACTTCATCAGTTGCTGGGCGATCTCAAGACATATATTGTCCTTTATTTGGTTGTTGAGGTAGTAGTGTTTGTCGCACATTATTGGGTGTTGAGAAGGGGATGGCCCATTGTTATTCCGAAACACCAATAGACCAAAAAATTACCCATTGGACCAAAAAAAGCTCATTTGTCCGACAGTGTGATACCTCGAAAAAGAAAATCCATTGTTCCAAGGCCCGAAAATACACACATTCGTCCAAATATTTTTTTCCCCACGCACAAATGTTCCGCAGTGGTGTGCCAGCATTCATAAGAACCCACAAATTCAGTTTTTATAAATTTCAGTGGAAATTTTTTGGGACGAAAATCTGTGCTTGGTGTGAAACAGCTTTCTGTATGAAAAGCTTCACCTACTGACCATTAAATGACAGACATGTTAATAAATAGCTAGCATGGCTAAAACTTGCCTACTGTCACTTTAAGCAGACGGTGGTCTTAGCAGCAAACTGCATTCCACAATGCTAACCCATGCTGAACTCTTTTATATCTCCAGATGACATCTCTGCCAAGCCTTCCAGCCTCTTGGCGAAGAGAGCTACTTATCATTCACCCTCGCCGAGTACGGCGTTCAGGGAACACGAGCAGACAAATGGATGAAAAGATACCAGACTGGGAGACGATCTAAGGATGTGTACCTATGGATATGCAAATAGAGATTAGAGGGAAATGGGGATGAAGAGGGGAGGGACTGACAGAGAGACAAAGTGAGAGAAGGCAAAAACATGCCACAAGACACTGGGAGATTAGGCAGGTTTCTGGGCTGAGGCCACACACACAGACGCTCACACACAGAAACAGTAGTGCGTGTTGTAAAGCTAAACAGCCTTGTTGGCAGGCTTCTCTCTTGTCTCTCACACGGATCACCCGGCTATGGCCAGATGTGGATTACATCTGTACTAACATGTGGTTTTGGATGCTGTATGTTTGGTGATAGCGCATGGTGACGATATACTGTATGAAACTCAGGCCAAGAATTTGGTTTTACCCTCTCGTACACGATCCAAACTTCACAATACACACATACTGTGTGCACAAACTGCATTCACTACACCGGAAAACTACACTTCTTACAACTGACTATTTCTCATGGTCGAGGCGGGATCTTCAACCTGACATTCAGATGACTAGAATTTGTGGTTGGATTTCTCTGACAACCAGTCAAGTTGTAGTTTGCATCCATATTTGTCCAAAATGTCATCACTTCATTGTCATAATTAGCATATGAATTCTTTAGTTATGGCCAAAAGCCTTGACCTTCGACCACCAAATTGTAATAAGTTCATCCTTTAGTCCAAGTCATAGACTATATACTGTCTAAGTAGTGGATGTAGTCAGCGTGACGTCGCCCATTGGTTTGTGGACTGCCGTTTTGAAGCCTCGAGTTCGTCATTTTGGCCGTCGTCATCTTGGTTTCTGGCCGTCGCCATGTTGGATTTTCCAACCAAAAGTGATATGAGAGATTGGAGCTAAATACAACCAAACTCTGAATGAGCCATTTTTAGGTGACAGAAATGTTACAATGAACTTTCATAAACTGAAAACACACTGTGAAAGGGTTAAAGTTGTAAGACGCCAAACAGACAACCACA
Organism: Sebastes umbrosus; assembly: GCF_015220745.1. NCBI lineage: Eukaryota > Metazoa > Chordata > Actinopteri > Perciformes > Sebastidae > Sebastes > Sebastes umbrosus. Next base: position 22,294,321 of record NC_051289.1, read on the forward strand.
CCGGACAACGCCATGGGAGCGACCTGTCAATCACAAGGGTGCTAAAGCCTAAAGCATCCCCTGCTTTATGGTCTATTTGACTCTAAATGGGACCATAATTTAACTAAATGAGCATCATGTTGTATTGAAGAAGACTTGAAACTGGCGACTGAGACCATAAAGTCATGTTTACAATGTTTAATGAGGTAATAAATCAAGAGAGAAGTAGGCTCATTTTCTCATAGACTTCTATACAATCAGACTTCTCTTTGCAACCAGAGGAGTCGCCCCCTGCTGGATATTAGAAAGAACGCAAGTTTAAGGCACTTCCACATTGGTTTCACTTTTCAGACCCTGGAGTTGCCCACTGTCGTGGATGTTTGTGCCAAATTTGAAAAATTCCCTCCAGATGTTCCTGAGATATTTCACGAGAATGGGACGTACCAACAGACGGACAGCCCCAAAACATAATGCCTCTGGCTATCAGTGGCGCAGAGGCATAAAAATCGGATTTTTATCATCACTGAACGTTTTTTCTTCATATGCAGCAGTATTAGTCATAGTGGCAACAGTGTCCTGGGTTTTAGTCTCTCATCCATCCTGAAATATTGAATGTGAAAGATAACTTTTTCAGATTTTTTAGCATTAAAAAGTAATACTAATACTCAATTGAGCAGAAAATATCATTTTTGGTATCCACAAAAATTGCAGTTTTGACCTTCAATAACCCAATTTCTTGTCCCCCTCGACTGCCTGTTGCCAAAAAGAGCAACAGAGAAACAGCGGTGTTTGATGCTATTGTCCTCATTCCGCTGACATAGTTGCCAACTTATCTTTGTGGTAAAACTGGAGCTCCAGGAGTCTGTACTCCGAATCAGATACATAGACCCTCGCTAACACAGATGTTGCAGTTGCAGTGTTGTAGTGCATAACTCTCTCATGATTTGATTGGCAGGCCAAGCCAGACAGCGACACGGTGCTATAATTACTGATGGTGAGGCTGCATGCGCAAAACAAACACAAGTCGACACAGAAATCTACGTCGAGCCGAGCTGCACCATTCATCTCAACAGAGGCAACATCCTCAGAGTTGTGCTAACATCATTCAATCATGGAGGTAATTGATGTATTTTTTTTTGCAGCTACAAGCAAGCTCGGGGGAAGCAGCTTTTGTCAGTGTGCTTTTTTTCCCCCTCCTCACTCTTTGCTTTTTCCTCTCACCACCTGCCACATGTTGCTCTGGCAGACAATCGACTGCACAGACGAGGGGGGAAGAAAGCGACGAGAGGAAAGTAACAGAGACGCAGAGATGCGATGAGAAAGGCAAAGAACTGGGAGAAAAAACCCAGAAAAAAAACAACAGTGAGAGAGAAACACAGGGACAGTGAGATGATTGAAGGCAGAGAAAGTGGGAGTCAAAGTGGAGGAGTGAAGGAATAAGTAAAATACATCCAAACAGAGCAGAACGCATGAGGGTGAATGTGTGACAGAGTCGTGCTGGCAGCCATCCATCCACCACGGCGAGGCTGACACTAACACGTGTGTCAAGCAATTAAGCAGCCAGCGGTGGTAAAGCCATAAATCATCGACAGACGTAGAAAACACTCTTCTACTTCATTATGCACTTGTAAATATTGATGCGGATTTACAATGCAGTCCACAGAAAGGTCAAGGGTGCAATAATATTACATTAAACATGTCTGAATGTATACAAACACAAGTAATACACCTGAATGTGGTAGACAAGGGAATAATTTAACAACTCCCTGAATGTCTAAACTTATCTATAGGAAGGAATAACTTCACTGGAGTGATGGAAATTACTTTTATGGTATCCCTGCTCCACAGTGTCAGTCTTTTTTAAACAGACAAAATGTTGTGAAATACACTTATTCACTTTCTTGCAAAGAGTTGGATGAGAAGATTGACACCACTCTCATGTCTGTGCGTTAAACATGTAGCTCGAAGTAGGAGGCAATTAGGTTAGCTTAGCATGGAGACTGGAAACAGCTAGCTCCGCTCCGTCCAACATTTAAAAAATGACCTTCCAGCACTTCTAAAGCTCACTAAATAACACATTGTATCTTGTTTGACAGTATAGCTACAGTATTTGAATGTAGAGAAGGTGATTAGCTTAGCTTAGCATGAAGAGTGAAAACAAGGGGAAACAGCTAGCTTGGCTCTGTCCAAAGTGAAAAAACTCATCACATCAGTAATGAACACATTGCATCTTTTTTGCCAGACTAGCCATTTCCTCTTGTACTGTATGTAGCTAGAGCTAGGAGGTGATTAGCTTAGCTTAGCATAAAGACTAGACTAGCAAGGGGAAACAGCTGGCCTGGCAAACAGGATACAACGTGTTAATTACTGAGCTTTAGAGGTGCTGGTATATTTGAACCGTTTCCCTCCGTTTTCGAGTCTTTATGATAAGTTAAGCTAACCGTTAACCTCCTAGCTGTAACTTTATACCGCACGGACAGATACGAGAGTCGTATATTCTTATCTAACTTTCTTCAAAAAAGCAAAATAATGTCCCAAAATGTCAAATTATTCCTTTAACAGACGACTGATTAACTTTCCTGGCTGCCTGCCACACGGTAGTTAGTGTATTACTGTGATTCTGTGCTGATTCCTCTCTTGTGTGTTATGTTTGTTGCTCTTGTTTGGCTATGACTCCCACCCTTCATACAGTAAGTGGACTGGACACCAGCTGCCACTGTTTGTATTTCAAGTATTTATCAACCGATTAGCAATCAAACTCAAGATCTGAAGAAAATATGTTTGAAGAGACCCCATTTCCCCTGTCGCACAACCCCCGCCACACCAGAGCTCTGGCTCCTGTGATATTATGCGACCAGCGATGGGAGTTGACCCATTTGTATGTTGCTGAGCGTGCCACAGTGGGAGGAAGGGCCATTCTTCTGCCATCTGCTCCGCACAGAGCCACGGTTGCCCACTGCCCCCATTGATTTCAACTGGCTGGAGGTGCAACTGCTGAGCCAGTCAAGACACAAGGAGGAGCATTCAGGTCCTGCCAGCTCCCGACGCTCAGCTCGGTTACACAAGCTCACTTGTACAAATCGGAGGGAGCCAAAAAACTAGATCGATGACGACGAAAAACAAATGAAGGAATAATGAGCTGTTCAGAATGCACGATAAATGGCAATACATCTGTTTGTCATTTCGCTGAACTTTCTGCCACCATGAAAAAACACAAAACCCAACTGACTAATTAGACATAGGTTACGTGGTTAAATGTAAATGTGTCATTATTTTGTGATGCCAGTGCATTTGCCGGCGAGGGCGAAGCATTTCAGTGGCGGGGCCTAATTAAATCTGCACACAGCCAATGAACCTTGATGAGCAATGCCATCTCATTAAATAACCGTGATGAATAGATGGATGGATAGATAGACGACTGCTTGGATGGATGGATGGAGACAGACAGAACGAGTTAGAAGACACGCGAGCGCTCAATGTCGCTGTCAAAACAACCCCAAGACGAACACGAAATAAAAATACACACAGACGCATGGACACAGTCAGTCTAGCAAACAGCTGGCTACTGACAGGAGTGTCAACCTGACCGGCGTCGTAGCTCTTTATTGGACACTTCATGCGTGACCGTCGTGATGCTGCTAAGTTTGGAGCGCCCACAGACAAACAACAGGGGAAAGAAAGTTGTCGCTGTCAGTGAGTCAGAGGCTGACAGAATGAGACGGGGCTGAGACAGCCACTGCTGTCTCTTAACGGCGAGATAGTTGCCAGTTTGTTGGAGACACAAAACCGTCCTCCCAGTCATTAGTGTGACTTAGGTGTCACGACTCCTTGTTTTAAACGCACTTATAACTCAATGCATTGTTGAGAGAGCAATAAAACCAGTTCATTTAGCGCACACTGTTGAGCTTATTATCAATTTATTTAAGAGTATGACAGCATAAAGTGTGGCTGCCAGTGCCTGCCAGCGCTCACACAATGTTGGCACAGGTAGGCTTCCACAGAATATTTTCAGACTGCTTTTTTTTGCACATGATCTGTCTATAAGGCTAAATATGCGACTAAGAGTAGGCGCATGGCAGCCGTTCAGATGTGACTCAAGAAATAACAACTAATTGGCCGACCATGACTAAAAACAATTTTTTTTTTTTTTAAATATCGTTTCTTGGAGCGATACCTCGTTCTAAATCTGCAGAGTTGAGTCTCACCCAAGATAAGCGGGCCATCCCACAGTTTTTCTCTTCCCCCATTGTCAGCTTTCTTCCTGGCAGGCTTCTTTCCTTTTTTAATGTTTTTTTATAGCCTCTCGCCTCAAGCTACGCAACATATATGCGTGTGTCCGGTGGTCCCAACGCACATCACGTGCTTATCTGAATGTGCATTAACCTGTCAAATATACTTTTACTGCTGTGTATGTGCTAAACAGTGTGTGTTAGCGCTTGCCTAATATGCTTTTATTGGCTCTCTCTGGTTATCCTGCTGTTGAGACATGAGCATAGCGGCGCTAAAGCGGCTCACCATCAGTGCCACCGATATGCGACTAGTAATACACACAGGAGCGTGTTGTTTAATGCCTTCCCTACCATTAACTCTCAGGCTTGTGTGTGTAAAAAGTATGCATATGTGTGTGTCTGACTGTGTGTGTGAAAGAGGGGAAGCATTTCCTCCAGGGTCCCTCTGGAAGACAACAAACACTTCAAAGGATCCCTCCGCGATACTGAGCATGATATCTGCCTAAAGACACGAGGTTTAAGCGCTGATCCGCCACTGTTTTCTTTACGATTAGCCAGGCGGCAGAGCAAAATGTCATTTAGTCTAACACTGTTCTGGTGGATTTGCAGCGCTGTTTGTCTTCTTAAATCTACAACAGAGGACTTGGCAAATGAACCCGAGCCCTATGAATAAAACAACAGGGGAGGAGGAGAGAGGTGGCGAGAGAAAAGCCTCGCTGGGTTTGAGCGTTTGAGGAACAGCGTGCTACAGAAGGCGGCGTGATTGGAGCCGACAGCGGCAGCCGGCAGTCACCTGCGCGGGGGGAAAAACTCCCGTCTGGTTTCGCTCAGAGGGGCTTTTAGCGTTCCGTCAGCGAGGGAGCGCGTTGTCAGGTGTATTAACACGTAAAACCTGTGTGGCTTTTACCTCGCCGCGGCGGTGTCGGCGAGGACAAGTTGTTGCCATGTTGCATTCTGTTCTGCCATGACCGCTTTTAACTGCTGTGTCCCAGAACACACACTTGATCATTAGAGGTATTCATCACGGCTCCTGACACTTCATAACCCGGCTATTTGCAAAAGCTGTTTCCATGGCACAAAACGTAAGACAGCAGATCTCCAGCTTTGACTTGATAAATTCACACTTGTAATTCATGCTGTACATGGCTGTTATTTGCTATAAATACCAGCTGCTGCATGGGGAAACATTCAGGTCAACCATCATGTTGGTAATTACAAGTGGAACATGTGGGTATCTTTTTATGCTCCAATATCTCCTACTTGTAATAAATTGTCTGAAAACAGGTGATAGATGTTATTTATTTATGTTCATCACTGTAATTAAAACAAATAATTGTAGTAAATGCTCATTTTAAAAACTGGGACAACTGATGGTTTGGCATTTTTATCAACGACATTTTGGCCGGTCCAGCAACCATGAAATTCTGTCCAGACATTCGTGGTCTCTAGATTATGAATCCTAGTGACTTTAGTGGTCCCTTGCCTTTTCTTCTAGCTCCATCATGAAGTTGACTTTTTGGTGTAATGTTGGACAACTATGTCCTATTCTCATGATATTTGATGTAAATATCCAATGGCGCCCAGAAGATTAATGTATCCTCATACAACGGTTCGTATGATATCTTACGGAAAGTCATTCCTCATTTTCCATGTGTTTTCCTACGAATGTCCAGCAACACGTGCCAGTCTCCAGTTGTTACAAACATACAGTCTTTTCAAAATAATCCCAATAATCTTCACAGGAAACAACTTGGTTAGGTTTAGGCAACAAAACTACTTGGTACGGTTTAGGAAAGGATCGACTTGGTACGGTTTAGGCAACAAAAGAACTTAGTTAGGTTTAGGCAACAAACCTACTTGGTAAGGTTTAGGCCACAAAACTACTTGGTTAGGTTTAGGCAACAAAACTACTTAGTTAGGTTTAGGCAACAAAACTACTTGGTTAGGTTTAGGCCACAAAACTACTTGGTTAGGGTTAGGCAACAAAACTACTTGGTTAGGGTTAGGCAACAAAACTACTTGGTTAGGTTTAGGCAACAAAAGTACTTAGTAAGGTTTAGGCAACAAAACTACTTTGTTAGGTTTAGGCCACAAAACTATTTAGTTAGGTTTAGGCAAAGATCGACTTGGTTAGGATTAGGCAACTAAACTACTTATAGGTTGAGAAAAAGATTGTGGTTTGGGTTAAAATAACTACATAAGTGGTGCAACTTAAGTACAGAGGTTACATGACAAATAAATCGACGTTGACTTCATGTTTCCCACGGGATATGAACACCGGTCTCCTGGGCAAAAGGCCCGACCTTCTCCCTACGGTGCATTTGTCGCTCTTTATACTTCCTGGATCACAATTACGTGGATTACATGCAAATTGATTTTGTGGGACATATACAAATTACAGTGCATAACTTTCCGTAGGTATAACTATGAACTGTGTATGAGAACAGTCAGATAATACTAATAACAGTTACTGTGTGATCCCCTTTCATGCAGTGCCATCAAAGACAAAGTCTCCACATAAAAAATCTCCACGTCTATGTGATGCATCGGCACGACATTTGTGTTTCCTCAACAATGAATCCTAATGACTTGATCCCCCTGACTTTTCCTCTAGCGACGCCATAACGTTGACATTTGTGGTTTTGAGTGAAATGTCTCAACAGGTATTGGATCGATGGGGTGCCATCGCCTCGTACTGTACCTACTGGTCACGTGGTCCTAAAGAGCCAACATCTCCAGAGTATTACAACTCCATCTAACGCAGACATTGGAGGTCATTAGTCCAGGGAGACGGTTTGGCCCAGTGACATTTCAACCAGCCCAGTCAGTCATTCCTCACTAATGAATGTGTTAGTGTCTGGCCAAAGAGAGCCTGTGTAATTTTTCCCTCCTTTTATCACAAGGATGCAGGCCGACACAGCCGTGGCATACGTTCAACACTCTGCGGGGACAGACAAACAGGCTCTGCCAACAAGATGGAGTGTTTATATATTTCCCACCTCTCTGTTAATATTCAAATACCTCTGCCCACTGGCACTGTGTGTATGTGACTGCCTGTAGTACATGAGGCACTGCTTTAGCATGATATCCTATCTCGACGGTATTGATGACAATTCAATGGGCCCTCCTGACCCCACTGGATCTAATCACCATCACAATCCACCCACTCACTATCACTCGCCTCCTCCATAACAGACCGCTGGTGGCTGCGTCACCAACGGGCTCATTAACTCGTTGTGCCAGGGGAAGCCTGTTTTATGATGGAGGTAGGTTGGTGGACATTAATTAGTCCAACACTTGTCCATATGCATTATTCAGTTGTGTAGGAGGCATTTTGGCCAAGGAAAGCCAGAAAGAAAAATGTGATTGCTTCACTCTTCGCCTCCATATGAAGTGATTTGCAGCTAATCATACAATTTACATATTCACATCTGAAAGCTCCTTTTCTTTTGTGTGAAACGCACCAACTTCTTGACTGCAGTTACCGCGTTAACAACAGTTTGGTTTATTTTTATTGTTTAATTATCACCCAGGTAAATAAAACTTGATTTTCGCAGCAAGTCAGACAATGATCAACACTAAAAGAAAGGCGGGAGTTGGTGAAGAAACACATCGGAGCATTAATGGATCATTAGAGGAAATTTTGGCTGATAAAAAATGTTTTGGATGACATCTCGATGTAATAAGCTGCCCCAGCGAGGTTTTAGATGAAGCTCGGAGGCCGACTGCCAGCAATGATGAGAGCGCTGGCACATTCAGGCTAAACAAGAATATTTAAAAGACCAGTTCAAAATACAGGAATAGGCATGTGGCAGAGATGCAAATGTTACCTCAACAAGTCAGTGATGAAGATAGGAAAGCTGACAGTCCAAGTAAATATTAGCGGAATAGCGGCCATAGTCAGCTGCTATTTGAAGGAGAAATTATTGTCTCTGGTCAACTTCAAATGTTGATATGAATAATAAACGTGATATTAAAAAACATTAAAAGGTCCCCCGCTCCTTCTACGTAACAGTAAGAAACCCAGACTGAAAGAGACATAAAACAACTACAAAGGACATGGCCGCATCGGTTGCGTCTTAGCAGTCATTTCGTCTCAATTTAGTAGTTTACCATCTCTTTGTAGTCGTTTTGCATCTCCTTGAAGTTATTTTGCACCTCTTTGTAGTTGTTGTATGTCTCTTTGTAGTTGTTTTGCATCACTTTGTAGTTGTTTGAGTGTTTTTAGTTGTTTTGCTTCTCTTTGTAGTGGTTTTGTGTCTCTTTGTAGTCATTTTGCACCTCTTTGTAGTTGTTTTGTGTCTCTTTGTAGTCATTTTGCACCTCTTTGTAGTTGTTTTGTGTCTCTTTGTAGTCATTTTGCACCTCTTTGTAGTTGTTTTGCGTCTCTTTGTAGTTGTTTTGTGTCTCTTTGTAGTCATTTTGCACCTCTTTGTAGTTGTTTTGTGTCTCTTCGTAGTAATTTTTCATCTCTTTGTAGTCATTTTGCACCTCTTTGTAGTTGTTTTGTGTCTCTTTGAAGTCATTTTGCATCTCTTTGTAGTTGTTTTGCATCTCTTTGAAGTCATTTTTTGTCTCTTTAGTTGTTTTGAGTCACTTTGTAGTCGTTTTGTGACTCTATGTATTTGTTTTGTGTTGTTTCTGTTGCCGTTGTTAGTTCAAAAACTCTAAAACTTCATCAGTACCAACATAGTCGGACTGAACCAAAACTTCTTGCCCCCTGAAAAACCGTAATGTTAGGTGCTATAATGGCACCTTTAAAACCTGAAATTTTACTTTATTGTAATTACAATTTTGACCAAATAAGTACAAAAAAACTGCAAAGACATATACAGTATACAGACAGAATATAATAAAAAAATAATTTTAATTTCAGTTTCAAAAATTTCAGTTAACGTTTAACTCCTGTCTGACGGTTAGCCCAAATACTACATTAGTCTTGCGACAACCATCTGCCAAACCAGAGATGAGGGGGAAGTGGAAGGCAATCATCGCTACATTTTATTAACAACTCCATTTAAATGGCTTAGTGGCAGCAGCAATCTGCAGAGGGCACCTTCAGCAATCAACAGCGTTTGAGCACAGCTGCCATGTGAGGTACACTATGGGAAGCGGGGAGAGCGGAACAATGCGATTAATCCCTCTGGATAAGAGAAAAAGAAGAAATTCTACAGACAATCACAGTGCCACCACCTATTTGCTATACACAGGTCCGTTTGAATAAGTGCTTCATTTAATAATAATTGATTGAGGAGAATTCTGAACAGTGGATGTGAGGTAGTGCACATTGGTGACACACTCCCTCCCTTTCTCTCGCTCTTCTGCCCGCTTTTCCTCCTCTCTCCAGAAATGTATTTTGTGCTTGAGTGAATTAGGTGATCATTTTTTATCTTACATGCCGCGCTGGCTTCTGGAGTTTCTAGCTCCAAGGAAATTGGAAGGGAAGAAGAAGTCGAACATTTATCGCATGCCGAGGTTAATCTCCTGAAATGGTGGGATTTGGTCAGAGAGGAAGTAGAAAATCCACGCTTTGCCACTGTTATTTTTTTTCTCTCCTCTCCCTCGCTCTCTCCATCCTGTCTTCCTCATGGTGGAAGTAAAATCCTTCGAGCTGAACAGCAGTGACAAGACGGAGTAGCAATGCATAAATTAAGGCAGTGACTGTACTCATCACTCACTGTCTGATGCGCTGATAATACTGTGTGATCATCTTTCATCGCTGTTGTTAATACCTCAAATGTGAGCACCTGCACTGCTGTGTATTGTCTAGCAGCAGTGCATGTGAGATGTTTACTACGATGAGCTAATGATTTCAACAGGGGTGCCGCTGATTGCTTGACGGCAGGCGAGAAAAAAGAAACTCGTTTGACAAATAGAAGTGAATGCAGGTGTCTTTCTCAATTGAACTCATGCATAACTAAAAGTAGTCAGTGTTGAGTGAGGATTCTTTTGTTTTTAGGTCTTTGAAGGCAAGTTCAATCTCAAGTCTTAAGAAAAATCAATGTCAAGTCTCAGTTCTTTGAACGCAAATCCGAGACAAGTCACATGTCTTGATAAAAAAAAATTGCAAGTCAAGATGCAAGTCTGTTAAGTAACATTTCAGTAGCTGTTCTTGAGCTTTTGATCACATCACATGATCCAATTTTCTCAGAGCTATGGAATTGTAGATGTTTAAATTCAAAAGGGGACAAATGGGTGTTAAAGTTTAACACCTTCTCATCCACGTCAGCTTAAAACTTGAGTTTCAAAGTTTATTTTTGACCTTCAAAGCAGCAGCTGACAGATTAAAACAAGACTCGGTCAAAAGCGAGTATACGGCTGGACAGTGTACAGTCTGTGAAGTTATGGCTTAACTGTTGTACAATTAGTCAGTGGTCATGTCTATAATGTTAAATCCAGCGGTAAATTTCCACCAGGTCCGGCGAGCACACTAGGGGTGTGATTTAGCACCTGATTGGTCCCTGATTTTCTGCTCGCCGTTTCAAACAGGAAAAAACATGGCGGCCTGTTCGTAAACTTTCTGTTATTCCGTCCAAACAATCCACCAAAATCTACTTCTGAAAACATTTTAAGTGAGAAATACGCTATGTCACTACTAAATCTTGTTTCATTTTAGAACTAGATCGCCTAGTTTGACAGCTTGGTCCAAGTTTCGTGAGCCGGACGCGTCGCGCTGGACGGGCTCTTCTGCATAAAGGACTGTTCCCCGCCTTTTATTTCAAAAGAAAATTAGGAAAATGAGGGCAATGAGGAAACTCCAACACTCGGCCGACCAATCGTGTAACCTCATCACTCAGTCAGTCACTCACCCAGTGACAGACTTCTGCAGTCCAGCCCTAAAAACACTAAAGAAGACTAAAGACTAGAAGAAGAAAATTGAAACCGATGAGGATCATTTGACTTGATCAAAATCTCCAGAACAGATTGAAATGGAATTTGAGGTTAGATTATTGTCAACTGCTTTACAGGGTTTACAGGGTCAATATGATGAACTCCATGTGCTCAGAAAAAAAGAGAAAATTTCAACATCTACTGAGCAAATTATTTGCTTATAAAGACCATGTGGCAGGACTGAAAGCCCCAGAACAACTCCAGAACATTTTCACCTTAATGGACCTCAACGCAAGATAGTTTGTCAACGGCTATTTCCAAGATCAAGAATGAATTTCAAGCTTTATTTTTTTATGGTTCTAGGAATTTACTAGATCAAAACTTAAATATTTGTACTACTACATTTTTATTCACATATCTTGACCTCATATCTATAACCTCTGGAAGATCGCTTGTGTTAATGCGTTAAAGAAATTCGTGGCGTTAAAACAAATTTGAGTTAACGCATTATTGGCATGTTAACTTTGACAGCTCTAATTTTTACCAGGCGACAACCTCGGGTGTTGAGAAATGAAGCCAACGCGTTAGCGCAAAAAGCTGCAGTTTTTCAAATGGCCACTTGAGGCTGGCTCTAAAAGCGAGTCAATCTCCATCAACCCTCATGTATGATTGATAATGACTGTAAGGGGGGTGAATTTCGGCATAATTGAGGGCGTGGCCGCTTTGAGTGACAGGTGGGTGCCGTACCAGGTCGCTAGCTGCTAGTGCCTCAGCTCCACTGACGATCCACTTCTTTGCCACTTTTTTTGGGATAAGCCGTAAATTAGGCTGTGTCGTCGCTACCAAGATGGCGACGGCCAGAGCTTTCCGCTATGAGCTTCAGGACAGCTCTTCAGAAACCCGGAGACCACGTCCACATTTTATACATTCTATGATTTTTACATTAAACTTTGCTTTCTGAGTCTCCAAGTCAAGTCTCAGAGGTTTTTAAATCTCAAGTGCTCATTTTTTTTTTTTTACGGTAAGCCTGGCTCAAGTCCAGTTCTGCAGCGCTGCCATTTACACTAAAAGGAAATCACTGAGTACCGATGGCGGCCATGCACTGAATAATAAATGCACGTTGAACATCTCCTTGTAATAATTGGAGTTGTTAGACTGCCTTCTGTAGAAGTCCTGTAAAAAAGTGCCATGATTGCAGGAAATCTGTCAAAATCATCACGCAGCCTCCAAAGCATTCTACCTGTTTTGTGGCATCAACAGAAAGCATCAGTCACCACCGGGTACCAGCCACTTCCATCACTACTGTACAACACCTTTTTTTTTTAAACAAAGAACTAGAGAGACCTTTCACTGTAAACACATGCTTGACAAGCCGGCTGCTGCTGTTGAAGAGCCCAGAAGCCTCAGATTAAGTGGATTCGGGTAAGAGATTTATACCTGCACTTTATGGCATTTGCAAATGACTGCCTCAGTCGAGGCAGAGTAATTCCATCCTGTCATATTTGTCTTTAGAAACTGTAACAAATTACAGCGAGTTTGCGGTCGGAAAGAAACTCTTCTCTACCATTTCCTAGCTTGCCTCTCTTCTTTTAGCTCGCTCTTTTTTTCCCCCCACTTTCGGGGCCGCGGAGATAAGTCGCTGATGGCAAGATTGCAGGGGCCATCCATTTACAGAGTGCGGCAGGTGACAGGGAGACATGTTTCATTCTGCCTCGTGCTGTGTGATGTGGTTCCCCCTTTTCCCCTCTCTGTCTATTCTCCTCCCCTCTCTGAACTCCCCCAGCTTTCACCCTTCCATCACTCCTCTTCCTCCCTTCCCTCCGTCTTTTGACTTTCTCCCCCCCCAATGCCAAATGTACAGACAGGGGGAAAAACTAAATCAACTAGAAAAGGCTAAATTTTCTGAAGGAAATGGAAGCGTGCTTACGGTGAAAAATGCTGCTCCAAACACTGAAAACAGGTTAAAAGGGTTCGTTTTTGCCTTCCCTTGTTTTGATTGGTCTGTTTTCGTGTTATTTTTTTTTATCTTTTGTTTTTGTTGTTTGTTTATGTATGTTATCTGTAGGGGAAAGATAAAAATGGATTGTCAAGATGTTTAAATAACAGAAAGGAATGGAAGTGTATCAACGATATGTACTGACAAAATAAAGTTTTTATATAAAAAAGAAAATGTAAATTATTTTCTCGTGAAAAACTTTGGGGCAGTTTAAGTTGAAGCACTGAAAGGAGTTGAAGTGTCAGTTGATGTTAAACCACTGAACTAGCTTGGTGTAAATGTAAGCATTGAAAGGAGGTTGAGTTGTCAGATTACATTTTAGTAAAGCGAAAGCAGCTGAAATCAGTTGAAGTGTAATTGCTGAAAGAATGATGACTTTCATGTTTGGGGCCTGTAAGAAGATGAGTTGTCTGTTTTTATGTAAGCACTGAAAGCAGTTGAATTAACGGTTGATAAGTAAGAACTGAAAGCAGTTGAAGTGAAGAGATGAAAGCACCAGAAATATCAGTCAATGTCATGAAAAGCAACCGAAATGGCAGTTGAAATTTCAGCACTGAAAGCAGTTGAGGCGTCGGATGATGTTTTCGAGCTGTAAGCAGCTGAAATCAGTTGCTGAAATCATGTGGACTTTCATGTTTTCCCTGTAGGAAGTTGAGTTGTCAGTTTTATGTTTTTATGTCAGAACTGAACGCAGTTAACCTGATTAAAGCATAAAACATAATACATGTCATTTATAACCGCATATGAATTATTATAGTGCTAAATGCGAGATTGGGAGCATTTCTATTGCCTCTACACAGCTCTCAACATGGTGACAGCTGAGCCGGCAGCTCACAGCCAACGGTGCTAACAATGCTAAAAGGGGGAATAACGACAACAGTGCTAACAGAGCTAACAGTGTTTACCTGAAAGGGGGAACCGGAGGGTGGGCGCTACACTTCTGCGACGTTGCCGTCGGTTTGGACAACGTTATCGCCTGTAACCCCCGTATGACAGTAGTGTCGAGTGGCGGCTGTGAGCCAGCCAGTGGGGGCACGCTCACATGCACTAAAATGCACACGCTGCCGGCCTAGCTATGTCAACAAAGCAAGGGGAAGCTCTGATGACAACACACACAGAGGAAGAGTGACTTCATTCTCTGCTCAGGTAGACATTACTCCACTATAGCTTTACATAGACGAGAGTTGTTTGCTGCTATATAAATGCTCTAAATGTCATATAGAGAACCTTTAAAGATAGCAGTTATAATAGCTTGTAAACACCCTGGAAAAAGCCCTGGACAGGCTCCAGTATGTGCAAAACTCGGCTGCCAGGGTTCTCACCCGCACCAAGCCCTGGCAGCACATCACCCCCACCCTCATCCACCTCCACTGGCTCCCGGTCAAGTCCCGCATCACCTACAAGATCCTCCTCCTCACCTACAAATCCCTCAATGCCCTGGCTCCTCAGTATTTATCTAACCTCCTCCACCCTTACACACAGCCCCGGAACCTTAGATCCTCAGGCACGGGTCAGCTCTCCATCCCTCACACAAGAATGCGAACTTTTGGGGACAGAGCCTTCAGTGTGACAGCACCCACACTTTGGAACTCTCTCCCCATAGAGCTCCGCAACGCACCATCTCTGGACACCTTCAAAAGACTCCTCAAAACCCACCTCTTCACCAAGGCCTATGGCCCCTAGCTTCTGTTACATTTGTTGTGTTTATTTATGTCTTTGTTAAGCGTCCTTGGGTTTCATGAAAGGCGCTATATAAATCCAAGCTATTATTATTCTTATTATTATTATTATAACACTGATCTTCTCCAGACTGACACACGGGATTTCTATTTTTAAGCACAGTGTTTTCTGGACATACGTGAACCAGACCCTGACCCCGCTCTCACCCCGTCACCTCGGCCACAGCAATGAGCATTTAGCCAGCGTGGCGCTCCCTGTTGCTCAACCTGTCAGCCACTTTAATAAACCACTTGCTTGCTGTTGTGGCTTGTACCTCAGCAGCAAGGCCGGCGGTCTCATCGCTCAACTACAAAAGTGCCTGTGTACAATATCTCCTCTCATTAAGTCAGCTATAATGTCTCCCCCAGGCAGGAGTCACACGTAATGTGAAGCCGTCTCATTAGCGCCGTCACGTCACTTTCATTTAGGAGCCATCCGACAGCATTACGCGCCTCTTTGAGCGTTCTGGCCCTCCCGGCCTAGTTCAGCATGTCCAATGACTTATTCCTGCTTAGCGCTTCACATTTCCTTAACTTTCACTCATTACGGGTGTATTATAAAAACATATTCCCCACAGAGTTCTGCCAATTTAGTCTTTTGTTAAACGTGTGAGGTAGAGTTGTAATCTAATAAACCTCATTAGTTGGAAACAAGGCTTGATGAAGACGAGGGGATTTTCGAGAGGCATGCTAACCGCTCTGCTTTGGCCCTGAAAGAAATTACTAATCAATGACCAGCTCACAGCTAATTGCTAAAATAGCTTGCACGGACATTCCCAGGAAAGATCATGGGAATATGGCCGTCACTTTGTTCCTTTCAACTCAAGATGGAGTGGACTAAGAACCTGTCACTGTCAGGTCTCACTTCAGACTGTACCTAACAGTATATACACATTGCTTTCAGCTCTAAAATTAAAGATATTGAGCTATTCTTGTCGTCCAAAAATGACGGTTTAATTAATTTAAATTGCAGTCTTTGCTAAAGAGGTTTACTGTAATGGAATACAACAGTAGTTTAAGCAAATTAGTTTCAACTGCCGTTAGAAACTGTAAAATGAATTAAAACAATATTACTATTGAACTAATGTGATTAGAAGAGGAATATGGCACCCTCATAAGACAAAGCAAACCCCCAGGCATGAATGGTAATATGAGCGTTTGCTGCAGTGCGTTTGGTTCCATTCATTACGACATTTAGCTGCTCATTTGGTGTTTTTACATACTTCAAATACTGAAAAAACAATTTCAAGGAAACTGCTGTGTGTTCAGACAGAGAACAAAAAAGGCAGGAGCAGAGAGAGAGAAACCAGATGAGAGGGAAAGTGGCCCTGAGTGGCGGGTTGGACGCGTTCATCCAAATCAAAAGAGGAAATTTGAGATGAAAATGGTCACCTGGGTGGCGAAGGCGGGCCGGTTATTGATTTGTCCTCGCTGTCGCCCGTCATTGAGACAAACTAAGGGGAAATCCCTGGAGGTGATCATTACCGCCGAACGCATGTCAGTGGGCCCATTAGGGAGCGAGGCTGCCGCTGGACTAAAAGGGAAGCAGAGCGCTGTTCTCACTGATCCTCATGGAAACAGCACAAGACACATCCACAAATAAATCACTGACTGCTCACATTAGCTAAGGAACTTTATAGACCAGATACCGTCCACTTAAGGACTATACAATTATAAGGAGGAGGGGGGTCAGTAAAGGGAGAGGATTATATTATTTTTATTTGTACGTATTTTGTACGCTTTGCCAGGCGCACAGGTTCATTTTTCCCGCTAATAGGAACGATATTTCACTTATGAGAAACACAGAATACACATGGATCTTTATAGATATAAAAGATCTCTTCAGTTGTTCCCTCCTTATCTTTAGTCTGCATTATTGCAGAAAGTTAAAATATATAGATAAACAAAAGTTTGTTTATATCATAAGAGGTCAAATGAAGAGGTCAAAACTCTCCTCACTTTATTGTAAGATCACTGTGTTTTCAGCATGTGGCCTTCATCAAGGTATCTTTGTAGTCTAAAATAAAGAGTGGGTGGAATAATCATCATTTTGTTAGAGAATGTTTGCCATATCTGGAAAATTCTAATTCCACTTCTAATGTGTACATATATAGATGGCTATTGTGAAAATGATTATTCAATTATTATTAATAATGCTGAGGAAGGACTTTTTTAGAGATGCACGATTGCAATTTTCTTGGCCGATTCCGATTTCCAATTTTTTTAAAGTCTGACCTGCCGATTCCGATTTTCTTTCTAAGAACGATTATTGACTGCAGGGCTCCAGACTAACCTTTTTCAACACCGTCCCAAAAGATAATTTCAACCGTCATAAAGTCAGTGTAAAAAAAATAAATTCTAAAAGTTATCCTTTTACTTTGTTATTGCCATCTATGGTCGTTACTTGTATAAAAATACACAATTCAAACGATTAGGAAATAAATAAAAAAATGTTTCCTTTTATCAAAAAAATCCAAAACGTCTCAATCAAACAACTGTATTTATTCAAGTTTCTCACCAAAAACTACATTTTACAAGATTACATTTGAACACATCATGACATGACATAATTTACCTTCGCCCAATGCCCATTTTTACTGAATAGAGTTTGAACGCATCATAATGTAAGCCAATGCAACCTCCTTTAACGTTAGCTGCTAGCTCCATTATAAGCACAACAAATTGCGAGTCTTAGGTCTTCTTCACTCACGCTGAAGAACTTTCACACTGACAACTTGTTGCGTGTGTGTGGTGTTACTGTGCCACTGTGTGTGCTGGCACGTATGGCACGTGTAGATGTGACCGTCAAAAAAAAAATTTGAGACTGATCGGCCGGTCACCGGTCATGGCTGTAAAAACAGTCCGGATTCGATCGGCTACCGATCGATTGGTGCATCTCTATTCTTGTTTATGAATAATTATAATTAGGGGTGTCACGATTCTCCAAATCCACGATTCAATGTAAACATGCCATTATTGGACTATAGAGTCTTGATTCGTAAAGATCAACAGAACATTGGTTTTATTCCCCCTTTATCCTGCTAAAGAAGCTAATTTCGATCGATTTCCGATTAAGAATCAAAATCGTGACACCCTAATTACAATATATAACCCCCCACCCAAAGAATTTTTGTGTCTAATTTTACCCAGAAGCATGAAGTTAACACCAAAGACTAGTTTAATATTGTGTGAGTGTGTATGTGTGTCTGCAACGATCATCTTTCTTCCAAAATACAAACACCATAGGGACCATTTGTAATATTTGGAGTACGAGTCTCTTGGACTCTTTCCAAACACATTATGTGCAGTTCACTTAACACCGCTTTTGATTGACAACAAGCCAGCCAAACATTCATAGGGAACAGCAGGCTGTGTGTGATACTGCTGACTACACAAACCCGCTGTTTAAGTCCTGCTCTCGCTCGCCAAGCAGGGCGCTTTTTCAGCTACTTTTGTCCTTTCAGCTCCCCTTCGCTTCTTCCCTCTTCTCTTTCTCACTCAATCCCTGTCGTCCTACCTCATTTCATCCCACTTTTCTTTCCCTCTTCTCCCCCCCCTCCTCTCTTCCATCCGTCCCCTATCTCTGTCCAAAACGGAGACAAATTAAACGAGTCCCCCCGTAATGGTGGAAACATAAGCCTCTGGCAGTGCTCTATTAGCCTGGCTGCTTATTTGTTAACAGACTGGATTAATGTGCTGTACTTGGTATGGGAGGCCACCTGCTCAGGCAGTGAAGGGTATTCACAGGCTCACCGGTCCGCTCACTAATCTGCCTCCAAGGATGATTGCAGGTTTCTGTGGCGTGATAAGGCAGCTAACCCGCTCCCTCCCCACCTCCCTCTCTCCCTGTATCACCCTCTCTCCAGGAACTTCAGTGAATGGTTAATTTCATCACTTGAGGGACTCTTGACCCGTCCGGATCCTTGACTCCTCTGGTCAAGATGGCGCTGCGAATGGCTGCCGTGGTGCGTTGGTGCGCATCATTTTTATCCTAATTCAGCTTTCATTAGAGAAGAGTTCATGAACAACTCGGGAACAACTGCAGTGGATTTATACACCGCTTCCTGGGCACCATCATCACCCAGGACCTCATCAGAAAAGCTCAACAGAGGATGTACTTCCTGCGGCCGCTGAAGGAAGTTCAACCAGCCAAAGACAATGATGGTGCACCTCTAGACTGCCATCATTGACTTCATCCTCACCTCCTCCGTCACCATCTGGTGAGGAGGACGAGGGCAGACCGCAGCGCATCATTCGCTCTGCGGAGAAGGTGATTGGCTGCAATCTGCCGTCCCTCCAGGACCTGTACGACCTGTATTATTGCCTCATTTTTTTTTGCAAATGACTTCATTTATCCTGATTTTAGTAATGAATAAATAAGCTTTATTGTTAGGCTATTATTAGGTGTATTGTTGCTTTTTAAATGACAAAGATGAACACTTTAAAACTTATTAAATACTAGTTTATTGTTAAATACAGAACACAGAAGGGCAATGAGGTGCAACGTTTTTTCAGCTGAGATGCTTTGGTTGCGTCTGGTTGCTACGATACAGAATATCAGCTGGAGCAAAAATGTCCGCACAAGGTGGAGTATTACTCTGGATGAAGGGAAGGCTGAAGCACATATAGGGAGAGAGGACGGACCCGCTGGTCTATATTTATCATTTCTCCTCCATCGTTGATGTATTTCAGCACTTATAGCTACACGTAGGATGTGACGGTTGGCCCCTCCTCCATTATGATTGGACAGCTGGGTAAAACGTGACAGTGATGAGCGCAGCGTTTAACCCTGCCACCATAAAAAAAACACCAAAGGTGCAGCGCAGAATAGACGCTCGGTGCCTCGTAACGCTGCTAATGTTTGTAGCAAAATGTAAATAAATGGCGCTTTCATTGCTACAAATTAAAAAAGAAAAACGTGAACATAGTGGGCGTGACTAGAGCAGTATTGCAATAATGCGGACTGTACACCTACAGGATCCTGAGGCGATTGCAGCCGACCCCTTCTACCTCGGACACAAACTCTTTGAATCACTCCCCTGCGATCTATCAGGTCCAAAACCTCACGCCACAAAAACTGTTTCTTCCCATCTGTAGCTCAACAAGGCCCAAGACCCCCTCTGACACGGACTTTCACCAAACCCAACCAACATGCAGTGAACCCCTCTCTGGGTCGGGGGTCGGGGGTCATTCTCCGTCATTGCCCAGTCTTATAGGTGGCACATTTTTTTAGCTCTTATTATTATAGAGAAACTGGAAATATCAAATGAATCATTTCCTGTGCATCAGATTATTTTTTCTTCAGGAAACACCAACAGGACATGGGCTATTTTTGAAGTATAAAGGCGTCCATGAATCAAGACTGTATTCTATAAATCAGAGAAAGAGAAATTAGATCGACTTTAAGGCAGATAAAACAAACTCACTCAAAGCGCATGATAGAACAATAACGTGGCTGCCAGTTTGACTATTTCCAAGAATGAGATTTTCAGCAGTAATAGCGAGCTGAAAGGATCTGCAGAGAAAAACAAAATTGATATCCGGCAATTTGTCAATAGATTGACTATTTACAAATGGATTTAAATGAACACCACGCGGCGTTCTGTAAGCGAGCTGACTTTAAACGTGATGAATTACCTGTGATTCAAAGAACTCTCAGGAACAATAAAACACATTTAATTGTCTGGTAAATAATGAGTCATCGTCGTGTTACATTGACTTACGGTCTACACAGCTGCAGGCTGATAAAATGAAATTAAGTCTTAAGGCAGACTTTATAGTGATAGATTGGATGGTGTCCATGACAACCTTGTGAAAATGTAGTTAGTGTTTATCTACAGTATCACACAGCGTGTTGTGAGGCAGCTAACTTGAATGGCGGGGGGGCCCTGAGGGTTTGCACTCTGCAGGAGGTGCTGATGGGTTGATGTTCCAGCCCCCTTTGCAACACACACGTACGTACACACACGGGTGATGTCACGCACCGTCAGGCACCCCAGGGCAGTGCTGCATGTACCATGTCAAGGAAGAGAAATGATCTGTGAACCCTGAGGGAGCAGTCAACTAATGTGCACTGAGCTCTGTGTCCCTGTTCAACCTGGATAAGTGACATTAAAGGTTCCCTCCTCTTTTCACAAATCTCTTTTCCTTCCTAGACAGTGTCGTTGTCCAATGTAGTCAGAGATGTTGTTGTTTTTTTTGCAGACGATCTCTTAAAAATTGTTGTGATGTTAAAAGACGACAGTACTGTTTAAATCCTGGACTCATCATGATGGGAGTTTAAAACCTCACTATCTCTGAAAGTCACTTTGGTAATTCACCGTTTGCTAGACCCCTCCCCCGAACGGCGATTGTCCAATCATAGCTTAGCAACCGTAACTAGGCACAGCAGGCCAAGCTTTGGATTTTTTTTTCAAGAGCAAAAGTGTAAGCGATGGATTAAACAGTGTGTTTGTCTGCTTCAACATAAGCTGCTCTAATGTAGCGTTACGTCTGCAGCCAAGCGGCATATGGGAGACCTAACTAGTGTCCCCCCTCAGGGATTTAATAGTAAACTAGAAGTAAACTAAACTAAACACATCATTAGCTAATTACTTATGTTACGTTAGGAACAAGACAGGGACATCCACTGTGTGGGAGCCGGTCCTGGATGCTACTACAGACCCATTATCATTCTGGTACAGGGGGGGAAAAAACGCTCTGGCTTGTATTTCCTTAAACCAACCACAATGGTTTTGTGCCCAGGATGCAGCGATGGTGCCCTTACGAAATACATAGTGCTGATAGCAGAAGGGGAGGAGAATGCTGCGGTCCATGGCAGACTTAAGCCTACGGTCTACATCTGCTGAGTCAGACCCACTCCAGCAACCTCGGTCGTGTTACTATAGGGCTGTCAATCAGTTCAAATAACGCGATTAATCGCATGATTGTCCATAATTAATAGTGATTAATCACACATTTTTTATCTGTTTAAAATAAAGAAATAAAGAGAGATTTATTAAGTATTTATTACTCTTATCAACATGGGAGTGGGCAAATATGCTGCTTTTTGCAAATGTATGTTTATATTTATTATTAGAAATCAATTAACAACACAAAACAATGACAGATATTGTCCAGAAACCCTCACAGGTACTGCATTTAGCATAAAAAATATGCTCAAATCATAACATGGCAAACTGCAGCCCAACAGGCAACAACAGCTGTCAGTGTGTCAGTGTGCTGACTTGATTATGACTTGCCCCAAACTGCATATGATTATTATAAAATGGGCATGTCTGTAAAGAGGAGACTCGTGGGTACCCATAGAACCCATTTACATTCACATATCATGACGTCAAAGGTCAAGGGACCCCTTTCAAAATGGCCATGCCAGTTTTTTAGCACAAGTTTGGAGCGTTATTTAGCTTCCTTCACAAGAAGCTAGTATGACATGATTGGTACCGATGGACTCATTAGGTTTTTTTTTGTTTCATATGATACTAGTATATTCACTCTAGATTTAAAACTGAGCCCGACACAACCTCCGAAAGATCGGTTGCATTAATGCATCAAAGAAATTAGTGGTGTTAAAACTAATTTGCGTTAAAGTGTTATTATCGGTTAATACTTCTCCTCAAAGCCTTTTTTAGTGTAACGTTAAAAGCAAAACATGCTGTTTAAAAATATAATAAAAATTCAGCGTTAAAGCCATAACATCATACCCTGAGGGTTTCTTTGTCTAAGAGTGTTTTTCTGTAAGCAATAGGCATCCAAACAGGGACATGTCAGAACCAAATAACTGTGTGATCTAAAATCGTCCTCATCATACTGTACAGTATGTAACAGTAGGGCTAATGAGCTCTACCCTGCGGTACCAACACACTGCTGCTCCTTTAGTTCCCTGTCCTCTATGTTGATCATCAACTGGTGAGTCTAGCCTCAGTCTTTTAACACTACTGTAGTCATTTCAGCCGGCAAAATCAACGGTTGATTTGCGAAGCCTGCTTTTTGTCTGTGTGACATCTGTTTGAAAAATCTAAAAGAATTCAGAGTGGTAAATATGTTATCTTTGTCAGGCATAAAAACAGTAACTAGGGAGGCTTAGCGAACCCTCACTGCACAAAAATAATTATGTGGAGATGCTTTCTCTTAAAACAAGCCAAACATATTTAACATTTAACACTTAGCAAACAATCACTTGTTCTCTCTTAACATGAAACAAAGCCTTTTTTCATACCTCGATTAATTTGTGAGCAAAGAGAAACAGAAGCAGGAGGAGGCGGTTGAGAGAAACAGAAAGCATCACAGAGAGAAACAGAGATGTATATGATGAGAGGGGGGGGAGAGAGAGACATAGATGGGCGCCACCACTCTCTGTGTAGTGGTGTGACAAAGCGCCCCGCCCGAGGCTACAGCCGTCATAAAAGCAGTAATAGAGTGAACACACATTTTCATTAGCTATTGATTCATTTCCAATTCTCCATTAATTTCGGGGGGCCATCACCGCACAGTGGCCTTTCTCCTCCCCAGGCTACGTTCCCCAGCTCCGCCTGACATAACCGTGGTAATTACTGCGCTCCCGCCCCGCAAGCTGTTCCCAGTCTCATATAGCAGTAAAAATTGAATGAGTATTCTGGAGGAAAAAAAAAAAAAAGCAGACGAAAAGGAAGAGAGGGAAGAAAAAAAAACAGAGTGAAAGTGAGAAATCAAAAGACGGCGAGGCTATCACCTACAGGCGTGCGGTTTGACAAAACAGAGTTACAATGGGCGTGAACAATTGCCATTGTGCTATTTCAGCCGTTAATTGTCAAAAGTGCTCGATGTGCTCAAAGCTGCGGGTGTGCGCCGCAGCTGTGGCTGCTACAGTAAGGCACAAACTTTTCCTCAGAAAAGTGAGGTGAGAGGAGGAGGAGGAGGCGTGTAATAACAAGCACCAGTGACTTGTGAGAGGATGATTCAACGTCAAATGAGACCAACCTTGAGGATGATGCTTGAGTCAGAAAGCACAAGCTAACTGTGCATTATACACCGCTTGCAGACGGTGATACACTGTGTGCTTTATGGGGGTGTGATTCGCAGCGGCTGACAAACACATCAGGATGCACATGATGTATGGCAACATGCAGCTGACCTGTTAGTCACACTGCGGGGGGGGGGGGGTTATGTCGGGGAGATTGTGCACGGAGGTGCCTTGGCCTGTTAGTGAGAGGTCAGTGACTCACTCAAGTGTCACATATGATGAAACGCTTGTAATGATAACATGTAGGCTAGGGATGGGTACCGAAACCAGGTATTAAACAGGCACCGGTGCTAAATGATTACAGACCAGAGTATTGATAAGCTCCGACGTTATTGGTTCTTTCTATCTGTACTTTTAAACGTTTTGGTGTAATTTATTAGGACGCTGCAGCGGCGGAGGAGACAATGAAGTACAGCAGGTGAAGTGAAGATAACAATTACAACTACGCTTGTTACTGTAAGTAAGTGCAATGAAACGGAGTAAAAAGACAATATTTTATCAATACACCTGTTCAACAAGCATAAACATGATGTCAACATGCAGAAAAACAATATTTCAATCTGCTCCGTCTGCAGTCTCTCACCCACCGCTGCTACGTTCACAGCGAATTGTTACAAACAAGCTAAAACAGAAGCCGTCTGTATGTTGTCTAACTGTTTAGCTTAGTTTGCCACGTATCTTAAAATTCTTGGAAACAAACTTATCTGCTGGCCGAGACAAAGCAGCCCCTCCTCCTCTCTACCAGCGGTGCCTGCAGCAGTGAATCACATCATCAGAGGGAGGAGGACAGAGAACAGGAGGACAGAGGACAGGAGGAAGGACTGATACTGACTGATGTCTGTGTTCTTTCTTAACTTCACTCAAAAATTTGGCTATGTCCAAAATCACATACGATGCTCTACATACTCAATATGTGTACCGTTGTTCAACGTGCTTTGGTGTGAATAAACAGTAGTATGCATCTTTTCGGACGCACTGAACGGCAATTTAAGTCGTCACTTCCCGAAAGCCTCCTTGCTGGTTGGAGACGGGTAACCATGGTGACCCGTACCAACCTCATGTGACCAAAACGACAGTTTTTGTGAGAATCAAAGTCTGAATTAATTTAGGAAAGGGGAATCTTACACTTACAGTTAAATTGAAACGATATTGATGATGCAGAGCTGTCCGTCAACGTCCGTTTTGAACATTGTCGTCAGTATCCCATTGCATTGTGGGATATTTATGCCGCCGTCGTGTCCAGCGTTGCATACTGTAATATTTCACCGGAAATAGTATGTACTATTGGTTTCATACTAAGGTTTCGGACATACTAAAATATCTCACATACTGTTTTAGCGTACTAAATAGCATGTTAGTGTGGAATTTTGGACGCAACCATGATTTATTTTATATATATATTAGTTTATTTAGTGATTTTATGTTGTAAACATTACTGTTGCTGCTCTAGAAACATTTAGTTATATTTAAAATATAAATAAATTCTAATCCTGTTCTGAATTTATTTATTTTTTAAATACATATATTAAAAAGCAATTATTTGTAATGAAAAAGAACTGATAAGAGTATTGATAAAGAACCGAACCGATAAGGGAAAAAGTAGTAGTATCAAAAAAATCCTAATGATACCATCCCTAGTACACATACACACATATATGAACAACCACATGGAGTGAAACAAACTGAGAGGAAGAGAGTTCTTACCTGATGAAGATAACATCAAGGAAGACATGAAAAAAAGAAAGAAAAAGTGGACTGATTAGTATTTCTGACATAGTCAGCAATAAATACGACATATTATGTATAATTACATTGTTTATGAAACATCACAAAAGAGCATTTAAATCATCTTAAAGGTCGCTGGGAGAAAAAAGGGAGAAAAAACAATCTAAATACCATGCAGACTGGGAAATCCACATATAGTGGGAGACACATGTTTATTAAGTGAGGAATATTACTATTCTGCCATAACCTGCACAGGAAAGCACCAGTGTTGGTTTTGCACTGGAGGCTACCCAGTAGTGTGGAGGGGGGAAAAATGAACTCCGCCGGGTTCATCTATCACACTAGCTGCCTCCTGTGCTCCACAAAAGATGAAAAAAGGGGGAAACAAATGGCAAAGCAAATCAATTACACGAAAAAGAATCATGTCACCTGTCAAATATACACTCTGTTCTATGTCGCCGTCTCTCTTTTTTTTTGTCTTCCAGCGGCGCACATTTTCCAAATTGAATTTTGAAAACCTTATACATTATTAACACCCTTCATGCTTCATCAATTTACCGGGGTAGATTCTTTTTTTTTTTTTTTCTGCTCTCTTTCCCTTCAGTTTCGATGACACAAAATCTAATAAACACGGTGTTTGTTCGTGGCATTTATGCTTTTTTTTTTAATCCCACATAGTAAAAGGAGCCAATGCCACGTATGAAATTCACCAGGGAGCCCCTTCAAACTCACAATAGGTGGGAGGAGGAGAGGATCAGAACAAGAGGAAGAGAGAGCGAGAGGAGAGTCGAGCATCAACCACACTTCACATATAAGTCACTCAAAAAGAGAACCCCATGATGTGGGCTTAAGAGGTTGGACGGAGTGTGGCTAACTGGGGAAAAAATACACATGAAGAGTTTTCATATCCGCTCAGATTAAGGGTACTTGGAAGGAGGGTGAAATAACGACGGCGTTGTCAAGGAAACAAGTGCCACGGCGACACCTTAATCTGGAGAAATATAATTGGAAAAGGAGTGATAAACATCTTCCTATCTGAGTGTGTGATGTACTGAACGGTATTCGAAAGGAAGCCGCCTGAGCACTCATTACTGGAGTCATTGTAAGAATAACACTAATGAATACATTTGGGGAGATGTCCTCGGGGGCTAAAAGAAGGAACTCTGATGTAGAAACAGCCTTCTAGGGCTTTCTCACCAGATAAAGTATTGCTCAAAAAGGGCTTGTTGCACACTCACGGAACGCATACAAATGTGATGAGCAGCGGTGGAAATGGCACTTGTATAGAAAAACGGCTCTGGATTACTCCCCCCAAAACAAATATTGGATGTTGCGAGTGTACAGGTGCACGCCGCAACACGCTGCTTTCCCTTCCCTCTTCAGCGGCACACGCTCAGTTTGAATCCACAAAACAAGCGAGTCGCACCGTAGGACACAGTATCATTAGCGACTCAACCTTCACAGATGAAAAAAAAGAAGTCATAAAGAACTCGGTAGCAAAATGACATGCAAATAAGGAAGAACTCAAGAAATCTTTGCCATCTCTCACCAATTATCTTGTTAATTACAAGCCATTGTGAAGGGCTCCCACTGTCGACGGGCTCTCTGATTATACAGTGCATTTGTCCCCACTTTCCGCAGCCTAATCAGTAATTACTACCTGCAGCTGCAGCTCAGTACAGAACGGGCTCGGCCATCTTGGGACAAAAGGGAACACTGGGCAATTTGAAAGATTCTGGGCCTGTCAGCGGCGTACATATTTAGTCCACTCAGTAGGAGTGTGTTGCTGGAGAAGTCAGATCTGCTGGGAACTCAACTGAGTTTTTGCCCGTGAGTCACATCACAGTCAACAGTTCCCGCTTTCACACCTCTCAGCTTCCTTTTACAGTAGAATATGTAACATTTTAATAATCACTCAGTTGAGTTGTAAAAAATGAGATCAACTCCAAGAGAACTAGTAGCTTCTACATTTCTCTATAGTGCATTTTACACAGTGAGCATCGGAATGGGCCGGGAATCTGTTAGTGACCTTCAGTTATAGGGAATGGGGATGGCAAAGCATTCTGGGGCGCGCCGCCATTTTTGGACGGTGGCGTTCAGAGCTACGGTATAGACTATCATCTGTCACCGATCTATTTATCTGTCATCTGTCAATCGTTCATCATCAGAAAGACACCTGCCCATATGAAGAGAAGCTGACAGAGGGGCTGTGTATTACAAAATTGAAGTCAGTTTATGATATTGATCCTTAGGGTAGGTATATGTCATTAAGATCTACAAGCCAATGCCAACTACATAATCATCCTGACAAAGAAACTGAATACTAAGACAAGGTCGGCTAATACTGCATATTAAATCTAGTGAAATCTTGCAAAATGAAACCCATTACGTTAGCCTACCTTTGTGACTGACTGTATACTATATATACTACATTTTTTAAGCTTATTCAATTTGTCGTGTTTTATGTTAGTTCAGCAGTTCTTTTAACACTTTTGACACAAAAAAACAGCAAATAGCAGTCTTACCCTTTATCCTCCAAAAATGGCCAACTTTCTGTCGGTGACGTCACAATCCCATTCCCTATACACATGAAACTGTTCTTTGACAATCTTACTTTTAGTGTAGGGTTGTTTCAAAGCATTAATGGACATATCATTTGAAAAAATATATCCAACGGAATTCTCTAACTTCTTTCTATACGGTCCCATCTGAGAAGCTAATATCAAGTCCTGCCTCTGTTTCCGTTAGCTACCATGCTAGACAGATAGCCTTCTAATTTAATTGACACATTTGTCATTTGCTAGCAAAAATTATTTTCATTATTAGTAACTAATATAAGTTACTGTGACTGCTTTAGACATGACAGTAATTATGCATGGACAGAATGCTATTGTGTAGGAATCTACGATGATGTCATTTTTCTAGCTAGCTTGTTGCTAACTGAATATTTCAGTGATCTGAAGCTAATGCTACAATGCTCCTGTGCATCCAGTGGGTTTTTGTCTGTTTAGCTTGTCACTTGTTCAGCAGACACACTATGATGACAGTGACTACATTCAGAGGTCAGACACAGACAGTGATGACTCTGGCGTCTCCAGGCGAAAGAGACTAGAAGAGATCAACACCAGACAAAAGGGCAGTAGCAACCTCATAATTCAGAGGTGACAAGTTGGATTGCTTTATAACACAAACAAAAAGATTAAGGTTGGGAGATAAGGCTTCAAATACAATATACTTCTGTAATAAATACAAATGCAAATTTTGACAAACCAAACCGGATGTTCAGCAGTAGAAATACTGACGTAAAGCAGTCAAACACATGCCGGGCATGCTCTCATTGTGCTTATGGCAGCAACACTTCCCCCTTTAGATACTGATGTGCAAAGCGAGGAGTGCTGTAGTGTATGATCCCTCCAGGCGTACACGTTTAGGGAATACCTCAGGCTGTCTTTAGCTGCTATCACCGTGCCTGTATCCCCAGGGCAAACTACAATCTGCCTCTGATAACTCACTGGTTAACACACTCCTGTACTACACTCACACCAGGCTTATTCAACTAGCGCGCCCCCCCCCCCCCCCCGGGCCGGATACGGCCCTTTGGAAGTTTTTTATGGCCCGCAAGAGGCTGCCTGCAAACCAGGCTGGCATGTGTGTGATATGATAAATAAAACTAAAGTATATACTGTATCTCAGAGCTACTGTTGTTGCGTTGCGTTGCGTTGCGTTGCGTTGCGTTGCGTTGCGTTGCGTTGCGTTGCGTTGCGTTGCGTTGCGTTGCGTTGCGCGTAAAGTTGATTGTGGAAAATGCCAATTCCAGAGCAAATGGACGGACAAGTATTCACTTACTTTACCAGTCGCAGTAAGTAATAAACCAGGTGTGTTTATATGGGCCACAAATGCATCACCATAATGAAAGAATACAACATAAAGAGGCTGTACAAGTCTATACTCTACATCATAGCTTGTTTACTGACAGTTTTCCTGAGGGCTCAGAGAAAAGAATAGGGATGTGGGTGGCTAGTTTATTCCATGTACCAATATATCTTTTAACATTTTATTGTAAGAGTTATTTGTAGTAGCCATTAATTGACAGTATTCTGTGTGGCCCACAAACCCCCAGTGATTTTCCTATTTGGCCCACTATTGAAGTTTCCTTACACCTACATCTGCCATTTAGGAAGTCACTATGAACACCATGAAATGCCATTTTCCGGTTTCTTTGAAATTGTACTTTGAGGTTATTCAAGACATTTGGGCCAATGGAGAACAGCAGTAGGTTAGAGCAATAGGTTTGTAATAGGAGTTGGATGGTTCAAACAGGTGTCACTCCCAACTCGTCAAATACCGCCAACTGGGCAGTGCCCCTTAGCATCGCAATCAGACGCATGGAGCCACCCTTAGTCACGTGACTCGTTATTATCGTCAGTCCCGTGAGTCCTGCGAGTCCTGTGAGTCGCTAGTGATGTGAGTCTTTAGTCAGTGAAGTTAACGTCAACCACAACCGTTTCATAACCCCTTAACTAAGTGGTTGTGTTGCCTAAACATTCCTGTGAGAATGGAAGTTTATTTTATTTTGATGATTTTGTTAAGAGGGGTTCCCCTTGCATTGGTCTCCGATGCCGTGGGGCACTGACCAAGCGGAAGTATTTGACGAGTTGGGAGTGAAAATGTGTTGGTTGGTTGGGATTCCAAGAAACTAATCAGGTACAGATACTCCAGACACTCAAAAACAAACACTGGACTAAAACCAAGTACAATTATCTGAGCATCCAGCTCATGTGGTAAAAGACTCTATGAGCTTCTTTCACATTCTGTTCCTGGCTTTGGGGGTCATGACCCGCACCACTCCACCCACCAGCACCTGGAGAGGAAGACTTGCTCTCTGGTGGAAAGCAATGCATATCAATGGGGCAGATCTATTAAGGAGGTGGTAAGGCAGGGGATCACCTTCAATATCAAAAGGTGGGTGGGGTGCAGAACGTGTTCTATTTGACTGCCACCAAGGCCAGGGAAGGTTGAGGAGGGCATTAGGTATGATGACTCAGACCAGATGGCTCTACCGGTATGACTAACGGGGAAAAAAAAAAGTCTGGCCTTCGTCTTTCTCATCTTCTCTCAACAGAGGAGGAAGTGGATATGAACCAATTAACGACCGTCTGTAAAATACAGTACGAGCTTCAGTTTCAAGTACACCATGGGGGTTATTTATGACCACGACTTGGTCACATGTCATTTGGCAGAGGTAGTATTATGACGCCGTGACATGCTAATGAATGCCAAGGCATCTTATCACGCCAGTAAACCCGAGACTCACAAAGCTCTTCAGTGGCCAGTAAATACACTGGATATTGTCTCGGTGGGATTGGCGCAGAGGCAGCGATGCGTTAGACTGCTCGTATGTGCGCTCTCGTATATGGTTATGATTAAGCGCGCTGTGTGTGTGTTTGTGTGTGTGTGCTCGTGTGGCTAGTTAAACAGGAAACAACCTGGCGACCTTCAGAGGTCAGGGCTCCACCGTCAGCCTATTAATCACGGCCGCGTCTCGCTCCTCTGCCGCCGTGAAGACAGACTGGCAGAGCTCACTGTGTTTAGCGCCGGTGTCTGAGTGTCAGGTTAGACATCCACCACTCAGGCTCACTGCCCACATGTCCGCTCCGTCGCAGAACAAATCCCCAAACAGGTCATCAAATGGAACATCAGCTGCTGAGTAGCCTATTATTAGGCTGGAATTAATGCAAATCAGTGGACATACTCAAAGTGGCAAGTGAAAGGAAATATTTGTGTTTTCATTGCTAGTTAGCTGTATTTGTCTTGTAGGCCTACATCTAGCAAATTAATAAATCTTGAATGAGTCCAACAGATATCCAAAAAAACTCAAGTGTAAATACAATTAAGAAGTGTTGGAAATAAATTGCAGTGCAATTGTTCAAACTGCCGCTGGAATTGGTTGGAATATGTAACCATGTCCGTAAGCAATTTATGGAAGTATTCATTTACAGGTCATTGTCCCTGTAAGCTGAAGAAATGTATATACTGTATATTAAAAATTGAAATTGGCCTTCGTTCTCCCTTTTACATCAGGAAGAAAGTGGTTTTAGACCACTTCCGTGCACCTTTGAGTCGGGCTATAAAGCTATAACTTTTGCTATCCAACGTGGTTGGACAACACGTCATGCAAACTAGTTCTTTCCTACCATAACCCGGCCATTAGGCCTAACCAGATTTGCATCTAGCATGGGCAAAGCAAAACAGATATAATCCAATTTGTGAGCTGGCTGGCTAACGGAGACATATATGGGGCTACGTGTACAGTGGTAGCAAAGCTGCCATTGTAAGCATGCAATATCATCCAACCCTGCTGCCACCAGGAGCCGCAAAGTGGCACCTTCATCACACTACCCTCTCTGGATGCAACAGGAATCCCAAAGCAGTATCAATGCTTGTGAATGCCAGCAGCTCGCAGCTAATGTTGCTAACAGCAATAACAGTGCACACAACGGCAACACTTCTGACAGAGCTAACAGTGTTTCCCTGGGGGGGGGAACCGGAGGGTGGGTGCTACGCTTCAGCAACAACGCTGTCGGTTGGGAAAGCGTTATCAGCTGTAACCGCCGTATGAGCACAGTGCAGAGCGGCGGCCATAAGCTAGCCAATGGGGCACGCTCACATTCACAAACATGCAGTAAAAACACTTGCGGACGGCACGGTGATGTCAACAAAGCACGGAGAAGCTTGGATTACAACACACACAGAGGGAAAGCGACTTCATTCTCTACTCAGGTAGACATTACTCCACTATATCTTCACATAGTAAATAGTTGTATGCTGCTATATTAATGCCCTGAATATCGAATTTAGCACCTTTAAGAAGACAACTTCTCTGTGATCACGGTATTTTTAAATTTAGGATATAGGTGCACCTGTCTTTTGTGGAGAGGCACGTTTTTGGAACATTACTGAATAAAGCACTGAGAATTAAAGGGGTAGGATGGGACACTTTTAAGGGCAGTAAACAAAAAAGTAATACATTGTACCTGAAATTTGTCTGGATATGAGACATGAAATGACAAGTGTAATAAGTGTAGTAGGGATCCACCCAGTGATTTGTGATCACCCATCTGATCTCAAACTGTGGTGAGAAAACCAACCCATGTTTTCTGCCCACGACGGCTAATCATGCAAAAGGTCACTGCAAGCTCTGTGTACATGTTCAACACACCTCTGTGGTAACTACATTTTTTACCTGGCTTCCAGACATTTCTGGCCTAAACTCAAGTTTTGATAAGAGTTATTACATGTGAGGGAGTGTTTGATGACTAAGGTGCTTACTCACCTCGAGCTGCCAGCGGGGTATGAAAAAAGGTTATTATTGAGGCAGAATAAGAGTTTGCCTTCTGTCCACTGTATCAAACTGCTTCTACTCTTTTATGAGATGTAGTATTTCATGTCTTCTTGTCACACAAACATACATCTAGTCGCCTTTGAGAGCAAGCAGTTGAAATCGATGGTGAAAAGTTGAACTACGAAAAAACTGCAATTAATAGCCACGGCTTGTGTTTGCTTCAATCACTGAACTCAACAGGCTTTTATGTGGGAAAGGTGTCTATATTGTATCTATATATATATATATCTATATATATATAGATATATATATATGTGTATATGTGTATCTATATATATATATATATATATGTGTATATGTGTTTATCTATATATATATATATATATATGTATATACAGTATATAGACAGTATACATGTATATGTGTTTATCTATATATATATATATATATATATATATATATTATCCTCTTAAGACACACCTGCCTGTCAGCGACGAGCCTATTTGGTATACTGAAAAGGAAAAAGGGGGTGAAAACTAAACAGAGAAAGGTGGGGACACTTATTTTGTAGCTGGGCAAGGTTTGTTACCTTGCCCAGCTACAAAATAAGTGTCCCCACAACAAGCATACCCAACAAGATGGTGCAGGAAGAAGAGAAAATACTGTTTGTCAGTTTTAAGTGTGGTCTTCATTTGACGACGAAGTTAGCAGACAGTGAGTAATAGATTTCACATAACAACACAGTGGAAACTGCTTATAGTCATCCCGTCTGTTCGGGTCAAATCGATCACTATAAGTGGATGATTATCATGCAGATTACCATCTAATTGACATTTGTATATTTATTACATGTCGTTATGAAACGGGCCGCTTCACTATTTACTGGCTCGCTGTCAACTCTTCTCCCTCACCGAGGGTGAGGCAGTGCCGTTTTTGCATCTCTCTCTGCATCGTGAGCTCACCCAGTAGGGGCACGGAGGGAGACGGGCGCCAGTCTGCATGTGCATTACGTGACCAGGCATTATCAATCCACTCGACGAGGGCAGCTTCAAACACGGGTGCTTTCCCCGTGCACATTCGTTTTTCCATTCAGAGAAATTCCTTTTCCCGTGATGATTTCAATTTGCACGCAGCGCCGGCCTCAGGTATCCAGCTGGAAAGCAGACGGTCCGTGAGGCAAAGCATCAAGGGAGGAAAGTAAAAAACAAAACAAAAATTAAACTAAAGGTTACTGTAACGTAGTTTTAATAATGTTTCTCCATATGTTGCCCTGTATGAAAAGACCCAAAATGAACACTGTTAGCGGACTACTTGATTACTAGAAGCAAACTATTTATGTTTAGGATTGATTCTGTCCCAAGCTGTTTGATCTATAAAGAGGTTGATCATGTAACCGTGATCACTAGAAGCGAAAAAAGTTTTGATTCTTTTAATCCTTGGACCCTTATGGACTAAAGATATATGAATAATCGAGGAATGGACACATTCAGACTTAATGACCGCTTCAAAAGGTAAGAAAGTCACCACTTATTTTTTCCGTCTCTCTTGAACACCGTGCCGGAAAATGTGTATGAATTATACTTTGGTGCTCATGTGTTTCTGTAAAATGAACTGAACGACTGAATTGTGGAGAATCTATGGATATCCATATTGACAAAAGTTACCCGGCGTTTAATTTTAAACCCGTGTTTATTTGTCAAAACGTGTAGCCACACCCGGCGAGTAAAAGGGACTCTGCATCTAATTGGGGGTTTTATGGAATATTCTTTTAAACCTGGAATTAATTCAAACTCAAACTCTAGATATCTTCAATGTGTCTGTACGGGAGGATGGAAAGCTGAGAAGAGGGAAAGATGAGGTGACGGGAGAGGGATGGTTAGATGGATGGATAATTGAAGGAGAATGATGAAGGGGAAGGAGATCACTTCTGCGTCCCTGATGGGTGTACAGGTATAGGAAATATGGGGTGGAGGGGGTGGGGGGTGGGGGGGGGGGGGGGGGGGGGGGGGTGTGGAGCATGAGGGTGAGCAGGCGAAGAAGCTTGCCAGGAAGGGGAAGACTGGATGGCGAGATGGAGGGATGGATGGATGGATAGATGGATGGAGAGTGGAGAGGAGAGAAGGGAAAATGCTCCAGTGGCTCCACTTGACAGCTGAGTGAGAGGGGAAGCGGAGTGGCTACTCTATGTAATTTGTTAGCGGGTCCATGATGCATGCAGGCATGATACCACACCAAGCCTGGCGAAACACAGCACCGACTAGAAACAGGGAGACAGACAGCAGAGAGGAAGGAGGGAGGAAAAGACAGGGGGGGTGTTTTGACAGATCAGGGTGCATCAAGGGAGAGATCAGGTGTGGGAAGAAGAGGGGATAAAGATGGAGAACCACATCCTTGCCCCGCGTTTCCAGCCTCTGTCGGCCCGGGGTTGAGACCGATCGGTGTCCCTATCTCCCCGCATTGTACACGAAGCAGGGAATTGTTTAGCATAACAGCGTCCGCATCTTTGAAATCATTGTCTCCCCGCTATCTCGACAGCTCCTTCTGCTTTTGCTCCGTGGCAGGTGCATCTCATCTCGGTACAAGCCACTCTGGATGCGTCGCAGACACAATTTGCCCGGGCTTGTCTGAGACGCCGAATAAAAATGATACAAATCTGGGCATCAGCCCGCTAATAATGATGCCATGTTGATGTGGGACCCATTCTGTGTGTGTGTGTGTGCGTGTATACGTCAAAGTGTGTGTTTGCGGCTTGTTGAGGTGGGACTGATCCAGGATGCCATGGCAGCTGTCTGCTATAATTACCTGGGAGCCCGATCACACACACAAACGCACCCACATGCGCACACACCTCTCTCCTGATTACCTCATAAGGCGAGGTTTGTCTGATTAGCTTCCATATTTACACCAAAGACTTGTTATTAATGAACATGTGTTCCGACGTTGCGCTCCGCTATACTTTGTAACTCTCGGAACATTTGGAAGGCAATCTTTTGACAATGGTTGAGGAGCATCGCTGATTAGACGCCACATTAAAAAAGTTTTGCTACATGTGTATCATTTTGAATTTGAGAACGAGGCTTTATGGCTGTTTGTTGTGCAGGATGTGAAAAAGAGGGCGCCCTGGCATCACATCGCAGACACCTTGGAAGAGCGCAGACATTACCAGACGGTATTTCTGGGGGGCATGTCTACGAGACTGAATGGCTCCATCAACCAAACACAGGCTGCTGACACACACACTCCCACAACACGAGGCACAGTCCCACCCACGGCTCTCAGCCCACACCTTTTCCTGCCAAACATTAGCATAATGAAATGTGCTGTTACTTATGTGTCATCAGACTCTGCAGGACCTGAAAACGAAGTGCTAATTAGCTCAATGGATCTCTAAATAGATCATCAGGTGTCCAATATACAGTTGCAATAGACACGACAATGACTCCCAGATGACTTGGGCGCCATAAATGCCAATCATTTTGAAAATAAAAAAGACCATTCACTGCGTGCATGTAAGAATGCACGGGAGAGTGCAGAAACATCTGCATTTGCTAATATCAGAGAGTAACAGAAGAGAGCAGGGAATATAAGAAATGAAATTACTGTAAAAATCAAACTGAAAGGAATGGGGAAAAGGAGGGATGGGAGTCGGACAAATGGGGGCAGCAAAGCAGGTGAGAAAAAGCAAAGAGGAAGGGAGAGTGCAACAGGGCAGAGCAGAAAAGGAGTGGAGCATCAGTAAAGTGTTGGCTAGAGAGAGGGAGGGAGGGATTGTGGGTAGTGGAGGTGGTGGGCTGCTCTGTTTTCTCCAGTCATGCCCGTCCGTGTTACCTGGAGAGCCTGTTTCCCATTTATCAGGGCGTCGGGTACGGAATGCAAATGGCGGGCCATGGCGCAAACGGCAAATAGACCTCAAGGGCCAGCACTTAATGAGCACACTTTAAAGAGTAAATATGACGGGGAGAGACGTGGCGGTCGTGTGATTAGCCGCGACATGCTTGATATGCATTTGCGAGAGAGAGAGAGAGAGGAAGGAGAGGCAGGATGTATGGCTGCACTGAAAATAAATTGTTAGAAAAAGGTGGGAATAACAGTCAGCAAGGGTGCAGGATGTGCTAACGATTAATTAACCAACAGAGAATTTAATTAACAGAAAAATAAAAAGGGTATATAGGATGTAAGGGTTTGTTTAAAAAAAAAAAAAGATATTTTGCAAGACTACATGTTTTTGAAATGTAAAAGTATTAAACAAGACTAACTCTACAGCCAAGCTAGCAGCTCTGTGAGGATGTACTTAGACATAACGGTGCTTTGATCTAGTAATAGCACTTAGTTCATCTAACAAATGACAATGTTACCAACCATGTTGGTACCAATGGAGGCTAAATAACACTCCAAACTTGTCCTACATTTTGGCGAGAGAAAACTGGCAAAAGGGGTCCCTTGACCTCTGACCTCAAGATATTTGTATGAAAATGGGTTCTATGGGTACCCACGAGTCTCCCCTTTACAGACATGCCCACTTTATGATAATCACATGCAGTTTGGGGCAAGTCATAGTCAAGTCAGCACACTGACACACTGACAGCTTTTTGCCATGATATGATTTGCTTTATTTTATGCTAAATGCAGTACCTGTGAGGGTTTCTGGACAATAATTGTCATTGTTTTGTGTTGTTAAAGGATTTCCAATAATAAATATATATATACATTTGCATAAAGCAGCATATTTGCACACTCCCATGTTGATAAGAGTATTAAATACATGACAAATCTCCCTTTAAGGTACATTTTGAACAGATAAAAACGTGTGATGAGAAATGCAGATTAGTCGTATGGGAACGTCATTTTGTTGGAGACGGGGTTGATTTTGAACGGCCACACTCAGACAACTTCTAACATGAGAAAGACAAAGTAACGGCGTCGGAGCACCTCCTTGTTGCTGACGTGCATAAGGTCGATAGAATGGGATGGGATGAATAGTTCCTAACTCCTATTGCACTCTGGTGATCACACAGTGGACTTGAAGCCGGAGGACTACAGGTACAGAGAAAGAGTGTAAACACTGGGCTTTGTCTCTGTGGGCACGCCTACACAAGGAGGGTAGGATTTCTTTCCCTCTAATCCTCCCGTTTACAAGAGCAGCCACTTTCCAGGGCCATTGTGGACGGTCGTCTCCCTCCATTTACTCCCTGCATGGCACTCATTTCAGCTAGTTTAACGCTGCCTTGGTTCCAGGGGGAAGGATTAGGACGTGACGCGCGCCGGCTAGTGTGGAAACAACATTGACTACGGAGCCCCTTTGTCACTCCTCCCTCTCCTCCTCTCCCTGAAGGGCACACTTGTGGACTTTGTGAAATTCTCCACATGGATTTATGCTGATTATCGACGCCAGCGTGCATTCTTAAACCAATCAGGAGGGTTTGAGCTGCAGCGGGAGGGGAGCAGGGAGCTCTTTTCCTACATTCAGAGGTCTCGTCTTAGTCTATTTACTCCTATTAGTTAGGCTTTTTTTTCCCCCCACGTCCTGAGAGATGAATGCAGATTTGGGGAATTAATCTTGCCTTGTTTATCTGGCAACACCCAGACTCTTCAATGAAGAAATGAAGAAATGCAAAACGGCAATTATAATCTGAGCATCTGTGGTCCACATGTTAAGTATTTAGTCTTGCAAGTTAAGATATGTCATTAAAATAAACCACTCCCATGGCTTACATTTCACTGAAGGTTCTGTTCAAGAAAGCCAAATAAGTCAAACTAGGGCTGCACGATTATGGCCTAAACGATTCTGATTATTTTGATCAATATTGAGATCACGATTATTTATCACGATTATTCATTGATATTAGAGACAAAATATTTGTATTGCACTTTCACTTTTAAATAAATAGAGCACTGGTTTCACTTCCATGTTGTGCTACACTCCTGCTAATGTACAAATCTTTGCATCAAAATAAGACAGCATGACAGCTCCCCAAAAGTGAAGCCAAAACGTCCCGGTGGCAGGCCGGTATTTTAGGAAGCGCTTGATTTGATATACGGTGGAGTTTTCTATGAGTGGAACACATTATTTTAAACGTCAGTCGATCAAGTTAATTTAAAGGGACGGTGTGTAGAATTTGGCGGCATCTAGTGGTCTGGTTGCAGATTGCAACCAACTGACTACCCCTCCGCTCGCTTCTCCCTTTCCAAGACTGCGGTAACGTGAGCCGCCGAGTTAAAAACAGTGGTAACGGCCTTCGCCTCGCTCAGAGGCCGTCCTTACCATAATAACACTACTTTAGGAGTAACGGAAGTCAGACAACGGCTGGCGGTACCACGGTTTTGCACTCTCGCGTCACATTACCACAGTTTCGGACAACTACAGAGGCCTTCAGGTAACGTAAAAAGGTTTTTGCTAGAGCCAGTGTTAGGTTTGTCCATTCCGGGCTACTGTAGAAACATGGAGGAGCAACAAGGCCGAATCCGTGAAGAGGACCCGCTCCCTAAGTACATATGAAGGGCTCATTCTAAGCTAACGGAAACAACTTAGTTTGAAGTGATTATACACAAATGAAAACATAATTATGAATAATATTATATTCCATTTAGGCTAACAGATTCCCTGAAATGTTACACACAGAAGCCAAAATCGTGATCGCAATTAATATTGGATTAATAGTGCAGCCCTTTGTCAAACT
The DNA here is from genome assembly GCF_015220745.1 of Sebastes umbrosus. NCBI lineage: Eukaryota > Metazoa > Chordata > Actinopteri > Perciformes > Sebastidae > Sebastes > Sebastes umbrosus. The sequence continues at coordinate 22,333,819 of NC_051289.1, forward strand.
ATTCCTTTTAAATTCTGCATTCACAACCTTCAGAATTTGATAACTGAACATGCCTTGAAATGCTTTCTTTTGTTTCTACCCTCAACTGAAGAACTGATTCACAATGATTGACATTTGGCACATTTGTACTGAAGTGTACATAATGATAAAAGCGAAATATTGATGGGCTAACTCCATATCCATAGATGAACTCGATCCACCCCCCCAAAATTCTCAGAGCTCTTCAGCCATATGGTGGAAAAGAGTCACGTTGAGATAATGGTGATGAAATGAGAGTTTAACGGGGAAATCTCCTCCCCCAGCGCTCGCTGATGGGCAGCAAAGTGAGTCAGTGGATTACCCGATTTCACAGAGCTCGCAGTGGAGGGCAAGGCTAATGGCACGTCACTTATTGAAATGGAGCAGCATAGGTTAACCCCACACGTGGGCCCGACATCTTTTCATTTAGTTGGCGCGACTAACCAAAAAAGGCGATTACCGCGGGGAGCAAAGCCATTAAAATGTTGACCTTTTCCCTTTGTGAGGATAGCTGTGTGTGTCGGCAAAATGCCATAATAACTTGCATTAACTTGGTTAGCATGATGGAGTATTTGCAGTGTGGTGAGGTAAAGGGCAATATGTCATTTGAGGGAATGAGTACAAGTGTATGCACACACACACACACACACCTACGCCGTCTCAATCCTTTTACAGTGTGTATTATATGAACCGTATCGAAGAAAATGACATGTCTGAAATCTCAGCAACGTCGTCTTTGTCCCGGTTCAGTCATTTGTAGTTTTCTCACGACCGTCAGACTTCATTAGAGTGATCAAAACATATTGTAAAACCAATACAATGCAAACCTACAGGTTGCAGTTCATCTAAAGCGTAAATTCATTTTGATAAATCACTGCCCCGCGGCTTGATTGCTTATTTTTCCCCGACATGCCATTAGCAACTTCTGGAAGGCATTGTCCTCTTCCATTCAAAATGAATTGGTCAGAGGTACAGCCAGTGTCCTTTTGTGAATAAATCACTCAGAAATGTCCTAATTAAGTCTGCCCATCGGTGAGCGAGGGGAAGTCAGCCGCCGACACGGGAAGAAAAACCACGGCAAAAAAAATCAAAAAAAAAAAATCCAATTCCTTCTCTAAAAAGCGGAACAATGGCGGCGATGGCCGGGCCCTGACTGACAAAAGGAGAATTCACAACAGCTGAGGCGCAAAGGCATTCTTTTTGACTTCCTATTATGTTTGTACCTTGGAGATGTTGGGATCTGATTTTCCAGCACGCAGTTTCTGTTCCAATCTCCTCCCTCCATTCACTCGCACATCAGGCCATTATCATTAAATACGTGTTTGATTTCCTCACAATGCACTCACTCCTCACAATGAACGGAGACGTGGAGAGAGAGAGGAGAGACAGAGAGAGAGAGAGAGAGAGAGAGAGAGAGAGAGAGAGAAAACACATTAAATAAATGGCCTATGAGTGAATGACAATAATAAACATATTTGCGCTGGGAGCAATGAGTAATGTTTGTAGTGATAAATGATGTGTAGAGGTGGATCGCCCTAGATGCACTACAGGGAGAGAGAGAGAGATGAGGGGAAAAGGGAAGGCAGCTAATGAAAAAAGAGTGAGGTGAGGTGAAACGGGTCATGGAAACGACTAAACTGGACGGTACAGTGGTGCTATGTGACGTTTTAAGCTAATTTCTAACATTTCTGCAAAATAAATATGAATCAGTGAGCATTTCCATCAGCTGCATTTGTGTGAATGTATTTAAAAGAGTGTAACGAGATAATATAATAGAATTAATCGACCACCAGTAACTCTGATACATTGTGCTGTTTTATTGCTACTTCCCACCTAAGATAGCGTTTGTGGTTTGTTAATGAATGAATGTTCAAATGCAGAATGCACATGGATCACAGGAGACAGAGAATGTTGCCTTCATGTACACCCCGCTCTTTTTAAAAAAAATGTTTTTGCACTTTCCAGTCGATTGGAGACATACAACGGTGAGTGTCGGCATGAAGGGAAATCTTTACCTACAGATGAAGAAGTGAAAGAAGGTTCAACAACATCAATGTGTATTCAGAGCAGGCGGCAACCTCCGGGTCTGAAAAGTGAAGTCAATGCTGAAGTGCCTTAAACCTGCATTCTTTATAACAGCCAGCAGGGGGCGACTCCTCTGGTTGCAAACAGAAGTCAGATTGTATAGAAGTCTATGAGAAAATGAGCCTACTTAGTAAACATTGTAAACATGAGTTTATGGTCTCAATCACTAGTTTCAAGTCTTCTTCAATACAGCATGATGTTCATTTAGTAAATTATGGTCCCATTTAGACTCAAATAGACCATAAAGCAGGGGATGCTTTAGGTCGTGGCTACTTTGTGATTGACAGGTCGCTACCACGGCGTTGTCCGGTTGAGACTAGCGACTGAGACCATAAACTCATGTTTACAATGTTTATTGAGGTAATAAATCAAGTGAGAAGTAGGCTCATTTTCTCATAGACTTCTATACAATCAGACTTCTTTTTGCAACCAGAGGAGTCGCCCCCTGCTGGCTGTTGGAAAGAATGCAGGTTGAAGGCACTTCCACATTGGTTTCACTTTTCAGACCTGGAGGTTGCCCACTGGGTCCAACAGACATCCCTGGAGCCCCACACCTGTTCGTCCCATCAATGTCTTACCAATAACCCTACATTCAAGAGTGGCAGTTTTCTATTTTTGATGCATATTCCTTTGTGGATATTCGGTCAAACGTTACACCATGTTGAGATACTTCAGACATAGCCCCACAATGGAGTCTGATATCTCAGAATGTTTTAGTGATTATAAAACATCAGCAGTGAATGACAAGTTTTGGTGTCAGTCACTTGAAATCAAAGACCAAGGACTTCTCTCTACTTACTGACAAACAATGACGGGTGTGGGGGGAGAAATCTATTATGGAAAAGGATGTCAAGTTTTCCAGTGACAGAGGCCTCGTAAGACCAGAATTCACTGCAGCTAGAAGACAGGTTGCATTGTGAGTAAGAGGGTTGACAACTCTTTATTATACTTTTCCTCTTACTTTTTTCGAAAATTGACATTTGAATGGAACCTGTCGACACGAGTCCTCCGAGGTTGCCGAAATGCACTCTGGGAAACGTAGGAAAACACTAAATTAAGCAAACAAGGCACATTGAGGGAGGGTACTTACACACACAAAAAAAATCCCCACTCTCATTGTTTCAGTTTAGATCCCCCTCAGGTCACAAATCTCCCATGTTACTCTAACCTCCAGGCAACCACTGGCCCATTAAACCCATCCAGAGACGTGCATTGTGGGAGAACAGATCAACACGTGCAGCAGCACTGGGGACACTTATCCAGATTAGGAAAGCAATGCCTGCCTGCTACTCCAAGATACTATGGACCTCTGGGGGCCTGTAAGTGTGTTTATGTGTGCGAGAGGATACACAGGTGGGGGAGAAAATACAGCGGAAAATATGAAATTCGTTAAATATAATGTCACAAAGGCCGCACTCACACATATACACACACACACACACTATGCTGACATGGCTCAGGATCAAGAGGGGAGACTCATCATCACCCCGCACCGTGAGATAACTGAAGAAAAGCCAGGGCACTATGGGTAATGCTGCTGATAAATAGCATTCAGCAGACATTAAGGCGCTATGATTATCTCTCCCGCACTGCGCCTCTCTCTCCCGCTATGCTAATTATTGTGGTGTCGCTGTGAGGGGTATTTTCTTTTTCTTCTCTTTCCTAACATCTCTCTCTTCGACACGAGTTTTCTCTCTCTCGCTGGATCTGATATCACTCGTTATCAAATCATCAAAACTGGCTTTTATCGGCTAAATCACTGATGATTAAGCGAAGCGACGGCTGATGAGATACCACCAGATGAAGATATTATTAGCCAGATTCATAAATCTTTGTTTTAGATGTTTCCTGCAAACAGATCTCTGGTGAGGTTTGCTTGATGTTTCCATCAGGATGATAAATGTAACGATTAATTGGATTTGCTTTGACTTACACGTGTTAACGGCCAACTGGGGAGCTAATCAAACAGGTGTCACATCTGCTGAGAGAGTCTTTTTAAATCAAAAATATTGAGTGTTTAACAAACCTGCAATGCCAAAAAAAAAATACTTCAGAGTCTAGCAGCGATTAGACAAGATGTTATTGCTCTTTCGTTGCAGCTAATGTCCATATTTCATGTGGTCTCTCGGAGCGATGCGCAGAAATAATGGCAACAGAGCCATGACAGGTCGATTACACCTGCAGCAGCAGCGTGAAGGACATCCCTGGGAAGGTGGTAATGGACAGATGTTTTACGGACAAACATTGCTTCATCAGTATTTGTGCACAACAAATACATTTCCGTCCTCATTTCCATACATTTCCATCTGTCCACCTCGAGAACACAAAAATGTGTTTGTAATATCGAGAGATTGAGTTGAAATGAGTCCATAGTTTCAGACGGTGGTAAATAAAAGCAGGCTTCTCATTTCTAATGCTAATTTGTTGGCAGAAATGACAACTTGTCTCAGTTATTTGTGTTTGATCAGCTGCAGCTTTGCTAGCTTACTGAGCTAACATTAGGGTTTCCGGCTGACTTTTTAATGTTTTAAACTGGCTATGTTTTAAAATGAGAACCCGTAACAGGGTCTTAAATATACCCTTGATGGATACATATGCTGTGTGCTAAAAGACCTAGGCAAGAGCTGAAAAGTTTGCATCGTCACCAGTTGATGATCCATGTAAAAATAAAATTAAATAAAGAAACAGCGTTGTTCATGTATCGCAATGTAGAGCTTATTAGTTCTAGTATAACCCTGTCTCCTACAAAACGACATTCCCATACAACTAAACCATGTTTCGAGGGAAACATATTTTCTTACATATAATCGTGCGCACAATATTGAGTTTACAGCAGTGTTATTAGGTGTTATGAGGTCGATAAAGTTAACGTTTATTAAATCAGCCGAATATTTTACATTTTTATTAATCGCCGTTGAAATCATGTTGTGCGCTCTGTACAGAACACCGTTGGTCACCTGTACGGAACACCGTTAAGCGTAATGATCTTCCGTACTCAGGCGGAAGCGTTACTTTTCCCTACTTATCTCAAAAACTATTAGTCCAAAAGTCATCAATCAAAAGTATAGACTGTCTAATGGATATTCCCCTCAGAGAACGAGCACACAAACATGCTTGTCTGGCTCTTAACAACAGAACACCGTTAGTCTACGTTAAGTTCAGTAAATAAAACATCATGGTTTGGCTAAAAAAGACCACACACTATAACCCTTTTGGACTACTTACATAAGCAAGACAAAGGTTAGACTTTCACATTTAACATTACAAGAAAAAAAGCTTTTAGGATAATGACTAACCAACGTGTTGAGCAAACGTAACGCTATCTTGGATAACAAGTTTGGTCGGGGGTTACTTGAATGTCAGCTTCCCCGAATCCAATAAAGAGCCGGACAAAGCTTCTGATGTTAGCCTAAACTCTGACATAACAGCATCTACATGTAGCAGTTCCACACAAAGGGGAAATACTACACAGCTGATGTGTGAACCTGAATCCTGACTCTTTTTTTATGTAATTTGTAACCCCACAAAATATGGGAATGAAATGCCCTTGGCCTTTGAAGTAACACTACTACTATACAGTATGTAGTAAGCTAGTTAGCCGGACATGCTAACGTTTGCAGCTTACATTAAAGCAGAACCACTTCAGCATGTGCTGACGAAGCCTTCACTCAAGCCATAACAATATAAAAAGAATGACTTTGTATTTAAGCATGTGGTATAAAAAGAAACCATCACCAAGTTAACCATTAAATCAGATCATCAAAATCTCAGCATAATAACTCAAAAACATTTTCCAGTGAGCACGGAGAGCATGCAGTAATGTCATTCATACAAAAGTCATGGACCAGTGCTCAAATAAACAGACATACTAGAAAAGTTACTGAATTGGAAAAGAGAGAAAAGTGGATAGAAATACAGAAGTGTGTGTGTGTGTGTGTGTGTGTGTGTGTGTTAGGTATAAGCGTGTGGAAATTGGATGCCAGGCTTTGTAGATCCCCATACCGTGATAACGCACACTCGATCCACACGTCATAAACACAATGCTCACAAGTTGTGACAGTCCAAAATGAGAAAACACTGAACTCTAACTTAGACCAAAACAAACCCGCCAAAAAAAAAACAGAAAATGATTTGGATTTAAAGCTGCAAAAAAAGTCGATGCTGGAATCTGATGACTGGCAGGACCTGTGAAACACTCGACAGCCTTATTGACTTCTCCTGAGTCTGCATGTGACAACGGCGCTGTCAGTGCGAGACAAGGCAACATTTTATATTCCACCGGAGGCGAGCCTGATCTGCGCTGCTAACGCTGGATGCCAAACGTCTTGAAATGAGCTCGGGCGACAAGCGAGCACACCCCCCCGGTTGTTTCAATCACGGTTCCAGGCACGGTATCCTCTCTCCCAGGGCCTCTTCCTCCTCGGTGTTTGAAAATAAAGACGATTTACGTGGAGGCTACTGGCGCCGCTTTCTGAGGAAGGTGGTAAATGAGCGGCGGTGTGGCGCTGGGAGCGCTGGCAAGGATTTCTGGCCCAGTATATGCCAGTTCTGATCCGGCCCTGAGGGAGCGGCAGCTCTGGGTGTGATGGCATGGGAGAGCTGACACTTAACATGGACAGGGGCAGGATGGGGCAGACAGGGAAGGTCACAAGGTCCCCCTGGAAGTGTGTGTGTGTGTGTGCACGTGTTGTGAGTGAAGAAAAACTAGAAAGAGCTAGCGCCACGGGCATGAAGCCAGAGGAAAGAGTCTGAGCATTTTCTGTGTTTGTGAGCATATTTGAAGCATATACTGTATTGTGCATAGCATGGAGAGGGCAGACTGTGTGTGTGTGTGTGTGTGTGTGTGTGTGTATGTGAAGAGGTAATAGAAGCTGACAATAGCGAGGTGCGTCCCCTAACTCAGAGTGGACTGACAAGGACATGTGACAGCATCCAGGCCAGCTTAACTGTCAGCGCCACTCACTGAGGAGCCACACTGATGACAGCAGACAGCGACCAAACACCACCTCTCATGGAAAGCACTAAACACACACACGCTTTATGTTTTTATCTTTACAGCCTCCCATCAGAACACTTAAAGTGATAATCGGATATCTATGAAGACAAAAACGTCCGTTTGCCACCGCCTGTCACGGCTTTCTGTGCTTCAAACTCATTTTAAAAGCTTTTTCAATATGCCGTCGCTCAGGTGGAGACACATCTCCTCACACGCAGGAAGGGATGCGTTCAACAGACCCAGCGGCAGTAATGTGTATTGTTTAGCATAAGCAGAGGGATGACAGGGTAAATAGCATTAGCAAGTGACAGCCACCGCGGCTGAGCAGACAGAGAAATCAACAGGCTCTCTAACTTGGACAGAACAGACAACAGTGCTGCAAACTGAGAAAAAGTCATTAAAGATGACACTGTGGACTATGAGAACAATTTATAGACTAAACGACTGATCAATGTACCAAAAAAACTTACAATTAAATTAAATTATCATTAAAAGTAGCCCTAAAATAAACAAAAAAAATTGTTCTTAACTATGTAGCTCTGGTATTATTACCTAAAAGCCAGACTTTGTAACATTTGCTGAGCAGCGGCCACTGTGGCCTCAAGTGACATTCTCCCGTGTGCCAAATGTGTTGGAGAACTACGGTGGCCGACGCGAAAACGCGAATGACCCTATCTGGCGCCAGTTGTTGTAAGAGTAGAGTGCTTAAAGTGTGTGTGTGTACGAAGGGAGTGACTGGTGAAGCATGAGAGAGAGAGTGGCGGTGACGGCAGCAAGTAACGTTATCGACTTCGGCCCAAGCAGAATATGTTAAGAGTTTGGTTTGTCCGTTCAGGGCTACTGTAGAAACATGGTGGTGCAACATAGCGAACTCCGTGGAGAGACAACTCGCTCCCTATGTAAATATAAACTCATTTTAGGGTAACGATAACACAATTCTTATTTTCAAGTGATTATATACTTAAGAAAACATACTTATTTATATTATATTCCATTTCTGCCAATAGATCCCCCTAATTGTTACAAAGTGGTCCTTTAAGGTATAGTGGGAAATGCTAAAATATATCGCAACAGTAGCACGAGAGGAGTGAAAAAAGTCTAAACAATGTCCATTTTAAGCACGTTTGCTGACATAAACTAGCTTTAGCCACCATAAGCTACTGGTCATACCACACCAAGTAAGTCTGTAGTAGTAAATACCCCAGAGTGTACTGAATTAAACTTATTTCTTGTGAATTCAACTTTTGATTTGTAAGAGGAAGAATTAGTTATTTCTACTTTTAAAAGTTACTTAGTACTAGCGCTGCTTGATTATGGCAAAAATCATATTCACTATTATTTCAGTCACTATTGAGATCACGACTATTTAACACGATATGTGGCCAGCCAACCACCCAAACCATCCTCCCAGCTCACATTCAATATTCCTCAGCATACATTTGGTGCACTCTGAGAGCAAAATTAAGAGGCTAGATATGTGGAGAACTTCTGGTCTTATTCAGCGTTCAGTTGTACTTAGCTTCACCCTCGTGTCACTACCGGTTGCATAAAACCAAGATGGCGACGGCCCAAAACCAAGATGGCGACTGCCAAAAACCAAGATGGCGATGGGCAAAAACCAAGATGGCAACTACCAAAACACCGAACTCGAGGCTTCAAAACTGTAGTCCACAAACCAATTGGTGATGTCACAATGACTAAGTCTACTTGTTATGTACAGTCTTTGCTTTTAGCTAACTATTTCAACCATTTATCAATTACTTACAGCTAACTACTATTCTTGAGCCCCAAAGTTACTAAGCTGAAAATAAAACAGTCATAGCTTTCTGACAGAAGTTATTTTTATATGAGCCTTTTCTCTTTGCACTTCTACCTTTGTTGCCATCCCCGTTCTCTTTTCCTACCTCTAACCGGAGAGCCAGGAGCATCACCGCCCCCTCCGTGCTGTACTCTATGTAGCTGCAGTGCACTGCGAGGTCAATACACATCCAGAGAGTCAGTAACTCGCAAGTACCTCGTAAGACTTTTAGGCAGCCAAATGCTAGGAGGGTGGAAAAGGAGAGAACAGAGAGCGGCACTTCAAAAACACCATTGACAGATGTGAAAACTCAAGAGCTGACCCTTACGCTTGGACTCCAGTCATCAGTTTGAGGAGGATCTGTGAGACACTGTAGCAAACTATAGGCCTAACAGTGAAGACACGATTCCCCTCCCCGGCAATCCTCCACAGAATTTGAAATGTTAATGTAGAAAGTATTTAACAGTCTCCTGTGTCTGCATGCACCAGAAATCTGTTTATTTCATATCACCCACCCTCCTCCTCCTCTCAAGAGAAAAAATATACAATTTAACCGCCACTTTGTTATGATTGCATTTTCGTATCTGACGAAAAGGAAAGCCAGTTGTTGTTTTTTTCAGATGTTTTCAGGCGCTCAGCAGGGGATCTCCAGCTGAGAGATGGTATCTGATTGCACAACGCAGTCCTCAGACACACACACGCACATGTTCATACACAGGGTGTATGTATGATGCACCCACGTCCACTCAACAACAGTAACATGAGTGGTAATCAAGGCGGGAAATAACAGAGCCCTTTTCTGTGGTCTTTCAGACATGCAGGGTTAATTTTGCCACTGCCACTTGAAAGTCAGCAGGTTGCTGTGCTAATTAATGGAGCATGACTGCTGTCCTCAGGGCAAATCCACACACACACACACACACACACACACACACACACACACACACACACACACACACGCACACACTGACAGCCACAAATGCAAACACACATGCAGGCACATTCATTTTACACACACACACACACAAGAGCAGACAAACAGATTCACTCACAAAAACAGGCTCAGACAAATATGATAACTTTTAGGGGTGTGTGTGTGTGTGTGTGTGTGTGTGTGTGTGTGTGTGTGGGGTAATCAAGTAATATGCAGCTGCACACTCAATCAGACTCGATTGGAACCCACCCACCCACCCACACACACAAACACACACACCAACAAGCACACATACACTGCAGCAAACAAACATTTCCCATTAGCTCAAATGCACATGCAGCAGTGGCTGTAGGAGGGGCGACGCTCGGTGGAGTCCTGTACACCTGTGTTTCACAAACTTTTTTATCTGATGTACCTCCATGTTCCTATTAGATGAGCTCAGGTACCGCTTCATTGACCCCACCTGTCAGGCCTTTCAACCATTTATCTTTTACTTTTAGTGAGGCGGCAACCTCCGGGTCTGAAAAGTGAAGCCAGTGCTGAAGTGCCTTAAACTTAGCGTTCTTTCCAATAGCCAGCAGGGGGCGACTCCTCTGGTTGCAAAAAGAAGTCTGATTGTATAGAAGTCTATGAGAAAATGAGCCTACTTCTCACTTGATTTATTACCTCAGTAAACATGGTAAACATGAGTTTATGGTCTCAATCACTAGTTTCAAGTCTTCATCAATACAGCATGATGTTCATTTAGTAAATTATGGTCCCATTTAAAGCCAAATAGACCATAAAGCAGGGGATGCTTTAGGGCATGGCTACCTTGAGATCGACAGGTCGCTACCACTGCGTTGTCCGGTCTGGGAGTTGTCCGTAATTTTGACTTAGAACTTTAACCCTTTCACAGTGTGTTTTCACTTCATGAAAGTTAATCGTAACATTTTGGTCGCACACAAATATCTTATTCAGCGTTCAGTTGTACTTAAGTCCACCCTCTCATGTCACTTCTGGTTGCAAAAAAAACAAGATGGTGACGGCCAAAACGCCAAAATCGAGGAGTCTCATCACAGTGACTACGCCCACTTCTTATATACAGTCTATGCCTTTAGCTAAGTATTTCAATTATCTATCCATTACTTTTAGCTAACTATTTCTACCATTTATCTATTTTCTTTAGCCAACTATCTCAATTGTTTATCCATTACTTTTAGCTAACTAATTTGACTTCTCTGGTAGCTTTATAACTAGCTTTCATGCATTGTCAATGTCTTGCAACTCACTCAGGCTGACTGCACAGTACAACTGATCATACTCGGTAGCTTATTGATCACTGTAACAATACATTTTCTAAAAATCTTCATAATTTGTGTCAATTTGTAATCCAATCTGGATGTATCTTTTCTCCTTAACACAAATGTGTGTGTACTTCGTTGATAAAATCTGAATTTCTACCCCACAATCGTTTAACGTCCTCCCTAGCAACTGCAGAAGTGCCCCGTGGGATGTAAGTACTGGGGGTGGAACGGGACGTATATTTGACCCGAACCGTTCGGTACAGGACGTTCGGTTTGGTCCGCGACATCCCGGAAAGTTTTGGCAGTGCACCAGGAATGGTAGCAGCACTGTAGCGGCACTGTAGCGGCGCTGTAGCGGCGCTGTAGCGGCGCTGTAGCGGCGCTGTAGCGGCGCGGTAGCTCATGAAAGTCAAGCTAAACTGACAACGATTTGTGTCAAACTGTACGCCGACACTGTTCAACTGAAGTCGGGTTTATATGTGGACACTTGAAACATTTAATTACGACGGCATCATCCGAATGTGTCGATTAGCGGAGCGAAACAAAAGCAGACTGGACGGAGAGTCCGTTCCCCCACAGCGTTCAGACAGCCTCCCACTGCAGATTCACACCGTGCCAAAGTAATATCTAATGCTATAAGAGTGTTTATCGCTGCATATACGACCACACGCCATCGTAAACAATACAGAATTAAAGCATATGGTCAAAGTGCGTGAGCCTTCACGTGTGAATGTTAGTCTGTTGTCCCTGCCTTGTATAAACTAGCATAAGCAGCAGTTGAGGATTTACCGCCAGCCTTAAGATGGAACATTACATTTACATTACAGACATTTGTGATTTCATTTTTGTAATTTATTTGAGTGCCTTAACTGTTATAGTAAGAATTATGACCAATGAGCCACTGTTGAATGAGTGGGAGATAAAGACGCGCCCCCTTTATGAGAGCCACACAGTGAGCGTCTCTCTGAAGCACTGACACAAGCACTGACTCATTGGAAACTGGAGAGGGGCAACGGCACAATCCCTGTAATGTGTTTTATATTTATTAATTATTTTTAAATAACGTAGTGGTACAGAAATCCAACCGTATTCCTCCAAATACTGCACTTTTTGAGCGGAAAAAGTAATCTTTCAATTAAGAGCTGATAATCAGGGGATTTAAACATACTGTATGTTATACAGTTGTTTTTATTTGTTTTTTTTTAGCTTAATTCTGGTTGAGTTTATGCTTCAATGTATGGCCTTAGTTTATAATTTCATCATATTTATATGAAAGTAACAAAGCTGCATTTTTGTTTGCACTAATTACTGTAGACGACCTACAGTATTCTTTCAATTAAGATTTGTCAATGAAGAAGAGTTTATGTTTTTTACGTAAGCTATACTTTTGTTAAGGCAAACATTTGTTAACTTATTTTTGCCAAATAAATGAAAAGCATGTTGAAATCAGACATTGACCTCCTCGGTGTAACATAAATGTACTGAACCGAAACGAAAACCGTGACCCCAAAACCGTGATATGAACCGAACCGTGAATTTTGTGAACTGCTCCACCCCCTAATAAATACCAATCACTGCTGAACCCCATGCTGGATCTTCAGTCTACAAGAAAGCTACTTTAAAGTAACTGAACTAATATGGCTACGGTACTGTGATGCTTCTTTAAGGCCGCACGTGTCTCCACCATCCTTGAACCGAGCCACCTTTGCTCATCTGAGAGGCGCTTGTGGTAATAAGACCACTGCTTGAACTCCAACGCACTAGGGTCCATCACAGAACACACACATACGGTGTTATAACCCTGAGAAGTGTATACGTGTTCATCTATGTGTGTGTGTTGAGAAGGAGGGGAGGGGGGCGGGGGTCAATGTCAGAGGCTGGTATCCTTGTGCAGTGATGAGCGGGCGGGCTGCTGACACAACCGTGATTATACAGGACCAGCTTGACCTGGAACAACACCACTAAAAAACAACACACACACACACACGCCAGCACATGGCTGTTTCACTGCGAGAGGTATAAAACGGGACAAATAGCAGGTTGGGTAATATACCAAGGCCAGATGGGACAAGGCAGCACATACACCTGTTCAAAATCACACAACCTGTCGGCAGACAAAAGCCTGCGGTGCCTGACATGAATAGCACCCTTGTTTTCCATCACCAGGGCCGCGCACACTGTCATTATGAATCACTGGAAATGAGCATTAAACAGGGAAGTCTCTGTGACGCCCATTAGCACAGCATTAGATGTTCTATCCATGCTGATTATGTGAGGAAACTACGCAAAGTACCTGCCTAATGTCACTTCTGCAGTTCCGGGTTCGGGGCCAGACTGCACCGTGTCTTTGCAAAAATCAGGCTGCGTCTGCCGAAATGAAGATGAATTTTGTCTTCTACAAAAAGTGGTTTCTGCCTTTCAAGAAACCTCACGGGTGGGGAGGGGGGGGCTTTCCCTCCAGCGAAGTGACTATCTGACACCAACCCAGTTTCCAAATGACTATAATTTTGCTTTTAAGCTGAATCCTGACCCAGAATCATAATTCATTATCAGCGACGCCGTGAGAGAATGAATCGGGGACTCCGAAAAATTACTTATAAAAGCCATCAGCGGTCTGACAAGGGTAGTAAATCTTGGCTTGCACTCAGGTGTGACTGCATTGTGCGAATCAGGTGTTAAATTTGGAATTAGCTGCTTGCTGGCTAACAACACATACATCACACTAATGCAGTTCTGTCATTGCCGCGCTCGCCCTTAATCAGGGCGCATCTGTGTTCTGATGAGGCGCCTCGGCTCTCTATGATGATAATACACACACAAACACGCATCGAGGAAGTCCCCGGAAACCTGATGTTTGCCTTGGACTGTCCTGTATCGTTGTTTGTTTTTTTAAGCGTGCCAGGTAGCAGATCAGTGCGACAGACAGATTGTTGTCAAGCAGGTTCTTGATGCTCCGTGTACTCTAATGGAGAACCACAGCTGGATATGTGGACTGGATGTTTACTGGAGTTCAGATACCATTGTCATTTAGTTTGCACAGATTGCTGTTACTGCTAATGCTGAGAGGGCAGAGGGAGTGTAATATTCAGGATACACAAGAGATACAGTAGATCCTGTACAGAAGCTACAGCAGATGGTACAGAGCCAAGACTGAGTCCATCTCTTGCCTTGTTCTTTACTACAGATGTCTTGCAATACAAATTTTAAAAATGGTATGTTATTTTGAAAAACTAAAATAGAATTACTCCGCCAACCAATAAAATTGCAGTTTACACCATGTCTGTTCAAAATGTCATCACTTCATAATTGTATCCTCCTCATTGGTGTGAAATTGTCAGGATTAGCATAAGAATTCTTGAGTTATGGCCAAAAACTTGGTTTGTGAGGTCACAGTGACCTTGACCTTTGACCCCCAAATTCTAATAAGTTCATCCTTGAGTCCAGGTGGACGTTTGTACCAAATATGAAGAAATTTCCCCCAGGCGTTCCTGAGATATCTTGTTCAGGAGAATGGTACGGACGGATGGACGGACAAACCCGACGACATAATAATAATATTCTTATGGTGGTTAAAATGGGAATCAGATTGAAATAAATATGTTTAATGTCTGCGTAAATGCCAGACTATGTACTGAACAACCTTATTTTTCAACTGACAAATATTTTCATGGCTTACATTTACATTGGATTTTATGTTTAATGAAAGGGAGTGTATGAAAATGATTGCGGTGCGGAGAGGGACTGTATAATGTATATCCTCCCCAGGGTTTTTCATATTCACTCAACCCTGATGTGAAGCTTAAAATGTCAAGAAACAATAAGTTTCACATCGTCCAAATGGCACATTAGAAGTTGAATTGGGTTGAAATTTTGGTAACATAACAAATGATGCATCCTGTTCAGGCCAGGAATTTCATCATGTTAGGGGCAAGGCCACTTGGCCTTTGGTGTTGTCAGTTTTTTGACGGCACAAAGGCCAAAGGCCAAATGCCGGGGCAGCAAGGCCATCAAATGAACCAATGATTTTAAGGCCACAGAAATAATGAATTTAACTTAAGGGTTATAAAAATAATAATAAAAGTATCAGTGAAATAAATGAATAAAAAAAAGCTGTTTATGTTTTGCACTCTGTGCAAGGCGTCGCGGCTCCGTTAAAAATAGACTAAGTGCATATTTTTCTCGGAGCAGAGCAGAGAGCTGCTTCTGGTACTTTTCTGAAACGTGCAGCGGTGCGTCTCGTGGAATCACGAGCATCGCCGAGAGTGTCCGTGATCAGCTCCGACAGTTCCAGCGGTTCATACCAGACTCAAAATCAAAACCCACTACCTGTTAGTTGCACAGTGTTTCACTTGTTTTGCCCAATAAGAGTTCAGAATCTCTGAATCAAAAGACCCCGGTGTCTAAAAACCGTATTGAAAGGAAAGACACAGAATGGCGAAACCAGCGGGGGCAGTGTGGGCGGGGCATCGAGGACACTGTGGCCGATGGGCGTACGTTTTGTCAGAGGGGCATCAAAGCCAGACAGAGGGTTGAAATTCCTGTCCTGTTTACCGAGCATCCCGGCTGCTGTCTATCAACCAAGAGCTCCTAAATTAACAGTTCTTACCACTGTAGCTGAATAAGAGCGACACTGATAAATTGATCCTATAGCAGGCATAAAATAAAGACCTGGGACAGAATTGTTGTACTATGCATAGGGAAAAAATGCACCTTTTACCCATGACATCCACAAAAGACATAACTAATTTACTGATTAAATCTATTTTTAAAGTGAATCTTTCAAGAAAATGAAGAAATAAAATATAAAAAGCTGGAGCATGGACCACTTAAAGACCCTCCACTGCTTTCCCAAAATAACCGCCCTACCATCCCTCCTGCAAACAGGCAAATACATACCTCGCCCACTTTTCTGACCCCCTTCCCCACTAATCATTTTCAAACAGTCCCTAATGTAAGTTAAAAGACCTTCTAAAGAGAGGATAAATCACTGATAGACAGACATATGAATATCCAGACCTTTATCACCTCCTAGTTTGAAACATCCCTCACCAATTCAAGAAGTCTTTTTCACTTCATCAGGGGTATAACAGTTTGAAGAGGTGTTGAAACGTTTTTTATCACAAGCACCTCTCCCAAACCTCATTCTCTATTGATGTTTGCTACTTGATTTTTCTCTGAAGTACACCTTTGTGATTCACGTCTGGGAAAAAAACATCAATGACCACCTTTTATTTAGTTGCTGCAGGCGGTGTGACACAAAAGCTCGTTGCTTCTTTCATACATTAGGTCTCCGCACTTCACCTCTGATTTAGTCTATCTGGTGCAATAACGCTGGGACCCGTGTTCTGTTCTAAGGTAATAGAAAGGCCAAAAAGGAATCGGTTTTTCCATTAATGGAAACATGGGAGTCGTGTGTTAGTCCATCCCAGAGTGTCTCCTGCCCCACATGGATACCAACATGCCTCAACAAGGCCAGCCCCGGCGAGCCAGTTTTCTGATGCAGCCTCCTCTCTTTCCTGGGTGGCAGACTGTTAGCTATGACCTGGATATCCTTCATTGTCACTGACAGAAGGTGGCAATACAGTGCAATGGCAGTGACGGCAACGGGAGCAGAAATAACTGGTGTCAAAATAGGTTTTGCTTGGCTCCGCGATGGCTTCATCAAAAATGAGAAGCTCCAATGACAAACTGTCCTTCATTTCATAGAAACTATCCTATGACCTCTCAATAGATTGGAGCCTGGCAAACAGACTAAATGAAGGCATATGATGCAAATGAGGACAAGGCCGGTCGTTGGGTGATCACTTTCACGGTCAAGCATTTTCCAGCCAACAACAGAACTCGGGCGACGCGATCCAGTCGTCAGTTTGACGCTATTCCACTGATTGACAGTTGGTGGCGGTAACGCATCAACAAACGTAGCAATGCCCCAACAAAGGCAATGAAGAAGAGGACTGCTAGCATAAAAGTATAGATGTAAACAATGCACAATTTAAAATAATCAAATTTGCCATTATTTTATGAGGAAGGAAATTAAGCTTGGGCGGTATCGAGGTATTATAGTATACCAAGGTCAGCCACGAAGTTAGCTACAACTTCAGCACAGGCACTGACGGTGGTCTGGCTTTTAAGGTGGACCAGCTTTGTCTCATTTTAGAGACAAGTCGCTCATCCGAGTTTTGCTCAGCAGCACCGTATACCCCGGCTCTGAATGTAAACACAACAACGACTAAACTCCACTTCAAGTAACCTTTGGGAGCATTTAGTAATACATGCAAAACCTGTTAAGGCATTCAAACATAAAAACCAGGGCTGTCAATCGATTAAAATATTTAAGCGCGATTCATTTCATGATTGTCCAAAGTTAATTGCACATTTTGGATCTGTTCAAAATGTACCTTAAAGGGAGATTTGTCAAGTATTTATTACTCTTATCAACATGGGAGTGAGCAAATATGCTGCTTTATGCAAATGTATGTATATATTTATTATTGGAAATCATTTAACAACACAAAACAATGACAAATATTGTCCAGAAACCCTCACAGGTACTGCATTTAGCATAAAACAATATGCTCAAATCATAACATGGAAAACTGCAGCCCAACAGGCAACAACAGCTGTCAGTGTGTCAGTGTGCTGACTTTACTATGACTTGCCCCAAACTGCATGTGATTATCATAAAGTGGGCATGTCTGTAAAGGGGAGACTCGTGGGTACCCATAGAAACCATTTTCATTCACGTATCTTGAGGTCAGAGGTCAAGGGACCCCTTCTAGTTGTGAGTCAGTATCTTCACTCTAGCTTAAAAACTGAGCCTGCTACAACCTAAAAATCACAAGTTATGTTAATTCATTAAAGATATTAGAGGCCATTTTCTGTGAAATGCATGTTAAAGTTGTTGAAGTTAAATGATCCTACAGAATCTCATTGATCCTCATTAACCCTTTTCTTTCAGTGATAGACTATCTTTAGTAAGGCGGGTCTCGGCTGACACGGTAGCCCATTCAACCGCTCTGACGCAGGCTGATTTTCCTACTCACTACTCAGCTCAACAGCCACATCACAATATTACTCACTTCCATTCACCTTCAACTTCATCCCACAAAAATCTCATCATTTCCATGCTGCACATCCCTATGCAGCACTGCCAGCAGTTGGCGTCACACCTGACCATCATGGGACGGCTCCATCTGTGACCGGTTTGTCCCGGTTCATCCGGGGGATTATCAGCTATCAGCCGCTGACTTTTCCGCCGGGGCCGGCTCTCAACTCATCTGCTCCTGAGCAGCGCTCCACTGCCCGTCATAATTGAGGCCGATACCGTTCCCCCATGGCTGCCATCTTACAGTGCTTCTACTCCCCACCCCCTCCCCCACCCCCCCAACCACCCTTTCCCTCCTCCCATCCCTCTGTCTTCGTCTGTGTGTGTCTTATCTCCCCAAAAACCTTCTCCCCGGGCCAGGCTATAGGAGAAAAGCACCAGACCTGAGTTTGGTGGACAGTTTGGAGTTTCTTTTTTTGACCTACAGCCTAATCGTGAACACTGAAGGCTTGTGGAATATTATCACTGTTTGACTGAAGTCACTGATAGCTAATATTTTGACTTTGAAACAGGCAGGGGTCAAAACCAGGTAGGCAGGCAAACTCATCGAAAAAGGATGCAGGCAGAGAATCATCGAACCGTGGATCAGGCAGTAGGTCAGGCAGGAAGAACAAAGGCTGGAAAGCTAGGGCAGAAATGGGTTGGTATATATACTTGGAGACCAACAAGGGCAATGGGGAACAGCTGGGTGGGGAAGGTCAGGTGATGGGAATGGCAGGGAAGGGGTTATGCTGCGTTCCGTTTACCTCGGAAATCGGAGGTCGGAGCTGAGAATGACGTCACACCCGAGTTGACCGTATTATAGTACAAAAAGTCAGAAAACGTAATGGGGTTTGCTCCAGCCAGATAAGCCACTGTAAGAAATACCAGTTGATAACAAATAGGTCTGTCAGAATTAACGGAATAATAACGCGTCAACCTAAATGAATTTTAATGCCATTGATTTCTTTAACGCAACTTGCGATTTCATGATTGTAGCGGACTCAGTTGTAAAATTAGAGAGAGGATACTAGCATGATATGAAACTAAAAAAACGTAAAGAATCCACCGGTACCAACCATGTCATACTTGTCATGCAGGAGGTTAAATAACGCTTCAAACTTTTGGCGAGGAAAAACTGGCATGGCCATTTTTAAAGTGGTCCCTTGACCTCTGACCTCCAGATATGTGAATGAAAATGGGGAAAACAAGTCTCCCCTTTACAGACATGCCCACTTTATGATAATCACGTGCAGTTAGGAATCTGACTTCAGAGGCGTTCCAGTTGAAATTTCTGACTGGGAACTTAGAAATTCCGACTTCCCAGTTCAAATGGAATATATCATTACTACAGGGCAGGAGGGAGCGGCTGGAAGTGGGAGTCAGGTGACTAAGACAGGTGGAAAAAGTGTGAGGGCCAGAATAAACAATGTGACACCCATTTCATGTGTCTGACAATGTTATTAAATTAGGGAGACTTTTTTTGTCAAGCCACTGCAAAGAATTTTGCCCTCCTTTTACCAGAAATCAAAGTCCTCTTCCTCTGTCAGAGGCGAGTTGAACTTTCAAAGGCTCAGTCTGCGGGGTTGACAGTGCTCTTCCTTCCTTTGATCGGCAGCGATGTCAGACAGAAGACTCGCTCTTTGAGGGCGCCAGCGAAGGTGAGAACAGCTGACGAGCGGGAACGACGTCCTTGCTCTCGTCTATTAGGCGAGAAACCTAGCTGCTAACGATAAATCCTCCGCATTTATGCACGCAGGCGAGACGAGATGGGAAAACCGCTTTGGGCTTTTGCACCGGTGACCTCCGCGGAGTCAACAAACAGAACGGAAGATCTGAGGTAACAAAAAAAGAAAAAAGCTTTTCACCGAGAACAACAGATAAAGTAGAAAGCATTCGCTTTCCTTTCATTCACGGGGGCTGATAAAACACATGAGCCCATAACCATAGCATTTTACTTTTATGCCCTAACAGCACATTATGTCCATGCGTCATTGCGACCTTCAGATTGAAAAGCGTGTGCTCTCAGGAGTAAAAAGGTAACTAGGTCATCTGTGCAGAACAGGCCTCTATTCAAATGTTAAATCACCTTGCAAAAGGAATGAGCCGTTTCTGCGTGTATTGCTGAAATGATGGCAGCAATAATACCTGGCGGTTAAAATGAACCATCCGAACAAGACGCTCTGACCCAGAATCTGCAGCCAAGATGAGACATCATAAAATCAGAGAGAGAAAGACAAAAACCAGAAACCATCACAGCGTTGTATAACAACGACCTTCCTCTTCTATATATATATATATATATATATATATATATATATAACATATCTGCATGCAAACACAGACACATTGTCGTGTAAATTTAATAAGTTGAACCGAGACACATCCAGACAGGCAGACTCACAACACACACTGTTGCCGCTGACGCTCATTATTGACCCAATTCCTCAACAAGTAATTCAATGTCATCTTCCTGGCAGG
The DNA here is from genome assembly GCF_015220745.1 of Sebastes umbrosus. Classification (NCBI taxonomy): domain Eukaryota; kingdom Metazoa; phylum Chordata; class Actinopteri; order Perciformes; family Sebastidae; genus Sebastes; species Sebastes umbrosus. Next base: position 22,354,501 of record NC_051289.1, read on the forward strand.
GGAATACAGCTTAGTCTGCTCGTAACAATACCCAGACTAAGTAATGATGTTCGCCCCGCAAACTAACAAAGCCATTCAGCTCGACAAACTTCTCAGACGAGACAGCATCATTATGTACAAATCAGCCATGAAATGTGATCTAGCAGCACTTGATCCATACGGCTACATGACAGAGACATGAGGGAACGGAGTTCAGGGTCAGTGAGGAAGTTCTCAGTCAGAGGAAGAAGTGATAGTAGCAGAGGTTGTTGCTACTAACTACACAGTTCTTTCCTCTACTGTTTCATAGTCGGCGCTGTTGTGGAGAGTAAAAGCGTGGACATTTACACCATTTACTTGTCTCTAAAATTCTGCAATAGTGTTTAAACATAACGTATTGACGTAAATTTGTTTTAAGGCCACTAATTTCTTTAACGCAACTTAAATTTTTAGGCTCAGTTTTAAAGCTAGAGGCAAGGATCTGGCACCATTTGAAGCTAGAAAATGCTACTGACATAAAACTAGAAACTAGCAAACCTAAAGAATCCGTCGGTACCAACCATGTCAGGCTAGCTTGTCGAGAAGGTGGCTAAATAACGCTCCAAACCTACTTAAAAGATGTTGGCGAGGAAAAACTGGCATGACCATTTTCAAAGTGGTTCCTTGACCTCTGACCTCAAGATATGTGAATGTAAATGGGTTCTATGGGTACCCACGAGTCTCCCCTTTACAGACATGCCCACTTTATGATAATCACATGCAGTTTGGGGGCAAGTCATAGTCAAGTCAGCACACTGACACACTGACAGCTGTTGTTGCCTGTTGGGCTGCAGTTTGCCATGATATGATTTGAGCATATTTTTTATGCTAAATGCAGAACCTGTGAGGGTTTCTGGACAATATTTGTCATTGTTTTGTGTTGTTTATTGATTTCCGATAATAAATATATACATACATTTACATAAAGCAGCATATTTGCCCACTCCCATGTTGATAAGAGTAATAAATACTTGACAAATCTCCCTTTAAGGTACATTTTGAACAGATAAAAAAATGTGTGAATAATTGGCGCTAAATATCGAATGACAGCCCTAATACAGAAGTAAAACAAAATGTAAAAGAACAACCTTAAAAAATTTGAAAAACTATGCAAAAAGTTAACTATCTCCTGGATGTGACACAAACCGATATGAGGGTAGTGTCAATCTTCTCATCTAACTCTCAGCAAGAAAGAAAATTATCACATTCCAAAGAGTGTGTCAATTAGCATTTAAACATTTAAACAAAACAGTCACTTGCTTGTATTATACTGTAAAAATCTATTTTAAAAAATCCCATAGAGATTGTATTTGACTGGAGATTGTTTCTGGAGTTTTGGTTGTATCCACCCACCATCCATGCCTTGAGGGATCATGACAGAGTAGCTGAGATAAGATGGCCTCTACCCACCGGTTGGTACCACTACAGCCCTGTTCACAATCAACCACTGTGGCTTTATTAATAACGTCCCATCTGATAGTGTTGTCATTAACAGCGTGTTTGTAATTGTTCTCTTAGTGCAATAGGTTGGATCACTGTTGTGTTGCATTAGCCGGCTATAGAGAGCAGCACAAGGTTCATTCATTTATATGGAAATGTTGGCGATTATTACTTCATTATGCAATAGATAGCGATAATCCCATTTAAGCCTTAAGTTAAGAATCTCCACGGCTAAGTCAAAGAGGATTTTATCTCCGTTCACATTAAGAGATCATCGGAGTGCTAACTTGCTTTCAGGAAGCCCGGCCCGGCCTCGGTAAGGTCAGGGATCGCGTTGCATAACGCGGCTCGTGGCTTCTCGCTGTGCAGACGTGAGGAAGGAGTGGGCGTTTCAGGTGGGAGGCGGGAGGATGATCCACCACCAGAATGCTTCGCCGCTTCTCGGCGCGCCAGTCAGTGGGCGCGGGGGGGAAGACAAATTACCAGAGGAATGACTGGAGAGTAAGGCGAGCTTCCCATTCCCAGCCTCCTCCAGATGGACATAATTAAACCATTAGCCGGCGAGCGGGGGCTGATGACTCCATCAGGACCCATTTTGGGCTTAAATAAATGGTGGAAAATAAAGCTGCGTTCAAAATTGCAGCCCGCTTGTTCACGCGCTGTTTACCAGCAGTGTGCAAGAAACCGAAGGGGAGAAAAGACGGGGTGGGCTGTTTTTCCATATTCATCTGCTGTTGTTTTGCTTTTTTCTGCCTACTTCTCTTTTTTTTTATTCGATGACAGAAGGACTTTTTATCTTTGAGGAACTTAGGCAGCACTTCTGGGGGTGGGCTGTAAAAAGCAGGCGATCTTACGGTCCTAAACGAGGGTGATGATTTAAGATGAAACATCCAGGGATGAGATCCGAAGGGGCTTCCCCCCCCCTCCCTCTCGGGTCTAGTTTATCTGTCTTCACCTCAGCTGTCCCATATATCTGCGGCACAGCGAGGCTGGTGGTGTGAATCAGGCCTGCCATCATTCACTTTGTCCGAGTCTCTCGGAGCCTCTGCGACTATCCCCGCGAGTGCTGCGGCGAGCAATCACGGCCACAATGGCACCGCATTTACTCCCTACTATCTGCTGCTTTTAGTGTCCGTTAGAGTGATAAGACGTCGATCTGTAGCGGCCATTTTCTCGCCAACCGAATGACGTGTAAAAGACAGCGAAGGTGAGATTTTCCTGCTTGTTTTGTCGACCTGAATTGTCACACTCTCCATCGCTATCCTTACCATCTGACTTCAGGGGGCATTACTCAGACACTTCACCTCGACAGATAGCTAAATAAACATGAACTAGCGATAGAAAAGAGCCTGACCCCGCAGTGACTTCAGCCACGGGAATTTATCACCCTGCAAGGATGAAATAATGGCCCATCGTAAATTCTTCCCGATCACAGCAAATGTGATATAACTCAAAAGGGGCTATTTATTGTGAGGCGGCGAGCTGATCTTAAAGATGTCAGCGCCGCCTTACGCACGGTGGCAGCTGAACCATGGGAAATGTTGTTTTCCTCTCTCCCAGTTTAAATGACAGGGTGCACTCGCCAGGTCACCCTGCAATTGAACCAGGCATCAGTTCCCCAGTGTGAAGAGTGAGGTGCCTCTGTTTACCTGCCCCCCCGACTGCCAACACAAGGTCTTTTTTTTCTTCTTCTACCCCATCAGGTAATACAGCAGCAGCTGCTCCAGGGTCTGTCTCCCTTTTTACTTTTCTGCCTCACCCCAATCCTTCTCCTCCTGTCTCTGTACATCACAACGTCTCTAGTGTTTCTCTCCCTTTCTTCTCCCTGACAATGAAATAAAGTGACACCAATCTCGGGGGTCCCTCGACGCCAAAACACAGCTGTGTGGCTGTCCCACTTTCCTGCCATCGAACACCCCGCCTGCCAACTCTTCTTCCACTTAGTTCCACCGACAACGCCGCTTTCCCTCTTCCTCCTCGCAGTTTCCTCTTTCACTCATCTCCTCCCCTCCCCTCTCCCCTTTATTCCTCTCCTCTTCCGTCACTCACTTTACCGGAGGATGGCAGCGTCAAAGATAAGGGCCAAACAAAAAGTCAACATTCCTGCGAACATCTGTTATGTATCGCTGCTCGCTCGCTCCGGCGCTCCATTTTACGTTTGATTTCGCTGTCAGCGTCGGGGGAACGCCACTTCGAGCTGCTATCGTATGGCATGCTACAAGGCTTTCCAAAACGCCCTTGTTGAATTAAAAATACAGCATATGCTGCAGACAGCACTTTGTGATGTAACAAAGAGCAGACATACCCTCTCTTTAGGAAGTGGAGCACACACCTGACACCAACAGCAAGGTGTTTACTGATATAACAGCTTACTTAGAAAGCCGGAGAAGGGCAAGGCAGTGTCAAGTCTGTACACGGGGGGGCATGACTGGATTTTGCTTTAAATTATAATGAAGACAGTGATTCCTTATTGATGCCTGGGGGGGAAGTTCCACCAGGGAGGTTAGAGGTTGGCATCAACCACAGAACAACATCCTTGGAGCAGGGATTAAGTATAATATCTGACATGATGCCAGGATCAGACTACACAATTTACTCTGATAATTACCCACTTCAACAGACGTGGGGTGTTACAAACGAATACGAACATCTGGCAGGATAATTTGTCCTTTTATCCGGTGTAGTTTGTCTTCTCTTGCCTGGTTTGACAATGTCTACAACATGCTCCGAGATGCCTCAGTAGTTGACATCCCTAATACAGGAAGTCTGTCTCCGGCCCCTTCTGCTGGATCACCTTGGCGTGCCGGGTGGTAAAAGACTCTGACTGGTCAGAGTTCAACATGTAGTCATATGATATGAGATTTTATGGTAGGAAGCTAAACTGTTGTTAAATTCATCTGCTAATCGTAAACTGCAATATGCACATCTCAGATTTCTGACACCTTATATTTCCAAAATGTTGTTGAAATGTAACTATTTGGAGTTAGTGTATCACTTAGGCCCGTCACAATAGCTACTATACTATCGACTAATCATACAATATATGGATATGACCTCAATAACTTTTACGTTATCGACTTATTGTACGATATATTGACGTGTCCTCAATATTTTTTTACTGTATCGACTTATCGTACGATATACGTATGGACATGACCTCAGTCATTTTTATGTTATGGACTCATCGTACGATATATGAACATGACCTCGATCCTGTTTGGCTTTATCGACTTGTCATAGGATATATGGACATAACCTCAATCATTTTTTCATTTATCAACTTATCGCAAAATATGTGGACATGACCTCAATCATTTTTATGTTATCGACTTATCGCACAATATATGGACCACAATAATATTTATGTTATTAACTTTTCGTACGATATACATGACCTCAATTTTTACGTTATCAACTACTCGTATGATATATGGACATGACCTCAATATTTTTTACGCTATCGACTTGTACGATATATGTACATGACCTCAATCATTTTTGCTGACCACGATAATGCTGAACATTATATGACTTGGGTGTTGCACAGACATATCACATTTTTGTTAACAGAGCCTGACAGTCCATTTTACTTATTGTTTTGGTTGTGTGGTTTTATTTATTTGAATCATTTTTTCACATTCCAATTCCAATGTCTGAATATCTTTAAGAATTAAGTTAATACTTAAAAGGGTGTACTTACATTATTATGCTATAATATTATATTATCATTTTATTAGTGACATAAGATGGTCTTAAAATGACAATAATATCTTTATTGCAATTATTTCTGGGACAATTAATCGTCCAACAAAATTAGTTATGAAAGTCCTGTGTGTCACAGTCTTCCCTTTATTTTGTTCATTTCTTAAATGTTACACCTACACACCTTGGACACAAGCTGTATCACCCAGAAATACAATGGATAACAGAGGCAAGCCTCCAACAAAATGTACTGAGCTCAGTGGTTTTTCTTTCCCACACGTTCAGCAAGTTACAGTTGCGGCTGAGTGTTAATTTTGACACACCGTCACAACAGCAGCCGCAGCAGACTTTCACAAGGGGACCACAGGCATCGCCAAAGACCCAGAACACCCACTCTGAAGCCCAACCACCAGCCAGGCGGAGCGCTTGTGGGGGAGATTGTGTCTGTCATGTTCAAGCTGGGACCCAGCGAGGAGAAGCTTTAGTCTTCTCCCTCCATCGCCCTCCCAACCCCTATAATAATCACTGACACTCACATCTCTTTGACATCCCCCTCCTCCTCTCTCATCTGACGCTCCGGCAAAACCGGCAATTGGCCTCAAATCAGCCAAACATAATCCCGCCATCCTCCTCGTCTCCTGGCCGCGGCGCCCGACTTGTACGGGGAAAGACAACAGGGGGAAGAACAAAAGGAGCTGGTAGAGGCTTCGCATCTTGATCCGGCTCAGCCACTCTGCCTCCTCTTGTGTCAGAGAGGAGCGGTGTTTAGCACAGTCAACTAGCACCACGCTGTCTCTATTGTTCTGTGTAATTGCACTCAATGGACCTTGAGAAGTACACAGGCTGCTATTCCTCCCTGTTATGACTGCTGCCTTCATGGACACTGAAAAGGTGAGCGTATCAAAAGCAAGCCAGATCTGAAACTGCCTTAAAAACAAAAAAAACAATCTGTTGGCCTTTTTTCCTGTGCGCTCAATCAGCCCCGACTCTTTTCCTTCCCTTCAGTTCCTCTCCTCCGGCCCTCGTCTTCATCCATCAAACTGTCGCTCTCTAAACCGGGGAGAGCTCGTCACCCCGGTGCTTAACCCCTCTTCTCATCCTCTGCTCAATCATCCACCCTCTTTCACCATCCCTCCATTTCTTTCCCCTCACACCTGTGCTGGATCACTTGCATGTGTTTGCTGCGTTCCCCCCTCAGGTTGCTCGGGTGCGATACCTGCCGCTGACCTCTTAGTTGGGGGACGCCGGCTCTGGCAGCTGTCCCGAGTGTCAGTGGTAGACACACACACACACACACACACACACACACACACAAACTGCCATGTGCCCATTTTCTGTCTCTTCTACACATGAACAGGGACACACACACCTCATTTTCCATCTATCATCCGGTCCCACCGCCGCCACCCCCCCCTCACACGCCATCGCCATGTGCGACCCAACACTGCTCCACTTTCCTCCTGCTTCCCGGTACACCCTCTCTGGAGTCTTTTCTGTGCTCCTTCGCAGGAGCCCTCGACATGGAGGCACCACACTCAGGTACCCAGCGGTGAAAGCAGGGTACATGCTCACAGACATGGATGGCTAACCACTTGAAAGGCAGGTGGGATTATCAAGACAATGGCTTGGCTTTATGGCACATTTGTGGGCTTTCTGGCTTGTCTGGTAGAGAGTAGAGAAATCCAAACTCCCCAGCTTTGTTGGCTAGCGTCCTAGAACAAGACACTGAATCGCTACCAGGTCTGGAGATGATGTTCTGGAGATGGCGCTGACCTCTGACCTCCCTCTGGAGGACGAGAAACAGGTGAGATTCCTTATGGGAATGCAGTGTTATTATAACTTAAAGCAGGATGCTGCATTGTTCAGCAGGTGCAGCTTTCACAAGAAAGTTCTCCCACCATGGAACTTGCTTAAAAGGTGCTATATTGAGCACCTAAAGCAAATGACATCACAGTTATCAAATGCATTATAAGAACTACTGCGAGCAAGCCAGCACATTGAGATACAGGCAGGATTTGGCAGGTAAAATGTGATATTGTTGTGTGGCACAAAACAGAAAGAAGGAGCTGTCCATCAAGTTCAAAGGAGCTGAAATGTTCAGAGTTTCTGACAGTGGCAACTACCATAAGAAGAGAGAGGAGGAGGGCACATTCTGTTTGAGGTAGAAATGGTTTAAAACAACAGCGAATTATGGCCAAAAATGACCAAACCTTTTTGTCGATATCAAGCGCCGATCCGATACCGGAGATAATTTATTCCACCTAATTTAGCATTTATATTTACAGCCATGCTAGCGGCTCTGTGAGGCTGTACACAATGGTGTTTTGAGCTAAATACTAATGTTGGCTTGCTAACATGCTCGATGGTGCAACCACAGACTGTATATAACAAGTGGACGCAGTCACCTTGACATCACCCATTGGTTTAAGGACTGCCGCTTTGAAGCCTCGAGTTTGGCATTTTGGCCGTCGCCATCTTGGTTCTTTGCAACCAGAAGTGACACGAGAGGGTGGAGCTGAGTACAACCGTTTTTAGGCAACCAAAATGTTACAATTAACTTTCACGAACTGAAACTGTTAAAGGGTTAAAGTATGTAAGACGAAAACAGGGACAACTCCCAGACCGGACGACGCCGTGGTAGCGACCTGTCAATCACATGGTAGCCCCGCCCTAAAACATACCCTGCTTTATGGTCTATTTGACTCTAAATGGGTCCATAATTTACTAAATGAACATCATTTTATATTGAAGAATACTTGAAACTAGCGACTGAGACCATGAACTCATGTTTACAATGTTTACTGAGGTAATAAATCAAGTGAGAAGTAGGCTCATTTTCTCATAGACATAAAATGCACGTTTAAGGCACTTCCGTATTTGCTTCACTTTTCAGACCCGGTGGTTACCCACTAGGTACAACTTTAACATGATGATGTTAAGCAGGTATAATGTTAACCAGGTTTACCATTTTCCCCATGGTTCCCCAAACTAATTGAGACATTAATATGCTACGACAGGTAAAACAGAAGAATAAAAGTGAACCTAAAATTGAAAAAAAAAACTATGTTCCATATCACCTATAACCTATAATACTGTATATCACTTACTTGTGCTGTGGCCTTAATTTGACAGAGGTAGTTTATAAGGCAAATTTGTTTGACAGTTACTTACATCAAAAACAGGTGTTAACCTTCTATGAGCATTGAATAATACACCGTTGTATGAGAACAGTGAATATATCCTGAACAGGGAACATAGGGGAGATAATATCAGATCATCACGATGTGAAAACTATCATGATCACTGAGATGATGGCAATAAAGACGGCATATTAGTTCATAACGACTTGCAGGGGGAGAGGAGGGGTGTGTGTGTGTGCGTGTGTGTGTATGTGTGTGGCGAGGTGGAGGGGGGGCTTAGAGCAAAACAATGCCGGCTCCCATTTTCTCAAGTTCAATTAAATGGCTTGTGACAGCGCGCATGTGAGGGCATATCTGCCGCGCGCCACTTGACTCCCGTCATTAGGGTGTGATGGTGCCAGGCTACACCAGTTTTATAAGCGTATTTTTAGCAATAATAACCAGCTGGTGAACATAGATGGCTGTGAAAGCGCTGGGGGGCCCTGAGATCGCGTCAATCTGAGGCCCCAGGGGACGACGAGTGACAATGAAGTCTTTGTGCTGTGTGATTAAGGCACGCAGTGAAAGAAAAGTTCTTAATTCAGATGGTATATAATTGATAATGCATAATAAAGCTTTAGAAGTATGTGTGTGTGTGTGTGTGTGTGTGTGTGTGTGTGTACGCACATGTGAGTGTAAGTGTGATTATGACACAGGCCTTCTATCTCACTGCAACACCTCATCTATCACAAAGCAATCTGTCGATTAGCTTGACAAAGAGGTAAAAAAAGTAAAACATGTCAAAGTAACCGCCTACCAAGTCTCCTGCCAATTATCAGTCTAATTAAAAAAAAACGCTAATTATAACGTGCGTTCGTCTCAAACAGCCACTCAGGTATAACGCCCTGGCTGTCAGGTGTAAACAAGGCTCGCAGTCGCACAGGAAGGAAAATCAATCGACATCTGTTAATTTATCTCAGGCAGGGGACCAAATTGAAAAATGGATTGCTCGACGGGCGCCCGGCGCGAATCTGCATTGTGATCAAGGAGCGATACGTCTTAGCACCTGCTTAGAGCGCGATAATGGGCATCGCTGCAGTTTGGCCAAGTGCGCAGCCAATAAGGATCAGATAACCATCTTGGCAGGAAAGCCGGTCGACGACAAGCAGGTGTGCTGAGGACTCGAGTCTGGAAGATGGAGCTGGTTTTGATGAGGAGCGGAGAGAGAAGTCGGATTATTCCTGTTAAGTTCCCGGGACTACTTTCACACACACTAACTTCAAATCCTGCTGCAGTGATTTCTTATTACATACACTATATGTGCTCCAAAATGTTTGATGTTTGTCCTATACTCTGTGCTGTATCAACTTTGTCACTTAAAGCTTTTCTTATGAATCTTCAATAAAATGAAAACTTTTGGTAACACATTTTCTGTTTGCATTTATAAGTGTAATATTAACAATCAATAAATGGTTTATAACACATTATAGTACAGCTGTAAACAGATATAATGACATTTTAGAGTGTTTATTAATATTAGGGCCGGGACGATACACCCATCTCCCGATTCGATACTGTCACAATACTTAGGTGCCGATTCGATATGTATTAGGATTTTTAAGAATTGCGATTCGTTATTACGATTTATTGTGATTTTTGTTAACTTTTTTAACACTAGACCGTGGGAAAAAGTTTAATCATACACTAGGGACTTTTACTTTGGAAAATATCTAAATTGATACGGTAAAAATGTTTGATTTTCAGCATGTACGTAGTCAGAGATGTCCTAAAGTAAAATATATCACTCATTGTCAGGAATTATTTATCTAATTTTTTCCAGCAACCCAAAAATCCCCAAATAAAGACATTTCCCTCACAAATTAGTGGTATTTTCTTTTTAATTTAAAAGGGACATGTAATGTTTTATACTTCTGGTGAATATAATCCAATCAATCTTATTTCCATATATGTATTTTGTATATACAGTTCCGTTTGTTAACATCTTATTTTGAAAACCGGACATAGTCACACGTGTATACTTCCGCTAACTTCGCCAAGTCCGTCTCTAGCTCTCCCGTCAGATTTGTTCTCTTTATCCATCCATGGTCAGCTCCATCGGCGCCGTTTGAATGCATTTAATATAAATGTCAGTATATGGGTGCTCTACAGTTGTTGCGTCGGCTCATTTGACCACGTAGATGAGAGTGACGGCTGGCTTGACTGCACGTTACCGCAATACGATAACGTTAGCTGTCCATGACAAAGTTAGCATGCAGCTTTAGCTGTGATGTCTAGCTCTGCTTTTTCCTCCAATGTGTGAAACCCAAAGTGTTTCTATACTTTACTGGATGTGTAGTGTTTACCACGCTGGATGTAAAATGTGAGGGTGCAGGTCGTATCCATCCGCCGTTTTCTACTTTCGGAACGGATATGACATATATCACTTTCCTCAGACCTCAGAATACAATAAAAGCGGTAACTTCCTTCTACCCAACTAAAATTAAGCAATTATATCGATTTTGGCATTAAAAAAAATCGATTTTAAAATAGTAAAAAAAAAAAAAAAAAAATGCTATACACTTGATGGATGCTTGATAACAGTATAGTTGTAATCATATTCATTTATCCTTTAATAAAGCATAGGAAGTTATAGATGTTAACAAATACATTAATGAGCACTTATATTTGTTTACAACATTAGTGTGTTAAAATCCATTTTATAGCGGGGGTTACCAAAAAAGGGTTACCAATTTTTTTTGCAACTTAATTCCCTTCTGTCATGTAGCATGTATTTTATTTTTTTCCAAATGTCATTGTAGACACAGCATATTTTTTTTATTATTTGGTGTTTTATGGTCTCCGGCTGTTATTATTGATTACCATGATAATGCAATAATTAACCACGTTTTGTAATTGTATTTATCTATGCCTATTTAACATGTTTAATGTTGAAATTGCCAGTCTGGGCTCATTTAATACTCCCCACTCGGCTATATTCATATGATAATCCTATTTTTCTCCAGTGTATCCTTTATTACAAGCTGCACAGCTGCAACACTCCCAATTTGCCCTCAGGGATCATTAAAGTTTCATGTTATTTTATCTTATCTGAGCAGGTGATGTTAGTGGCTGAGCTAAGTGTCTCCTGTTACAAAGGTAAATTCTCGCTAGGAGCAAACCGGTCTTCATTAAAGGAGTCCAATGAGTGGAAATGAAAGACAATGAATCTGTTCGCCATTCAGGGCTGGCTGGCTCTTTACTGTAGCCAGACTAATGATAATGCATTCTCTAGTTTTAACAAAGAGCCGATCCATATGCCCTCTGACTCATTACATAACACTCCTACCAACTCACAGCAAGGAGGTCTGTGGGTGATGCTAAAAAGTCATCTGCTTATGTGTTGATGCTTTGCTCCTTCAGATTTTCATTAGTGCATTCAGATTATAATGGTAAAGCACTTTGTAACAACACTGTTTGAAAAATTATACAATTATACATTCCTTAAAAAGTGGTGCAGAAACCATAGTTAAAGTATTTTCAGACCAAACGCAAATAATTTGTGCAAATACATCACACATCCATTTAAAAATTCAAACACATCTATCTCAATGAGCCTATTCTCACCGAATCCACCCACTGTTATCAGGCCATTAAATAGGCGATATCGGTTGCTATGAGCCCCATAAATGTGGGTCATTAGGGGCCTACTACGCCTACTACGTTGCAAAAGTGAAACTTAGAAGCAGCACATTCTAACACGTTGTAAAACTGAATGAAACGTCACGTTTTTAACACAAACAAAAAGGCTTCTTTAGGTTAGGCAACAAAACTACAACTTCTTTGGCTTTAGGCAACAAAACTACAACTTATTTGGGTTTAGTCAACAAAATTACAACTTCTTTAGGTTTAGGCAACAAAACTACAACTTCTTTGGGTTTAGGCAATAAAACTACAACTTCTTTGGGTTTAGGCAACAAAACTACAACTTCATTAGGTTTAGATGACAAAACTACAACTTCTTTAGGTTTAGGCAACAAAACTACAACTTCTTTGGGTTTAGGCAACACAACTACAACTTGTACAACGTGTTTTGGGTTAAATTAACTACAAACACAAAGACAACTACACATTGTTGGTTTCACACAAGATGCTAATTCCGTTTTCTAGAGGTCACTGTTGTGTTCACTTTATACCTTTGTTCAGAGATCCACCATGTGAATAGATGATAAAACCTACTAGTGGGTGTAGTAGGCCCCTATTGACCCACATTTTTGGGGCTTATAGCAACCGATAACGCCTATTTAATAGCCTGACAACAGTCTAATCGGCTGCCTAATCCGAAACTTTTGTATTTCGCGATGCAGTGTTTGTGTTCCACAGCTGTTTTGATTTCTGCGAATTTTTGATGCTACCAATAAACTAATGAATTTTCCTCATAACATCATCATAATTCTGTTTATGGATGGAGCTGATTGTAAACTCACTGTCTTTCCTTGAGAAATCCACGGAGCCCCGGAGGTAGGCTGACCATTATAAACTGACCGTTAAGCCTTGTATCAAAGGCCATGTATCACATAATAATAAACTACATATAATCCAGTTCAGTCATGGATGATGAAAACCAGTGCAATAAGCTCATTACAATAACATGCTTCATAGGAAATGTGACCACATGTAACTTTTCTACACAGACCTGCACATCTTCCATCGATCATGGAATAATAACTAGCCCATCTGCAGTGCGTAGAGTTGAGAGTTGGTTTATTATAGTAAAAACAACTTATGTATTGATGGTTCTGTAACGCTGCGAAACTTTAATTTCCGGTGGAATGCACGGAATGCAAATATTTGTGTTGCATTTCGCATTTCCGTTATGTTTTTTTCGTTTTCGTCCACGCCGTGAAAAGGCCTTTATCCCATCCAGTGATGTTCGGTGTGAATGAGGGGCGTTTGACAGTGTGATGATGTTTAACTTGTACTGAAATCACTGATTGTTATGTGTCCCTGAGCTGATTCACATCTGCTGGTTTCTGCTATCACTCTCCTCCTCTTCCTGCTCTCTGTAGTGTCAGTGTGCCATCATCCAGACAACAATAATGTGATGACTGAACAGCCTCTTGATGGAGAAAGGTGCAGGCTATTGTCCTTATGAATTGGGATTTTTACTTTACATTTGCCCTAACCTCGAAGACTATAGTAAACTCATATGGTTGAAATGACACATATTGATCATTTCTTTGTTGATACAGGATTGTTAATATGATGACACAGTGACATCATCTGCATAAATGATTGATAATACACAATAACGACGAAATAAGGAACCTTAACATAACCATTGTTGGACTGATTTGATGAATTGATGCTAATGGAACATCCAGCTATCCAGTTTATTCCCTTATAGAACTAGTTCAACATTTTTGGGAAATACACTTTCTTGCCAAGAGTGAGATGAGAAGGCTTGAAACTGTCAAAGTTCTTCTATCGGCACCTCTAAAACTCACTAATCAACACATTATATCTTGTCTGTTTCATTAGTACAAAAGCCAAAGTGTAATAACATCAAGTTACAGTTTTATGGGGGACTAAGTGCCACCAATTTCCTAGGCAGGAGGGGTAATTTCCTGAACTTTTGTCCAGCTGTTTCCTCCTGTTTCTAGTATTTATGCTAAGCTAAGCTAATGCTGGAGGTAGCCGTATATTTACTGGACGGATGTAAGAGTAGTATCAATCTCGTCATGTTGCTCTCGGCGTATTTCTCAAAATCTGGAACTCTAAATTTGACTAATTATATCTCCTTTTTTTTAATCCAGACAGAAATGTAAAAACTTGTATCTATTTGCTGAGCCGAGAAAATGAATATGCAAATTTCCTAAAACATTGAAAATTTCCTTTTAGCCCTTGTTGAGTATCATAAAGCAAAACATAATTATTTTTTTTTAAATACTTGATTATGATAACCTTAAATGCCACTAAACATGGAGTACTGTAAGCACAACGCGACTGAAAAACGATCAAACTGCAGGATGCGTGAACTTGGCAAATTATGACAGAAAATAAAACATGGCAGCATGAAAAATAAAGTAAAATAATAAATGCATTCAGGAATCGGAGTCCTCAGGTAAGTGGCTATGAGTGGGAGCACGCACGCGCGCGCGTGTGTGTGTGTGTGTGTGTAAACAGACAGGCATGCTTGCCTGAAGACAAATAGCCCTTTGACCTTTGTATGAACCAGCAGCCCCCTGGTGGGTGATAACTCATGACCTGGTGGACTGCTCGGGCATCCATCTCTCACCCTGGTAAGGATGAATGTGATGATGAACGCACTCACTTGCTGCTATTTAGATAGCCCTGAAGTCACAGCTATGACAAACTACCCACACAGAGAGAGCCAGGTCTGAGCCCTGTTTATACACTCTGCCCATTCAACACCAGGCTAGGACTGTACAAACTCACACTGTGCCACAGGGAACTGGTACAAACTCAGGGTCAACTCAAAACACATATCTGGTTTACAGTACATTCAGTACACTACATATCCCTGCGGTATCTCTGTCCACTTCTGAACAATGATGAAATTGTGATCAGAACCAAATGTTTGACAGGTTTCAACTCAACTATTTTGTAAAGATGTTCAGTACAATTTGACCAACCCATTTATCCTGCTGGGTGAAATCACATCTTTGATAAAACTATGAATATGCAAAAGAGAAGTGACACAACCTAGGACAGAACTTCAGGTCAAAAATGATTCCATGGAAGAATCTCTGGTCATGTTAAAATATGTTGCAACAATTCAACATATTTTTGATGAATACAAAGGAGTTGTCTTCTTTTCTCATTCGCCACTTGAATTCTTAGTCACTACTCTTTGTGGGGACTCGAAATCCAGGGTGTGAACCACTTGCCAAACCTCTATTTTGGGGTCAAATGAACCACAAAATTAGGCTCAAAATAAGACAACTTCCCCCTGTTAATGTGAAACCTACAGTAAATAATCCCAATTTCACAATTAAACAATCTGGTTAATTGCAAAAACTGTATATAAGAAGTGGACGTCACCCATTGGTTTGTGGACTGCAGTTTTGAAGCCTCAAATTCTGCATTTTGGCCGCCACCATCTAGGTTTTTATCTGTCGCCATCTTGGTTTTTGGCTGTCGCCATCTTGGTTTTTTGCAACCAGAAGTGACATGTTAGCTAGCCACATCTACTGGCATCAAAATAAGAGGAAGGAAGTGGTAAAGTAGTTAGGCCTGGCTTTTGCTTAATTTGATTGGCTGCCTGGGCCAAGTGTGACATTCATGAGCGGTGCGACTTCCCGCCTGGCACTGAAGAGTTGAGAATATTAAATAAATAAATAACGAAAACGGCTAGAAAAACGTGACGCACGGCGCAAGAAAAGAGCGCAGTACCATATTCTAGCGATGCGTCTGTGTGATCGGGGCTTCACTTTCCAGAACCGGAGAGTTGATTGTCTAAAGTTTAATAAATGTAATGTTTCTTTTATTTGAAGCTTCTGAAACAAATAGCACCTAAAGAGCAACAAAGCTCCCTGTCCCCTTCCCCGATGGCTGCCTGTGTTATTTGAAGTCTTCTCTGTCTGTCTGCCATCTTTAAGCCTCAGCTGTGGCCGGCGGTGAGGAGAAAGCCCCCTGGAACAGGTGCCAAGAAGATAATAGCATCTGCAGCCCAGAGAGGTCGCCGCATTGACCCGCAGGCACTTCTTCTATTGTTGTGTCTTTGTTTTAGAGCGCAGACAGTGTGTATGTGTACATACATGCATGCGTCCGCACCCTCTCGTGCGCACAGTTTTTCTCTCCATGCTCGATTTCTCTTCCCCGCGAGTCTGCACACGTACGCGGGCGAGCACTTCTCTCCTTATCCAACTGATGGTCCATTCAAATTAAAATGAAGCTCCATCACGCTAATAGGGGGAGCGGAGAACAAAGCGCGGGCTCTCTGCAGTCAGCAGGAATAGCAGGAGGATTATCATTGCTATCGTCGGGGCTATTATCATTAAACCCAGTTGCCGCTCTCCCCCTTCCGCTGCAAACCAAACGGGCCACACCGAGTTTACTGCGGCACAAGTTTGATATTCAGCTCGGAGCCGGGCTGTTG
Source organism: Sebastes umbrosus (assembly GCF_015220745.1). Lineage (NCBI taxonomy): Eukaryota > Metazoa > Chordata > Actinopteri > Perciformes > Sebastidae > Sebastes > Sebastes umbrosus. The sequence goes on from NC_051289.1 coordinate 22,370,899, forward strand.
TTTTAGTGAGAGGAACCCTGGTGTGCCGTGAACGGTACAACAGATGAGTAGTTTGATTTCCATTATTGTTTCTGGACATTTAGGAAATTATGTGTATTTTGGAAAGCACTAACCCTAATTTGAAGTTAATGATACGTTTAACTCGGGTGTTGCACACATACAGTATATGTGCAGCAGTTCAAATACCCCGTAGTTATCCTCCTGTTACAATCTAATTCAGTATGGTCTATAATGGCAGCGAGTTCAAATTTAATCTTTTAGTGTAATTAAACTGTGTTTAAATGTTACAATATTCATGAAAACCTGGAACTAGCTCTGCGGCGTGACATTATCGTTGCTAGAAGTGAGAGTTTGTTTGTTTCCCTTTCAAGCCTTCGTGACAAAAATGCATGAATTTATACCTTTATCTGTTTATGTCACAAAAATATTTGCAATTGAATCTGTATTTTGGATGTACACCGGAAATGGGCAGATCTTACAATTTAATTTGGTAAGCATCGTCTAGATCGCGTCATTAACTTGTTCTTTACTGCCATTTATGCTCCTCATATGTATTTAAACATGTTTACTGCCAAACAAATATATACAATTTAACAGTATTTCAACCTTGTCCCTTATCATGTCAAAAAACAAAGAATGATCTTTGAACTTTGGTGCTGAGCAGGTAGTGTACAGTGGGTTATCAGACCTTTTTCTCTCAACAGCTGCTTGACGTGATCAGAAACGACAACAATGAAGCTACAAAGCTCCATAAAGCCGAGAGGAGCTACACAACTCTCTGTAGGTTTCTCTATAGCAACACATTTCACACAGTCACATTGTCATTTGATTTTGTTATTATAAAGATATAGATTATAGCTGTTTTAGTGATGCGGATGGAAATAATTAGTGGAAATACAAGAGGTTTTAACAAAAATAAAAGTCAGAATGGCATGGCCAAACTGCATGATTTTTTGTTTTCTAAACTGGAGGTCGTGTATGTGCAAAGGTGTAACGTGTCTATGATGTGAAAAAGTGAAATAATAATAAATAAGACAAACTAGAATTAGCACCTCAGTTTACATCCGAGGTCACAGTGTCCTTTGACCACCAAATTCTAATCAGTTCATTCTTGAGTCCAAGTGGACATTGTGCCAAATTTGAAGAAATTACCTCTGAGTGTTCCTGAGATATCGCATTCATAAGTGTACGAACGGACGGACGGAAAACCTGAAACCATAATGCCACCAGCCGTGGCGGTCACCAGCATAGAAGGAGGCCATAGTAGCTTAATGCGCTATATTGCGAAATGTTTTTAGAGGGGTTGTGTATGCAGTGGGAAGAGGTCCACGTCTGTGATTAGAATTTAGAAAGCTATATCTGCAAAGCTCCTTTGGCATTTTGCTTCAGGTTTCCTGTCAAGTCATAAAATGTGCCAGGATTCAATAAAATAGAACCATGAGGTGAAAGTAACACGTGTAAAACATCAGTTAGCCCAACTAATCTGATGAAAACTGATGGAAAGTTATTGAGGATGAACCTCGTTTAATGTCTCAACATGATATCTTTCAACACCTCCGTGTTTTTTTAGAAGACTAACTATAAAGAGTCGTGTTCCGTTCCGTTCGTACAGTTTAGCACAAATTATTTCTTCATATCCAAAATAATGTAATCATATTTGTTCACATCCCTGGCAGGTATGACATTTAAAGTTGTTTGTGTTGTTGTATTTTCCATCATTATTCCAGAGAAATGCAAGACAGGCGCGAGATGAACTGAGGCAAATCTGTCTGAGCAGCTAATAAAACAGCTTCTCTTCAGATGTGCAGCCGGCTTTTTCTAATCCCAACACTCAAATTGGGATGTTTTTTACCGGAGGCATAGCCCTTATGGGGACTTACACGATATACCTTGTGTCTAAATTTGGAAGGGTGGTTATGTAGGTTCATCTGTGCCAGCGTTTCAGGGACTCTTTCAACCCAGAGGCATCCTCCCTCTTTGTCCTTTACGCAAGGCAACACTGGTAGCCTCGGGTCCAACGCACCCTTCACCCTTCACCGACAACTCCAGCCCCAAAGCACCACTGTGGGATTGTCAGTGAGGTAGAGGAGGGGGACGGGGGAGGGGGTTTGGGGATGAAATTCTCCATCGTGCCAAAGCCAATCCAAGCAGACCAATGCCAAAGCGCCATGTGTGTACAAACAATTCAACTGAATCGGACTCGATGTATACTCAGGCCTTATCTGGGCGAGGCCAAATAGGCTCTGAGCTATCAAACGCAATGGATGAGCGATTGGAACTCTCAGTTTTTCGGCAAATGCAAACACATCTATTACGCTCCACCACTTCAAGCTGTACAAATCAAAATCAGGGCGGCGGGGAGGGGGAAAATAAACACCACGCTGTGTGACTGTTAAGAAATTTGGAAAACAGGACTTCACGTATCGCGCGGATCGGCCCAGAGGTGTATAAAACTCCAACTCGCCCATCGCCGGCCGACTCTGTGGCGATACGCAGAACATCAGACGGAGTTAATGCAGGCAGAGATTTTTTTTTTTAAAAATACCTTTTAAAGGATTTGCAAGATAAGCCTGTCGGTCTCTCCTAGAAGGAGCCCCTAAAGGATGCTGGAATCGATGGATGAGAGAGGATTTACTGTAGGGCGAAGAGGGGGAAAACTGTTATTTAATGCTCGCATGTGAGCAGAATAATGAAGCAGCCACGCAGCTCACATGTGTGTGCTCATCATTATCAATGCACTAATCTGCCATTAGGCAACTCCATCAGCCACGTGGATCTAATATGCACTGGATGTATTTACCTTTGACTACGAATCAACCGCCGTCAGACATATTTACATACTGAAGAAGAAGAGGAAGATTGCTCTTGACCCCTCACACACACAGAGAGAGGTGGAAATATCACAGAAAGCATCCTGTATTCGGGCGCAGTAATGGAGCTCATGACACGGACCTCTTTACTGCACAGAGATAATGCATTTCTACCCATAATGCTTACCGCTTATCATATAATGCTGTAATCATCATGAGGTTGTTACCAAATAGATAAAGACACCAGTGACCGTTTTCAAAAACCCAACTCCGGACAGTGATTGGCCAATCGTAGCTTAGCAAAGCCTCGCCCGTCAAGCTTTGGATTTTTCCACGATGCCGAACTGGTGTTCGAAGAGATGTAGAGAGCTATTCTCCGTATATAAAGAGTTTTGGTGGATTGTGTCTTTATTTTCGGCCGATCGAAAAACAAAAAGCACAAGAGCAAAGTTATAAGAGATTGATTAAACTGTGTTTATCTCCTCCAATGTAAGCTTTAAACTTTAGCACGCCCAGCTAATGAGCCAACGTATCCTCATACAATGGTTAATATATCTCACGAAAAGCTATTCCTCATTTTCCAGGTGATTTTCTATGAATGTCCAGCAACACGTGTAAATTTCGGCTAGTTACATGCATACAGTCTTTTCAAAATAAACTTCCGTCTTTACAAGAAACAACTTCTGGTTAGGTTTAGGCAACAAAACTACTTAGTTAGGTTTAGGAAAAGATTGACTTGGTTAGGTTTAGGCCACAAAACTACTTAGTTAGGTTAAAGAAAAGATTGACTTGGTTAGGTTTAGGCAACAAAACTACTGATCTAGGTTTGGGCAACAAAACGACATAGTCAGGTTTAGGAAAAGATCGACTGGGTTAGGTTTAGGCAACAGAACTACTTAGTTAGGTTTCGGAAAAAATCGACTTGGTTAGGTTTTGGCATTAAAACTACTTGGTTAGGTTTAAGAAAAGATTGACTTGGTTAAAATAATGGGTTAAAATAACTACAGAAGTGGCGTAACTTAAGTATGGAAGTTACGTGACAAATAAGGATTTGGATTTAGGGATGTTTACACTCAAGCACCGCAGCCAAACATGTTATTCAGGACAGTAACAAAGAGGGCTGTGAAGCCAAGTCATACTGACCATGCTATCTGCTAATCTGGTCCTCCAAGAAAAAAAAAACATACGACAGTACCGACGTAGCAAAGTTACCAGCTCCTCAAGCTGCTCAGATTCATATTAATGACCTAAAAGAGATATATCAAGGATGGACAGCAGTGATTATGGTGATTGAGTGTCCACCTCGGCCCAAGTTGTGTGGAGCCACGTCAAGGTTAAGACAAGTTTCTTTGAGAGAAGACATGCTGCAGTGTGGCTCCACGCGCCCACTCGCTGGAAAAAAAACTCGTTTGGAGGTTGTTAAGGTGTAGGATTCTCTCCGACCTCCGGAGAGAGCCCTCAGGAGAGGCCCTCTTGTAAAACGCTCCATCTTATTAATGGAAATAAATGCCGTTAGCGCCCCACCCCTCCTCGTCCCCCCACGCCTCCCCCTCCGGCAATAAGATGTGTCTATTCTTGGCTAAAGTCCCCTTCATTAACGTTATCTCAAATAGGCACCCAGTCTGATGGTGAGAGAAGGGACGACGCGCGGTTAAGCTGCTTCATCCAATTTCATTATTCCATATGAGGCGGGGTATCAGTGTTAACTTTGCTGTGTCAGCACGGCAGACGGGGTAGCTGTGCCGTCATGTGGCTGGAGCATGACATCGGTGCAGAGGTTTAAGTCACCCGGAGTCAACAGGGCAGAGTCTGCCAGCCGATCGCATGCTGTCATGGTGCATTCGTGTGTTCGCGACTTTTAATTTTCAAATGCACTCAAACACATTTCATGGCTGACTCGCTATATTCTGGACCAAGTTTGTGAAACAGCAAAAAAAAAAGAAGCTTTTTTTGGTGCTGAAATTCTAACACCTTCTTTAGCTATTTTCTGCTCATGAAATATGTCCCTTTTCACAGTAGCAGCTACCGTGCTGTGAATACGCACGAGCGAGCCGGAGGACAACAATAACAACAGTGTGTGTGCTGCTGAAAACGAGAGACGGGCAAAAAAAAACGAGAGGAGAGAGAGGAAAAGAGAGGAAGAACGAGAGGAGAGGGATAAAGAAAAGTGTGAAACTGCGGACCGTCAAATGATCTGGCCTCTCTCCAGGCATGATGACTCAGGGATGATGGCACAGTTAGAGCTAATTAGGATCATAAACTGGAGAAATGTTTTGCCACCATGATGTGGGGGGCGCTTCCACGCTGTTGGCAGGACTTCAGATTGGATGTGAGAGCTTGTCCGGATAGCATGCTAAAATAGTAAAAAAAAAATCAACAACAGCTACACTGAGACTTGATTTAGTGGAATATGTAGATAAAGCCTTTACTGGACGATTACGTGTCTGTTTTCAAGCTGGCTGTCATGATTCAACACCAGGCATGAAAAAGGAGCAAATCAGGGGTGTAATTTCAACCACAGGATGACGCGTCCCCCTTTTAAAAAATCATGTTTATATTTTACAGTTTCAGTTGAATTTTCATACTAAAATCTTTCAAAACAGAGTCGTCATTCTAGTCCAGCTCTCATAATCCCAAAAAGTACAACAAGCAATTTTTCACCCAGGTTTTGACTCTTGTTGGCGGAGGTTGTTGGGACTTTATGCAGCCTGAGAAGAAGATTACAGACACAACTCAGGGCTGAAAAAAATCATTTAACCTACAGTACATTTTTTATGTACAGTTAATATTCCACTAAAAAGAGTTGAACATCAAAAATAAGACAGCAGTGAAGATGCAAATACAACATTATCCATCATCAGGTCTCTATCGAGGAAACGGAACATGATTTGAAGTAGGGTTAGTGCATTAAGGATACATAGATTTACAGAGCGTTTCTATTGTATCGTTTTGATGAATAACTCCTGACTTCAAAAACTAAATTCAGATGCACTAAATTATCTTTATATTTTCTCAATTTCTTTCTTTTTATATGCGGCCCCTAAAAATTATCTACTGCAACAGTCTGAGAAGGGAAAATTATTTTTTGACTGGACCGCTGACAAAACGTACACGTAACGAGAGATCAGAAGAAGATTCAAAGTACAGCTGAAACCATTTGTTGATTAATCACAGAAGCAACTGTTTTTCAAATAATAATTTCAAGTCACTTTTCAAGCAAAAATGACAAATATTTGAAAGGGATGCACCGATACCGGATCGGATATCGGGCCGATACCCGATCCAGCTATTTGAGTCAGTATCAGTGACAATGGGGCCGATCTATTCAATTCAATTCTATGTTTATATACCATGTATATTATATACTGACATTTTAAGTCCTGTTTAAGTTTTGACCAATTTGTTGCTGCATTAAAAAGGTTTACACTTGAATAGTAATTCCTGTTAATTTTGAAGATTTTTTTACCAAGTTGCTGGTGCACAATTTATTATTTTAATAATAAATAACAATTCAGTAAATTTATATCTATGCATTTATTTGTTAAATTTTTTTTTTTTTAAAGTCAGGGAAGCGATATTTAAGTTAAGCCTGATGTTGCCTTACAAATGAAAGAATAATCCCAGTCACTTCCACACAGTGAGGCATACAGCTTATTGATTAAAACACGGGTATCGGATCTGATCAGAAAAAGTTGAATCCCTAATATGCATGATGCATTGATTATTGTAAAGGGATTTTTCTTTTTAGGGATTTTGAACAAGACATTTATGTGAAATAGTGATGGATGTTTTTTTTAACTGTTTCTGACAGTTTATAGACCAAATGAATAATGGATTAATCAAGAAAATAATCATCAGATTAATCAATAAATGAAAATAAGTTTTAGTTGCAGCCCTTTTTCAAAATAAGGGGTCAGAAGCACAAAAAAAGTCGTGAACTTCTGCTGTGGACTGTAAAGAAACAAAGAAATCACATACAGTAACAGTTAAAGTTGTTGCTCCAAAAAGTTTTTTCACGTTAAACTGTTGTGATGCATTCACTGAACATCTGACATGACACGTGTAATACAAAGTCATATCTTATTGGAGTTGTGAATCAACATCACTGAATGGGCTCCGTTTGGACTTGACTTTCTCTCTTGAGAGTCACTACGGGGCGGCTACAGTGTGTCTTTTACACCATCAACTCTCTCTCTCTCTCATGTTGCGTTGTCTAGTGGACTGCGGACACACAAACACCGACAGGAAGCGATTAATGCTGCTGACTTGCTGTGCCACGTCTCCGTTTATGAGGACTGACAGCTCGTACTGTACTGTTTGCCCGCACACAGGCAAAATACACGCCGGAGACAAATCTGTTCTAACACACACGTGCATGGAAACAAATTAACGCGCCATCTGATACAGTCCGGAGCATAATTCCCATCACACTCACACATACGTTGGCGCCGGTAAACTCTATCGCAGTGTAACCGTTCTCAAAGGTCTCCCTTTAAGTAGTTAATGTTTTGAAATCTGTTGTGGACAGACTGATGGAGCGTAACACATGACTAACTCAATTAAATGTCTGTGTTTTGTCGTCATAGCAACAAGTGCAACAAGTTGTTTGTGATGTGAGTAATACCCTTATCTCTCCAACTGTGGGAGTCATCAAACAAAAGACTAATTAACTTAAGTGTCACCTTCTGAATTTTTTAAATCTGCATCTGTGCTTTTGATACTCGTGATTCATTCTCTCCACAACCTGACTGAGGCGGCTCTCACCACCTCCTGTGTGTGTGTGTGTGTGTGTGTGTGTGTGTGTGTGTGTGTGTGTGTGTGTGTGTGTGTGTGTGTGTGTGTGTGTGTGTGTGTGTCCGTGTGTGTTATTGAGACACTTTGGCATGGAATTTGTTTTCTGTGCCTGAACTTTAAGTACAATTTCTCACTGCCGAGCTCCAAAGAGCCAAGAGGGACTATTACGAGATAATTACTAATTATGCTAATGTGCTAAAGTTGTGCTATTCCTTTTTCCTTGGTCATTTTATCAGCCGTCCTCGAGAGAGCACAGTCAGTAGTAATAACCTTTTTTTTTTTTTTTTCCCTCAGCTAAACGTTCAGTCAGTTAGAGGACGCCGTGTCCTAAAACCGCCGACTCCTCCGTCGCTAGCCTTAATCAGGAAGCGCCTGTAAATTCACAAAGCCATGCGTGCGCACACAGAGGAACCGCCGCGCCGTTTCCGTCGGCGCTGACCTTCATTAACCTCATAAATGCCAGCGGTGGTTTCTGTCGCAGGCTCTTAATGCGGTTATCAGCACAAACACAAACAAAATGTGACAGAAGTGTTTTCGGGGGGCTGAAACTAGACTTTACATCTGTGAAATGCATCTCTTTCTCCCTCCTACAACACACAGGCGGTGTGACATTGGGCTGTCCCAACATGGAAACCAGCACCGGTAACAACACCCACCCCTTCCCCACAGCCCTTCTTCACCCTGCTGTGAATAAACCTACATTAGGAAATGGACAATTTGCAAGAGCGAGCAAGATGTGCATTTATTTAAGTCCCTCCACCTGTCTGTGTTTCGCTGCTGCACTAAGATTTTATTTATGAATGGATTGTGAATGTAAATCTAGGCCACCGCAGAGAGTATACTGTACCGTTACACTGGATTTAGACCAAGCACAGAAAAAGTGAGACATTACTAACCACGCAAGATTAACAATAATGTTGAGAATGAATGAAATAACCAGCCAGATCTGCCTCTTCCACGTCACACTTCTCTCTTTTTCATCTGAACTGCACAACACCACAACAAACAACACACTCCACATACAGTATTTAGAGTGTTTATACCGTTGCAGCTTGAGTGGAACTATTTTTTCAATGAGATCTCATTTATTATCTAACACTGAGCAGACTTTTCTTTTATTACTCACATCTAGCTTTTTTTATTGATGCGGTTACTCAGGCTGTGGCAGACACCGTGTGGAAACCTTACTGTATGTAAAAGAGACCTATTTCCTCAAAATGTGTGTTTTTTTTCTATGTCATTCTGTTGTTTAAAAACTTGCAATTTGACTTCAGCTTTTAGGAGGTTGAAAAAACGGTATTAACACGTCATTAAAAAGGGACTTTAAAGCAACTTCGGTACAGTAGCAAACTCAGCTACAGAGACGTATCTCATTAGGTGGCATGCCATTTCAAGCAGCATGTGAAGCCATGAGAGGTTTTAAACCTAAATCGACAAAGAAGCCAGCAAGACACCGAAGTATTGATCGAAAACAAGAAACTTTTTCTTGGGCAGCCGTCATGAAAGTCCAGCAGTCTATGACGGATACCATGTAACCACAATGTACCCAGTTATCTGACAGATAGCGAGCTATTTGTACAGTATATTATTTGCCAACACTGCTCTCACAACTGTGATTTAGACACTGCACATGTCATGTTCCTCTGTCATGCTATTTTTGTCATTCCTGAATACAATACATGACATTTTGTAGATACAAGCTTTTTATCCGACAGTGACAATAACAGAGTTTTGTGTCACATGCAGCAACTAGTAATAAAAAAAATCCTGGAAGCAGCAGACACATACCTGGCTGGTTAAACCAACACAGATTTTGGATCATTAAAAACAGTAAAAGGTAGGTTTGGTCTACCTCGGCCTCGGCTCTCCGTCCTGACCTTTGCCCTCATCTCGATACAGCCTGTGTCACCGTCACCGGCCTTAAGAGGGACGATACGGAGCAACCAGAGCTTCCTCTCGCTCTCCTCTGCTCAGCTGTGTGTCAGACAGTCAGAGCAGCCCCTCAGAGAGCAGCGAGGGGCTCGACGCCGATCGACTCGTCCGCCGCGCTATTGCACCGCGGCCCCTTTTCCTCTCTAAAACGGGAGCCTCGGATGCGAGAAGGTGATGACCCTTATCCTCTGCCCTGCCCTCCCCGTCTCAACTTTCATCACCACCCCGGCAGCCCACACTCGACCCCTCTGCCGCCACCGCCGCCTCGCCAGGAACGAGAGCGTAAACAGTAATTGCTACATAAATTATGTTACACTCTTGTGTTTTCCCACATTTCCCCCTCGGCGCTCTCGATGATGCGCTGATATACTGTACTGTGTGCGCTGAGAGTACGGGGTGATAAGTGTGGTTGTAAAAAATAATGTTGGTCTATAAATCTCTGCTCTGCTTATTTTTTGTTCATAAAAAAAACACATTGTGGATAAAAGATGAGAAGTAAGTGTCACATATGCCACAGTTTAAAAGGTAGCAGAGAGGGAAAAAAGGTCATTTTATATACTGATGATTGACAGGTAGGATTCGTCTAAAAAACTGGGATGGGCTACATTCGCCCAGATGTTCCTGTACATCACCGGACATTCCATTAGTGGCACTGACATCCTTAAGGGACATAACCGTAAATCACCAGGCTGCGATTAATTAAGAGCCAGATACACAGCATGTCTATGAATCCTTCTAGGAGCGGTGACACCGGTCAAACAAACGCTGCGCTTTAAAAAGGGAGAGCAAACAAACGCAGAGCGAGGTGTAGGCTACATCCTCACATTGCCGAGCTGACAGGAGCACTGTAACCTGAACAATACGAGGAAGAGGAGGCGGCAGTTGTTGGCAAACTGCGAGTAAAGAGCAGCAGAGAGCTCAAAACACACAGCTGATGAATTTAGCAAAGTGTGTGATTTCCAGGAATTCTGAGCCTGGGTGACGAGAAATATGAGCAAATAAATCTCTGACCTGTGATCTTCAGTCTTTTTCTGTACTTATTTGTTTTGCACGAACAATTGCAAAGAAGACTTTTGGAGTGGGGGAAAAAAATTAATAGTAGTTCCGGGGGGAGGAATCTGCTTACAACCTTTTGAATACACACAGGTTTTAGCGAGTCCATCTACAAATAATCTGCAGCCTTTTCAAGGGATTAAAGCCCCCAAATGCCATGCAATAATCCCTCTGTGACTTTTAGCTTCTATGAAAATAATTGTGTGGAATGTCAAGATGATCAGTTGGTACTTAAGATGAAAGATAATAATGATATATATATTAAAAATAAAAAAACAATCAGACCGGCTTTGCATTATTTTGAATTCTTTCAGAGAGAAAAAACATTGAAACAGGAAGCAGAGATGTGACTGAATGTTTGAGCTGCTGGAGCACAGAGCGTCCACCTCCTGCAGCTTTCGGAGGAGTCAGCGGCCATCAGCACTTCCCAAAGACACAGTTCATTTACAGCCGGTCCCTGGACTGGCCCCTAATGTCCCGTGTTATCAGAATGAATCAGCAGCGCTGATAAATTAGCCGTTCGGAAACACGCTGCGAAGGGCCCGTCAGCTAATGTGCGCGCGTTTGTGTGATACTCATATGCAATGCTTAATGTTGTGGAACCAATTCTGTCGTTTTCCATTATGTAAATACATTTGCCTCAGCACTATATTTTATGTATTGTCTCCCTTGTCTCAATTACTTGGGCTATTAAAAATCAAGAGAGGTTATGGAAATGAGGTGCGGGTTGTCTGTTTTGCGGTTTGATGACAAGTGCAAAGTGTTTATGAAAAGCTCGTTATGCATTCAATTGCGGTCGGATACGTCAACACGCTCCGAGCGTTCATCCATATTCCACAATGCAACGGGGTGGCGCGTCAGTATTCTCAAGCATAAACAACACACGTTCTCTTATACATAAAAATAAATACTAATAAATGTAGCATTGCTATTTTGTTTTTTGTTTTTCATATGGAGGTGGCAGAAAAAAAAAAAAACAGATTTCTGTGTGTGTTTGTGGCCTGTGCCAGAGCAAAATAAAGCGTTTGATGCTTCAGTTTTGGGTAAAGTAGCCAAAATACCTCCGAAAATAATCAGAAAAGTAAAGCAGGGAGAAGCTCTTTAGAGGCAGTTAAGCCTTTAAGTGTGGAAGCTTTCACTGACATATGGAAATAACTTCCTTCTTAATCTTTTTTAAATGTCATTTTCTCACTGTGAGGCACAATATCAAATAAGTTGGTGTAAAACGACTCTGCAATCACAGATACATATTTTAACAGAGAACAACACTCTTTTGTAGATTTGGACCATTTTAAAAACAGACAAAAGAAATCTCAAAGTGAGAGGTGGTGAGATGGAAAGTGCTGTGAATTATTATTATTATTATTATTATTATTATTTCTAAGTAAAAAGCATAAATGTCATTAAATGTGTGGCTGCCATAGAGAGATAAACGGTACACCTTTTTCTTGCAGGTTGCAGGGCATAAAGGCACACTGGGGGATTTGTTTACCACGAGCTCCGGTCAGCATCTATTTCAGTGCGGCTAAAGAGAAAAATGTTGCATTGGTATTATGTTTCATTCGCTGAAGATCAGCACGCTTTTTCCATCTTGATTACAGATATAATTAATCATTCTACAGTATGTCTGAGTTTTAGACATTTCTTCATTAGAAACCCCTCCACTCTATTCAGCAGTTTGAGAGATTATATTTTAAAAGTACACAAATACACATTAAATTAAATATTATTCTGCAGTAATAAACAACTAATGATATTTTTTATTCTCCTTCTCTTTCCCTGCTGAAGGCCCAGAACAGTTTCTCAAACTTGAGACTTTTCAGTGTTCAGTATAGTTGAATAAAACCCAGCAGAAGCTCTGGGGGTTCAAGCCTCTAATGAGGCAAAAATAGTTTAATATGAGACAACAAGAAAAGGAAACAAGCTGGGAAATTATTATGAATATCACTAGTGAATTTCAAGCGTGTTAGTATGTGACATTTAAGTGCATTCTTTAAAACAAAATCTTGCAGTTTTATTACAGTGCATTTGGGGTTAACCTTTAACCTTTTAGTTTAGATATTAAAAGTCACTAATAGAAACTTATTTAAGAATATTTTTCTTTGAATTATGGAGGACATCGGTGATGTTTTCAGTGAGAAGTTAAGGTGACAACGTCGTGTCCTTTAATTGCATCAAAAAATCCGGATTCAAATAACACAAACAAGCCGTTTTTCTTCATAAGGGAAGCCTTAAAACTTGTATTAAAGCTAAATGAGTCATTTAGTCATCCTCCTCGTGCATGTTCGAGGCAAAGGAGGCTTTTTAAAAAAGGACAATAAACGCAGCAGCAACTAAACTTTGAAAGGGGAAAAAAAAACAATGCGTCATTTAAAGCCGACGGCACATCTCCACAGAAATATTGTTTGTGAATTTCCAAGGTGTGAACTATAAAGCCGACGAGGAGCGGTGCGTGCTGCATTCAGAGGCTGAAAGCAGCGCGAGGTGGACCGGCTGCTGCCCTGCGCTCAGATGCCCGCGCCAAGGTGCGCACGACCTCTGCTCAACACTGGTAGAAGGAAAAAGAAAAAGACACCCCAAAAAAAAAATACGAAAACTCGTGTAAAAGTTGTACCTTTTCTCTTCGATCGCCTCCTCCTCCGCCGCTTCAGCTTGCATTTCACCTGGCCGCCCTGAGCCCCCGACGCGCGGCTGTTGTTTCCAAGTACGGATGCCATCAGCGCAGTTCAGCGCAGAGCAGCGCGGGGGAGCCTCTGGAGCGGAGAGGAGCGGAGCGCAGGAACAACTTGGACTCGGCGCGGCTCGACTCTCCTTTGTACTTGTCTCCTCTCCGTTGCTCTCTCTGATAAGGCAGCGTCCTCGGGGTTTGACGTAGACTATATATATATATATATATATATATATATATATTTATTATCCCTCCCTGCTGTTCCTGTATCACCTCTGAACCTCCAGCCTTCCTCTCAGCTCCCGGAGAGGTCTGTTGTGTTCAGCAGCGCAGCTCAGCGTGGCGGCTCCTCAGCTCCTCGGCAGCTCTGATACCGGCGCCCCGTCTATACTCCCGCGCGCCTCTGCAGAAATTTTTGGGCATCAGCCACTTTGGATTCAATCATGCAGGACGCCTATCTATTTGCTGCCGAGCTTTCTAATTAGGGTCCAATCGTGGCTGTCTGGGAGGTGTGACATCACCGGCGACACCCACCAGCTCACACCCCTTATTCACCCGCTGCTTTTTTAAAAAGCTTCCTTATACATTTGGACTTATTCCCATCAGCAACACTTTTTTTTTCTCTCTTCCCCCACTGCAGGGGAAGTGTGTTCTCTTCCGCCCTGCAGGGGGGGTCAGAGGTCAGCCTGGTAGGGGATTCTTGCTCAAGGGCACTTCAGCAGAGCGGATGTTTTTTGTGCAGCATGAGAGACTGGAATATGGGGAACTGTTTCCATAAACCAGCCTGCTGCAAACTCACCACCAACGTGAGGCTAAAAGAACCGGGGTGATGATGTGGTGTTTTGGAGGTAGAGGAGGAAAAACACACTGGGATGGCTTGATGCCACTTTTTCATGTCCGATACCGACAACCTTATTGGTATCGGACCGATAAGTATCTGCCGATACCAATCTGTCGATACCAATCCGATACCATCTTTTTTCCCTCTCTTAAACAACTAAGTTAAATAAATGTAATAACTTTAGTTACTTTGCAGATTCAGGTTATTAATACAAAATATAATACACTAATGAATGATGATGTATTGTTATAGATTAAACTACCCAGCAGTATATAAAGTCATTAAAATGCCACATTTACCAGCTGCAACATTAAAGTGATGAACACTTTAATGCATCAGTAATTAGAATACAATAATATATTGAGAATGAGTACTTTTACTTTTAAGTATATGTTGATGCTAATATTTAAGTACTTTTACTCATAGCCTAATATTTTGAATGCTTGACTTTTACTTGTAGCTAATATTTTTACACTGTAGTATCACTACTTTTACTTAAGAGGAGTTTTTCTTCCATCTCTGTATGTTAATATTAGTTTTTTGAAATATTAAAAGGGTTTCCTTTCACTCACATGCACACAATTATCAGATAGTTAATGCAGTGTAGTGCGTGCACTGTTTACCTCTCCATCATCTACTGCTGTCTGTCTCTCTCTCTCTTCTCTCTCCATTCGCACACACAGTTTTCACCTCTAGTAAAATGAGTCGTTTAGCTCCGGCAAAATGACCTGACGACACCGACTTATAAGAGCGAATCCCGGGCCGAAACGCGGACAACCCCCGACCCAATTTAACCCTCTAGTATAGCAAAGGAATTATAATTCCAGTGTGAAATACTGGATATACCTCAACACTCAATGTAGCCTATATCACAATGACAGTTGTTGACAGATAGTTTAGGCTAATGGATGAGATTATACTTTTTTTCCCCCTCAGATATCCGATTTTGGCCAGTATCGGACCGATACTGATACTGAGAATCCCTAAAAACACAGAGTCCTCTGTTAGACACATCCTTCTCCTCTCTCTCCTTGTTTGTCTACTGAGATTTGGGATTTCTTGCAGGATTACGGATCAAAATTTAATTCCGTCTCATTCCCACTCTCTGTTCTTAAATCACTGACAACTCCACAAAGGGAGATTACTCTAAGATGCATAATGCTCAATTAGCACACACACACACACACACACACACACTCAATGACAACGCACACATCAAATGCATCTTTGATACTCTGTTTGAGTCAATTTTCCCCGGCTTTTATAGTATAGCCTCCTAATTAAAAAATGTACTGTATGACCGAATATGTCTTATTTTATTTAGAAAAATCCCGTTTTGGAAGTTGCAGGTGACCTTCAGCGCGGGAGGCAAAGACTCTACTGACAGTGTGTTGCGGCCGCAAAGTTTGAAGCTTGTGACATTTTGGCATTTTTGTGTGGAAGTGCAGCGTCGAGGCTTTCAGAAAGCATTTGTGGCTTTCCTAGCTGGAGGTTATTGTTCTATTCCCCTGGCCTCTGTGCTGTGGAGGTCAGGTGTGTGTTGCCGGACGCATTCAGGGCCCGAACAGTGGAAAAAAAGGATGTGGATTTGTTCGGGCTTAATCAAACGCAGTTTGATTTAGTTTTCTGTGGCTGCTTAGAGGTTTCAGCCTCTTTAACTTTGTGTTTTAGCAAGTGTAGTTATTAGGGCTCCGGATGTCAAGGTTAACACGATCATAACACATTAACACAACTTGCAATTTTTAGGTTGTAGCGGACTCAGTTTTAAAGTTACAGTGAAGATACTGGTACCATATGAAACTATAAAACCTAACGAAATCATTGGTAGCAACCATGTCATACTAGCTTGTCACAAAGGAGGCTAAATAACTATCCAAACTTACGCTACATTTTGGTGAGGAAAAACGGGTATGATCATTTTCAAAGGGGTCCCTTGACCTCTGACCTCCAGATATGTGAATGAAAATGGGATCTATGGGTACCCACGAGTCTCCCCTTTACAGACATGCCCACTTTATGATAATCACATGCAGTTTGGGGCAAGTCATAGTCAAGTCAGCACACTGACACACTGACGGCTGTTGCTGCCTGTTGGGCTGCAGTTTGACATGTTGTGATTTGAGCATATTTTTTATGCTAAATGCAGTACCTGTGAGGGTTTCTGGACAATATTTGTCATTGTTTTGTGTTGTTAATTGTTTTCCAGTAATAAATATATACATATATTTGCATAAATCAAGCATATTTGCCCACTTCCATGTTGATAAGAGCATTAAATACTTGCCAAATCTACAATCTACATTTTGCACAGATAAAAAAATGTTTTTCAATTAATGGCGATTAACTATGGACAATCATAACATTAGTCGCGATTAAATATTTTAATAGATTGACAGCCCAAGCATTTATTGAACAAAAGACAGAATGATATCTAAAAAATTGGGTCTTCTATCACCTTTAAATGCTGTTATTTTCCCTAAAAGCTTCTCCTTTACCCTCACCACCTCTCACCCTTTTTAGTTTTGATGTCCAAAAAAGAAAAACATTGCATTTGCAGAAAAACCCCAATGACCCATTTGCTGATGTCAGATTGAAAAGTCACTTTGAGGTTCTGTTGTTGGGTGGAAACATTTCCTTCCGGCCTGAGGGGCCGAGACAGGAGGGAGAGGAGGGAGAGGAGGGAGAGAGAGAGAGAGAGAGAGAGAGAGAGAGAGAGAGAGACAGAGAGAGAGAGGGTGCCGGGGCCGTCCGCCAGGCTGCAGCCTGCCCTCAGGACGCCCACAAATATCCATGTAAATTGCAGTTTAAGAGAAATCAATACGAGTGACAAGTTGCCAATGCCACTATCTGGGGCAGTAATGAAGGTGTGGTTGCGGGGGGCTGGAGCGTACATAGATAACAGCAAACAGGCTGGGTGGGGCAGAGGTACAGGTTAGAGGCACACGCAGGCAGCAAGGTCAGTGGTTGTTGGATGGATGCAAAGTGCCACTAAGGGCTTTGAACTAACCTGGATTATCTCTACTCTTAGCTCTAATATATCTCCATGTTACATGTGTCATCGTTCTTTTACATACGGATCATTTGTTCATGCCTCAAATCATCAGGGATCCCTAGACCAGCGGTTCTAAACCTGGGGGTCGGGACCATTAATTCACCAGATAATTTCAGGGGGTTGTCAGATGGTTGTGGAGAAAAAAAATATATAAAAAGAACATTTTAAAAATAAAATAAAATATTTTAGACTGGGGAATGTTTTTTTACTAGAGCGGTCAATGGATTCAAAATATTTAATCACGATTAATCGCAAATTAATCACACATTTTAAAGAAATTAGTGGCGTTAAAAACAAATTTGCGTTAACACGTTAACTTTGACAGCCCGAACTATTATTATTGATTAAATGTATTAATAGTTTTGTCTATAAACAGACACAATTTTGTCAGGAAATAGTGAAAAATGTTCATCGCTGTCCCAGAGATCTGGGCGACGCCTTCAAATAGCGTGTTTATGTCTGACCAATAGTCCAAAACCCAGAGATATTTAATTTACATGATATAAAAACAGAAAATAAGTAAATTCTCACATTTAAGAAGCTGCTAGGAGCAAATATTAGGCCCTTCTGCTTGAAAAGTGACTAAAACGATTTTAACAGATATCAAAATAGTGTCAGATCTTCTTTTTTTTTGTCGATAAACTAATCAACTAATTGACTTATTATTTCAGCTCTCGTGGAATGATCAATAAATTCAATTCCAGATTAACTTCAGACTCAAAGATATGGATCTTCAGGACTGGAAGGATAATGACTTACAAGAAATATTTAAAAAATGAATGGTGCATATACAGTATGTCTAATTTAAGGAATTGGCCCTGAACTAATAGTGCCTGTGTTATTCTAATGTCAAAGTTAAATATAGAATTTTACAAATATCTGTATTTGACTATTCCTGCATATACAGTTATGAAATGTGTTCTCAGTTTCTGTGTTTACTCAGTAGAATGATTTAGCCCAACACTTTAGTTCACATTATTTTGATGTCATATCTATGGATTAAAGAGTCAGATTTAAATTGAGATTACAGTAAACACATGGCGGCGACTTTTTTCCATCATCAAATCAGACACCTGCAATCTAAGATAAGGAGGCCAATCAGTACGCTGCTCACACACATTCATTTTCTGCACTTTAGATTTTTTCTTTCTTTACATTTGATGGAACACATGGCTGTCTAGAAATGAAGAAATAGTGGCTTCTCAGAGTGCTATTCATTTGCAATCTTTGATCTTTTTAAGCTGTTTTCATTAGTGGATTAATTAATAGAACACTCTCTCAGTGTTCAGGTAGCACTGTCTCCATGGTAATACATATATCGCTCTCTAATCAAAATACTGTAATTAAGCTATTTTTCTTTAACAAGGGTACTGAAAATACTGAAGCTTTCGACACACTGAAACTACTGGCCGCTGTTTTTTGTGGCTCAGTGGGTCATTCACATAGTGGGGCGTTTTTTTTTACCGCCGTCTTTCCAGGAACAAACATCTGGATTTGTGGCCAATACCTATTGTATCAAAAAAATGATTGGTCCTGATTTGAATTCTGTAGATTCTGGCTCAGGGCATGGATTACTTTCATTTTAATTTTAGGATGTAAATCAACTTGTATTGTTATATCTTTTATTTAACTTACGGACTACCACGTGACCTGAGTTGAGGGCACACCTGCACACATAGCAGCCTATATCAGGCTGTTCTCATACAATGTTCGTAGTGTCACCTATGAAAAGTAATGCACTGTAATTTTCCTAACCCCACCTAAGAAGTTTTGTAGCCTAAACCTAACTCAGTGGTTTTGTTGCTTAAACCTAACTAAGTAGTTTTGTTGCCTAAACCTAACTAAGTAGTTTTGTAGCCTAAACCTAAGCAAGTAGTTTTGTTGCCTAATCCTAACCAAGTAGTTTTGTAGCCTAAACCTAAGCAAGTAGTTTTGTTGCCTAAACCTAAGCAAGTAGTTTTGTAGCCTAAACCTAACTAAGTAGTTTTGTTGCCTAAACCTAAGCAAGTAGTTTTGTAGCCTAAACCTAAGCAAGTAGTTTTGTAGCCTAAACCTAACTCAGTAGTTTTGTTGCCTAAACCTAACCAAGTAGTTTTGTTGCCTAAACCTAACCAAGTAGTTTTGTTGCCTAAACCTAACCAAGTAGTTGTGTTGCCTAAACCTAACCAAGTAGTTGTGTAGCCTAAACCTAAGCAAGTAGTTGTGTAGCCTAAACCTAAGCAAGTAGTTTTGTTGCCTAAACCTAACCAAGTAGTTTTGTAGCCTAAACCTAACTAAGTAGTTTTGTTGCCTAAACCTAACCAAGTAGTTCTGTAGTTTAAACCTAACCAAGTAGTTTTGTAGCCTAAACCTAACCAAGTAGCTTTGTAGCCTAAACCTAACTAAGCAACTAAGCAGTTTTGTAGCCTAAACCTAACCAAGTAGCTTTGTAGCCTAAACCTAACTAAGCAACTAAGCAGTTTTGTAGTCTAAACCTATGACGCCTGAAATGAATTATAAAAGATTTGTTCCTCCTCTTTAGTGCCCCTCCAGCTGGAGGCACCCCTGGCAATCGCCTACTGTAGCTCACCAATATAAAACAGCCCTCAGTGATTGCATAACAAAAAAACTAATTCAGGTTTAAGAATCTGGAATATTTGAACAAGACAACATCCCTCATCTCCACAATCCACATACAAGATCTACATAAACACAATTAAGCTTTTGCTGGCAGATTCCACCACGACACAGATGCATCAAACAGGTGGCGGGCATTTTAATGAGCAACATACTTCAAAAATTGAGATTGTCGGGATATTGCTGGAGTGAGAAAAAAATCAAAACAAGTTTCAAGTGGTGTCAACGCGAGGAGAGAAAGTGACATTTGTGACGAGCTGTGTTTTTTGGAAATGAAAAAGAAACCGAGTCCAGCTGTGAATACAATCTGACTACATCTAGAAACAAGATAAACAAATGTTTAACAGCAGGAGTAAAGTGGGCTTTTGGCTGTCTTCCTCCTCGTATCTGAACTTTATACTTTCACTTTCCAGAGGCTGTTAATGACGGCAGAATGAAAGAGGACAAGCAAGGACATCTGTGACAGGAAACTGACTGACTCCACAGCTTTTTAAAATACTCTCATGGCCTTCCCACCAGTGGCCAAGAGCAAATGGAGGTGATATTGCGAAATTGGAATTACACCAGAGAATGCATTTTTTGTGTGAGTAATGTCAGGAATTTGAGCAACCTATTCCTTAATGTACCTTGCAAACATTACCAACACAAAGCGCTCTAATTGCTAGTTGCAAACTCTTGCCCACACCTCATTTCAAGGTTGCATTCCCCGGCTGTATTTAAACTTTCAAAGTCACATTGAACATTTCATTTTACAGCACGTAGCTACAAGCCAGCTGAATTCTTGCCTCCGCTGATGAAGTGCCGCCAATGTACCTTCTCTTTCTCAACAATCTCCTTTGGATGACTTCTTCTTTTCTTTTTCAACCCCACCCCACCCCTCTTAAGTGACACCCATTAATCACATTAGGTCTTTGGGAGAATTGTCTGCTGAGCGTCAAGTCTTGGCTGACCCCAACATTTGGAGAGTGAAGATAAAGACGTTGCACTGACAGCTCTGAAATAGCCCCTTTTTTCGCAGGTCAGCGTTCAGGGGAATATGAATATTATTATACATAAAAAGAGGGGGAAAACAATTGAGTTCTTACTTCAGAGGAGCTGGATGACATTGGGAATTCGCAGTGTTTCTGCTGCTGTGGATAGATTGCCCGGGTAGGTTTCAAATTAACGGATTGGTAGCAAAAAGCTTCATTTGGCGACTAGATGTGTGCAACTGCAAATGTAGGCTTTAACGAGATCATCATTAAAGTCTATCTCCCTAATAATATTGCTATATTAGTTAGTCTTTGCCTATCTAGAAAGCAAGCATCTCCTGACATCCAGGCTAATAAAATAGTCAGAGAATCCGGGAATGTGCAGATCAACGGTGATTGTGTTTAATATTGGACTCTTTTAATTTCTGAAAGCATTGAATATTATGGCGCTCTTTGTGAGTCTACATTCCAATCAAAATGTCTCTCTGAATAGGAACTAACATCATTGCCCTTAATGTCACGTAACATTATCAGCTCTGTGGTTTAGTACAATGGAGCCATTGTGTTCTGTGGTGAGGGGGGCTTATCAGTGAAAGACAGGAAAGGAGAAAGGAGAGAATGAATAGAATAAAAGTAAATTCGATCTCTGTTTAGCAAAAGGAGAGATTTCTCAAAATAGTTCTCCTTCACAATGCTGGATTCAGACACCTTGTTCCACTGAAATAAAAAAAATTGAAAAGAAATCAGTATGTATATCCTCAGTGTTTGTTTTAACACCAAGCGTGTACTTTTTTGGTACATGCAAAATATTACGTTTAACTACCGATATTGTTAGTCGTTGCTACATTATTCTGCAACTGTGTATGTTAGTTACTCCGTGTGGTGATTCGAAACCAGTGGGCAACTCCGGGTCTGAAAAGTGAAGCCAATGCGGAAGTGCCTTAAACCTGCATTTGTTCTAACAGCCAGCAGGGGGCGACTCCTCTGGTTGCAAAAAGAAGTCTGATTGTATAGAAGTCTATGAGAAAATGATCCTACTTCTCACTTGATTTATTATCTCAGTAATCATTGTAAACATGAGTTTATGGTCTCAATCGCTAGTTTCAAGTCTTCTTCAATAAAGCACGATGTTCATTTAGTAAATTATGGTCCCATTTAGAGTCAAATAGACCATAAAGCAGGGGATGCATTAGGGCGTAGCTACCTTGTGATTGACAGGTCGCGACTACGGTGTTGTCTGTGTTTTCGTCTTACAACTTTAACCCTTTCGGACGGCCAAAATGACAAACTTCAAAACGACAGTCCACAAACCAACGTCACGGTGACTACGTCCACTTCTTATATACAGTCAATGTTCGAAACTAGGGATGGGCATTTCAAGCAAAAAATACTATTCGACATTCACTGGGAATTATTTGACCATTCTTCAAAGAGGGTTTATTTCAAATTGCTGGAACAGTAGAAAGACTAACCAAGACTGTTTTCGTGAGTTTTATTTTGTTTCTGTCCAGTTTGACGAGACAATAGTTGCATAAACTATTTGATTTTTTATATTTTAACTATTCAAAAGTTCGAAAATGAGCCATCCCTATGCCAAACATGGGGTAACATACGCAGCTGAGGTTACCTGTTGCTGTGAGTTAGATAGATTTGCCATAAGAAGGCCCATGAAAGAGAGACAGCTAATGCTAGCTAGATCCCTCAACTCAGCAGGTGTTGAAAAGACATGAAAGAAAAGTAATGCCCAGTGGGAATCAATGGTAATGTTAACATTAACTCACTAGCCTCCAATTTCAGAGTGGAAGCTAATTAGCCTAGCTTGCTAGCAGCCACCTCCCATGTGACATATAAACTATCACCTGTGCAAAAGGAAACGCCCAATCAGAGGTTTTAAAGTCACAGTTAAATGACATCGTAAGCTTCTGTATTGTGACATATTCAGAGTGACATGGAATATGTGGGCAGCGTTTAGTTACGAGAGGGAGAACGCACTGCGGTGCTTTGAACTAAATGCAAACACCTGCATGGTGCAACAAAGACAAAATCTCCCTTTAAGGTACATTTTGAACAGATAAAAAATGTGTGATTTGTTTGTGATTAATCGCGATTGAATATTTTAATCTATAGACAGCAGTGAAATAAATGGAAATGTAAAGAGCCTTTTACCAACTAAAATCCAAACACACACCTCCTCCTATGAGGTTGCTCTGCTAGCTACTACGTAGGGAAGGGTAAGCTGGTTGCCCCAAATCCTGTTTGATTGGATACATTTATGTAAATTCCCAAGAATTCAAGAGGAGTCATAAAAGAAGAAAAATTAGGCAGATTTTGCAATAAAATACTTAAAGGTCTAGTTGATAACATTTCATATAGACAAATATTTTTGAAAAAATAATAAATCCACAAAGGTGGCAAATAAATTATGGCTTTTAGTAAAAAAAATATTATGATAGTGAATGATTTAAAAAATGTTGGCAGGTCCAAAATGAATGATCCGTTATCTCTTTGGAAGATATCTGATGTTTGGTTCCCACTTCTAATAAGGATTATGAGCCAATAGTATAACGATGTTGCCAGTTAGTTTGGAAAAAACTGATAAATGGCGGAGTTTGATGGTAAGTGCCTGGCAACGACTTGTTGCGAAGTGAATGCAATGAAATGCAACATCTAGTGGGTGATATTTAGCAATAGCACCTTTAAAAAACTAAAGACTAAAGATTTGTGTTTACATACATTTGGCAGATCAGGATTACATCTTGTAAATTATTAGTTATTTATAATTTCATTGTGTCTTTAAGCCTAGGTGCTGTTTCCAAAGATATTGACACATTTTTTAATCCTTATTGAAAAGATGGAAAATATGCACAATAGCTGCAGTATGTGAAATTTGGATAATGACGGTTCTTTGTTTTATCCTTAATGATACAAGTTCAACCGGAGCTCACGCTACATATTTCCATGTTTGTTCCTCTTGTAGTTTGTGTTTCCAGGCAGATTTACGGAGAGTTATATCTGCACAGACAGATGGAGGAAAACCGTGGTGGAGCTCCTGAAGGTAAAGATGCCAGGTCTGATCAGGCTGAATTCTGCAGCCGGGGGAGAAATGATGTACAGCTACACTCGGGTTTTGTTTTGCTCATTGGTGTCAGGCAGGTACAGTGCTGGAAACTCCCTCAGACCTGACCTCCCTGACGGCAGATTTCAGATATTTCGTGAAAGTTAAAAAAAAAAAGACCTCTGTAGTGGACAAACCACATCTTTCCTGGCACTACGTTTGTGTTGTAAACCTCATGCAGAGCTCTTCTGGTTTTGACCTGACAACAGAGCGGGGAGACAAGGACGCAAGTACAAAAAAAAACCCAAATCAAATGTCAGCAGAGCTTAGTTCTGATCAAACATCCTGTCCCAACTGATAGCGCCCCGGACGCGCGAGCCGCTCGGGAACTGGCTGTAATTGAAAATGAGCAAAAAACAAAATCAAACAAACTCTGGTGCTCTCATGCATGTCTGATTGAGAAAAAAAAAATGAATGGGCACTAAACCTGCTTTTAAATAGCCCATAATTGCACACATGCATGTTTGGATATTCACAGACACTCACAGTCAATATGACCACATGGGAAAAATTAGTAAACAGAAGCTTATCATTTTCCAAAAGATCCTAAAAGGCCTTGAAGCTCAGCTGTATCCCATTTTTTGAAGACAGAGATTAATTGCCTCTTTTCCGCCCCGACAGTAATCCTTGAAACTGCCTCTGCTTGGTGCAACAGCATCTCCTCTCACACACACCAAGGATACCACCACATAAAGTCAAACAGGCCCTCCCTTACCCCACACACACACACACACACACACACACACACACGCGCGCACACACACACACACACACACGCTTTACTACATCACTAATATCCAGCCCATTAGCACTTAAAAGCCAGCATCCAGAATGACTTTAAGTCTCGCAGGCGTTTGAAGTATTACAGAGTCACAGTTGTGTGAGTGGCAGGAAGCACGGAAAGTAACAAAGATGCTTCGCTCGTGTTGCTCTGCTCGGCGAGGAGTTGAGTTTGTTAATCTCACAATGCAGGGAGAACTGGTAGCTTGGGTACGGCGAGTCTTATAGCACGTGTGGTGTTACCGTTCCATCTCCAACTCCTAATACCTCACAGGATAAAAACAGGCTACATGTGTTGTTTCCCTGTGATATTTGCAGGTCTTATACGAATCAAACCAGCACGCCGCAGTTTTAATTAATTTCCCTGTCTTTGTTCACAACAAGACCGTGCGTGTGCAGAACGGCAGCATATGGCGCGCTCCGTTTGAGCAAATCCTCAAGAATCCAGACCGGCGTGGGATTTATGAATGTAACAGATGAGGTTTTGATGATTATGAGGTTGCTGATGGTCGTCGGCGCTGGAAAAGGTTGTGCCTTCGACTTGGCGGCGCAGCATATGCTGCCCGCGGATATCGAGAGGTCATCCAGATCTTCTGCCAGCGCCAGCCATTTCATTACGCCAACAGATGGCTGCGGGGATTTTATCATTAATATATCCTTCTGCTGAATCTGTTTTCATATTATGGAAGTTATCAAATTGAAACAGTCTCGTCATGGGTGACATTAAACGCGTCACTTTTGAGTTTCTGCTTTCATGGAAATGAGACTAAGTAGTCAAATGATATTACTGACTTGTTGACCAAATGAGCATCAAGCTTGTGGTTTGCACATAAAACATAATGTTTCTCCAGATTAATGAGGATTAAGGGTACAGGATGTTTAGAGATGAATAAAAGGCTCACTGGGAATCACTCAGAGCTTTTACAAACTCAATCCTCGCTCGGCAATTAACTTTGTACGCGCTGAGGACGCGGCAGATTTTGATTCGGGATGAAATTACTATGCACCAACACCGGATATCGGACCGATACTGACTCAAACATCGGGTTGCATTGGGTATCGTCGACAATGGGGCCGATCTATTCAATTCACTTCTATGTTTATATACTATATACATTAGATATTGGAATTCTTTAATTCCTGTTTAAGTTTTGACCAATTTGTTGCTCCATTAAAACGGGTTGTTAAGGTTTTAACAGGTTCCTTTTAATTTTGAAGATTTCTTTTACCAAGTTGCTGCTGTATGTACTTATTATTTCAATAATAATTCAGTAAATGTACATTTATGTATTTATTGTAGGGCTTTCAATCGATTAAAATATTTTATCACGATTAATCATGATTGTCCAGAGTTAATTAATTAATCACAAATAAATCACACCTTTTTTATCTGTTCAAAATGTACCTTAAAGGGAGATCTGTCAAGTATTTAATACTCTTATCAACATGGGAGTGGGCAAATATACTTGCTTTATGTAAATATATGTATATATTTATCATTGGAAATCAATTAACAACACAAAACAATGACAAATATTGTCCAGAAAGCCCAACAGGCAGCAACAGCCGTCAGTGTGTCAGTGTGCTGACGTGACTATGACTTGCCCCAAACTGCATGAGTTTATCATAAAGTGGGCATGTCTGTAAAGGGGAGACTTGTGGGTACTCATAGAACCCATTTTCATTCACATATCTTGAGGTCAGAGGTCAAGTTACCCCTTTGAAAATGGCCATGCCAGTTTTTCCTCGCCAAAATGTAGCACAAGTTTGTAGCGTCATTTAGCCTCATGGGCGACAAGCTAGTATGACATGGTTGCTACCAATGGATTCCTTAGGTTTTCTAGATTCATCTGATATCAGTATCTTTACTCTAGCTTTAAAACTGAGCCTGCTACAAGGTAAAAACCGCAAGTTGCGTTAATGCCTTAAAGAAATTAGTGCTGTTATGGCGTTAACTTTGACACCCCTAATTTATTTGTTACATTTTGCTTTACAAAGTCAAGAAAGCAGTGTTGAAGTCAAGCTTGATGTTGTCTTACGCATAAAAGAATGATCCCAGTCACTTCCACAGAGTGAGGCATACAGCTTATTAATTAAACACTAGTATCTGATCGGTACTCTGTATCGGCCGATTCCCAAAGCCCAGGTATCGCTATCGGGACTGAAAAAGCTGGATCGGTGCATCCCTAGAAATTACGACACACGGCGCCCGTCTGCGCTGAAATCAGCCACAGCGATTTCCCTACCACCACGGCGTCATATCATCGCTGCATTGACACTGATTACAAGGCCCCATTGACCTGCGGTGCATGCCTTTCATGTCCTCCAATGATGGCGCCGTGTGAATAGGGCGTAATCAATCTTTGATCCAATCAGAGGTCGGTGTCTTGATGAGTGACAGAGAGGTCTCTGTGGGGCTCTCATGAGGCCAGAGTTAAAGGGCTCCCGGGGGACCAGAGGTCACGACAAAGAACGGCGGTGACTCACTGAAATTAATCTGTCCTGTTCTGTCCATCAGTGCTGCTGCAAAAAGAGCTGTTTTTACAACAGTATGTTAAATTTGAATGCATGAAACTAGCAGTTGCCAGGGATAATCTTTAAGGTGCTAAGTGCATATGTTTTCACCCCAAAGTGTCATTTCAAAACCGAATAACAGATACACATGAATATATAAATAAATGAGAATTATTTTCAATAGTGTTTCTCAAAATTAATACATTTCACACAAATCCTGTTACCTTCTGCTGCAAAGATGTTGCTACTTTCCGTTTGAGCTTTAAAGAACACTGCTTGCCATCTTTTGTGCAACCCAGCAGCTTTCTAAATTTAACATACAGCACAGCTAGGGCACAGTGAAAAATACAGCAACCAATGAGGCTGCAAAAAGTAATTTATCCGTGCTAAAAATGCTACAAATAGCACCTTTAACTTAACACAACTGGGTAAATAAGTTTTCCAAGTGCGTCCGCATACACATTAAAAAGTTTTAAAAGTATTTGTTTGCAAAGTCGAACACACTGCCTTAATGGACTAGATGTTTACTTGGTACGACTCGGTGTTCAAATGACGGAGACCTTCAGCTGAATGAATGTACCTGCAGACCTTGAGTTCCCCTCGTAACGAAATGGCTTTCATTTTTTGCAGATAGCTCAGTAACTGGGAGTGCTGGCACACGACACAAAGCCAGGAATTCTTTGCAAA
The DNA here is from genome assembly GCF_015220745.1 of Sebastes umbrosus. Classification (NCBI taxonomy): domain Eukaryota; kingdom Metazoa; phylum Chordata; class Actinopteri; order Perciformes; family Sebastidae; genus Sebastes; species Sebastes umbrosus. The sequence goes on from NC_051289.1 coordinate 22,398,732, forward strand.
GAATTATATTGTAACCTCTATTCTTCTGTATAAAAAGGGATTAAAAGACATTCTTCTGATTCTCTCTTAATGGTGTAAACATTGAAATCAGTGATGGTGTGTTTATCTTTGGAAGCAATATGTCTCTAAGTGCTTCAGACGGGGACAGGTAATCCCATAAAGATAGTTACTTTCCCATACTATGCGCTTTAAAATCAATCTCTTTTTCTTTATCTGAGCAATCACAATTGTATCTCATCTTTAGCTTAAAATCAAGGTATTTTATACCATTCTTATTTTTAATGGAGCCGTGTGAATAAACCGTTTCCTGATTTGAAAAGTCAACTCCTCCAAGTGAACAGTAGATGGTGGTAGTAAACATTTTACATGCATCTGGGGCAGGGACAGCACACTGTCAGACTGAATAACTCCCTCAAACTGAACATTTCATTGTGTTATTAGTTTTGGAAATTGCAATTTATTATTCTAATGATGTTATGAGGACTGCACAACCATTTATTATGCTACTTCAGTTAGTTTGAACACATCTGCATGTCTTGTTTCATTTTCTCCATAAAAAAAAAGGTTACCTTTATTCACCCCTGTGTTAACATTTTCCAGGGATCAAAGACAAGTGTCATTACTTTGCCGTTACTCAGAATAACAATCAGGCATGAAGGCAACACGGTGTTCGACAAAACGCGGGAAGGGAGAGACGGAGCTGCTAAATCCCCCCCAAGTTAAGCTCATCACCTCCTCTTCTCTGGAGCTCTAGTCTTTCATCAGGCAGGGTTTATCACTGCGTCAGAGACCGGCGGTGTTTGAAGTTTCAAGCTTCTGCCCCCTCTTCCCCCCCCCCCCCACCCCTTCCTCGCTAAACCGCACATTGAGGTGAGCAGCCCGAGACCGGATCCCCCGTCAAAATGGACGAAGGCGCTCATGAGTGCAGGAGGAAACGGGGTGAGAATTCAGCACGGCTGTCGTTTGACATGCCAGACATGCGTGAACATGGGGTGGAGTTTGTCCTGCTGACAGAATGCACGGGCATACGGCGATGGAGAGAGTGGATGTAGTTTCTCAAGCGCAGGGGATGAAAGCACTGTCGATGGAAATTAAAGCTGGCAGATCAATAACTGTGGGAACCAAAGCCCCGTCAGAGACAATACAGTACACACTCCTGATGTAAACTACACTGAAAATGTTACATTTATACCTAGTAGTCAAATTTATATTGATAAACAGCCCTTCTGATTGGAAAAAATGCTGCTTTAATAACAAACAGCCCTATCTCCTATGAAGTTCATTTGTAACCAAGTTTGACTTACCAAAGGTCAAGGATCACATCATGTCTCGTACTTACAGTCAGGATTTACTTTTTCTGTATTTAGCCAAAACCACAATTTAAAGCTTCTATATTCAATCATTTTAAATTGACAATGACGTAGTGATGAACCTGAAGAAAATTATCACGGACTCAGTGATAACTCACTTAGTTCCTCTCAGCCCTCTTAGCATCTTTCAGCTCATTGTTTTAGTTCACTCTCACCGCTCTCATCATCTTTTCCAGGCGCAGCAGGCAGCTGTTTTCAGCAAAAAAAGCTCTAAAAAAACACTGACTGTACACTACCTGCTCAGCAGCAAACAGCAGACAGGAACCGTAGAGACTAGCTGGGGAACATAGTGGAGCATTTAGCAGCTAAAGAGCCAGATATTTCCCTTAGGAGGTGGTAGAGACCAAAAACAGAGCTACAAGAGAGTGAATATTGGACTTGCAGTCAGCTAAAAACACTGTACATGTCTATGTGTTGGAAACTATTATAATGTGATAATATGTCAATGTTGTGTTGACAGGTTGTTTACGATGCCCCAAGTGGTCAAAAATATATGAATTTAGATTTAACCAAGTAGTTTTATTACCTTAACATAAAAAATGTAAAAATGTAGTTGCCACAAGGGCTAATTGTAGGAAAAATGAATTGAAGGTAGCCTATAATATGTAACAGTTGTCAGTTGCTGTTTGTAAACTCACGTCATTCGAAGTTGGCTTCTCCTCCTCAGCTCAACGAGTGAAGGAGGGAGAGAGAGAGCGGCAATCGTTGAGCGAGCTGTAGAGTGAATGAAGAGAGGGAGCGGCGTTAGTGAGAACAAAGCTGTGAACCAGAGAAATAAAGATGTTGCTTTCTGATTATTTCACGGCGGTTGCGTTCTAAAACACAAATAAACACAGAACTAACTCCGAACAACCCTGTGGCAAGTGGCCGAGTTGTCAGATTTTGAATGAATGCAGCCGAAGGGCATGCTGCGCTTGGTCAAGGGGGGGACACTGTCCAGAGAACATGCACGTAAGAACTAGGGATGTCACGATACCAGAAATCTAGTAGTCGATACCAATACCTGTGAATTTCCACGATTTTCGATACCAATTCGATACCACGGTAAAAAAAAACTAAAAAAACAATAAATCCCATGTACTGTAATTCAACACGCACTCTTTTATTAAAAACATTTGAACATTACAAAAAACAGAGGCACGTAGCCTTTAAGTAATAAATAAAAAGAATTGGCCCATTTTGTTCATTTTGGCGTATCAGCTGCATGTTATCAATCGATAGTCAGACAACGGACACTACATACTGACTGTGAACGCATCTGGTCCGTAAACTCAGAGTAGTAGGAGCAGGATGCAGAGGATTTATTGTCAAAGCAAAAAGCAAACGCACCTATTTGGCGATATTTCACGTTTAATCCCAATGCTATAAGGGAACTATAACGTTAATGATATAACCTCGCCGCGAGGTGGATGGAGCCGTCACAGCCGGTGTGCACGGAGCAGCGGCCCCAGGTAGAGCCCCGCAGCGGAGCCCCCAGCAAAAGCTCTACCGGAGAGACCAGACAGACCGCCACCCGAATGTAAAGATCAGAGTCAGCGCTCTGCACATGTTGACCGTCATCTTTCTTTTAAAATGTCCAGTGTAATCGGTAACACCGGTGTTGTCACAAGTTTATTAACCGGTGGGAAAATTTTCCTTACTGTCGCATCACTACCAATGACCATTACAGGCATCGTACGCTACCTTCGGTACTGTAGAAAAAGAGTACCATCACTTTTTAAAATTTTGGCATCGACTTGATACCGAAGTATCGGTTCTACTGACATCCCTAGTAAGAACACACAACGCGCCCTCATCCGTGAAATACGGCCGCTTTGTATCTGACAGAGCTAAAGGGGGACTTGGGCCTCGGTATCAGACACCGAGGGGCGTGACAAAGCGGTGGTATTTGATGACCTGAACAGGCTGCCCAGCCCGCAGGCTGTTATTGGCTGTTTGCAGACGCCAAGAAAACGACCCGAACACAGCAAAAGAAAAAGAAAAGAGACAATACAGACAGAGGGCTGGGTCTACACAGATACACCACACACTTCTAGTGGGTCATAAGTGATGATTGAGAAGGATTATTTTTGTATTAGTCTATACATTGTTTAAGGAAATTCTTGCATATTATACCTTTAACAATGTTGATAATGACTATTTTACAGATGCATTTAATATAAACATTCTGCTTATTAGAGGTATCTCCAGAAAAGGTTTGAGGAGGCGGCCATGAACCGCAACATCCCAAGTTAGCGTCTGGCCGGCGACCTTCGTTGCCATTTCTCTCTACTCTCATTTCTACTAGCAAACATGCAAATAAAGGCCTGAAATGTCCCAAAAAATATTTTAAAAAAAGAAAAGAAAATCTTTTTTTTTGAACATTTTCTGTAATATGTTGATTGAAAACCATTGAATATCTGAGCTGCATTATGTTTCACTATTCACAAAAACATGTATACACACAAAACTTTCCTTTCATCTCACAAGATAATAACAACACTGGCTGGGGACACCCGTCTCTCTCCTCATGTTTCCGGTGTCTCTATGCTGTTGCTTCTCAAATAAAGGCAAAAAAAAAAATCCCTACAAACACTGCTAAGATGGTTTAAAGTGTTCTGTTTAATGCTGTATTGTACAGTATGTATACAAAGGAAAGGGCCCAAAAGCATCTCCTTGCATGTCTTTGAATTGACAGAGCTGAGGGATGGGAAACTGGCAGGGGAATTCTCTCTTTTGCCTCTTTAGTTGAAATTGATTTCTTCAAAGGCGACTGTTGTTTTTTAATTAAAACACTGAACTGGCTAATTGTGAAATTGATTCAGGTTGTGTTTTTCACTGTGTAAGGCAATATACTGTTGCCCCTTAGTGCTATCTATATTTATCAGAGAAAGTAAAGCCGCTTGCACTCTCTGCCTGTCGCGCTCTTTCTAATTCCTGTGACACACGCAGATCCACGAGCACACACAAACACGCAGGCCGGTTAATGCTGTAATCCCGCAACTGTTCAAAATGTTTTGGAAGTTTTCTCAGTAAGCTATACATATAACTGACAGTATGAGAGTCTTTAACTCACCGCAAACCCTGTAAGCTCATCCTCAAAGTAGCTGCAAAGTCTGCACCGACAACAGGATTAAACATTTGGACCAATCCGAACTTCAGGAAGTGATTTGCACTTGGTTTACATGTTGCTTCTCGAGAGGCATGGACAATTGAGCTATAATTGTCCGCGATGTAGACGTATTCATGATGAACTTATTGTACTTTTCCCCCTGCCAGTAAGATTTATGTCGCGCCCGAGATGAAGTTTCCCTTAGAAAACCGCATGACAAACCTCCACATCCGTCTTTCTTGAGGGCTAAAGTTACCTTCAGAGAGAGACGCTATATTTCAGCGGGGCGTTTTGCCACTGGATTAATCATTAGGCCTTAAATTATTCATCCCTTATCCAATCTTGAAGAACTGTCCTCAGCTCAATGTAATTCCATAATTTTGCCAAGAATAATGGCCCCATATGACGCTGCCCAGGGTATCCTGGCAAAGGTCCACATGCTTATGACGGTCTCTGCACACACTTATTTAAGGTAATACAAGGTTCACACGTGCAAGCCACACGGTCAGTAATTACTGTAAATCACTTATACACAAACACCAACCCAGGCCACAGATTTATATTTCCTTTTAGGTGCTCCTGAGGCAGAAATAATCTCATTGGTTGAGTGAATTAAAACCTAGGAGGACTAACCCAAACAGCATGTAGTAATTCGCATGAACCCCAGTAACAAAAATGAAGAGTCGTACGTATTACAAACCAATTCTTTTGCTACAAACTTATCGGGTCCGATACTGTGCTCATGTACTCGTACTCGCAAAACGGCTCCGATACAACGGCACCGATACCACTTTACAGCAGCGCGACGTTAACCTCTCGTCACCATCTTTCGGGTCCTCACGCTCCACCTCCTGTGACGGTGTGGACGAGACGGGCCGGTGGTGCGCCCGACCTCGCTGGGCCGGGATCCCACCTCAGCCAGCGCGCACTGGTCCTCACTTTCATTGCGCCACGGGGTTTTGCTTGCACCCTCTGACTCGCGCGTGCATTAGACTCCTCGGTCCATGTTTCAAGATGGGTCGGGTGGGTTGTATACATCGCCACAGACCCCTGGCGCCTTTTACTTGGGCCGCGGCACGACGGAGAGTCTGCCCCGGCCGACAGTCGCACCGGGAGCAGGGAGCCCCGTCACGGTGCGGCGAGGTCCAGGCGGGGAGCGTTGTAAAGCTGCAGCCCCGGGAAGCACCTTCGCCCCGAGCCTTTCCAAGCCGACCTAGAGCCGGTCGCGGCGCACCGCCTCGTATGCAGGACTCCCCAGCCTGCCGTGTGTCGCTCACACCCTCCAGCTGGCTGTTGACGAGGGTCTTTTGGCACAGAGAAGTACTCGTATCGGTACTCGGTATCGGCGAGTACCCAAATCTAAGTACTTGTACTCGGTCTGAAGAAAAGTGGTATCGGTGCTTCCCTACTAACCAGCCAATGTCACATCCATCAGGCCTGTTTTTATTTACTTTCCTTTTCAGGTCATGCAAGAGTTCAGTAACATACCATGAGGGATTCATTTGAGCCGTCTTCATTTCAAAGTGAAATGAAGTCACAGTCTTCCAGTCTGATGTTTTCCACTGGTGTGAATCTCTCATCACTGACCTGTTCCTTTGAGGAGGCGCAGTGAGACGCCGCGGGGGTTCGGGGTCTGGGGGACAGACACGACAGCGCCGCGCAACCACTCACGCTGTTAAATCTGCTGGGAAATTAATCCCTCGTTTGTTAGTTGCACACATACCAATTAATCACGACCCTCTCGCCGCGACGGCTAAATGGTTGGAGTTTAGAATAATAAGTCAAGGAGTCAAGCTTGGTTATTCCCGCCAAACACTTTAAGACTTCAATCAACTGTCCCCTCTGCTGCTCTCCCGTGGAGACACACACACACACACACACACACAGATGATTTAGTCCTCCCAATGAGGCATCATAAATCACACTTGTGAGCCAATAAACGGCTCTGCTTGGCCATCTCTGAACCTTCCAAAGGCACTGTTAGCCTTCCTGTCATGTTAGCGCTACGGAGTAATTAACAAGATGTTTCTGCAGGGAAGAGAAAAAAAAAGTGCCACTAACACACATTCCGCTGGAGTGTGTTAGTGTATTGCCATGGTTACGCTCATATCTGAGTGAGTCAACAAGAGATACACACTACACTGTGCAGGTTTCACTTGCTTTTTTTAAGAAGTATTTCGCTACATGTGTTAAGACAACTGCATCCCGCCATGTCGTATCTAGCTCCACCGGCTCCGTATTTAACTTCGGGTGATTGGGCAGATTTTCCGGCGCTATGACACCCTCAAAATGCCAGCTGCGGAGCATGTGAAGAATGATTGAATAAACATTGAGATATCATCCCAAACAAAGAGCGAGCAAGCCACAAAATCTCACTGCTGAGAGGAAATCATTCTCACCTAAATCCCACCGAGACTAAAAAGGATTCGGGGATTACAGCGAGCGCTCACTTAGCTTTAATCAAAGTGCAAAGCTGTGCAGGCTGGTGTTGTCCTTGTTAGACGTTTAAGCGAGGAAGGAGTCGGGTTGGAGCGGCGCTGCAACACTTAGTTAATCAGTCTGGTGAGGAATTACTTCCATACTTTTACTTTAGCAACAGAAACATCTCCCTCACATATATTTTAGCTCACCTGGTGTACTCATTTTTGCAACATTTCTCAAAATATTCACCCTTTTCCCTGGTGCATCTTTTTGTAGGCAAGAATACTCCCATCTGATCATCTCCACCCTCAATTTCCCAAGCTCATGTTTTGCGCTGTTGGTTGTTTAAAGTGTTTTTGACGTTGCCTTGTTATCCCGGAGCGCTGTGTATGGTATGTGATCTCCATATAGAAGGCCGTGCTTGTTCTCTATGAAGCGATGAAAGGCGGTGTATTTATGCATATGTCTGTTCTCGCTACGGCAGAGAGCGCATGTGTTTTCACTTCCCATCTCCATCATGCTCCACTCCTCCTTACCCTCCGCATCATTACACTGTGCTTTAATCCCTGGTTTCCCCTCTTTTTACCCACAGTTCCCCCTGGGGATGTGACTTATGCTGCGCCGCCTCTTTGTACATACAGCACAGCTAACGCTGAGGACAGGAGGCAGTGTCTGTCTTTGGTTCTTCAGGGAGCTCGGGAGAGACAAAGGGAAGCCCCGAAGCTGTCTCGCAGGTACAAAATAAAATAAATATGGATTATGGCATGGCAAGAGTGCGTGTAGGCAGCAGGTACCGGAATAACACTCGTGTGAAAATGAATGGCTGTGGAAAGGTTCAGTTACAAATCACTTTTTAGATTTTTTTCCTGTTTCAAACTGGAAAATAGTTATTGAGTATCAGGTTGTAAGTGATTTTTTTCTCTTTCTATCAAGCTGCCTTTACTTAAAGGGAAATTCTGGTATTTTTTTCAACCTGGGTCGTTTTCTCATAATTTACCAGGCACTAGAACTCCTACCTCGGATCTTGTTTCTCGGTCTGGATGTTAGCAGCTCTCTACTGCTCTTGATTGTATTTGACACTCCAGTAAGTCCAGCCAATGTTACCTGAGATAGTGTTACATTTGCCAGATACATCGGTGAGCCTGTTCCTAAAACAGTCGGATCTTACATTGTTTCTTATCAATACAGAACTAACTAGGTTTACACTAACCTGACCTGTTAGATGGTTTGTTACACAAAACCACCTGGCAGATGATTGAATGAACCATCTGTCAATCGAACCAAGCGGAAATATCTTTTCCATTCAGAAAAGCCTTTGATGACGTTTTTTGCTCTTCTTTCAATGAAGAACTACTGTACAGTTCTGATATAACTGATGCTACTGCAACATCTATGCTAACCTCTTCAGGAGACGCCATCGTTGTTTAGAACCATAGTCTGCAAATAAAGATGGAAGACATGACAGCTCCCCAAAAGTGAAGCCAAAACATCTTGATCGCCCCCTGGTGGCTGGCTGCAGTATAGGTCATAAATCCTGCCCCCTCCATGTTAGCGGATGGGCCAAACTAAAAAGTCAAAGTACACGTTAAAATACATTTTACCCAAAGTTTTTTGTCATCGTAGGTAGTTCTGATCCCGCTGGTGTATGTTCAAGTGTTCTTTTTTCTGATAAGTTTGAATTAGTTATTTGATGATATAAAAATGGGGTTGAGACCTCATGATTGACAGCTCTCTTACTGACAAGCTGCGGCCGTGCTCGGCTCGCGAATGGTTCAGGCGGGTGACCTCGATGCTGCACTTCCACAGCCTGATCACTACTGCGCAGACTCTGGCTCCAAAAAAAATCCCAAGATGGCAGCTCCCGTTTCCGGGATATTTTGGCTTCAGTTCTGTACAGTGGGAGGAAGTGGAGACGCGTCGTCCATCTTTATATACAGTCTATGTTTAGGACGGACAGTCACCTCTCCGTGTCATCACACGCACCTAAGCCACGCCAGTAGCTCCCCACTGGATGTTGATTGCTCCGTGCTCTGGCTTGTCGGACGCAGACGCATTACTTGAAGCCTGACTAGATGGATTTTTGTGTGATATGTGATCCCACGATTCTCACGTGATCTCATGACATTGTGAGAATCCAACTGCCGGGCAACGTTAGCTTTACACTGCAACACAAGAACAATGCTGTTTCTGTATTTCCATGTGCTTTACATCAGGGGTCCTCCCCTCAGTAAAGCTTGGAAAGATAAACCTAGAAGGTCAGATTACCAAAAGAAATTGAAGGCTGCTTTCATCATACGCTTCTCCTACATTGTCGCCTCATACTGGAATTTTAATTTAAATACTGAATAGTATCTGCTGACTTTCTATGACCATGGAAACATAAAAACAGTCAGTCAAACTACTACCACTACTCCTACTACTGCCACTTTTTCAAAAGTACAGAGCTGCTCTCATCCAGTCAACACTCAAACAGTCGTAGCGCTGCCTTCAGCCTGCCAGCAGCTCTCGGACTTCCCGGCTCAGCACTGTGAACTTCCTCCCGGCCTCTCACTCATTAGCAGGGTAACCCGTGTTGACCATGACAATGTTACAGGCCTGAGATTAGGCCCGCCTCTTCAAAGGGAACACTGGCGGATAGCAAGGGCTGAAAGTGATCAGGCTGCACTGGACAAGAGGATCACTTTTAATGAGTCTCCTCTCTGTTCCCACATCCAGGCAGCTGCTGCACCTGAACACTGCCCTCCTGTCCTGTCCGCTGAGGATAAAGACCGATGTTCAGCCTGGTGGGACCGGGAGGAAGAGGAGGTTCACTCCAAATACTACAACTTTCTTTCAGAACTGGGTGCAGCAAGAGCTCTCAGTGGATCACTAAATAGTGTACAATGTGTACTCACAGCTGCACTGTACACCTGCACATGACCTACACCATTTTGCAGTTTGTCATTGAATCAACTCTCAACAAAAATCCCCAACAAAATGCACCAGTATAAAAGAAGGGGAACATGGCCATTTTTATTACAGTCATTAAGAAATCATTTCACTGTTACAGAATTAATTGTTTAATTGCAATGACCAAGAAATGTATTATCTTATAAGTAAATAAGTCATTCAGCATGAAAAAGGCATAAATATTACTAATCGCCTAAAGAAATATTAGTCGATTAAGACCAAAATGACCGATTACTAGTCGACTAATCGACTAAGAGGAGGCAGCCCTAAAAAATCTGTCTCGTTACGATATTTTGTGATTCCTCAGTGGCCTCACTTGAGTGACAAGTCAATAGGGGTGAAAGAAAATATCAAATAAAAATCAAATATCGCGTTATTATGTTTTGTGATACTGTATCGATTCTCAAAAACACTGTATTGATTTTTTTATTAATAGTTTACATGCAAACTCAGTCAATATTTTATTTCATTTGCAAAGAGATGCGTCCTCTCAGTCTATGTGCCCTCTCAAAGTAGTGCTATGATGTTGGATGTTACAGGGATTGTGATACATCAGATAAATGCAGATCCCACTGTTCTGATTGGATAAAAAAAACTCTGATTTTATGCATATGGCGGTGTGTTCTTTATATCATGACAGTTTTCCCTACAATTAAATTAAAAAAAATCGCAATATATCGCCTTGCTTACAGTATCACAATATATCGCAATACATTGAACGGTAACCCATGTATCCTCTTGACATTACATAGCCCTACAGGCTAACATTACAGAATGACTCCTCACTATTTTTAATAACAATAACCAGATTTGCCATAAGCCGGGCTAGCTAGCTTCCTCCTCTCTTAAGGCCATTACACACCGGGGGCATTTTTTTCATATGATAAATTTGCATGTCAATATATTTTTCCGAACTGTTGTTTTTGTCATGAATACTTTCACACAGAACGTGAATATTATTACGTAATTTTTTTCCCCCGGAACAAGGTAAATTTTGCATCGTGAATAAAGGCATCGACCAATCACGTTGTGCGGACCGGACATATTCAAAACGTACACTGTAGCGTACAACAACACAGAAGCTCCGTAGTTCAAACCAAGATGGCAAACTGTACTATTCCAAAAGGCAGCGCATACCAGATCCACTCTTTCTGTTCTTACCTTTCACAATAAAAGCCCTAGACATATAAAGTGCGTAACTGTTTACCAAAGGAAAAATCACTCAACAGCATTTTGCTAAAAAGAAACTCAATAAAATAGCTTACAGTAGTTTAGGTTGTACAACAATATAGCTCAGACAGACTGCCAGACGCTGCTCTGGGTCAATAGGATCCTGGTAGTTGGCCCTCTGCCTGCGCAATTCTATTCAAATCAGTTATTGATAAAGTGTTGCACCTTGTGTCGCAAATTAGCACTGCTGCCAGTATGAATAGTTTTGATGTGCAATATTCACATTTTTGTGTTGTTTATTCGTCCTGTTCCCGGTGTGTAAAGGCCTTCGGCGTTTATCTAATCTTTAAGGTGTGCCAGTACTAGTTGGGTGATGATTTCTAGGGGGTACAGCTGAAGAGGACAATCAAAAACTGAATTAATTCAGGGGGCCCACAGCTAAATTGGAGAAGGTACCCAAAAATGCCTTCTGCTTTGTTAGAAGAACACTGGTTTGATAGCTAAAGTCCAACATGCTCTCTCAATGAACACACGTGCTCAAACATATTTTATTTGGCTGTTCAGTGGAGACTATTGTGTCACTTCAGTCCCTGCGTGCAACATACTGTAAACCTCTACATACTGTACTTCAATGTGACCTGCATTTCCCCCCATATACGTGTTACTCAACAGCTCCTCGTAGTAAATGGTTTGTGTTGTCAATTTGAGGAGATAAACGGCAGTGCCCTGGTTTATTCCCATTTCCGCTCTCCCACTAAGAATCTTACTGACAGAATATATGGCGTCAGCATGCTCCAAATCTTTGAGCCTTTTAGCCTCTTCTGTAACGCTTACACAGGGAAATTGAACAAGGGGACAGGCTGTGCCACCCGACGATATTATAGACTGTAGAGCAGAAACTTCATTCTCTTAAGCCTTAAACTTTAGCGACCGTCCACAGTGTGCTTGTTCTCCGAGGAAGTGGAAAGCTGTTTTGTTTAAACTGAAGGGTTATGTCACTTGCATCAATCCTGTGCTGTGTTGGATTGATTTTTGGTACTGAACACCAAGCACATTATAGGATGTATAGGTAGTTAACCCTCTGAGACCAACAATAGATCTGTTTTTGTCTATTTTAGGGGATACAGGGGGTCTTTAGGGGGGGATAGCAGGTCAACAGTAGATGTCACATAGAAGTGGTGAACATCAACTGAAAGCTGGGAACACGGATTTGGTGCTAAATTTAACAATTTTTTTACCGATCAAGAATTGATATAAATGATCAATAATCCCTCAAAAATACCACATTAAGACACCAAGACCTTGAGGAACACCATGGAAAAAGCCATGCTGTGATTTGGTTTCAAAAACTTTTGACATTTTGAGATTTCTGCAAGAATTGCATACTTCAGTGATTGGATGGCGAGCACTTCTGTTCTGGAAACTGCTCAGAAACCCCCTTATTGTCAGTCTACCTAGAAAAGCCATCCATCCTCTGAATGCTCTAGATCTCTAGTTTGTTACTGTAAAGTTTCATGAGGCTGTGATTATCCTGGAGGTCACTACTGGTCATTTTATACAATGAGGTCAAGCTTCAAAAAAATGGACTCAATACAATGAAATGGCTACAATGGGGACTAACATCATCACACATGAATACTATTGGGCTCATTGGATCCACAAGAGTCTCAGCTTTAGAGTGATATCCAATTTATGTAATTCAAAGACTGTTTAGGGACCCCAGTATGCAGAAATATTCAAACACGTCATTTTTAGAATAGACAAAAGTAACACATTTATACTGCATTCAAAAAACTGCATGTTTTTTGCCCCAAACTGCATGTGATTATCATAAAGTGGGCATGTCTGTAAAGGGGAGACTCGTGGGTACCCATACAACCCATTTTAGTCACATATCTTGAGGTCAGCGGTCAAGGGACCCTTTGAAAATGGTCACGCCAGTTTTTCCTCGCCAAAATGTAACCCAACTTTAGAACGTTATTTAGCCTTCTTCCCGACAAGCGAGCATGACATGATTCATATCAATGGATTCTTTATGTTTTAGTTTCATATGATATCTTCATGTGGTACCTTCACTCCAGCTCTTAAACTGAATCTGCTACAGGTTCTGAAAGATCGTTAAGTCGGTCGGGATCGCGGGGCGGGTCTCAGAGGGTCAATATAAAAGTGAAAACACTATTCAGAGAAGGTGCAAATTAAGCCAATGTGAAAATCACTCCTATTTAACTGAATGATAGAGGTAATGTTTTCATAATTATGCCTCTTGCAAATGATGGCTGTTCTACTCACTAATTGCTCTTTCCTTTCATTTTATTCATCTGGAATTAAATCGAGCCAAGAGTGGATAATGGTGACCCAAACTCTACCACGCATACTTCACATACAAAACGGCAGTTAGGATTCTTTTCAAAGCCACAGGACCATGAAAGCATGTTCTCTTTACAACATGCCAGCGCAAAAAGGAGATCAAAGTAACTAACCAAAAAGTTGTATTCTTTACGTTTGGAGGTGACACTGTAACGAGTGTTGAGGTGCAACAAAACAGCGTCATCATCCACATAATATCATAATTAGCCTATTCTGAGTCCGGGGGGCTCTTGGGCAGCTGATGATGATGATGCGGGATCTGCCCTCTTGTTTCATGTTGGCTAATATCCAGCAATTTGCCACCTCACTCCTCTCTTTCTTTCTGAGGAGTCTTTGATGCTGTGTCAAATGTCTCCCTCTTCAAAGTGTTCAAGGATACGGACCGCAGTGCCAAAATTGGTTGCATCCATACACTGTGGGCCTGTTATGAACCTGCCAAAGAGAGACGACACTGATGGAGGAGTATGCTGATGCAAGGTTGCATGTTTTATCAGCTCTCAAAACAATGCAGCTCGATTTTCAATTTGACGGGAGAGAAAAAGTTTCTTCCGACTGCACTTTGTGAATGCGCCTCGTACGTTATGGCTTCAAACAGCATCTCCAAAAGTTCAAAAACAGAGTCTGATGAGTTGGACTTTATCATACGGTGCGAGACATTTAATCTTTTCACGGGGCTAGCTCTTCTCTTTCCTGCCATTGATTCGGACCATCATAAGCTGTACTGTAGATAATGATCAGAGTCTAATCAGCTGCATTATCAGTATGCTCTTCCCTATCAGAGCTGCCAACACCTGAGGCTGTCCAGTCAAACGTTGCTCTGGTCACAACTCAACGGTAGACAAACAACCTTGCTATGATGTGTCAAACACTAGTGAATAAATGTCCTTTCCCGTCTGGTTTGTGTGTTTGTTTGTGGGGGTTTTTTTGTATCTTTTTTTTTTTTTCATTGTTCTTTGTGCACATCTAATTATATGGACATTATAACAATAGATCTGCTGTAGTCATTGACCTTTAACGGTTATGGTTAGCTGCAAGCCACCGGCTCAGCCGTCGCCATGTTGAGAGCTGTGATGAGGCAATAGAAATGCTCCCAATCTCGCATTTACCACTTTAAATGTAATCAAATACTATAGAGTGCTCCAAGGATGACGTATTTTTGTAGGCCAACGCAGAAGTTAGCATCGCACTGGTTCCCCTCGACAAAAAGCCGATGGGATTTTTCCATTGGGTTTTGGATTATTGCAGAAAATAAGCTCCGTGACAAACAAACGTGTATGATACACATTTTGTTCAGCAAGATAATCTTTACAAATGAACATGACTTTATGATTTTTGAAGCCTGAATGCAATGGCCAGAAGTAAGAAGCTAACGTTAGGCTATAAAACAAACTACAACATGGTCGCATTAGTGCGAGTATACACAACGAGGCTGTAAAGGCGGACGAGTCGGCGTGATGACGTTTAGTAGACTCATTTAGCCACTTGTTAGCAACCGCCTTTATTAAGACACGTAAAGGCTTAGAAATTCACGAGTTATTGACGTATTTTATATCTTAGAACAAAATTTTTAAAATCTCTTCAGCTCGTGTGCATCTAATTAAAAACCCATTCAAAAAACCCATTCCCTTTCTCGATGAGGGAACCGGAAGGGCTAAAATGCTAACTCATTTCCGGGTTTTAGGACTCATTACTGTAGCGCTCTATTCAGATTTTCTTTAGTCTGGCTTTTCCTCTGGTGCCACTATGGGGTTGATATCTTTAGTTTTTAGTGAAATATCTCAACAACTATTGGACGAATTGCCATACAATTTGGTTCACAAATTCAAGTTCCCCTTCAGGATGAAAGCTAATAACTTAAGTGATCCCCTGACTTTTCATCTAGCGCCATCATCAGGTCAAAACTTGAATAAGTATAGCATCCAGCGTGGCTGCAGGGTCTTGTTCCCCCATATACAGACATAATGTTTTCAGTGTGGCCATCGATTGATTTGCGGCAGATCCACCACTGTTTCAGGAAAGATCCCTAATGTGTGTCCTCAATCGGTATAACTCCTTCATCCATGTCACTCTGTGGCATGCATTATTTCTGCAGCAGTTACTAAGAATTCATTATTTAAGTGATTTGCTATCAGCAAAGAGGCAAGCAATTTACTTGTCAAAATACATTACTATGTGCGGTTTGAAATATGACTGGGGGGGGGGCTGTGGCCTGGTGCAAGCAGAGAACGGGCAGGAGCCGTCTGCTAAATTATGGATAGTGGGCTATATTTCAAATTGGGATGCTGAAAACAGCACATCTCCCATCTTTTCTTCTAAAGTCACTTTGAATCCTTTCAACTGGATTCCTCATAGCCCAGCTTGCTTTTCAGAGAGGTAAATGAAATTACTGCTCTTTTCATTTGGTGAAACGACATTTTTTTCTGATGGGTACTTACGCCGGTATACCTGCCATTAACGGCAATCCAGAGGCGCCGTGATTCACGCCGAAGATTATAGCAGAAACCCAGGAAACTTTTTTTTTTTTTTTTGCATCTGTCAAGTCTTTAATGCTAATCTACCTCTTCTTGTTACATCAGCTTTTCCCTCCTCAAGACTTCTCTTATTTTCGCTGAAGCGGCTTTGATCCCCCACAGACCCAGGTGATCTCCACCGCACCTCTTTGGTTAAGTGCTTAGGCTGGATTAGGAGGGATGGATGAGGAAAGGAAGGAAGCAGCCCTATCTTCGCTCTCTGTAGCCATAACACCGTAGGGAAAAGGCGACATCCAGCTGTGCAGATTGACAGCTCGCAGGACAGCACCCCGGCGCTGCAGACTTATCTTGTCTCCTACCTGGTTCAGTGTGGCGCTTTTTCCCTCATCTGTCATCTACCTCTTTAGCTTGTGCTTCCTCATCTGCAACCCCCACCCTCCCGAGACCCCCACTTTAGAGGATTAAAGGCTCTAATTTGATTCATGAGATACATCTAACTCATTCTCTTTTGGTTAGAGAACAACATTACACTCCCGAGAGAGTTCGAGAGAGAGACTTGGAGAGAAAAAAAAAGGGAGTTTTTTTGTTTCTGTGTTGTTAAATGGCTGGCCTGCCTAGCGCTGTCTAAATGAGGACTGTCGTTTAGTCCCTGGTGGGGTTATCTTTTTCCTCTCTACCCACGCGCATCGCCCAGGCTCCATTGGCTGCTACCCACTTGGGAGAACAGGCTAGATGATCCGCTGCTGCGGTAGCTCCCAGCAAATCTAACACAAACCAAAGAACCTTTCAAAGTTAAACAAATCACCCTTGGGCGTTGTGTCCTTCCACATTTGGCTCCAACTCTTAGAGCGCAGTAATGTTTGTAGACTGCATAAACAGCTGGGCGGCATGGAAAGTGAGAAACAATATTGGACAATAAGCTGGTCTTATTCATCTGCAGGAAAATCTGAAGAGGCAATAAGAGAGCGCTGAAGTTATTTCTCTATAGTGAACAATAACCGGATAGTTGAAACGCACTCATTCTTATTCACGGATGCTGTCACAAACTTTAAACATTAGAAGGTTAATATTAAAAAATGAAAGTAAAATTCAGTTTGGGTCGAATTTTTGAAATGTTTGCCAAACATTGTTATTTGCTGACATCTGGGAATGCAGCAACATCGCTAAATCAACAAACAGGTGTCAAACAAAGCCCGAGGTTATCCTGATTCATTAGAGAGAGAAAATGAAGGACGATGGTAAAATCATTATCCAAACTGTCTGGCGTAAACATCCATCACAGTTTACAGACCAACCTCCTGCTTCACATTTTGAACTACCACACTTGATGTAGTTGTGTCTGCACACAGTTTTCTTGTGCAACAAGAGTCTTATTACCAACAATTAGGGCGATATGAAGGTATATACACCGAGCAACGATAGAAATGTGTCCACTGGTAGACATTTGTCAAAACGTTTCCACCACGGTAGCAATTTTTGCGTGGTCTCGCGATATCCCGATCTTGCGAATCTAGCCCGTTCGCAAAGTAAAGTGATTTGGGCAGACATGGAGGAGGAGAGTGAAGCAAACTAGATATTAACGGCTCATTCTAAGCTAATGAAAACACGATGCTTATTATTATACACTAAAGAAAACATAGTTATTAATATTATATTCCTTTTCTGCAAATAGATCCCCCGAAATGTTACACACTGGTCCTTTAACGCAACTTGCGTTTTTTAGGTTATAGCGGGCTCAGTTTGAAATCTAGAGTGAAAGCATCATATGAAACGAGAAAAGGCAAAGATTCCATCGGTACCAACCATGTCATACTAGCTTGTCGCATAGGAGGCTAAATAACCCTCCAAACTTGCGCTACATTTTGGCGAGGAAGTACTGACATGGCCCTTTTCAAAGGGGGTCCCTTGACCTCTGACCTCAAGATATGTGAATGTAAATGGGTTCTATGGGTACCCACGAGTCTCCCCTTTACAGACATGTTATTATCACTTTATGATAATCACATGCAGTTTTGGGGCAAGTCATAATCAAGTCAGCACACTGACACACTGACAGCTGTTGTTGCCTGTTGGGCTGCAGTTTTCCATGTTATGATTTCAGCATATTGTTTATGCTAAATGCAGTACCTGTGAGGGTTTCTGGACAATATTTATCATTGTTTTGTGTTGGTAATTGTTTTCCAATAATAAGTATATATACATACATTTGCATAAAGCAAGTATATTTGTACACTCCCATGTTGATAAGAGTATTAAATACTTGACAAATTTCCCTTTAAGGTACATTTTGAACAGATAAAAAATGTGCGATTAATTTACGATTAATCGCGTTTAACTATGGACAATCATGCAATTAATCATGATTAAATATTTTAATCGATCGCCCTAATTATTACTCAGACTTTTTGGCCTAAACATCCATCAGAGTTTACAGATATGTTCCCAATCTCTTGTTTGGTAAGTATGACGTTATCATAACTGATAGAAATCATGGCATAAACTATAAAAATAAGAGGCAAATTGTGATTATCCAGAATTATCCTTTGGGACTGGTGTAAGACACAGGCTACAAATGATCTTGACTTGTGTTTATGGTAATTAAAGTTGCTCAGGGAACTCCGTACTAACAGCTTTTGAATCTAGAAAGTCTTCCTCCGAATATCTTCCAATAGCTCGTGAGAAAGGCTGCAGATGAGATATCATGCAAACATCACGGTCATCAGCAGAGGCCATCTGCCTCTTCATTATGTATCTCCAAATGTGTCACTAGTGGGCTTTCACAGTTTGCCAGCATTAGGTAGGTGGAAGTGAGTCAACTGCACCAAACTAACAAAGCGTGTTGGCAACAAATAACGAAGGCCTCTGAGGAATTTTAACATTCAAAGGGAAGAATTGTATTTTAGAGCTACTCACAAACAATAATTAAAACTTATGTGAGAGGCTGCATTACTAAATATCGCTCCAATACACAGTAGAAGAAATGATGGAAATAATACAATGTTCTGTCAAAGTACTCTTCCTTCCTCCCTGCAATCCAGAGACATAATTATAGGCAAGCCATCTACTATATTCAGGGTCCAGAAATTACAAGATCAATAACACTTTCACTTTAGACTTGAATAACTGCAACAAAGCTTGGCTTTCATGTGGCATTATACGATATGTCATAGTGAATCAGTGGAAATTGCTAGGTCCACGCATGATATAGATTAAATGGTCATTAGGCTGAATGAGGATACTTGTGCCTCCACTGCGCCATAGTTAAAGGCTCCAAGAGCTCTCAGATCACAGTTATTTCAGACAGAAATGGCTTGTGATAGAACAGGCAGGGCAGGCTATTAAACACTATTATCTGACAGCTATTTGTCTGGCTGGGCAAAGCACTGCGTGTGACAGGTTAAGAGAGGGGAGAAATGCTATCTTAATCACAGTCTGAATTACAACGCAAAAAAAAAAAATCATTCAGATATGAGGTTAATGCCTGCCATATTAAAGAGTCCTGATAGGTCCGTTTAGGAAGTTGTTTGTGAGAAATGGATGGAAGACATGTTGTGCTGGAGAGGAATAGCACAGAGACATCCAGGCACCATCATAAACTTTACTACCTACTCAAATATGTACGTGGTATATAAATGGAATAGAGAAAGCTGTAAATCTCACATACATAGTCAACATGTGTACAGGAGGGTATAGCACTTAGCAGGAGTGTTCATGATCTACTACTGCTGCTCCATCTTGGCCTACTGGGAGCTCCTCATCTTCAGCAATATCACTCCCCCATGCATAACTCTTAATAGCTGCAATTCTATCTCAAGTATACGACCTGTCTTCCATCTTTGCATGTTTAACAGACCATTCATGCGTTCTGCATCTAGACCTTTTTAGACTGTACTGGAAATAATGATGGGTACAGTACAGAGCGCTGTCCTTGGTGCTGATCAGTGTTCAGCACTGTCTATTGTGCTGGTGGGTTCCGTGTAGGAGGCTCGGTTAAGCTTGTAGTGCCTTTCCCGCACTTGGATCCGATTTTATAGCAAGACTCTTTACCCTTAATGTGTTCTAAAATGGACAGAATCTATACTTAGTTCTCGGGCTGTGTAATGGCAAGAATCTGGCGATACGATACGTATCATCATACAGGTTTACCCCTGTATCATCATCATCATCATGTTGAATCATGATATCACCATTCAACATATTGCAATACTATAAGCAAGGCAATATGTTGCAATTTTTTTCAAATCTAATTTTAGGAAAACTGTCACACCAGAACACACCATATGTATAAAATCTGAGTAAAAAAAGTAATTAATCAGTCAAGTCATAAATTGAGGTGAGAGGTCAAGGAACCCTTTATAGTGATCCATTAAAATATGCCAAAAACAGACTCTTTATATACTTGAATTGTATGCTTGTGTGTAGACAAGTTTCACACTTTTGCATGTTCTGCTGCGCACTGATTAAAAGACGCTCTACAGTCAGAATTAAATAATTTTATATTTAAAAATTGAAAACCGTCTATTTTCCTTAGTTAGTTAACAAAATACACTTCTGTATGGTGACCTTTGTTAGGCATGTCCTTCCTGTTCCTGTACCAGAATGTGACTATTCATTAAATTTACCCACTAATGGCCGCAGGTGGGCACCTGCTCTACTAACTGAGCTATCGGGGCGCCCGTGTGCTCGGGTACTGTTATATATTCCCTCAGCACCTGGGTGTATGCAGTAGGGTTAGGCCGGTGTAAAAATTGTGAATCAATTTGATATTAAGCCAAACACCGGACCAGGCCAGTATTCCAAATTTTTACCACTAGGTGTTCCACCAAAACTCAGAGGAGCGGATTGACCACCTTAAGTGAGCCTGGACCGTTGTTGTCACTAACTTTGGGGCTAACCCCCTTCACTTTAATCAGCAGGTGCCTAGCAAAACAATGGAGCTTGGCTTGAGTCTTGAGGAGTTGTAGCATTTAGTCATCGACATTACAAATAGCCTAAATTGTAAACACACTGTACTACTACAGCTATAACATTACTGATAAAAGTCATACTCCCCAACGCTGTCTCCCCCTCTCTCCCTGTCACGACCGCACACTTGCTAACGTTTTAGGCCGCTGGGCTTGCAATACACTGGCTGGTGGAAACCCGTCTTGTCTCATCATCCCAAAAAACACATCAACTTTCTAGTAAACAAACACAACATGCGCTGTGCACCTCTTCCCCCCCTCGACTGAAATTTGATCTCCTTCATGTTGTCGGCCTCAGCTCGGCAGTAAATTGCACACGGTCTGTCAGACACTAGCACTCTTCGACATTAACCATGGCCCGATGGCCCGTGGCCACAAAAAGTTACTCTGTGGCCACCAAGTAACCTCTGTAGGTGGCCCCATGTGGCCACCAAGTTTTATCAAGTCTCTCTTAAGAAGGAGTCTGTGTGTCTCAATGAGATTACGGTGCTACTGTGTGCTAACTGAATGTGGCGCGAGCATCAGTGACAAATTCAGTTTGATTGCATTGTTTTCTAATGCACCAAATGTCAGTGTAAGCTCATACACCGGACCGGCAGAACCGTAAATTGACCCAACTTTAGTATGCATATGTGCAAAGATTACCATTTCTTGTATCATTTCCTATATTTAGTTCCACATTACATAGATGACATAAATCTTTCCAGGGACCTTCCTACACATTAACTGTGGTCCAGTATATGTCTCTCTATAGGACACTTTAAACATAAGCCTTCAGTCAGTTTCTGCTAAAATACATAAAGCTATAAAACCATCTTACAGTGAGTAGAGCTGTTTACTCAGGAAAGAGACCAAAGCAACTCTCCTCTCTCCCTCTCTTTCTCTCAGTGTAAGAATGATTGATCTCTCCATCGGTGATAAGAAGCTCTTCTCCATCATGCGCCTGCTGCCACCTCCGTCCCACTTTCCCTGAGCTATCATAGCAGGCCTGTCTGAGAGGCCCATGATAACGACAGGCCTGGGACACAAAGGTAAATCAATCTCAGCGAGGGAAGGGAGGGGAGGCAGGGGAGGGCTCACTGTGTCTATGTGTGTGCACATCTGTGTATTTATTTTTTCTTCCAACAGCTGACGTTACCAAGACATGTCTGCACAAACATTTACATGTGATAAGATGTTTGCTGAGATACTTAACCCCGAAACAACACGGCAGTATTTATGTCGGATTGTATGTCAAATATATGGTACTATATACTGCATTCTTCAGAAATGAAATAGATGACGGGTATGAGAAGAAGCTGCGTCAACATTGGTTGCGTTTTCATGTTAACTAATTAGCTAGCTAGCAAACCTTGAAAACTATAATGGCTGCAACGCAATAGTGTGTTAGACTGTAGGACAAATATTATATATAATATAATATTATGTCTTTATTAGTTTCAGTTTTAGATCTACCAGTAAGTGACTATGGAGGACGGAACATACCAAAATCAATTAATTAATTGAATTAAAATGTGGCATAAATTATATTTCTGTTTTCACTTGCTGTATATAATGCAAAAATTATAATTTATTTTTAATATATTTAATGTATTTATTCATTATTAAATAAATATATTAATTTATATATTTATGTATTTATGCATGATTTTGCCTTTGCATTTGCCCCTGCCTCTGTATTCTTTTCTTTATACATTACTGTTTTATTAGGGTTAGATCTATGCTTTACTGTTTTCGAACAGGATGTTTCATTTTAAGGCTGCACGATATACACCGATCAGCAATAACATTAGGACCACTGAAGTGAATAACATGGTTTATCTTGTTACAATGGCACCTGGCAGTGGGTGGGATATATTAGGCAGCAAGTGAACATTTTGAATTTTGAACTTTGTGTTGGAAGCAGAGAAAATGGGCAAGCGTGAGGATGTGAGCGACTTTGACAAGGGCCAGATGAAATTATTGCTTATTCCAGGCGTTTGTTTTATCAGTAAAATAAATTGTAGACTGTCACAATCTGTGCAGGAATCTTTCTTTTCTTCATTTCTTAGATTTTTTTGGCCCGATAAAATATTTTTGGAAAAGGTTGTTTTGCAAAGTGGATATATTCAAGCTTCCACACTGCAGCTATTCTGGGGTGACATTTCCACACTTTTTCAATCTCTGTAGTTCATCATCGATTGCTTAAAAATGTCTTGAAGGACAAATTTCATTCAGATAAAATGGAACACAAATGTTTCAAAAATAACATTTGGCATGTGAGTGCTCCAAAACCACCAACATACTGAATTGCTTCATCTGCTGGTTTGAAAGAAAAAGATGTTTATGAACACATCGAGCTTCACCGGTATTGTATTTAGTGTTGGGTGCCAAATTTTGGTACCTGTGAGCGCATCTGAGTGAGAGCCGCTGTGGAGCCACACGGACGATGTTCTAAATAATAGTATAAAAATAATGTTAAAATTGAGAGGTTAGGACTTATCTTTACAACTGAAATTACATTTTTGTTATTACAGAGTAAAGTACCGGTAAACCGTTGGGTACCAGTACCAAATTCCAGGAACCAGTACCAGTTTAAATATGAACGGTACCCAACCGAAAACTGTCATAGTATAAAGAACACACCACCATATGTATAAAGTCTGAGTAAAAATTTAAATTTCTACTATGGGGATTAACATCATTACACATGAATACAATTGGACTCATTGGATCCACAAGAGTCTCAAGCTTTCCAGTCATACGATTCATGTAATTCCAAGACTGTTTAGGACCCCCAGCACGCAGAAATATTCAAATACACTATTTTAGAATAAGTGAAAATAAAACATTTGTACTGCATGCAAAAAACTGTATGCTTTTTGCCCAAAACTGTAAGGGATTAGCGAAAAGTGGGCGTGTCTGTAAAGTGGAGACTCGTGGGTACCCATAGAACCCATTTTCATTCATATCTTGAGGTCAGAGGTCAAGGGACCCCTTTGAAAGTGTCCACGCCAGTTTTTCCTTGCCAAAATTTAGCGTAATTTTGGAGCACTGTTTAGCCTCCTTCGTGACATGCAAGTATGACATGGTTGGTACGAATGGATTCTTCTTCTTCTTCTTTTCTAGTTTCATATGATGCCAGTAGCTTCACTCTAGCTTTTAAACTGAGCCCGCTACAACCTCAGAAACACAGAATAGCATCCGGGTCTGTCGGCGGGCCGTCTGATTTTTAAGAGGTTAATTAAAAATCGATACAGCGTTTAGGAGAATCGATACAGTATCACAAAACATAACATTGCGAAAAATGTATTGATATATTTCCTTACACCCCTACACAGAACACATTCAGTTCTTCACCGCTATCGTTTCTCAAATGGACCTCAACACCTGAAATTCAACTTCCTCTAAAAGTATGCTTCTTTTTACATAATTTGTATCAGGTTGATTGATACTTAACG
Source organism: Sebastes umbrosus (assembly GCF_015220745.1). NCBI lineage: Eukaryota > Metazoa > Chordata > Actinopteri > Perciformes > Sebastidae > Sebastes > Sebastes umbrosus. Next base: position 22,422,975 of record NC_051289.1, read on the forward strand.
TAATGTATAGTATATTACAAATTAAATTCACATATTTGCTGAAAAGATACTGAGCTTCGACAGGTTTACTCTCCACTGTATCCCTGAGTATCAAGCCTACAGTTTTACTGCTCTACAACAAGCTCTGCATACAACTTAAGAGCAATATTGTATGCAGCGTGTGCATGTGTGTGTGTGTGTGTGTGGCCCAGGTGCTGTCAGAGCGAGGATTGCCCCTGACAGGGACGGGTCACCATGAAGCCTGTAATTCATGAGCAGTGATGTGATCTCTGAGAGACAGGGGGGAGACGAGTAATTAGACCCTGTCCTAGTGCTTGATTACAGTCTTGTTTCTACATAAACCACATCTACCCAGGGAGGCCACATTACCATTTCCCAAGTGCTGCCTGGTTATGTTAGTGAAGCGCTCCGAGCACCCGCTTTTTTTTTCTCTTTTGACAGCTAAAACACTAGATAATAAAGATATTACATGTGTGCACCGATTCAGTCTTTGCGGTGTTCCTCCTCATCATCATCTACTTATAGACACCGTTCTCATCTGATTACAGCAGGAGCTGATCACACCACTGAAAGTGACGCACACACTTAAGTCTTATTTTATAGTGGCCTGATGAATTTTTGGAAAGAAAGTTGAAGCATACTCATTCTCTCAGTGAGGTAAACGGTGTTATTTACAGTCCACTAAAGGACCTGTTAATCACAAACAATGTTAACTGTGATTTAGTGGTGGTGGTGGTGGTGGGGGGGGGGGGGGGATAAAACCACCCAGGATCAGTTTTCCTGCTGTTTTATTTGTGGAGAATTTACAACATTTTAGGCTGATATTAATTTGTATCACATACTGTAAAATCATCTTCTGACCTTGCATTACGGCTTACTGACCGCCAGTATAACAACCCCACCGAAACTGTCCTTGTTCCTTCATCTTACTTATTTTCTTTAACTTGTTGCCTTGCAACCAGCAGCGACCGGGTTGAACAAGCTACCTTTATCACTGATTTCCTACTGAGACAAAATGTAACATAACAAATCTAATTGCTTTGAATTAACTTCCAATAAATCATAGAGGTTGTGAAATAGGACTGTCACTATTTGCTCTAAATTTGAACGACCGTTTTAATAATTTGTACAAAATTTAAAACTGACCGTGTCTTGTACTCCAGTGGGGGGGCATTTCTTCTATGGATGACACAAGAACCAATACTTGGGTACTAAGTCAATGCCAAAATTCTGAAAACGTGACGCCACAAATTTTTCTACAGTACCGCAGACTTACAGTGTCCCGTCATCATGGGGACGTAAACTCACTATCGACGCATCCAGAGGATGCACCCTATTTTTCCCCTGATAATGCTGCTTTGTGAACAACAAATCCCTGTTGAAATTGGCAGGAGGTGAGCTAGTTAACATTAGCAACGTTAGCAGCCGGTAAGCCACACAGTCCTGCATGGAGCTAACAGCTAACGTTAACGGGAGGTGCCATTGATTATGATGTGTTTAACCGATACTCAGTAAAACTGAGTAGCAGGGCTGTATATTGCTAAGAGTCTGGCAATTTGATCCGTATCATGATACAAGGGTAAAGATTCAATATATTGCAATATATTGCGTTACTGTAAGCAAGGTGATATATTTTTTTTGTAATCTAATTTTAGGAAAACTGCTATAGTATGAAGAACACAACTGAAATACACCATTTTTTTTTTAATATGTCAGAATAACAAATTTGCAAAAAATTGCATGTGATTATAATAAAGTGGGCATGTCTGTAAAGGGGAGACTTGTCGGTACCCACAGAACCCATTTTCATTCACATATCTAGAGGTCAGAGGTCAAGGTCCTCTGAAAATGGCCATGCCAGATTTTCTTCACCAAAATTTAGTGTAACTTTGGAGCATTATTTACTCTGGCGTCCTTCGCGACAAGCTATGACATGGTACCAATTGATTCCTTGGTGTTAGCTTATTGTTCATGAGGCAGCAGAGGCACCATAAATGAACAGAACACAGTCAGTACAGTTTGAAGGATATACAATCAGTATCGTGTGAATGAGAAGTCAATACCACCCCCTCTCTCTCAAACTTGCTGAACATTGGAGAGCCTCGCAGATTTCCGTGAAGGGGTCCATTTGCTACCAGGCTATGTGGGCTGTGTTTGAATTCATCCAAACTACATACGTGTATTGCATTGCGTGTTAGTTCAAATTATTTTGAGAATGGATGGATGCAGGTACAGTTAAAGATGACTGTTGCTTGGTGGGAGTGGCTGGCTGAACGGTGAGTAAACGAATGCATGCACTAATGGATCCAACAGCCATTTCTAACATCCAAAATAGCAAAAAAAAAAGTCAATTTGCATGATTAAAAATGGACCAGCAGACCCAAAGAGACATCCAGTAATTGTGAAATGTATCTTCGTGATCACGGTAAATCAATTCCGGTTGAACACCATCACATACATTTGTTAATACCTCCCACAAGACCTTTACCGAATACATTTTGACATTAAGCTAATGTCCTGGTCGATCAATATGCATTTCACACATTGAACAGCGGCTTGATTCAAAACAAAACTGCCTGCTGGGAGGCAAAGTTTAAATGTGATGAGTAAAAAGTATTATCATTCATTATTATCAATCAAATATGTTCATTTATTCTAGTGTTTCCCACTCCAGCTGTTCGCCCCAGTCGTAGAAAAATACCAGTCTTTGCCGTCCTGCAAAGTCAATCTGATGTCACACACTTGAAAACAAGATAGAAAAAAAAATCAATATTTGATTATAAAATGTATATTTCTTATCTATGTTGTTACAATCGCAACAGAATCTTGTTATCTTCAAAAGCTCGACCTTGACAAGGTTATATGGGATTTACTGATAGTTGCTGCAAGCTGTGCTGTTTGAGAGGCACCAGTTTGAGGGCTCGGATATGCTGGGAAAATCTGAGGGGAGAAACTGAATGCAAAATGACTACACCTTAGGTAGTAGGAGTTCTCTAGCGAGGCATTACACCTGTTAGTGTTACGTCATGGAAGCTGTTCAGCAGTCAACTAGAAAAGGGCCGTGGAAAACACTTCAGCGCAGGTGAAAAGATATGAACACCCAGATGTGAACAGCCAGATATACGACTGGCTTCAGATACAGTTAAGGAAGAGTAGCTGCAAAAAAATAACTATTATTTGGTGTGAATAAAAATTCTTTCCTCTGGAGTCAAGGCCCAAACATGATGAACATGAGTTCTGAGGCCTGTCTTCTGGGTATGTTGAATGAATGAATGAATGAAAGACTTTATTTCGAACATATAATAAATACAAACAGATACAAAATAATAACAAACAAAACAAGAGTTATAGTGTCCGAAAAGGAGTAGTAGAAGAAAAACTTATATTACCCTACCCCTTTCTCACTTCTCCTCTATTAACTCATATATCATAGAATGATAATATAATATAATATAAAAACTATCCCAGATTTATTTACATCCTAAGTTGAATATATGAACAGCATCCCAAGTTTATTTACAACCCACAAATACATCCGGAGTTAAAAAGTATATAACCAACCTTTAACACAACTCTTCTTCAACCATATACCTCCCAAAAATATCTTTCTTGTATAGCTTTTTAAATTGATTTATATTTGTGCTCCCCTTCAACCCATCACCTAACCCATTCCACAAATCCACCCCACAGACTGAAATACACATACTCTTCTTTTTTGTACGAACACAATGCTTTTTAAAATTAAATTTTCCTCTAAAATTATAACCCCCCTCCCTGTCACAAAACATTTTTTGAATATTGCCCGGAAGTGAATTATGTCTTGCTTTAAACATAATTATTGCGGTTTTAAATTTGACCAAATCCATAAATTTCAATGCATGTGACTTCAAAAACAGTGTGTTCATGTGTTCCCTATATCCCACATTATTTACTATCCTGATTGCTCTCTTCTGTAGTATGCATAATGGTTGTAAGTTGCTTTTATAAGTGTTACCCCAAACTTCTACACAGTAATTCAGATATGGTGATACAAGTGAAGAATACAGAATGTGCAGTGATTTATGATCCAGTGTGTGTCTTGTTTTCCCTAAGACTGCTATGCTCTTTGCCAGCTTTGTTCTTACATAATTTATCTGAGGTTTCCAGCAGATTTTGTGGTCCAGTATTACACCCAGAAATTTATTTACATATACTCTTTCAATAGTCACATCATCTATTATCATTTGTACTGGTATGTCTATTTTTTGGTTTCCAAATAACATAAATTTAGTTTTGTCCAAATTTAATGACAATTTATTTCTGTCAAACCACCGTTGCAATTTTCTGATTTCTGATGTGGCCACCTCCAAAAGCTGCTGCAGATTTTCCCCAGAACAAAAAATATTTGTGTCATCTGCAAATAAAACTAAATTCAGTGTCCTTGATACCCTACCTATGTCATTTATATACATAATAAACAATTTTGGACCCAATACTGATCCCTGCGGGACCCCACAAGTAATACCTGAGCATGTTGATTTGTAGTCCCCTATTTGCACGTACTGCTACCTGTTTCCTATATAACTTCTCAACCAGTTCAGCACTACCCCTCTTATACCATACCTTTCCATTTTATTGAATAATATATCATGATCAATGGTGTCAAATGCTTTTTTTAAATCTATAAATACTCCTACCACATACTTCTTGTTATCAATACAACTGGTTATTTCTTCTGTTAGCTCCATTAATGCCATTGCTGTTGATCTGTTTGCTCTGAACCCGTATTTTAGTATGTATGTTAGTATGATGTACTCTGCCCAGGCCTACTAATAACTGTACTGGACACAACAGGCAGTCTAAAGCTTTAAAGAGTGGCTGCACAGTTTGGACTGTGAGACAGAATCTGTTATGTTTTTCCTCCATTTCAACAGACAGGCTGTCTTGAAAGCAGTAACAACAAAGTCGTCACAATGTCAGGATATATTTTTAGCCATCCTAGTGGCATGGCTCTAGGGATGCCAGTATTGGTCGGTCAGTCTATCACTTTGGTCCAGACTGAAATATCTCAACAACTATTGGATGGATTGCAGAGACATTTGGTACAGACATTCCTGTTCCCCTCAGTATAAATAGTGCTAACTTTGGTGATCCTTTAACTTGGAATCTAGCATATGGTCACATTTTTTAATTTCCCCAGTGCTTTGGTTTATGCCCAAATACCAGCATAACTAATGACACTCCCATCTGCCTCAGCCATTCTTTTTGTTCAGTGCTATTCAGCAAATGTTACTAGGGATGTCACAAGAACCAATTCTTTGGTACCAAGTGATAGTGACAATAAAAAGTGACAGTACTCATTTTTCTACCGTACCGCGGGGGGAGTTTCGAGACTAACGGTGTCTAAGAAAATTTATTTGGGACACAGTATCCTCGATGTGTCGGGGTACGCACCCTATTTTTCCCTGATAATGCTACATTGTGAACAACAAATCAGTGTGGAAATAGGTAGGACGAGAGCTAGTTAACATTAGCTTTTAGTCCTGTGCAGGACTGTGCTGCTTACCGGCTGCTAACAGCTAACGTTGATTAGCTCTCATCCTGCCGACTTCAACACGGGAGGTGCCACTGATTTACATTATGGTTCTTATTCAGTAAAAATGAGTATTGGGCGAAGGTCAATTCTAATGTTATCATGATGTGTTCAAATGTAATCTTGTAAAATGTAGTTTTTGGCAAGAGTATATGTTGTAGTACATGGGATTTATAGTTTTACTTTTGTTTTTTTACCGTGGTATCGAATTGGTATTGAGAATCAACAAATTTCACTGGTATTGGTGTCGACTTCTAAATTTCTGGTATTGTGACATCCCCCCTAAATGTTACCATGCTAACATGCAAAACTCAGATGGTAAACATGGGAAATATTAGACCTTTTTGACTCAGCTTTGTCACTGTGAGCAAGTTAGCATGCTAATGTTAGCATTTAGCATAAACCTGCAATAACCAATAATATGTTTTTCGGCCATTTGGGGGCTGAAAAAACAAGTTGTGAACACATCATTGACATATAGCACCTTAATATGGCGAACTTGTTAACAATCAGTTAACAAGTTATTTACACATCCAGGAGTAATATCGCATTATAATCATTCATTTGGATTTGTGCCCGCCTGGTGCAAGTCCAATATCACTCACAGTTTTTGGTCTCTACCAATTCCTGAGTGAAATATCTGGCTCTTTAGCTGCTAGATGCTCCATGATGTTCACCAGCTAGTTGCTAACTGTGTCTGTCTGCTGCTTGCTGCTGAGCAGGTATAGTGTGGGATTTTCAAGCTGTTTTGCTCTAAAAAGCTGCCTGCTGTGGCCGAAAACTTGAGTGAACCAACACAGTAAAGTTGAGGACTGGACGGCTAAACAATGAGCTGAAACTCACTATAAAGCCGAGGGGAGATTCAGGTGATCAGTCTCTGTAGATGTTTCACTACATGCGACCTGTTTTCAAATTGTCTTTTGATATATTATTATAAAAATATCTATTATAGCCCCTTTAAAGTATTATTTTCTGGCTTTCTGTCACGACTGTTGCTTCAACTGAGTCTCCAAAGGACATCCAAATTGGAAAGTTGTTGTTACCGTACAAAGCTGGATACGGAAGAATGTGTACTGCCTTTCATAATAGCACCTGTTTGGGCAAATCATACTGACGTGTCTACTAGAGCACATGTAATGTGTCAAAGTCTTAAAAGTGACTACATTTACAGGGAAATTGGCAGATTTTCAGAATTTCAATCATTCTGGTTTCTCCAAAGATTCAATTTTCCAAGGCTACACTTTTGCCTCCTAATGACAAATGATTTAAGTTATACAGTATGTGCCAACTTAATGCTGTTTAAGATGGACTTGTCATTGGTGGACGGCATCTCTGCCAGTGTGTCTCAGTAGAGCCCCTCCCTCCTCCCACCACAACAATGTAACTCCTGTGATATCAGGTCTGAGCTGCTGTATCAGTATTCCTCACCTCCCAAAATTAAGAATGCAATTACAGTGGCACAAAAGAGGAGGCGATGGCTCGTTCTCCTCTGCGCAGCTTTATGATAATTAAGCGACAGGAGGTCAAAGGCAGTATGTGTAAAAGTAATCATCGAGTCACACTTTATGAATTTTAAGTGACCAGATAAAAGGTGAGGTTTGGGGAGTGTTAACACTGAGGGGAGAGGAGAAAAAAAATCTGCTCTTCTCATATGGCACAGAGGAAATCTAGCGGAGGGATTTCAAACATTTTGCCATTTTCAGGGGGACGTCTGTTTGCAAAAGATACCGGGAAGTTCACGACCGGGTCGGAGCATCGGTATGAGGCTGGTATTCATGTTGAAAGAGCCTTGTGTTGCCATTTCCATCCATGACGAGTATTCGGGGGTGGGGGGGGTGGATGGGGAATAATGATGAGCTGCCCGCTTTCCTGATTTGCAACACACGCCAACTCAGTCTGCCCACAATTTACACTGCTGTCTTTGTTCCTGAATTATGTCTCAAACTGGTACCCAAGAAAATAATAATGGTAATTGCTGTTGGTGTAGTGTGTCTGGATTGATAAAGTCAACTCAAATTATTTGCTTAAACTCAAAATGGTGAAATAATTGGGCTTGAATATTTGGGCCTGTGGCAGAAATAATGCAGTTTATTCATAATTAATTTCATTTTACTGACTCTGAGTGTGTTAAACTTTCGGGAGGGAACACATGGACAGTATCTGACACTGAAGTGAGGGATCATCATGTTAGGAAAAGTAACTGAAGCTGGTCATTCTTAAAAGTATATGGGAATATATGGATATGCTTCTATGTATAGGAGTACCACAACATTAGTGCATTAGTGTACTTAATAGTGTTGTTCTGAGGTTTCGTGGAAAACTTCCCCTGAGCCACAGTTTGCACTTTATTACCTCCGCCAAGGCCGAAGGCCTAGGAAGGAGGTTACAGTAGGTTTTCACCGGCGTTGGTTTGTTGGTTTGTCCGTATGGAGCATTACTCTAAGTGACATTTTTTGGAGGGGTGGGGTGTGGCACAATGAACAATCCATTACATTTTGGTGGTGATCCGGATCATGGTCTGGATTCAGGAATTTTTTTAAGCATTATGATCAGCCAGAACATTAAGACCTCTGAGTATAACACATGCGCAGTGTAACTGATGACGCGTTGATGACACGTCACCCAGCCTCTCCCCTTTGCCATCAGAGAAAGGGACAGAGAGACAGACGGGGGGGATCACAGTGGACAGCATTGAAGACACATTGAGATCCGATTGCTCAGACCACATCCGGAGGTTGTGTAGGCCGCATACGGCCACATTCTTTTAGCAGTATGCACGTGAATGTTAGCTGGGCCACATTAAAGACCGCCTACTCAACTGTCCTGCTTGGATCTGCAGGTCGCTGCGCTCATGTGAATACACAGACAGATGCGCGCCTCGCGGCATGGAAACGGCTTCTGTGCTCCAGTGTTTTCTGTCGGTACAACTGTATTTTATTAAAATATAGCTTATCTACAGGTTACATATCTACAGACTAGGCACGGGAAGTGCATTATTATCATGCTGTTGGTGATGTGTCTGCGTTTTTGTTCAACTGCTTTGCACGGAGCTGACACCTGCTCGCTCGCTATCATCCACGGCTCTGAAGCTCTGTGCCCCACTGTTGCCTGGCAAAGATAGCGGTGGCGGCCGGTAGACAATAACCTTATATTTTAATGTTAATAAAATGTACCCAAATTCACAAATATGTAGAATATTACTACTGGCATTCCTGTAATATTACGTCACAACGTTACCTGTATTAGCCATGTGTTTACTACGTGTTTATTCGCATATAGAGCGGGGAAGTGAGATCAGATCACAAGTGGTTACTCCAGACGCATGTGGAGACGCATTCTGATGCAAGGTGTGAACAGATGTACTTAGAGCTGTCCACTTGTGATCGGATCACCCGAGACACATGTCAATGCCAGGTCTGAACAGGGCCTTTGAGCGTTGTGTGAACACATAGGCATTAACTGACCACACTGGACCACAAGCAACAGCATTAATGGAAACATATATACATGAATGTGCCAACAAGTCAAAAACACAATTCAACTCCCAGTAAAAAAACACATTACCACTAACCAAAAAGTGAGAAAAAGACTATATAGTACAGCAGTGCAACTAAATTACTGTTGAGTGAACAAACCTCCCTGAAAGACAGAGTGGTTGTCAGCCTGTTATTTTGACTCAGGTGGATGAAAACACAGCAGAATCGAAGTTCAGGTTTGTTTCAACCCAGTATCTCTAGGAAGTACATTCAGATTGAGGAACGGTTCAATGGACCGATTAACCAACTGACCAACCGATTGCCATTCCTAGAGTAATGCTGCTAGCGTGGCTAATATATATATATAATACCATTGCCACTAGATGTTAAAACACAATGTAACTAAATGTAATCCAGGGTTTTGGTCATTGGAGACGGATGTTGTTAGCAGGTGTGAAAGGAGTCCAAACAGGGCTACAACATCTGAATATACAAAGCCAGTCCGAAACAGGGTCAGGGTATGTGGTACATTTTTATCTATATGATCATTGGATCTGCTTCTTCTTCATTGTTCTCCAATGTCTCAAAACATTATAATGTGTCCGGAGCTGATGTTTTCCTACAAGTAAAAAATAATGTTCTTAGAGTCAGTGAGCACAAATGAGCTTTGTCATAATTAGATGAGAAAATAAAAAAGCTAAAAACTGGAGGAAAACAATTACTGTAGAGCACCGTTTTTCTAATAGCGCCGTAATGCATCGGCAGCAACAACTTCTGGCCGTCTGCCTACAAATACAAATTCCTCTTATAACCTTTGCAAGTTTAATGTCTACCTTGGGTTGCTTTGCATTGCCACCAGCAATTTTAGTATGCAAGCAGGGAAAAAAAGAGCAAAGTCCGACTAATTTGTTACTCTGCTTACATTCCCTGGCCCTGGGAACAGCCGCTCGCCTGCTCCGGCCCATTTGTTCAGCACTTAATAAATTGCATAGCAGGTTCGGAGAGGTGATATGATTGATCACTAGATATGGAGCTCCCTAGCAGCAATATTTATCTGAGGACGCGGGGAGAATTAGCAATAACTATGTATTTGGGAATTTGACTTTCACAGATGGCATAACTAGGGCGATGAAAGTGCTTATATTAAATGCAATGAGGCTCTGCTGTGTTTTAGTAAAAGAGTTTTAAAGGGGCGAGGAGAAGCGAAGCACAGAGGAAGTAATGCTCAGTCATCAAATACAGTAAAATTAATGAGTTTTTATTGCCAATAACATTTACTTTAGCGTCTATGATCACGTTCATACTGTCCTGTGTTTCTCACCAAACAGATTCCTTGTTCACTGACTGTTTAATGAACATCTCAGAACTCAGTTTGGTAGTAATACCAGGGATAAATGAATTTCACCTTAGTCATTCAAATGAAGGGCTCAGTAATCAGGGTAATTGCAGATAATAACCCCGGCCTACACTGTAGGGCCTAGGGTTTTCAGCCTGCCCCTCCCCTTCACATCCCCTGTTCTCACTGATGTCGCCATTAACAGAGAGGGGCTCTGAGGCATTCCCCACTGTTCAGCATGATTAAGACAGCCTCTGACTCTTAACATGCCACCCAGGGAGGCGTGTTGAGTCACAGGCTGTCTGTGCTATGAATTTTAACAGCATCAGTTCGCAACTTATTGAGTAATGTTTTGTTTTTTTTCCCTAAGTAACAAAAGATATGTTAAAGATTGTAAGATCGACAGAGAATATTTCATCGTGGTTTTTATTATAACGGTTCCCGACCTTTTTTTGTCTGGTGTGCCCCCAAAGCCCTGTCAGAGGAACTAAAGTACCCCTTCATCTTAACCACCAGTCACGTTCCAAATGTGTTCATTTGAACTGATTTTAAACTGGATGATTATCCAAGTAATACCACTTATTATATAAAAGTGGATGATATTGTCACAACAGTTTCATTTCATATAATAAGGTCAATGTTTTGGTTGTTTTGGGGAAGTTTGCAATCATACTACAGCAGAATATTAGCCAACTTTTTGACCCTTTTCCACTGTTTAACCTTTGCATTTAGCTCTCTATGTTAACATTTATCCATTACTTTTAGCTAACTGTTTAGGCTTCTCTGCTTACTAACTAGTGTTCATTAGGGTTGTGAATCTTTTTGGTATCTCACAATTTGATTTTGATTCTTGGGGTCACGTTTACGTTTCTAAATTGATTCTCCATCAAAACGACACCTGATTCTAAATCTATTCTAAATTCAGTACATAGGGGTGCTGATTTCAGGATCTCCTCCAGTATGCTGTGCGCTAATAAAAACAGTGTAAAGATTATTGTATTTTTAGTCTCTTACACACAGCGATGTCGCGCTCTACCCAGGCCGCCGTCTGCTACAGTGCATATTTGCAGCTCCACCTCCAGTGTTTGCACCTCAAACAGCAATGGCAGAAACCCCAAATGCCCATATGTGTGTGTGTGTGTGTGAAAGAATATTTGTAAAGGTTATATCAACTGATTGCAATAATGTAAACACACCAAGGCAAGAGTTAACATTTATTCATGCTAAATTGGCACAAATAGACACTTTCTACTAAAAAGTTTTTAGTATTTCTCAATTCTCAGTCACTTCGAGAATAATAAGTTCAAGTTATACAAAAATAATAAAATGCTGCCTGTTCCATTAATAAAACTGGTTGCTGCCTTTTTATTTCTGAGAAACTTTCAAAATTAAATTGTAGACAAAATAACCCTGTAAAACTGGTATTTTGTGTGATTTTTATAACACGTATTATGTCCATGATACCGTGCCCAAATGGCAACGCGGCACTGCGCAGCGTGGTGTGCCGTCTTGAGCTGAACTTTTTTCGGACGCCCTGTTCCTGTCGCTCACTTTGAAAGCGCTGCAACTGATGAGGAACGGCTGGAGGACATCACCAGGAGATCGCCAGAAAGTTTCCTACTTGCTGTTGTCAACACTGTTAGTCATTTCTAGTAAATAGGTCTATCACAATATCAAACATGTGTTTCCATTTAAAAATTACAAACGTCAGAAGATAGCAAGTACCATTCACCCATCTGTTAAGTGGTTACGTCACCAGTCCGATCTGGAGCTCACAGCAGGTATGTGGTTTGTGTACACGACGTGACTTGCTGTTAGGACACGGTGTCACTCTCTCTGCGGCCGAGTTCTCTCCATCATTACAGTTGTTGTTGAATTATTCCTCGTTCAGCTTGACTTAACGTTATTTCATTTTCAGTTAATGAAAGTGATGTCTGACTCCCTTCATGTGGTGCATTCGGTACGAGCGAGGCAGACGGACAAAAAAAAAGAAGTTAAAATCGTGTGGAAAAGTGTGGAAGTTGTGAATAGATTCAGAATCATAGATTATAAGAATCGTGATTCCTACATGAATCCATTTATTCCCCCACCCCCTATTGTTCATGCCCTCTCAATCACAGCATGTAGTGTTTTTTTCAAATTAGTTGAGCTACTTTACAACCTTTCCAAGTAATCCAACATATACAGAAGCATACTCTGGTACCCCTGGTAGAGCTGCAACGATTAATCGGTTAATTGATTAGTTGTCAACAATTAAATTAATCGCCAACCATTTTGATAATCGATTAATTGGTTTGAGTAATTTTTTAAGAAAAAAAAATAATAATTCCCTGATTCCCGCTTCTTAAATTTTAATATTTTCTGGTTTCTTTACTCCTCTATGACAGTAAACTGAATATCTTTAAGTTGTGGACAAAACAAGACATTTGAGGACATCATCTTGGGCTTTGGGAAACACTGATCAACATTTTTCCTGACATTTTATAGACCAAACATAATCAACAGATCAATCAACAATGAAAATAAGCGTTAGTTGTAGCCCTAACCCCTGGTAAGGAATCACTAGTTTAATATTTTGAGAAATACGCCTAGCCACCTTCTGTGTGTGGCTGTAGCCTTATATTTAATGGACATACAGTATATGAGAGTATCTCCTCATCTAACCCTCCACAATCACACAACCAGCTGTCTGTTCTTGCCATTTAAGACATCAACCCGGCCAGCAGATGATATTTGTCCTGCGTCTCAATGTTCAGATCCCTGTCTCTTAATTGATGTTATTCTGCAGACAGGAATATTGATGGCGCAGCTCAGCCGGATTGGCAGCTGCATGAATCGTTATTAGCCAGGTGGTTGGATACCCCGGTGGGCCGGGAAGAAGTTCAATATGCTGCCCCTGATACAGCGTTATACTGCAAGGCCCCCGGGGAGGTGATCACGGCTCAGACAAGAGATAATTAACCATCTGAGGCTGGCAGCCCACAGGCCAGCGGCCAGGTGAGGAGGTGAGAGGGATAAAAACTACAGGACAACACAGAGAGAAAGCAACCCTCTGGTGTACTAACACCATGCAGGCAGTCGGTGGACGTTAGGCTGGAAATAGAGACCGACTGTATATCAGACGGGATAATACTGGATGAAACTGTAATGAGGCCTGTGGGGAAACCGAGCTGTTGCAGCAGCAAATGAATTGATTGACTGTACACTAAATATACACATTAACAGGTTTCACAACAAATAGTATACATCCATCCATCCATCTGCAACCGCTTATCCCGTTAGGGGTCGCGGGGGGGCTGGAGCCGATCCCAGCCGACATCGGGCGAAGGCGGGGTACACCCTGGACAGGTCGCCAGTCCATCACAGGGCTGACACATAGAGACAGACAACCATTCACACCTACGGGCAATTTAGAGTCAACAATTAACCTAACCTGCATGTCTTTGGACTGTGGGAGGAAACCGGAGTACCCGGAGAAAACCCACGCTAACACGGGGAGAACATGCAAACTCCACACAGAAGGGCCCCAAGCCAGATTTGAACCTGCAACCCTCTAGCTGTGAGGCGCCAGTGCTAACCATTGCACCACCGTGCAGCACAAATAGTATACAGCAAAGGAAAATGAGAGTTATCTAAGCGATATTACATAACACAAGTGGATGAAACCGTCAATAGAGTGGTACAGAGATGACGTATTTTTGTAGGCCAACCAGGAAGTTAGCATCGCCCTGGTTCCCTCGACAAAAAGACGATGGGATTTTTCCATTGAGTTTTGGATTATTGGAGAAAATAAGCTCTGTGGCAAACACACCTTTATGATACACGTTTTGTTCAGCAAGATTATCTTGAAGCTTCGTAGCATTTATCCACCGACAAATAAACTGTACACATACTGGCTGCTATACCTACGTTCACAGCTATAACGCCACCGACAAACCCAAACTCCCCGCCGCCACACACACACACTGTCTGTCGGACCAAATTATTTTTTTTAATGTTAAAGCTAACATTCAGCATTGCACACTAGCCTACTGAAAGTATGTTTTTATAAGAAAAAAACTCAGCATATGCACTGATGTAATGTAAATTCCTTACGCTTGCAAAACTTTCCCCATACCCCTAATTGGACTGCCACAAACATGTAAATTTGAATTTTGTGTCTACAACATAACTTATCATACAACAGTGAGTTTTCCACTGTATATTTCTATTAATATTCCATCTACTACCACAAAGTACAAGCGAACAACTTCTCAGGATCCAGATGACAGGTAATTATTAACCTGCTGTACTCTATGCTGATGAACCATGCACTGAACCTGCATGCCATTACCGGAGAAATGAAAAAAATATACCGTGCCTATTCACTTTGAAAATTCTGGTCAAGGCGCTGACTGCGGCATCTACGTAAAGATGAAAGACCTTAAAGTACCCTGCTTAGCTCAGGTCCCATACTGTACCACCGTCGATTAACATAAACACTCAGGATATAGCTCTAGGACTCAATTTGTCCTGTTTTTTTTTACCGAAGATTGTCAAAACCTCGCTAATCCCAACTTTACATAACGGCTCCTTTTATAATCGCATTTGTCAGGGAAGTGAGACGATGATCATCAGACCGACTCATCGCAAGAGCTGTCACATTTTCCACCACTTCTGCCAATTTGAGCCTTTTCAAAACAAGTCTGGGAACGGCTTTTGCAGAGCGTAATCCATATAGCTTCTGATCACATGTGCTCACACACACACACAGAAACACACACACACAGCGGTGAGTCTAATAAACCCCACACACCTTTCTGCCTGTGTCCCGAGGCTAGCGGTGGAAGGTAAAGTGAACAGCGGCTCGGGTGAAGCAATGTGATGGAGCAGACTATTGTTGTGGACATAGGATTAAACACCATGTTCATTTTGTGCTCAACACAGATATTGACTTTCTGTTGTCCTATAGTCAGTTCATCCCCTCTCCACGCTGGTGAAACGGAGACTCTGGGCTTTAAGCATTACAGTGACACTAATGTAGTGGCGAGCCAGCGCAGGATCTCTCTCTCAAAGTGCGTCCAGTCGAATGACTTAATTCTCCAGTTGCCACTATTCATATTCATTAGCCACATTATTGTGGTTAAAAGGCTCCTTGATGACAACAAGAATGCCATCATCATTCACTTTGTGTCTTGTATTGTTGAATTGGTAACATTTAATCAATAAATGGAAATGTCTGTTATTCTAATACTCATCCGTCTTAAGTGACAAACAGAAGCTTGTCAGGGATTTGTGTATTGGAGAGGTCCTAGAGGGCAATATAAGTTTTGTTTTTTTGAGCGATAAAATGCAGTGTTTCCCCTATAAATGTAACGGGAACCCCCGCCAGGCCAAAACAATCAATGCCAAAAATATCGCTAATATCCATTCCAGTGTTTCTCCTGTATTCATTCTGCAGCGGCGCACCGCCCTGAGTCCATGAACTGGGCAAATGTCTGTAGTTAGTTCACGTCTGTAATAACAGCAGCAATAATTCCGTGTTAGCTGAGCTAAACCCGAGAATATTCGGTTAAAACAGATCAGTGTTGCTGTTTTGCCCTCATTGTTCTCGGTGAAGTCAGCTGGAAGTGATGTAATGTAGCCCCAGAGCATTTTAAGTGGAGAGAGCACTTCGCCAGACTCCGTTTAAAAAAATAGCCTTTTAAAATGCTGCATTGATTGTCAGCAACCGGTCATAACTTAGTAGGGATAGGCATTCCAAGCAAAAATACTATTTGAAAATCACTGGGAATTAGTCGATTATTATTTGAATAATCGCCGCATATGAATACTCAACTCCAAGCATTTGCTTTTTCACCACTGTTTTTTTGGAAGAATGAAATAACGAGGGGAACGGGAGAACCAGCTTTAAAAGCGACGGTTTTTCTATTTAAATAAGTGCTGTGCAGTGGATCTAATTTATGCCGATGTAAAGAGTAGTTCATGCGGATTTCGAAAAGTAACTCATAAATATTTAAATAAACTTCTCACGAGTAACTACATTTTACGAGACTACATTTGAACAAATCATGAAAACGTACCTTCGCCCGGTACTCATTTTTACTAAATAGAGCCGGAACACATCATAAATGTCAAAAATCTATGGCACTTCCCGTTAACGTTAGTTGTTAGCTACGTGCAGGACTGTGCTGCCTACCTACTGCTAACGATACCTAGCTCTCATCCTGCCAATTTCAACACAGATTTGTTGATCACAATGCAGCATTATCAGGGAAAAAATAGGGTGCTTCTCTCGTGTCAATAATGAGTTTACAGCATCACAAACACATTTTCTATCGTCCCCACGATGGCAGGACGACGTTAGACTTGAGTCCTGGCAGTGCTTGTATTATAAAAAAACAAGTACTGTCACTGTTTCAGAATTTTGGAGTTTGGGAGTTTGTAATGGGCGTTCACAAAATAATAGACGGATTTAAACAGATAATGAAAATAATAGTTAGTTGTGGCCCATGTATACAACAGTATTACATAGTTGCGGAGAGTCAGAGTGCTGAGGTATATTTGTATTATTGCAAAAAAAAAAGAAATTCTGTCATGTTACACTCAATCGCTCCCAGTCCCTGTCATCCCAGTGGTATCTCTTGTTTTACTTCCTTCAAGCAGCGCAAGCTATCCAGATGGTTCCTATTATATTTTTGTATAATGTCTTGTCTGTGTTGATCTGTTGTGGCAGGAAAGTTTACACCGGTTTCAGACAGCCTCTCCAGCATGGACAAAAATAAAGTTCAGATGCAGTCAAGTACATTTCTTAGTTACACCATTTTCATATTGTCACTTTGTTTTGTTGTGGCTGACACAATGTCATATGGTGTTGTCAAAATGTGACTCACAATGTTGGAACTTAAGGACCCGATGCTGCTTTTTGCTGATTTACAGTATATGGCAATAACTTCAAATATTCTAATTGTGTTTTTTGTTCAAGCCAACATTTACATCAGTACAGACACAGTAAAGTGTCATTGGTCAGATGTATAAACAAGATATATGCAAAAAAAAAACATGCACATGCCATTTCCCACACATGAATTAGCATTTATAAAAACTAGGGCTGTCAAAGATAACATGAAAATAACGTGCCACTAATTTCTTTAACGCAACATACGATTTATAGGTTGTAGCAGGCTCAGATTTAAAGAAGATAGAGTGAAGATACTGGCATCATATGAAACAATAAAACCTAAGGAATCCATTGGTACCAACCATGTCATACTAGTTCGTCGCAAAGGAGGATAAATAACGCTTCAAACTTACGCTGAATTTTGTCGAGGAAAAACTGGCATGGCCATTTTCAAAGGGGTCCCTTGACCTCTGACCTCTTGATGTCTGAATGAAAATGGGTTCTATGGGTACCCTCGAGTCTCCTCTTTACAGACATGCCCACTTTATGATAATCGCATGCAGTTTGGGGCAAGTCATAGTCAAGTCAGCACACTGACACATTGACAGTTTGAGTTTGCCATGTTATGATTTGAGCATATTGTTTATGCTAAATACAGTACCTGTGAGGGTTTCTGGACAATATGTGTCATTGTTTTTATGTTGTTAATTGATTTCCAATAATAAATATATATAAACATTTGCATAAAGCAGCATATTTGCACTCCCATGTTGATAAGAGTATTTACTGACTAAACAAATCTCCCTTTTAAGACACATTTTGAATTGGAAAAAAAAATGTGTGATTAATTTGCAATTAAGCGCAATTAACTACGGACAATCATGAGATTAATCGCGATTAAATATTTTAATCAATTGACAGCCCTATTTAAAACAGAAAAGACAATGCTAGTCTGCTTCTCCAGACTTTGAACTCTGGGAGTGGAAAGCAGGCTTGTACACATGGACGCTGGTTATCATTCATTGAGATTTATATATATTTTTTTTAAAAAGAACAATGCTTTCACAATAGGGCTGCAACCAACGATAATTTTCATCAATTAATTTGCCTAATATTTTCCCGATGAATTGTTTGGTCTATAAAATGTCAGAAAATAGATTAATCGACTAATTGTTTCTGTTCTAGTACACATTATAAATGCTTGTGCACAAAGTATAGGCTGTAAATCTAAACAGAGTTTTATGTATCTGACCCCTGGTGTGGGATCTATAGAGGCTTTTCCATAAACCTGTTTTCTACAGGAGCGCCATGTTTGCATACATGTACCCACCGCAGAGAGCAGCAGCATTTCAGGCCGGAGTGAGCAACACCTGCTACTTGGCCCTCTCCAGCTCCGGCCAGTGGGACTTGATTAATCATACCGTGACAGCCCCTCCACCAAGATACCAAATTTAATTATGAAAGCAATAAATAACCTTTTCTAGGACTGTATAGATCATCTGCTGCTCAGGATCCACAACTGGTGAATTATCTTCCCACAGGGAGCATCCCATCTTTGGGAGTGGGGTGATAGATTACCGACACAAGGCTTCGGAGGCTGAAATATTTATTTACATCCGTAGTAAAAATGCTCTCATTATTAATGCTCTGCATCTTCATGTGGAATTATGATCATTGGGACTTTATTCCCCCTTTTTTTTTAACGAGTAAACAAGAACTGAGTGCTTGATGGTGTTTTTGCTAAACTTTTGAAAAGAAGTAAACATATTTGTTTATATATAATAAGATTATGTCAGTCGGAGAAGATGCATTTATTTGCTGTTGTAGCTATAAACAAATTGCCATCTGATTTATTTTAACAATTTTCTTTTCGGTTTACCATCTGTGGTTTTGGAAATTATGATGCAGTGCATGGACTGCGTTTTATCACCCGCACACACACTTCTACTCTATTACTATTAAGTAAATTCAGATTATTTATAGGACCTTTAGAGAGAATAAGTCACTTACTTAACTTTCCTCAACATGTGTCATAAAAGCTTTTTCATTGTTTTATCATACTTCAAGCCCTTTCACCCTTTTTCTGCCTCTTTCTGTGTTCTCAAGGATGACAATGGCTGTTTGTGGTGTGCATACACAGATCGTTCCTGGCAGTCTGAAGGTTATAAACAGCAGTAGAAGCAGAGTGAATTTACTCTGGATACTTCAGAGCGTCAAGATATATCAGTGAGGATCACAAGTGAAGGGAAGACAGGAGGGGAAGGAGGAAGGGAAAAAAAAAAAATCAAATAAATTCAGAGCCAGGCTGGCAGACATTATGTCCATTTGTCACCTCGCACCGCGCAGCAGAATAAAAGGCCTGTATGAATGGAGTCTATTATGGGAAGAGAGAGCCGCTAAGCTGCTTGCCACTGTTGATTTCTTGCAGCAGTCGATAAATTGAGCAAGGCCTAAGCAGGCCGTGTATGTTCCGTTAAACAGCGAGTGCCGCTTGGCGTGTCGCACTTTTCACTGACGCTCGAGCGGTTCCTCATGATTGCTATTCTCTGTATTGATTTGCTGTATTCATGTGCTCACCATGCAGAAAATGCAGAGGAGACAGATGCTGTCTTTTTGGGAGACGTAATGGTCCTAAGAATACCTCTGGGTGATACAGTCCTGCACATTAAACCAACATTAGCGCCGAGGGGCTGCAGCGGACATCGAGTTCCTGTTACGCAGACATTTATGGATGTACGCCGAGCTCTGAAGGTCTGATATTGACATGATAGCATGCATTATATCTGCTTCATTTAAATGCTTCAAATCATTTCACATTATGTAAATGCTGCTTCATTAAACAACCGCTACACTTCGGGTAGGAGCTAAACAGCAGTCTAAAAGTATAATGAGAAATTTGTGTCACATGTCAAAGCTTTCATGTGCGTCTTTCTCAGTTGTGTTGCTTTTAATCACCATGATGGGATTTCTGAGCATCTCATCACAAGAGTCAAGATAAGACAGGACTACGCTTTGTGAAACATTTAAAGTGTCCTTCATGCTTTGACCATGTTCACACCAATCTACTATTTTCAAATGGGCATGTTTATTTCAAAGTTGATTGAGAATGATCACATCTCTGATAGTGTTGTCACGATACAAAAATTATGACTTTGATACGAAACCTTGCCTAAATATCTCGATACCGATACTGAAACGAAGCCATAGCAAAAATTGAAAACATCTGGATAAGGAATGGAATAATAGATGACAGAACATGGAACTTCATTTTTTTCATAATTAAAAATATAAAAATGTATTAATTAAAACAATTAAATGGTATGCAGTAATCTGATGTCCCCTATACTTGAGTTTGAGTATTTTATATCTGTATTTATTTTTTACATTATATTTGATAGTGTACACATATTTACATTTCATCTATATTCTTATTTCTATTTTTCTGCTTTTGTATGTTTATATAGTATGTTTATATATATTTTTATTCTAAAATGGAACAACTGTAATTTCCCCCCCAGGGATCAATAAAGTATTTCTGATTCTGATATCACTTATTAAACCGTGTTTAATAAGGCTATTTGTGTAAAACAGCGCCCCCACTGGCGCTTCAGTAACAGTTCCAGCGGAGGAGAGTGGTACTGCAGCACAGTAGACGGTGAGAGGCTTCCTAAACAAAAAACCCACAAAATGACTTTAACTCATGCTCTTTGGTGGATTACGTGTTAGCCGAATTACAGGAGATGCTTGGACAGATACAGAAAAGATGGTGAATCTGATTTTAGTGGTACATTTGATCGGTAATTAGAGCCGCGCTGTTATTTCCTTATTTTTTAAAAGGGAGTTCTGCTGATAGAGACGGCCGCTCAGAGCGGGACTGTGCAGCTGGCGGGAGATTCATGACCTGCTTTAATCTTCTTTTCAACTTAATTTATTGACTCCATCCTTCTGGTTATCAATACAGTTTACAGACACACACACGCAGTCACACATCTACGCAACTCACAGCTCGTATTAAAACACTGTCATTCTTAAAGTATCGGCACTAATAAAACAGGGTATCGTACTGTTTTCAACGGCAGGGTATTGCGATACCTCTCTAGTATCAGTAAACTCAAAAAATTTGAAGAAGCACCCTCTGGTTTTCATATAATTTGAGCCTGTTTTTGTATCAGCTCATCACGCATTTGATGAGGTAGGGTTTCAACCAACACAGACCGCCATCTGGTTCCACATATCTTTGTCACATTCACACAAAAACAAATTCTATTACGGTCAAGTTCATTCTATTCCATCAAATTTAAATGAGAGCATGTTATGCAATGTGGCATATTGTCATAGCAAAAAATATCTTTCTCTCCATTTCAAAAAGAAAAAACACTATGAGAACTAGATGACCTTTGACCTTTAGCCAGATGCCTAATCTGTAACAGGAACATTTTATGTAAATACACTATCACTAATGTGAGACTCTGTGTAGCGTCCGATCTATTTCTGTGTATTAAATAAATCTACTCTGGCCTGGTTTAGTCACACAACGGTAGTTTATTAAGAGTAGGGTGTTGGAAAACAGCCCGTCCTCTCATTACTGCCGCACTCTTATATCACAGCGATAGAACTGTGCCATAAAGTGGCACAACAACATTTCTCCTACAGGTTCCATCAAGTGTCCCGTCTCCTAATTACCAATCTGTGATCTTTCCTCCATCTTTCTCCCTCCCACCAGACTGCATGCCTCTTCCTCATTATTCACCCTCAATTATGTGAGGAGTTTGTCCTGCACTGCTTAATTACTTCATCCAGGAAGATGATAAGTTAATTTTGTGATTAACCCTCCGACACCTGAGCAGACAAGAATATCATGAGGCGATTATCATTTTAGTTTGTGTGTCCCCATGACTTGCTCTCTGACATTGGGACACTTATTTGCAACGGGTGAGTGGATGTCGCTTCCGAAATTTAAAACGTGGCAATTTTTTAAAAGCAAAAACATGTTGTAATGTTTATTCATTAGTCATTTAAGTAGTCGGACTTGACAATAAATAGCGATCCATTAAATCAGAACGTCTATTTGTGGCATAGAAATGAATTCTCCTCGGGGCCTTGGCAGCATTGTCATGTTAAGAAGACGGCAGGAAACAAGATGCAGGTACGGTTTAATTAGTGCTCAGGCTCGCTGTTGGCTTCCCTTCATTTCTCTCTCTCCACTGTACCATCTCCTCTGATTACTGGCATTACAGCAAATTTGCAGTTGATAATCAGCCTCAGATTCCCGCTATATTTCTCATTACGCTGCTGGAGATGTCACTTGGGCTTTGAGTTTGCATTAATAGGGTTTAATCTGCAAGTGTTTGTGTGCGTGTGTGTGTGTGACTCTGGGTGCGCATCCATGCCAACACGACGCCTCGTACACATCACGCATGTCAGGTACAATCTTGTAAGAATTCCCAGGAGGCCACTTGTTTAACAATTACCCTTCATACTTCATTATTTCATATTGGTGGAGAATGATTACATTCAACCCTTAGAGCACAGGGCTCGACAGTTGCAGCAATAAGAAAAGTGCTCATTAAAGAAACGATCCAAGCTCGGTAACATAACTCCACTGCCACGATGCGTTGCGTGAATTCTGACACTAAACTATGGAGGCAAATAATGACCAAACAAATTTGAATATTACAGGCAAATGATTAACTCATTGTGAAATTTAATCATCACTGAATATACAGCACTGAAAATGTTTACTTTGATGACCGAGTTCAAGTGCCCTGTATTTAAAAACTTTATTCAAATTGCTCAAATTCATTAAGCTCAATTTGAATCTAAAAATTTAAATCACGTCAAAAAGTCCAGTTTGCTCAAATGGGTCAAATTCAGACACTAAATCAATCAGACCTCCAGCCTTTTTAAAACAAGAACTCGATTAAAGGGGTCTAAAATATGCACTTGATGGCTACATACATGATATGCTAAAAGACTAGCTAAAAGTCAGCATCTTCACCAATTGATGATACTTGTAGAAGACAGAAATAAAAGAGCAGCATTGCTCTTGTATTGCAGGTTAGCTAGTTAGCTCAAGTAGTGTAGTGCAGCATGATAAGGAAAAATTGTATTATAGCACACTATATGAGAAAAATGAAAATCGTTGACTCTATTTCTATCTAGCATTACCATGTCTGGATGCTTACTATAGACAAATTATTAAATCCTCATGTTTGGATAACATTCTGAGCAGCTTGCCAAAAAAAAGGACTGACCCATGAGGGGCCGCTTTAAGGGAAACTACACCCATTTTCAAAATTCATGCATGTTATTCATGTAAAACTATTATATTATAAATGTGCCATTTATTTAAGACAGAAAAGGTTAAGATCACCGTTTGTCTACCTCCACGATGGGTTTGGTGTCATCCATCGTTGATGAATGGTCCGAAGGGTGAAGAGTTGTACCCAAGAAGTCACATGTTTTTTGTTTACAGACAGAGAGCACATCGGAAAACTACCGCCCTTCACCTGATGTTCTTTTAATTTATAAGATAGCCTATTATATTTATAGCATAGGTGGGGTTTCTGCTATTACTGTGTTTACAAAATGTAAAGCCGGTACTCTATTAATTCATGTAGACCTGCAAGTAACTGATTTTTCACAACCCTTTCCTGCAAATATTTCAGAATAAAAGCATTGTGTTAACGAATGAATGGATTCTTTCCACCCAAAAAGTTACAGCGCTTTTATTTTGAAAGGAGATAGGTAGTGTAAAATATTTTTTTTGGCATTCGCGCCTGAGCCGCGTTGTTCACGCGGGCAGTGTGGCTGCTCTAACCTGTTAACATGGATGCCGAAATAAAAAAAACAGCAGGTTCGGCAGCCGCCACGTGCTTATGACGTTCCCTGTGTGGCCCTTCTCTGGTTTCTGGCTTTGAGAGAGAGAGAGGAGCTCATGTTCACAAATACTGATTGAACTTTCCTAGGCCATGGAAATAACATATTGGAATTCTTCATTTAGGTGGCGTCAGACGGCGTTCCCCTTTAAAGCCGAGCGATCTGGCTCTACTTGGGCGTTGGTTAGCTGCTGTCCCGCAGTTTTTTTTCTTGGCAATATTGCACTTTTCAGTATCATGTGTTTCTGATTATTATTAAATGATGCATTTCTTCTGATTACAAGGCAAGGAATCGTGTAGTTTGATGACTTAAATCATAAGCTAACAAGTCATTCCTGCTGGGTTTAATTAGGTACTCCACCCTGACCTTCAACATCCAGACTGTGGAGGTTGAACAGAAGCGATGCGTTGTATGTTAATGTTGTTGTTCCCAATTTCCCAATTCAGTCAAAGTCAAATCTATAAGGCCATTATTTGCTTCCAAACTGAAATGGAAAAGATGATCCGTAGTGAAGATATTTCGCCAGACAAGCTAATGATAAACAGTAACCTAGATATTAATGCCTAAACAAATGTGAAACTGCACCCATTAACTTTTTGTTCTTGATTAAACTGTGAAGCGTCCCGCTGTGCTCCGCAGAAGTGACTTGTAATCAACTTCCAATCATTAATGGCCCTGTTATCTGCACCTGGCTCCTGAATAAACAAAAATCTCATTGCCCCCCTCAATCACTTGAAAGTTATCCCACTGAGTGGCACTTGCAGCATCATCAGCGAATACAACTGGCTGATTCTGGGACCAGAGAGGCAGAAAACTCCCTCAGAAGAAAGCTTGATCAGTTTCCTTTGGGCTCGCCATTGCTATTCTTCGAGTCACGCTGTTCACTGAATCATAATCACAGCTCAGCTCAATTGGACTCATTGTTGCCGAGCCCGCGAGCCTGTTTTGTCTGCTGATTGATTCATGTCATGTGAGAGCAAGATACTCAAAAAGACCTATCATCATTCATTTGTGTTGGTTTCTGTTTATAGGCCACTCTCTATTGATGATTACTATATCGGAAGATCTTTAATTAGTGGCTTTTGTGTGGAAGACAAATGAAAAACAAAAAGGCAAGCGCGGTGCAGCGAGATCAAAATGAGAAAACGCTTGATGAGTAAACATTTTAATTATGCTGTTAAATATAAAATGAAAGGTAACATTTCCGAACAAATTAGTCTAAAGGTCACTTTCGTTTGAAAGTCCATTGTGTGCAGTCTCAGCTGTAAATGTTAAACATAATATACATTTAGTCAATTCTCATTTCCTTTATACATAATTGTGAATGATTGTGACTGTGCAATGCATACTCATTAAAAATATGAATCCTGTAGCAGTGGCATTTCAACAGTCAAGGCCTATTCTTGTATATTAACTATATCGAGAGCATGTGTGAAACATCTGTAGGCGCTTTTATTGCTTTATTGTACAGAGAATTTGCTCATTTTCTCTGTTTAATGTGATAGTAAGGCTGTCCTCAACCAAAGAAATTACAAGTCAACTAACACTCATACGATTTTGTCGACTAATTGATTAGTTGATTTAATCAACAGATCTGTAAAACTGGGTTTTTCCACAAAGAATCAGGCAAAAGCACCACTTTAAATCTGGTGTTTACCAGAGATGTGCTCATAAGTTTCTTAGGAATAAGTCATTCAGCATGAAAAAAGCATAAAAAAATGAATCGACTAAAGAAATCTTAGTCGACTAACGGTGGGGACACACTACCCGCATGAGCGGTGCGTGACTTAAAACCCTACTTTATTCATTCATGGAGCCCTACAAGTCACTGCATTTTCCCCAACACTGTCCTGTAAATATTTCAGAATAAAAGACTTGTGGGAACAAATTAAGGAATTCTGTCCACAGAAAAAAACAAATGCTAGAGGGCTTTTATTTGTAAAGGAAAGCAGGAAGTGTTCATTTTAAAATAAATCTTTACATGTCTGTGACATATTCTACAGATATACAGACATTGAAACTGTAGTAATGTTGCTGGTATGAAGTCAATATAATGTCAAAAGATCATTTTCACTGTCTGTTGTTGCTGGGAAACGCGTGCAGCTCGCGATAAAAATAGGCGAGACCTCGAATCTCTAGAAGAGGTGACAAAACAAGACTAATGACATAATCTTAGGCTTTAGGAAATTGTAATAGGCAATTTTCACTATTTTCTGGACTATTATGGACCAAATGGTAAATTAACGCTGCGATATCGTGTTAACTTTGACAGCCCTAATTTTGATATAATACTATATTATTATTGTTATTTTGCTCATAGTTGGCTCACGACTTTGCCACCTTTGCCAAAGTGCTACCCTAGGCTAATTCCTAGTTCACTTATATGAATGCGCCGGCCCTGGGTACAAAATTACCTCAAGCATATCTTAGACATTTCTGCTCTGATATTACTTATTATTTATTTGCCAACATACATAACAATACCAATATACCTGCAATAAGCTCAATATATTGGCCTGGCCTTTATTAGACTAGCTCTAATGTAAATATGTGAGATGATATTGTGATATGGCATCTAGGCTCTGACCGATCCACTCTCTGCAAGGATATATCAACCTAGAAACAATAGAGACTGTGGGGTGAAAATAATTTTTACTTCTCAGTCATAGGAGCCTGTTTATGAAATACTTTATGAGCTAAAGCAGCAGCTGTAGGTGACTGTGCCAGTTACAACTGAGAAAACTGAAACAGCGCCGAAAAAATGCAAATCTAGCAAAGCCAAATGGCAAGTGGACAAAGCTTGTTCCAAAACGAGGGTGAATGTGGGGTTGGCTTTTACACTGGTGAGCATCCTAACCGCCAGGAAGGAGGGGCCAGCAATATTGTGTTTACAAACCTCAACGGATGAATCCTACTCATTCTGCCTTTAAATACTTTGGCCTATTCCAATGGATGTGTGGTGTCTGCTTCAACTAGCTGACAAGCTTCACTCCATTTCAGTCAACCAAGTTTGTGGAACCGATAATAATGTGAAGGCAGAAAAACAAAGAAAGAAAGTAACTGGGACGTGACAATAATCACTAACAGCCCGATGCCACCACTACAGTATGTGGAATCTACTTTGGACCTGCCAAAAATCCCATACTAAGAGCTTCAAACCCCAGAGGGACCATCTGAAGTAAGAAGGGTCAATCTAAACCCACCAATCCACCTGCAGCAGTGAACTAAGACTTGTTAGCTATGCTGCACATAATTATTCACTTATGCATATTAAATCGCAAATGCATATAGCTTGAGCCAAAAATGTCCTCTAATAAAATATTATGTAGCATCATAAACTCATGATCATCAATAAATGGATCAGAGATTAAGTTGACAATGAGGATAGTTAAAGCAGCAGTTTAAATGTAACTGATGGGAAAATTATTAAACCAAGGGTACACACACCCATCGCTCTGAGTTGGAACATTCTCTGATGATTAAAGCTGAATATGAGATATTTGGAGAAATGTGACAGAAAAATGATGACTTCCTAGTGAAGCCAATATTACAGAAAATAAATTGTGATGGGCTGTGTGCAAGACAACAGTCATGTTTACATCCCTAAAGCAACATTCACTATACGTACTTAAAGGTCCCATATTGTAAAACGTGAGATTTTCATGTCTTTTATATTATAAAGCAGGTTTAAGTGCTGTATAAATACTGTGAAACTATCAAAATGCTCAATATATGGAGAAATACACACAGCCCGTATTCAGAAATTGCGCGTTTGAAACAAGCCTTTAGGAGTTCTGTCCATTTGTGATGTCACAAATATACAATATTTAGACCATCACACGGTTTTAAACATAAACATTCTAAATGTGTCCCAGTTTATTTCCTATTGCAGTGTATGTAAATAACATCAGCTGACAGGAAGTAAACATGGACCCAAACTTTTGCCTAGCAACGCAATTCAGTTGAAATGTACTAAAACTGAGCGTTTCAGACAGAGGGTGAATACAGGTATATTCAGGCAGTCAGTATGAGGAAAATAAAGGTTATTTTTTTTTCATTACAGCATGTGAACATGTTCTATTACAAACACAAAATACAAGTATGAACCTGAAAATGGGCATAATATGGGACCTTTAAGACTCCACTTGGTATTGAGCAGTAAGAAGCCACCAATGCAACAACAGCCATAACACTTGGGCTGCATCCCAAAGCTCTTATTTGCATCCACGTTTCCCTCACTTGCGTCTTTTCCTTGCGTCTTAGTCCCTCCCACCAGGGAAGCATGGAGAGACGCAAGGAAACCATGCGAGGAGAGAGGAAACGAGGAAATACGATTTAAGCGACATGAGACGGTCGTTTCCTCTGAAGCGTCACGTGAAGCGACATCAGTTTCTGATGACAGCAGCAGCTGATCACATCTGGATCAGCTGTCAGTCAACTTTAACAGCTGTTTGTGTCTGAACTGTACTAATACTAATAAAGACAAGTGCAAGCTGCAGCCTGCATTTCTACTGTGGACTGCTTAGAGGCTCAGGAAACATCTCTACTGGCACAATAACTTTATATTATTTATTAATTATTAGCGTCTGTAGTTATTGATATTCTGATTGTGAGTTAATTATTTCATAACCCAGAATATGACTGTGGTGTTTTTTGAACACTGGACATTATTTATTAGGCTAAAGGGAAAATGTAAATGATGTAACTCATATCAAACCCAACGTTCAGGAATTATCAGCCTCATGTGACTGAATGGAAATGAGGATAAATGATGTAAAAGGTGTTTGTTGCTGACACAGACTCTCCTTTTCTCTCTGACTTTAATAGTTTAATTAATAAAAGTTAACGGGGGAAATAAAAGATCATGAAAAGAAAAATCATTCTAAAAAATGCAGAAAGTTATTTTAAGTCCGTTTGTCAGGTTTTATAAACCCCTCTCAGTGTCAGGCTGCTTCACTGGCGGTGTGTGAAGGAGCGCTACAGCAGGTCCTTCTGCTGCTGCTCAGAGCTTCAATTAACACAGATTTGAACTAGATGGTGAATCAGAAGACAACTAAACTATAAAACGTTTAATATGTGATCTGTTTTCACTCTGGTATGAAACTCCAGTGATGATGAGAGGTAAAGTTATCAGATCAGTCTGATCGGCAGCAGCGTCCAATCAGTAACTGATATCCAGTAAGGGGGCGTGTCGGTCGGTAAAAGACTTCCGTGCAGGATACACTGGTGTATCCTCGCTCATAGCTCCTCCGGCAAGCCTCCTCGATCCTCGATCCTCGATCCTCGATCCTCGCTCCTCGATGCACAAATAAGAGCTTTGGGACGGTCTTCAAAATGGCGCACCAGAACAACTTCCGGTTCAAGCGAGGATCGAGGAGCGAGGAAACGAAAATTAAGAGCTTTGGGATGCACCCATAGTGTTCAAACATAACCAGCCGTATTTCACCACTATGCACCTGTCTAATAGCAACCAAGGAAAGATGAGCTGAGCTATGACAATAACTTACAAACCATTAATATCCTAGCAATGCTAATTAGCACAAAGTAGCTGTCACATGACAGTGAGATATATATATATATAGATATATCTATATATATCAGTGAGTGTCACAGCCTAAGGGACAACCACAACAACACATAATAGATGTAACTCACACTGCCTATTATTTACTCCTCTACTTCATGTTTTTTTGTTTTTTTTACATTTATCCTTTGATATTGCAATATATTGTTATTAATTGTTTTTTTATTTGTTTGTTTGTTGTATTGACACAACAAACATGAATTACTTCTTTATTGTTTTCTTCCATTTACATGCATGTTCTTTTTAAATATCTATATATTGTAATTTGCTTAATGAATTGTATGTATGTATATATATGTTTTTGTTTTTATTTTGTTCTTTTTTTTTATTTTTATTTACTATTGAATTGACGCTTTGGCAATATTGTTCACCTGACAGTCATGATCAATAAAGCAAATTGATTTGAATTGAATTGAAACAGCCTTGTATCTGACATGAGACATGTTAACTATCACACACACAAGCACTTTAGCGCGAGTAGCAAACAGTTATCCTACCTGGTGAAGTGAAACAGCGTCCTCGCGCATCTCAGGCTTGAAAAGTCCCTCCCGGGCCACCACAGGGACATGTCTGCAGTGGACAGGTGTTACACCATATTCAGTAACCTGGTCGATTCTGTGTCCTTTCAGTGTTTCCACTAGCTAGCTACAGTTGATAGGCCAACTTGTTAGCAAACAGTTTCTAACATTTACGCGTTTAGCCGACACGGAGCAACATTAGCATTCACTTGTAGCTGCGTGTGTCCTCTTGTCCTCTTGTCCAGTCTTCTTTCAGCTCCGTCCACCGACTCCTGAGTCAAATATTTGGCCTTTTAGCGGTTAAA
The DNA here is from genome assembly GCF_015220745.1 of Sebastes umbrosus. Classification (NCBI taxonomy): domain Eukaryota; kingdom Metazoa; phylum Chordata; class Actinopteri; order Perciformes; family Sebastidae; genus Sebastes; species Sebastes umbrosus. The sequence continues at coordinate 22,453,525 of NC_051289.1, forward strand.
TGCTTCATTTTGTTTTACAGCTAGTTGCTATCTTCGTCTGTAATCTGGCGCTAGTTAGGTTTTATCGAGGTGTTCTGTTTTCTGACTCACAGGCGAGGCAGAAACCAGCGCCCCCTGCTGGCTGGAGTTAGTGCCCAAGTACAACCAGCTACACTGTTAGACCAGGGGCCTCTAAGCAACCTGCAGCTCCGGAGCCACATGCGGTTCTTTAGACCCTCTGTGGCTCCCTGTGGATTTATAGAAATGTAAATGAATTAAAAAAATGTTTTCATTTTTATTTATCATTGTTGTAGGTCTATAGTACGACGGTACGATGGAGTATTAGGGCCACATTGAGGATAAAATAAATCTGAGATTTCGAGAATAAAGTCATAATATTACGAAAATAAAGTCAAAGGTTTACGAGAAAAAAAAAAGTCGTAGTATTATGAGAATAAAGTCATAATATAAAGTAGTAATTTAACGTGTTATTTTCTTTTTTTCTCGTAAAGTTATGACTTTATTCCCGGAATATTACGACTTTTTTTCTCGTAAAGTTATGACTTCATTCTCATAATGTTACGACATTTTTCTCATAAAGTTATGACTTTATTCCCGAATATTACGAATTCTTTCTTGTAAAGTTATGACTTTATTATTGTAATATTACGACATTTTTCTCATAAAGTTATGACTTTATTCTCATAATGTTACGATTTTTTTTCTCGTAAAGTTATGACTTTATTCTCGTTATATTACGACTTTTTTCTGGTAATATTATGACTTTATTCTGGAAATCTCAGATGTTTTTTTCCTCAATGTGGCCCTAATACTCCGTAGTACATTTGCTCTTTGGCCCTCACTGCATTAGACTTATATACTATATACTTAGACTATAGGCTGTGTTACCTTCATCACAATGATCAAATGTTTTGCGGCTCCAGACAGATTTTTTTTAATTATTTTTGCCTTTTGATAGTAAAGGTTGCTGACCCCTGTGTTAGAGCATAGTAAAATTAACTTATTTTAAAAGAATTGTAAAACAATGAGTAATATTTTCTTTATATTTATCTATAGCAATTTCATTAATTTGCATGTTTCCCTATTTTTATGTCCCTGTTTAGATAACGCATATTTTCTAGGGTGTTTTTATATCATCTATATAAGGTATAAGCTTTTTTTTAAATGCTTTTATTGCAAACTACTATCCACAAAATGACCAAAATACAGTATATTTGCAATTTTATTTTATTTTATACACCCAGTGGTACAAACAGAACAGACGAATAAGAGAGAAAAAATGAATGAATAGATAACTGAGAATTATTTTTTACATACAATACACACGTGCATATATACATTATATATACAAGGTTATAATAAGTTATATCCTTGGTTCAAAGACCAGCAGAGTGTTCCAATCTGCGTACTTCCGTACTAACACTTACTATTTTGAGTGCATAAGTGCGTTCACACTGTGAAGTATGGCAAAATGCTGGACACTTTTCACACTCAATTGTCACCATCTTAGCTACGTAGCGGAAGGGGCAGGACCACGACCACTATTCAAACATGTGAAAATGGCAGCAGATGATGCAGGAGCTTTTGCGGTGCTGAACAACGTACCTTATAGATGTCTATGGGCTACGTAGATAACAGAATAAAACAATACGTAAACATACCGGTGCATTTTCAGCCAACAGGAGGACACATCGTAGGCGACGACGTTGGAAACGTAATTTCCACTTTGCTTTCATTTTCTGTGTATTCTGGATCAACAAAGCAGGCAGATATTTTGGCGGGTAGTGGACGGGTAAAACCTGAAGGAGGCAACAATGCAACAAAAAGGATGCAAGCTGCCGTAAAACCCCGAAGAAGAAGAAGATATTTTGGCGAGTAGAGAGCCGTGGTGAAATGTTGCGATCATCATTTCCAGTAAGCGCGCCGCAAAGTATTCGATTTGAGACGACCGTACCCCGTTGAAATTCACGCACTTCTAAGTAAGTAGTGTACTAGTAAGTACAGTGTGACACAGTGCACTACATTGAAGTGTACTTCTGGAAGTACGTGGATTGGAACACACTGCAGGCCTCACTCTAATCCAATTTCCTGTGCCTACCTACCTGTGTCTAACCCCTTTCTCTCACAGGGGGCCATAAAGCTTCATGTAGACATGCCCCCACCCTGAGCCACACTCCCTAGGTTCCTTGCTACCTCACCTCCAGGCCTATCATTGATCCCTTTTTGACCCTCTGTTCATCCCTTTCCTGTTCTATCATTGCATTACACCCTCGACCCCAAGGGGCAGGATTAAGTCTCACCTCCCAATGAACTCGAAAATTTGTCAAAATTTGCCCCAACTATATCAGCTGTAATAGATTACATATTTCTAGCAAGTTTAAAATCTCTCCGAGTTGATTTTTCATACTGAAATGGCTTGATCACTGGTGAAAACATCATGCAATATATGACCCCCATTTTGTCCCAGTGTACAGACTGCATCTGACTGAGGTTGCTGTTTTTCATCCTGTCTATTATATAAACTGATTTGGCCGGAGACCTTCGCCTCGCTGGGAGCCAAACGTGATGTGATGCTGGCTGACACATCATGACGTCCCTCCCCCTCGCTGACTCCGGGCGCTCTGGTGGAGCCTGGTGCTCCACCTCACAGCCTGCAGTTACCCAAATATCACCTCACTGTGTTTTTGACAGCGGGAAAGAACAGCATGAGATGTGAAACACAGAAACACAATCGTACGCAGGAGTCATATTGAGAGAACTCCACCTCTGCGTGTTAGGGAAAGATAGAGTTGCGTTTGAAGTGAGAAGATAAGGAGAAAAAATATCATGCGGTGTTATAAGTGTGCTCTGAGGAAATTGTGTTAGCTCTCGCAGGGACAAATAGATTTCTGTGTCAAGTTGCATAGATCTTTTTACTCATCCAAAATATATAAAGGCATGAAAGATGTGAGCGAGGCGCCAGTTTTAACATTTCAACTAGGTGAACTATTCAAAAAATCTCTGAGGAAAAAGTGGGATATTGCAAAAGATGGAACTCCTACGGAGCTGAGTGAGATTCAAGAGCATCAGAAGTCAGAGAGCATTCGTTCACTGAGACAGGAAAACCATTTATACCACAGGATTTCATGTTCCAAATTGTTTTCTTTGCTTTTGGATAGTTAAAGCTGCAGTAGGCAGAATGTTTTGGGCATCATTGGGCAAAATAACAACCTTTCAGCATACTGTAACTCAAGTTTTCTAAAGGATAACTAGACTTTTGCACCTCTCTCTGTTTTCAGGCTTAAGAAAAGCTAGACTTTGGCCAATCACAGGTCATTTCAGAGAGAGAGAGCGTTCCTATTGGCTGTTATTCAACGGGGGCAGCTGTCAATCACTCACGAACTCTGATCAAACGGTCAAACTAGGCAGCGCTGATCAAATATGAATCAATATTCTGTTACCGTAATGCCTATCTCTCACTTAAATGTTTTCAGAAACATCTTGTAGTGTACTGTTTAGCTGTAAAATGAGAAAGTTTGTGACCCGGCTGCCATGTTGAGATCAATTGAGGAAATACCAAGCACCGCCCACCAGCCGGAGCAAACTTTCTCAAAAAATAGGCATTACAGTAACAGAATATTGATTCATATTTGATCAGCGCTGCCTAGTTTGACCGTTTGATTGGAGTGTGCAAGTGATTGACAGCTGCTCAGAGACGGCAAGGCTCCAGCTCGGCTCTGATTGGTTGTTTTCCTCCGGTCTGTGTAATCTTACAGATGCCATTAGGAGCACCGGAGGACACAGAGGCACATGATTTTTTTCAGATTACCTGTCTCATGCACTACTGTCAGGATATAGTGACCGTTTTATAAAAATAACTTTTTTTTAAATCATATTTCCTCCAATTTTACCCACTGCTGCTTTAATATATTGTAATCAAAATGATTTATTTACATACTTTATTCTAAAAAAAATTAGTATAATTGTCTTTAACTCGGTATAAATACAGTAAACTCTTCGGTTGTTCTATTTTGACTAATCAAAATGTCCTTTGCATCAAACAGGGTACTTTAAAGATAAGGTGTACCAGAGACTTAAGCAGTGTGAAGTAACCCAATATTCCTGCCTCCGCGTCTCACACTGTGCTGCACCCTGGAAGTATGGCGGCCTTAACCAAAGGCAGACACGTATATAAATAAATAAGTTGGTAGGAGATGTGCTCTTGAAGCTGTATTACTGGGCTGACGGCTTAAGCTTAGGGAGAGGGAATGAGGGACAAATTTAGCAGCAGATCTTAGAATAACTAGGTGGGGATAAAGCTTATAAAAAGTGCAAATGGCTGCACTTCTGGACGGTGTGCTTAAGGCCCTGAGATGAAGTGCTGACTGTAATGTTTGCAGTTTTGAGGAGGGAAAAAAAAGTTTAATGAACTAATTTGTGCTTTTCAAACGTCTAAAAACTTGAAGAGGGATTACTGGAATCTTCACGACCTTTGAGTATGCGACGCTAAAGCGATCCGGTCTGTAGACAAGAGAGAGGAAATGAGCTTTTGTTCAATACACCGTAGAACTGGATCAATGGGGATGTCCAACTTTGTTTGTTCGTAATACTGATTTAGTTCCGCAGCTTTACCTTTTTGAGAACATGAAATACAAGTGAAAGGGGAAAAGGGGTTCCTTGAGCTTAGCATTAGATATGAAGCTACAGCCAGGAGACGACTAGTTTAGCTTAGCATAAACACTGGGAAAGAGAGAAGCAGCTAGCCTGGTTGTGTTTGTGTATAGATTTAACAAATGAGATATTTAATTAGTAAGCTTCAGGCAGATTTTATTAGCTTTAAACAGAGTTTCCCCCTGCTTCCACTCTAAGCTAAGCTAACGTCTCCTGGCTGTAGCTTCATATTTAACGGACAGATACGGGAGTGGTGTCCATCTTCTCGTCTAACTCTTGACAAAAAAGAGAATAATGGTGCCTTCAAAGGAAACTTGTGTGCTTGCGTTTACAACATGGGAGGTCGTCTACACAATATGCTTGGCGTTCAAGTGGTTAAGTCGTAAGAGCACTGCTGCTAAGCAATATTAACGTTATTGTCGGCGTTTAGAAGCCACAGAGGCTAACAGTTTAGCAAGCTAGCAAGTGGGTGACATAATGCAGTAAATGCAAAGGCATAATGACAGAGGAGAAAGATGAGACCGTTGGGAATATCAAGATTTTCCACAGACATATTATAAAATGACAAAATATTAATGTCAACAAACGCGTCAAAACTCATGAACTCTGAGCTTTCAGAAACTTTCCACTTATGAGGTCATGAATAAAACAAGAGGGGGGCGTTAATATGGACTCTTCTCGTGAACACGGTAAACACGACTCCATTTGAAGGCACCATAAGCGTATTTTCCAAAATGTTAAACTACTCCTTTAAAGGGACTATTTGTAACTTTCAGAAATGCTTCTTAACAGCGACACCTGTGGCCGTGAAATCAACGAAAGTCAGCGTCGAGCTCGCGCTTGCTCGCTCTAAATATACCTGAACGAGCATCGCTCAAAACAGTGAGGCAACACAAGTCAGCTAAAACCACAATATCACTCTATATTTCAGCTGCTTGGCAGTAATGTTAGCTGACCAGACAAAGGTCTCTCCATGAACATGATTTAGATCTGATCTCAGTGTTGGCTTTTACTGCCCCAGCGCAGGCTGATGCAGCGGGGCTCTGCAGCATGTCTCCCTGCTCTCTCCGCCCGCAGCCGGAGAGAGCAGGGAGACACCGGCACCCGGTCGGTAACGAGACGATAACGTTACTAGCTGAGGAGCTCCGTCACTTCACAAGACACGGGAAACCTCTGTTGGTCTGGAGGAGCTGCAGCAGTTATTTCTGCACAAACGTCCACTGTACATTCACTAGATATTATCAGAGCTAAACTAACTATTCTGCAGTGAGGAGTGAGCGCGCGTTCACGTCTAGAGGTGGAGCGAGCTGAGAACGCGCGCGATCTCTGAGTGAACGCAGGCAGGCAGAGGAGGAGAGGCAGCGGCCACACGCGAACGTGCATATGCGAGCGCGCATGTGTGGCGACCCGCTACATTTATACGCTTAAAAAGTTACAAATAGTCCCTTTAAGTGCTGTAGTTTGGTTTGGGCAGATGAGAGCTTTATAATTTGAACACAGGTGCCGCGAATGAACTGCAGAGCAGTGATTGAGGAATTGGAACACACTCCAAAAAAACAACCAAAATGCTTTAAACTGGAAAATATTATGATTTAAAAAATAATGCAATAAGCTGGTCGAGGCTGATAATGAAGAGCCAGACTGTGTCAAGCTTTGTCCGTGGTGCTGACCCCATTGACTCACCACCAGGGAATGAAATTAGCACCTGCCACCTGCCACATACAGGGTAAATGTTGGCTGTGGCAGGTACAAAATTCAGGTCACCTGCCACCACGTAGTCAGGGATTAAGGTTACATGATATATTCCATATTTCTACTGTCTGGTACCACTGACTCAGTGTTTACAATTCAAAAGTGTTTTACATAGATCTCAGAAGTGGCAGACAGTCATTCAAAAGTTCAAAAATGATTGGCTGGTAGAAATGTTCAGTGACCTTCAACAATGGCAGGTGAGGAAAAAAATAATAATTTCAGACCCTGCTCACGTCTGATCACAAAAACATAAAACACACAAGAAACAGGTGGTGCAATGTTCCAAGGCTCTTGCACTGAGGGGACCAAGAATGGCCACCCACAAGTAGGCTTGTCACACAAGGGGGAAAAAAAAAACTACACAGGTTAAACAATGACATAAAAGACCTGTTGGTTCATACTGTACAGTATATGCAGAATAATTGCATAACTAAAGAGCTGCACTGAAATAACCCAAACCCAACTGGCAAAGCAAAACAAGAACCTAAAGACAGCAACCAGACTACAGCAAAACACAGGAAGAAATCAGCAGCATGAGACGCACCAGAAAATAAACATTTATTAATATAGTTTCTTACCAACAAAAACTCATTAACTGTATTGTGTCCAGCACCTTACGTACCTCCTTGTTATGAGAAAAGAAAACAAAGAACAGGTCGGCCCCCTCACAGGGGAGACAGGTCAGACTTGACACACTCATTGTATGATTACAACACTTTGTACTATACATCTAAAAGGCACCAAGGACAGAGCGGGAGCCATGGAACTGCAGGTGTCTTCCTTTATAAACCTCCAGCACTGATTGAGGCTAACTGAGGGATTATTGCAGGTTATACATAGACTGTATATTAGAAGAGGACGTATTCTTCCATTGGTTTGTGGACTGCCCGTTTTGAAGCCTCGAGTTCGGCATTTTGGCTGTCGCCATCTTGGTTTTTGGAACCAGAAGTGACACGAGAGGTTGGAGCTAAGTACAACCGAACACTGAATAAGACATTTTTAGTTGACCAAAGTTCTAAACACAAACTCCCAGACGGGGCAACGCCATGGTAATGACCTTTCAATCACAAGGTAGCCCCGCCCTAAAGCATCCCCTGCTTTATGGTCTATTTGACCCTAAATGGGACCATAATTTACTAAATGAACATCATGCTGTATTGAAGAAGACTTGAAACTAGCGATTGAGACCATAAACTCATGTTTACAATGTTTACTGAGGTAATAAATCAAGTGAGAAGTAGGTTCATTTTCTCATAGACTTCTATTCAATCAGACTTCTTTTTGCAACCAGAGGAGTCGCCCCCTGCTGGCTATTAGAGAGAATGCAAGTTTAAGGCACTTCCGCATTGGCTTCACTTTTCAGAACCGGAGGTAGCCCACTGGGTTTATACTGTACCAGACAGCTACAAATGGCTGTTACGAAAAAATTTTGTTTATAAGTTAGTCTACTTCTTTAACACCTGAGCATTTTGTTTTTATGCAGCTGCAAGTCAACTTCTTCAGTTGGGGCTGAAGACTACGAGTTTGAAAAATCTGGGGTATGTGTAGCCGTCCTCGTTTCATGATTGGCTCGGGCGGATGTGTGGGCAGAATCTCGATACCGCGGCTTCAGACCTCCCCGATCACTACCGCACAGACTCCGGCTCCAAATGACGTCAAAATCTCAAGATGGCCACCGTATCCGGGATATTTTGGCTTCACTTTTGTACAGTGGGAGGAAGTGGAGACGCGTTATATAAAGTCTATGATCTGATTGTACTGTCAGTGGTCACATTGCATTGTGGGTTATGTTGGCGCCAGGTTTTGACAGAGATGAAGAATTTGTGAAATAAAGAAGACAACATCTCTGGTTCTGCTGCATCAATTTGATGCAGCTACGTGCTAGCTGCGTAGCCCAATAAACCATCTATTTTGAATCATTCCGATACATCCTGTCATTACCACTAACTGCGCTCTGTTGTCTTACTGTGTAAACTTGAATAAACCTATGAGAGCACCAGAGTACTATCTCCACCCACCCAACATCCTCCACCCCCCACCCCACCACCAGAAAAAGAAAGAGAAATGGGAGGTGTGATTGCACCCTCAGCCTCTGTGACTGGGACATCTGTTCCATGGCAGATACTCCTCCCTGTAGACCTGCACTCTTCCAGAGCTGGGCGTCACCCTCTTCAAACTGCAGACAGAAATGTTTCCTCTTCCCTCCCCACCTCCCCACCTCTCCATCTTCTTGACTGGAGTCAATACACTGCTGCTCCTGGAGCTATTACCGATATGCTCCGGCCAAGTGTAAAACCTCTATCTGCCACTTATCGGCACACCAACTCTCCTCTATGAAAACTTCCCATTATGCCACACCACCTCTCCTCCACTTCCAGCACACGTCATATTTCAGCTATTTTTGGTCCATTTGAGGCCTTTTGAGAGGAAGTTTGATCAGTTAGTAAAGTATCACCTGTGATAAGAGTCAGTGTAGCACCACCAAGAAAACACAATAACTCCAGCATTTATGTAATTAGCTTTAGTTATAATTCTGCTCCTAAACAATGCTGCATCGTTGGAAGATGGGGAAGCAAGATAAATCACATTTAGTTAATTAAACTGAATGAACATTTCCATGTAAATAAAACATCCAATTCAATTGGAAAAGGTTTTCTTTGAAATAGCGAAGTTATGGAGATTCGTGAGCTTTTTAAGAAAGCCGGATTTCATTACTTTACATCTCTATTAGGATCTTTATAAGCATACATAATAAAAGGGCCTATTAAAGATTTAATAAATGAACTTCTGTGTGAAGTCAAATGGATTTGGCAAAGGCTGTGGGGTAGAAGCTCTCTCTCTCTCTCTCTCTCTCACACACACACGCACGCACGCACGCACGCACGCACGCACACGCACACACACACACACACACACACACACACACACACACACACACACACACACACCCACGCACACACATGGAGAAAGAAAGGGACTCGGGGTCCCATTATGCTGAAAGAATAAGCAGAGCCGTCAGAAATGGATTAGCCTTGTAAAACAAATTTGGTTTCAGTTTTGAAAGAATGGAGCCATGTTCTACTCGGGGTCTACTGGTAAAACAAAGCACATAGGGCTTCACAGTGAAAACAACCTGTGTGATGTGATAAGTAAAGTCTGCGTGTGCAAAGCATGTAAAAAGCATGAGGAAGTGTGAGGACAACTTCGGATTAACACAAGCACCAATGAAATCACACCTTAAGAATACATAAAACAAAGGGGAAAATACACTAAATAAGTAAGGCTATCAATTTATTAAAATATGTAATTGCAATTAATCGCATGATTGTCCATAGTTAATCATTATTAATCGCACTTTAATCGCACTTTAATCGCACTTTAATCGCTTTTGTCAAGTATTTAATACTCTTATCAGCATGGGAGTGGGCAAATATGTTGCTTTATGCAAATGTATGTATATATTTATTATTGGAAATCAATTAACAACACAAAACAATGACAAATATTGTCCAGAAACCCTTACAGGTACTGCATTTAGCATAAAAAATATGCTCAAATCATAACATGGCAAACTGCAGCCCAACAGGCAACAACAGCTGTCAGTGTGTCAGTGTGCTGACTTGACTATGACTTGCCCCAAACTGCATGTCATTATTATAAAGTGGGCATGTCTGTAAAGGGGAGACTCGTGGGTACTAGAGGTCAGAGGTCAGAGGTCAAGGGACCCCTTTGAAAACAGCCATGACAGTTTTCCCTCGCCAACATTTAGTTTAAATTTGGAGCATTATTTAGCCTCCTTTGAGACAAGCTAGTATGACATGGTTGGTACCAATGGATTCCTTGTTTTTTTTTAGTTTCATATGATGCCAGTATCTTCTCTAGCTTTAAGACTGAGTCCGCTACAACCTAAATATCGCAGTTTTCAAAGGAGGTATAAAAGCAGCTACCTCACCTGAGATCCTCCTACAAGCTATTTCAAAGCCTCGGGGCCCTGACTGCAAAGACACACTTATTCCTGGTCACATGTTTCCATGAAGGTCCCCCCAGCTTCAGTATACCTGCAGAGTGAGCCACGGCCTGCAGCACATCTGTCCACCCACAGCTGGAGGCAGCCTTCTTCTTAAGCCAAGCAGACAGCTTTGTGATGTGGACAAAGCATCTAAATACAAAACACAAATACACAATAATATTAATATTAACATAAGATTACAATTGTTATATATTAATTAAATATATATAGTATTATTATAATTGTCTCTATGTACGCTTGTTTGAGGTTCTTCCTTTTTATATACAATACGTACTATTCTTCAGTAGTTAAGTAGTCACATTGTCTTTCAAATTAAATGCTAAAAAAATAAGTATATATATTATAATATTGTATGATAATCATTGATAGGTGCCACGGTGGTGCAGTAGGGGGATTAATTTATGCTAATATACCGTATCAAATTTAACCGTGTGCAAAGCTGTGAAAAATGTGAAAATGAGAACGGTTCTATGTAGAGCCAGTGTTTGGTTTGTCCATTCTGAGCTACTGTAGAAACATGGTGGCCGGCTTTGTGAAGAGGACACGCTCAGTATGTAGATATAAACGGCTTATTCTAAAGTAACGAAAACACAACGATTTTTATTTTCAGGTGATTATACACTAAAGAACACATACTTATTAATATTATATTCTATTTCAGCCAATACCTCCTCTGAAATGTTACACAGAGGGCCTTTAAACAGGTTAAGACCTATAAGATATATAGAGAGGGGAAGTCCCGCCCCTTACGATGGACCCAATGGGACCTCATTTTAGAAAAAAAATATGTACGGTAAGCAAAGACGAGAGACTAATATTTTTTTATCCTGTTTGAATTGCGCCATGAATCACACATATGATGTTTGTCAATTTAAAAGAACATTTTTCAAGTCAAGAAAGTCGCAGTTTATCGTAGTATCATTTAGTTATGTGTAAAACCGCTCAGTGAAGTACATCTTTCGTCTCGCACAATGTACGTCACCAACACTAGTTAGCTAGCTAAGTTAACTATGACCACGCAAAAACGTAATGTCATCATACCCCTTTTTATCAGCCGGGAAGAGAAAGAACGAGCCCGTTGCTAGTGTGAGTCCATCCCCGTATGAACACACAGGCATCGTTGCTTCAGCTAAAGAGACGTCACTTACGTGGCTTTTGGGTGTGTAGTATTTCTAATAATGTATTTTTTATACCTCAATAGTTTTACGACAAACTGTGACTTTCTCGACTTGCAAAATTATCTTTTAAATTGACAAACATCATATGTGTGATTCATGGCGCAATTCAAACAGGATCAAAAGATTATTTGTCTCTCTGCGTTGACTGCTGTTCATATTTTGTCCGACATAAGGTCCCATGGTGGTGCACAGGAAGGGGAGGGACTTCGCCTCTCTATTGAATCTCTGGGTTTCCTTGTTCTCTCCACTATATTGCACAATAATTGCCCAGGGCTGTATGATTTACCTTTGAAACAAACAACTGGGGTCTTCCAAACACTCCTTTAAAGACAAAGAGAGTGCAACAGCTCTCCTTTGGTTATTCTATAAACATGCGTTAGCCCCTGGGGTGGCTAATTTTGAATGTAATAATCTATTTAATCACAACTTAACATTATTGATCCCCATGTTAAAAGCTATTTATGTGAGGCCCTGTGGGCTGGCAGAGTGACGGGCCCGCTCCCCTCTGTGTCATTTATTTCCCATTCCGCCATGCTAGCCAGAGGCCTGCAGCGTGCCGGGGAGATAACAAATTAAATATGTGTCTGCTGAGAAGGATCATGTGTGCCGGTGGCTCAGGAGGACGGGCGAAGTCCTCACTCAGACCCTTCAGAAATACATACAGTACAGTATTTACTGTAGACTGTATCAACATCATAATACTGTGTGTGTGTGTGTGTGTTTGCATGTGTTGTGGCCATTTGACACCAAACATGCCTGCAATTTGTGATTGGAACTGTCCAGCAAAGAAAATGTAAAATATATAGAAGTATTTTCCAGCTGGTAATATGATATATGTCTGATGTTTATATGTTTATGTGAGTTTTTAGTTATCAGTTACTCCAAAAAGGTCAGATAAGGTTGGACTTTTTCACTAAAATGATCCAGGCAGGATTTGTTTCAGGTTATTTTTTTCCCTCAAAGCCTCACAAAAGAGGACAGTCAATGCCTGAATCCATTTTAGTGTCTATTTGTTTATTTATTTACTGACACATTATGTGCATGAGTATCTAAGGTCAGTATCCTCAGCCATCTCCAGCACTCTCGGCTGCCCCAGGATCAGCACCCTGGACAGCGGTCGAGACACACTGGAGTGCTGAGGTCATGCAGGATGAACTCTGTGTTCCAACAGCTGGGCTGCACAAAAATATTCAACCCCTAAATGCATTTCACCGTCTGATTTTACACTGTAAAACTGACAAAGTTGTGGAAATTAAAAAAATTCCAAGACAAACTTCAACTAAAGTTGTGAAATAGTGAAATTGTGTAACTTATTCCAAGTTGGAGTAACATTTTACGTTGTTGCAACTTTAAATTTCTAACCATGTTAACCCTTGTGTTGTGTCAACTTTTACTTTACTTCAACATGCTTTGGGGCCCCACAGACCCCATGATGTCTACAGTATGCAAAAAAATACTAATCAAAATAATACTTGCAAAATCAACCGTTTTCCCCTAATTTTTTTTCCTTTCCTTCTGACATTGTTATAACCTAGTATACAATGATGTAAAGTATACACACACACACATACTGAATATGCAATGGTTGATTTTGCAAGTATCATTACTATTAGTATTTTTTACGTAGACATCATGGGGTCTGTGGGGCCCCAAAGATTGTTGAAGTAAAGTAAATGTAAATTAAAAGTTGCAACAACATAAAATTATACTCCTATATCCCACTGTGGAATAAGTTACGAGGGGATATTCTAAATTGGACAAATTAAATGTTTTGTTTATTTAAAAAGGTACTGTCTGTTACTTCTTACATGTATAAATCGGGTCGGTGTCCCATGCTTGCTCGCGTGTGGCTACGCTGTTCCAACACAAACTACACGGAAGCACCAAAACCGCAAAGTTATATCTAGTGAAGCCCGCCTTGCAAAACAGTGTCAACTCTTCCTGCTCCAGCCCCCCAACCGCGGTCAGAAGATAGAGGGGAAGACGGTAGCTTTGGTCTCCAGGGCCGCAGTCTCTGCTCCTCTGCCTGCCTGCTTGCCTTCACTCACACACCGCGCTCGTTCTCGCTCGCTCCACCTCTCACGTGCATGCGCGCACAATACACACAGCAGAAGATGGGAGTCTGAAGCAGGAAAAGCCAACACTAGGATCAGCAGTGATTCATGGAAAGACCTTCGTCTGGTCAGCTAACATTACTGCCAAGCAGGTGAAATACAGAGTGATATTGTGGTTTTAGCTGACGTGTGTCGCCTCACTGTTTTGAGCGATGCTCGTTCATGTAGAGCGAGCGCGAGCGCGAGCAACAGGACGCTGACTTTCGTTGACTTAACGGTCACAAGTGTCGCTGTTAACAAGCAATTTCTGATTTTTACTTAGAGTCCCTTTAATTTGAGGAAACTTCCCATCTTTAGGTGAAGTTTGACTTCTTTTCCCAATTCTGTCAGATTTACAGTGTAAATTTAGACGATGAAATGAATTTAGAAGTTGAACATTATATAACATGACCTCAGCACCAAAGTGTGTCATGACCGCTATCCAGGGTGCTGATCCTAGGCCAGCCGAGAGTGCTGGAGATGACTGAGGATACTGACATTCCATACTGACTACACTTGGGTTGGTACATGTGACTTCCGGACACAAGTCCTAGTTTACTACACCAAGTGTATGTACCATAACCAAACAGATTTATAACAGGCACATACATCCTTGAATGTACATACATACACACAAACACACGCACACAAACACACACACTCATATTTATGCATGCATTGGAGCCAACTGCAAGTGTCAAGTAATTAAAGCCCAAATCATGATATGTCAGAGCCCTTCCTCGTGCCCTGCAGCTCCTGGAAGGTGTCCTGGCTTATCAGGGCCATATTGATCTGAGCCGCAGGAGAAGCTGGTCTGAGGGAATTTGTGTTCATTTTGGAAGAGGACGCAGCTGTCAGCGGGCCAAAGATTAGTCCGTCTAAAGAGCTTTTCTGACAGCATCGCTAAATAGTGTCTGGCTGGATGCAGACAGGGAGAATCAAACCTCAGTCTCTCGTGTGTCAAATAAATCATATACTGTATGTAGCATTTGTCCAAGAGTACAGAGAGGTTTGAGACAGGGCTTTACCTGCACTAGAAACATTAGGCTCATTAGGAATCTACACTGAAAGCCACCTAAATCATCAGCCTTCTGGCATTTGTACTGCGAGATTATGCGGGAGCTGCTGTTTTTCTGTGAGACAGTCAGCACGGTGGAGGATCAGCATCTACTACAGTAGGATTTTGAATCAGCCAGGTCAACAACTGGTCTGATCTGGAGGATATCATGCTCAAAATGAGGACTTGAGATTTGACTTTGACTTGATTGCTGAGAGTCGAGGTGACTCCTACTTGAGACATGACTCATTAAAGCTGCTCTAAATGAATATTTTTATATCAACAATGGATCAAATGACTATGTGTAATGTGAAAGTCACTCGTAGTGACGGATCCACAGAAAATGATCAACCAACTCAGCAGTTCCCCTCAGATCTACATTTTTTAGCTCATTGTTTTGGTTTTACAGCCCACAACTACACTGTTGTGGTTCATTCTCGTGGCTCTCTTTGTTTCTCGGTGTCATTTCCAGCTGCAGCAGACAGCTGTTGTCAATAAAAAAGCTCTAAAAACCAACTGTACACTACTAGAAAAAAGTTAGCGATTAGCTCATGAACATAATGGAGCATTTAGCAGCTAAAGCGTATAGACTGTAGTGGGTGTAATCAACGTGACGTCACCCATTGGTTTGTGGACCGCCGTTCTGAAGCCTCAAGTTCGGCATTTTGGCCGTCGCCATCTTGGTTTTTGGAACCAGAAGTGACACGAGAGGGTGGAGCTGCGTACAGCCAAATGCTGAATAAGACATTTTTAAGCAACCAAAATGTTACAATTAACTTCCATCAACTGAAAACACACTGTGAAAGGGTTAAAGTTGTAAGACGAAGAAACAGACAACTGAACAACACCGTGGTAGTGACCTGTCAATTACAAGGTAGCCCCGCCCTAAAGCATCCCCTGCTTTATGGTCTATTTGACTCTAAATGGGACCATAATTTACTAAATGAACATCATGCTGTATTGAAGAAGACTTGAAACTAGTGATTGAGACCATAAACTCACGTTTACAATGTTTACTGAGGTAATAAATCAAGAGAGAAGTAGGCTCATTTTCTCATAGACTTCTATACAATCAGACTTCTTTTTGCAACCAGAGGAGTCGCCCCCTGTTGGCTATTAGAAAGAATTAAAGTTCAGCATTTGCTTCACTTCTCAGACCCGGAGGATGGCGACTTCTAAAGAGCCAGATATTTTCCTCAGGAGTTGTTACAGACCAAACAAAGTGAATAGGAGAGTGAATATTGCACTTACCAATTGCCAAGTGACCAGAAACACGATTACAAATGAATGCTAATGTTGCTCCATGTCTGCTGGATGTGTAAATAAGCAACTGTTCCGAACTGGCCTTGACCAAAAGAACTTGAGACTCATTCAGCTTTGCAAAATGTCGGGGTTGTTAAATATTTGGTAATTTTTAGCTCTGGGGATGATGATGTCATTGTTGGTCGGTTGACCACGTTGGTCCAGATTGAAATATCTCAAAAACTATTAAAAGAATTGCCATGACAGACATTCATGGTCACCAAAGGATAAATCCTACTGACTCTGGTGATCCCCCCCCACTATGAGGTTTTTGGTTCCAAGACCATTGGATGGATTGCCATGAAACTGGTACAGACATTAAAGGTCCCTAGAGGATGAACCGCGATGACATATACAGTTAAATGTCTCCACATCTACAGTATGGATTGACCCTAAATTCTGGTACAGATATTCAGAGGATAAATCCTGACATTTTCTCTAGCGCCACCTTCAGGTTGAAATGTTATGGTTTGTGGAGTGTCATGTCTCAACTACTGTTGGATGGATCAGTATGCAGTTCGTGCAGGCCTTCATGGTCTTCGTTAACTTTGGTGGCTTCCGACTTTTCATCCAGCGCCATCGTCAGGTCAAAATGTCAATTAGTCCGACACTTACCACTTAGTCCCGGCATCACCAAATGGCAGGCCACGGTCCAGACTGAGACTGAGTGACGGTTCTATCCGGACCCGTGACCAATCTCTGATAAATTACTGAGAATAAATCATTTTCTTCACGGTGTTGATTTTTTTTTCTTCTGACGGTCGCGGTTATAGACTGCGGGCGCAGCTAATCCAGTTTATATGACAATAGCTTCACTCGATTGAGCCAATCAAATCGATCGTTTACCGTGCGTAGACAGTTCGCCGGAGAGAACAACTAGACACATGTGAGAAAGATAACAGCATGGAGCAACTGACTGTTTCCCTGGTCCAACCAAAGTAGCACTACATATCTCGGCCATGTTTTGATGGACTTAGAGCTGTGAGTCGGCTTCCTCTGCTACGCTATGACATACAGTTCCAGGCTCACCAGTTAGCAGCTAGATATGTGCATGAGAATGGCACTAACTCCATTCAAGCCTAAATTCAAACTACTGGCACGGCAGACACAGGCCCATTTCTCTCAAAGGAAGTAGAAAAAAAAAGACAAAAGGGGCTGCTCAACACACTTTTTGGGTGTAAACGGAAGAATCCCGTCTTTTTTTCTTTTACTTGAAATGTAGGCCTTAAAGGGATAGTTTGGGTGTTTTGCAGTGGGATTCTATGAGGTACTTATCCATAGTCAGTGTATTACCTACAGTAGATGACGGTCGGCACGCCCCCCAGTTTGGAGAAACAGACAGGAGTTAACACGCCTAAAAAATAAAATCAGTTTAAGTGTACGCTGTATTTAGAATATTTTCCAACAGGGAACTGAACTGAAAGTGAAACTTATCTGTACTATTTTTGTTAAAAGAGTCTGCTGGCTTTGGATAGAGCACAGATAAGTTTCACTTTCAGTTCAGTTCCCCCGTCTAAATTAGAAGGAAAGGGTTACCTGACGGCAAGATAAAGCGTGAAAATATTCCAAATCTAGCGCACACTTAAAGGTCCCATATTGTAAAAAGGGAGATTGTCATGTCTGTTATAGTATAAAGCAGGTTAAAGTGCTATATAAATACTGTGAAAGTATAGAAACATTCAATATACGGAGAAATACGCACAGCCCGTATTCAGAAAGTTTGCGTTTGAAACAAGCAGTCAGGATTTCTGTCCATTTGTGATGTCACAAATATACAATATTTAGACCATTACACAGTTTTAAAAGTAAACATTCTTAATGTGTCCCAGTTTATTTCTGGTTGCAGTGTATGTAAATGACATCAGCTGACAGGAAGTAATCATGGAACCAAACTGTTGCCTAGCAACGCAATTCCGTTGCAATTCCATTGAAATGAGCTAAAACGGAGCGTTTCAGACAGAGGGTAAATACAGGTATATTCAGGCAGACAATATGAGGAAAATAAAGTTTTTTTTTAACATTACAGCTTGTAAACATGTTCTAGTAGAAACAGAAAATACAAATAGGAACCTGACATAGTACCTGACATAATATGGGACCTTTAAACAGATAATGATTTTTTTAGGTGAGCCTTTCTTTTAGGTGGCTAAAATATGTTTTGATGCCGCCCCAGTCCACAGCAGTACATTACTTTGCGTCCACATCGGTACTCTTGCCTGTTTCTCCAAACCTGTAGGTAATACACTGACTACATACGAACCCACTTCAAAACACCCAAACTATACCTTTAAGTACATTATGCTTGGAATAATTTTATTTATGGTTTTCCAAGTGTCATACAAGTTCAATGTGTCAATGTTCAATGTGAAATGATGGCAGAAATGTACGTTGTTGATGTTATTTGATGGATGTAGGGGTATACTTTATGAGGTTTAGACCTCTTTTAGTAACTGGACCTCTTTACATACTAACTGAATAGCCCTAATACATCTAAGAGCTGTGGTATCATATCATTTTAGTCCCAACTGCAGAGTTTGTGTCGGTGCCTCAGAGCCTCACTTTCTACCTCTTAGTGGCCGGATACGGAACACTTCTTACTACTAAGATTTATGTTGTACTTGTACATTATACCACATCTTTATACTGTGCATATTGATTATGTTCAGTACAATACATAAAAACTGAAAAGTGTGAATAAATGAGAAAGCTCTACTCTGATGATTTATGGCTTGAGTGGGTGTCCATTTTTTAAATGTCGCATCAATATTGTTTCAGTGCCTGTTTCGGCTTTTTTTTTTTTTTTTTTACTTCTTTTGCTGCTGACGTGTGCAGCAAGCTCAGTGCTCCACCCACCATCTCTTCTCAGTTTCCAAACCCACCCCCCCTCTTGTCTGAACTCTGTCCCCTCTGATGGATCCCCCCGTGTTCATTTATTGAACCCAGGTAGGTGTATCCAATTAGTGTTCCTGTGTCTCCCGTGTCAGGCTATGCTAAATCTGCCTCCAAAAAGCTGGGGATCCTATTAGCTCGGAGTAACGCCTCTGTATTTTATACTACGGCTTTTATGGGCTCTCCAATGTCACTGCATCAAAGGAGCCTTGTCTGTACATGAATCTCGCCATGCCAGAATCCTTCAACCCCATTATCTGGGTGAAGTGCCCTTCCTCAGCTATTTGTATCCTCCCGCGCCTCGCGCCATTACCTTCCACTGGGTAATAGCTCTTTAGGCTTCTCGTCTTTCTGTCCTGCTTCTGCTACGAGGAAAAAGAGCTAAACTAAACTTGTTTTTCTCTCCTTTTATATGTTGTAATACTGCTATAATTGCTGCAATATAAAGAGTGTGATGCCGGTGATAACAGGTACATCTCCGTCATGATTGTGTCGAACATGGATACAGAACTCATAAAGTGATGGGTAAATACCAAAACAGCAGCTCAGTGAAACATCTGAAAAATTATATTATATAATTTTATCTTAAGAAAAAAAACTCACACTTCCAGCTTTTTACTGCTTTCCCATTAAACTCAAATTAGATGATTATTTACTCTGGATCTGCTCCGGTCATGCATAGACGATCTCTCAAGTCCCCCTCCGCAGTGCCAAATGGATATGAACAAAAAAAAAAAAAACCTCAAGGATAATGGAAAATTGATTTTTATCTCCCCCCATATCTGTTTAAATATGATTAACAGTGAGTTTGACACAGCACATCAAATTAATAATGACGTGCGGCGGGAAAAAGGCAATCAATAATTGACAAGATAAATATAGATAACGGTTCATAATGCTCCCCGACGCGGGTCACGCCGATAGCAAGTGAAGCATTAGCATGTGAATGATAATCGGGAGTCATTAGGCAGGTGTGAATGACAATACAATAGCGCGGCGGCGGCGAGCACGTTTCTTGACGTCACCTCCAGCACTCCGAGGGGGCAGCCTGGGAAATTAACTGTATCTCTCTGTTAATCTGTTCGGCAGCCTGATAGGGAACCTAAAGGTCATTTGGCAGAGCGGCGTGTTACTCCTCCACGTTGACCCCCACACCCACCACCAACCACCTCCACTGTTCCCCCTGAATCAAAAGTGAAGTGGCGGCTAATGAAAACGAATAGCACATTTGTATGTCGTTAGCGGGGGCCTTCGGAGTGGAGGTGGGGGGAAAGTGTTGGGCGCGTGAGCGTAGTTCAACAGTGATTACGCAGAGGTTAACGGCCGCCCTGACATAAGTGTTAGACTCCTCGTAATATGTCGATTCACTGAGCTGTTGAACCATTACCACTCTCTCCCCCTCACAGTCAGATAAAGGTATATTTGCCCACGGCGAGACAGACGTACTTTGCATTTATGAGAGCATACATTATATTTGACATCAAACATTTGCTTAACACTAGCCTTGGGATCTCATTTTATTTTAGAGTCGGGTTGCAGTTTTTCGCTACACTTTTTTTGCAGCAGATACTGTTTTTCCTGTGTGATACATGCTTTACAGCTTTCTCAATCGCTTTGGCTCATTTTTCGAAACATTCTCTAAACTGTTAGTAGTCACAACTGTTTGATGGGACATCACAACTCTATTGCATATGTGCAAAAAGGTAGTAACTCACCCAAAACATTTCATTCATGCTTCAAAAAAGCAGTTGTTGTGTCAGTTAAAGTGGCCAACGCAGCCAAAATGAAACATTGATTTGTCATCGTGTGAGCCGTACAGAGGCCTGTACTACGAAGCCAGTTCAACATACCCAGGGTATCTTCTCGTTATCTGGCTTCACTAACCCTAACGAACGAGATCCTGCTAAGCGGTCCTATGACGCTGGTTATCAACTTGGTAAATCAACCCAGGGTTTCTCAGTCTGGTTATGAGCGCGTTCACATGAACGGGTCGGTGTTTGCAGCATCTGACCAATCACAGACATGGACAAGTCTAGTGTCAGCAGAGTGGCACATTTTACAAAGGAAGAGTAAACTATAATATTAGACAAATACGAAGAAGTTAAACACATAATCCAGACTAAAAGTAACACAGTTGAAGCTGCCAAATGCAGGAAGAACAGCTGGCAAAAAAAAAACTGTGAATGTGTAAATTAACAGCCTTATTAATTTAACGGAACACTCAAAAGTCAGATATAGTCGTCTAAATATGAATAGCTCTTGAATGTGTTATGGTTAACTAGATTACACTTATTTATGCCCAGTAATAGGTACACGGTGTGTATGACTATTTTAACCTTCTCTCAACCGTCTCAGGCAGTGTGAAACGGACTCAAGAGCGAGTAAGGAAAAATGAATATAAAAACATAATTCAAAGCTGTAAACACCTACAGCATAAGTCCAGCTGTCCTTTCTGCATTTGTCAGTTTAAACTGTATTATTTTTAATCTGGATTATGATTTAAACTTCTTCATATTTGTGTAATATTATCATACGATCCGCACACTCAGCTCTGATTGGTCAGTAGGCGGTGCTTTTACACCAGTTGATCTCTTATCTGGAACATAACCTGCTCCGGAGCAGGTTAGCTGTTCAGCATCAGTTACCATGGAGATCTACCCCGGTAAGAAGTGAAACACCGTCGTAGGACGGAAAACCCAGGATTAACCCTAAAGTTACCTCGCTAACTCCAAATCCTGCTTCATAGTACAGGCCTCTGGTCAAAATGTTTACATGTTTTTTCACCATGACAGTCAACCCTGGACACGTTTCTTGTATACAAATCTCTGTTTTGGTCTACACTGACTGCTTACTGTATTATACAAGAATGTCAGTTTTGTCCGGCTGAATGCTGTTGTGTATCACACTGAGGTTTTAAGATTCACATTTCAACAGTTGGTCAAATACTCTACAATACTGTTAGTTTTTTTTCAAAAAATTCTCGAATTATTTTCAAAACAATGAGCTAAAATCTCGATAGGTTTGTTGTTCACAATAGATTTTAATCTCTCATTCATTCGAGCAAACTGCACGTGTTTTGACACCTCTGCAAAAGAGTACAGTAAGTACATTTGTCTACAATTTGCACAATAACCACTTGCTGATCAAAACCGATGAAATTTTTTTCTCAGCAAACTTGTCATACACTTCAAAACTACTAAACATTCTTTCATCGTTTGAGCCGTAACATGCAAAATGATCTATTCAATTATCAAAATCTGTCAGACATACATGTATATTCCATAAATATCTATGACGAGGAGGTATAATTTGTGGTTTCTGAACTGAACTACTGTACCACAGGTTTTTTTTTCTTCCATTGTTGCAGGGTTATTGTTGTTTTTTAGGCATAGATGTCATTTTGTGGAAAGAAATATTTTCACTGTATAGGACTTATATGAAAGATCAAAAGTTAATTTTCTGTTAACATGTACAGTACATGTAACACATTGCTACACAAATAAATGTACTGTATACATACACATGTGCATATCCCTTTTCTGTGTAGCTACTACAGTATTGACTACAGAGCCGACATTCTTGTATACTAGTAAAAAAAAGTAGAACAAAACAGAGATTTGTATATAAGAAACATTCCAGGGTTGACTGCCATGATGACAAAACAACTTTTCATTTTGGTGCCATTGGCCAATTTACTGACACAATAACTAACCTTTTGCAGACATGCAGTAGAGTTGTGATGTCTCGTCAAACAGTTGTGACAATTGCACTTACAGTTTAGAGAATGTTAAGACTATTTCGAAAAATGAGCCAAAGAAAAAACAAAACTGTATACAAGAATGTCAGTTCTGTCTAGCTGAATGCTGTTGTGTATCGCACTGAGCTTTTTAGAGTCTGATTTCAACAGCAGGTCAAATACTCTAATACTGTGATAGTTACACAGAAAAGGGTTATGCACATTTGTGTGTATACAGTAAATTTATTTATTTTTATTTATTTATTTTTGATTTTGATAATGGAATGGATCATTTTACAGGTGATGGCTCAAACGATGGAAGAATGTTTAGAAGTTGGGAAGAGGATAATGATTCCACCGAGAATCAAGCAAGAATACTCAATTATACTTTTCTTAAGTATATCTTGATCAAAATATTAAGTACAAGTAGGCCTATAAGCCAAGTATACTTATGTATACTTTTCTTAAGTATATCTCTGATAAGTACAGAAAAAGTAAACTGAAAAGTATACTCTCTTATTTTAAGTTTAAAAGAGGTATACTAATAGCACATTTGAATAAACTTCTTTTTGGTAAGGGTGTACAAGTGGTTATTGTACTTACTCTTTTGCACACGTGCCAAAAAACGTGCAATTTGATGAATGAATGAGATATTAAATCTGTTGTGAACGACAAACACATTTTTCA
The DNA here is from genome assembly GCF_015220745.1 of Sebastes umbrosus. Taxonomy (NCBI): domain Eukaryota; kingdom Metazoa; phylum Chordata; class Actinopteri; order Perciformes; family Sebastidae; genus Sebastes; species Sebastes umbrosus. The sequence continues at coordinate 22,476,899 of NC_051289.1, forward strand.
GAGATTTGAACTTATTGTTTTGAAAAAAAATTATTCTCACCTGAGAATGGAGCTAAAGCAAATGAGAAAAACTGTAAACAAACACATCTGGGTCTGCAGAAGTGCAAGATCTGTGCAAAGTCCCCGGCCTTAACTTATCATCTGCCTGCTCAAAACTATAGGTTTTAGATGACAGGGCTCGTAAATGGGTTATCTAAAATCCAATATATATTGGAGGGGAGATCGCAGGGGGAGAGGTGCGCTTGACTGTATCATCCTGATCCATAACTTTCCCTCCAACCGGGGGCCCATTTATTGTCGATTCCATCCGAAAGATGGGTCTGTCAGTTGGGTGGGAGTCTCGCTGCTGTTTATTTTCAAATCAATACTCAATTACTATAAGGAAGATCCACTCCCTTGCCCATTTTCAAGATGAAATTATGGACTGCAGCAATAACACTTAGTCAAGGCGAAAGCTGGTGTCATTAACTCACAACTGGGCAGGATAAGTACACCAGGATTTTAGAACAACTGGATTTCCAAGCCCCCCTTCCTCCTCCTTTTACCCTTTTAGTTTCTAATTAATCACGATGAAAAAGACCCGCCACGACATGACGGATGGCCAGAGAAAACAATTTTCACCCTAAGAGCCTTTTAATTTTAAACTCCGAGAGCTCATTGACTGCAACTCCCAACAACCCATCAATGCTAGTTTTTAATGCACTTCCTCTTTTGTTATTGAGAAGAATGGAGAGGCAGCGAAGGGCCCCGGCTCCTCTCCATAACTCATGTCATTGATTTGCTAAATGCCAGACATTTGCCATAGGAGAGAGTCCTGTCAATGGCGTCGGCAGGGTGTGTGTAAATTACTCCATTAGGGAGCGTTTTTGGGGTTATTTATAGTGGAGAGAAATAGAGGTTAGGCTGCATAAATGAGCATGAATTGGGTGCTGCAAGTCAAATGCACTCCTTGTTTGGTCCTGTCACATGAAAAGGTCCTTTAAGTACGAGAAAAAAAAAAAAAGCTCCTCCGATATTGCAGCATAAAAAACAGAAAAGCCATCATTCACCGTAACGCATTATGACAGACGGGCTTAGCTCTAGTGGAAGTAGGCTAGACAGGTCCGAGGGCGAAATCCAACTCTGACGGAAGCTGTGCCAAGCGGTTCTGTTGGGGTTATTGTGAGTGTCCACACCAGTTGGGACGGGTCAGTCAAAACAGTCCTGTGACATTGCAACACGTTGGAGAAGATGCTGTCTTTTGTAGAATGCAAGACACAAAAAGAAAGTTTGGTGACAACAGACCCCGACAGAAACAGGTCATAGCTGTTCTCAGTTATCACTTAAAGGATGGGTCCATTTTAAAAAAAAAAAAAAATGTATCATCCTGTAGCCTCACAGTGGTGTTCCTTATGTATTCAAATCCGAACATTAAAATTTTGGTCAAAGTATGTATGTTTCAGAATTTAAATGCTATTTTCCTAAGCCGTCTAAAAATTTGGGGACACTTCATTTTACAGGTCCGCAAATTTCATGGTAATTAGGATGTTTGAAATTTCTTTGGAATTACTCCAATATTTACCTCAATTTATCGAAAATTACTTTATTATAAACATTATTTTAATAATTATATTCCACTATTTCCTGATAGCTGATAATTTATTTAATACATTTCCCGGAAAAGAATACAAACTTAATTGATATGCTTTATTTCTCTGCTGATAAATAGATAATAATTAGCAAACAACTTCTTTGAAATTTCTTAAAAAACTCCCTGAATCATGACATTAGCTACCAGGTTACATTTGTGTAGACAATAAGTCACACATTGGTGAGATTTGTGCCTGATCAGAAGTGTCTTCTATTAGTTTTGGTTTTCCACCTCCGATGAAGAGCAGCGCACAGCCGCTTCTCAATACCTAAGGGCCCTATTTTAATGACTATATGCTATTTTAACATATAATTATTAAGTAATGTTTATAATAAAATAATTTCCAATAAATTTTGAGGTAAATATTGGGGTAATTTGGCAGTAATTCCAAAGAAATTTCAAATAGGTTACTTGCTAATTATTGCCTAATTACCATGAAATTTGCGGACCGGTTAGATGAAATGTTACCAAATCAACTTTTCCACATGTGGCCTTACATAGGTTTCTGCACAGTGGGCTTCCTCCGGCTCTGAAAAGTGAAGTCAATGCAGAAGTACCTTAAAGGTCCCATATCGTGCTCATTTTCAGGATCATACGTGTATTTTGTGTTTCTACTAGAACATGTTTACATGCTGTAATGTTAAAAAAAACACCTCTATTTTCCTCATACTGTCGGCCTGAATATGCATGTATTTAACCTCTGTCTGAAACTCTCAGTTTTAGCGCATTTCGACAGAATTGTGACGAATTTGCAACAGAATTACGTTGCTAGGCAACAGCTTGGGTCCATGTGTACTTCCTGTCAGCTGATGACATTCACATACACTGCAACCAGGAATAAACTGGGACAAATTTAGAATGTTTACGTTTAAATCTGTGTAAAGGGTCTAAATATTATATATTTGTGACATCACAAATGGACAGAAATCCTGGCAGCTTGTTTCAAATGCAGAATTTCTGAATACAGGGCTGTGTGTATTTCCCTGTGGATTGAGTGTTTCGATACTTTCACAGTATTTATATAGAACTTAAACCTGCTTTATAATATAAAAGCCATGAAAATGTCACTTTTTGTATAATATGGGACCTTTAAACTTGTATTCTATCTAATAACCGTCATGGGGCGACTCCTCTGGTTGCAAAAAGAAGTCTGATTGTATAGAAGTCTATGAGAAAATGAGCCTACTTCTCACTAGATTTATTACCTCAGTAAACATTGTAAACATGAGTTTGACACATAGAGTAGTTTGGTATAATTAGTGCTATATTTTGAGTAACTCTGACAAAAACTGTGCAAGGTGTGAAGTAAATATTTTACCCACTGTGAATAGCCAAAGCGCTGCGCTGCTCACTATTCAACATGAACGCTTCATGTTCTCTGTAAACAGATAAACCTGCATACATCGATGCTTCCTGGAATATTATTTTGACTTATTTTTCTGTCTTTCAACATAAAAGATTATCAGGCACTTAAAAGAAAACATGTGACCTGTGACAAGACCTTTTAGAACAGATACACTGAATAATAGCGAATCCAGAAATACATACTGTACATGTGAGTTGTTAAATTATGGGGTGAGTGATTGTGCATTCTCTCAAGTTATCATCAATCATGGCAAGAATATCAAAAATCATATAGCTGTGCATGGAATGATATAGAAGTAAATCTATTATACATACTGTAGCATTACAGGAAAATAATCTTTCCTGAGGAAGTTGGTGAGCAGCTATGGCCACAATCAGCAGGTTATTGTCTGAGCTTTCCCTCTCTAATCACGACACTGTAGGTTGTAGATATTTTTTTTTTTTTGCATCTGGAGAAATATTTCGACGTCACGGCTGCCTTTAAAACATGTTTCTGGTTTGAAAAAAGTTTCCTGTTTTGAAGTGATTGCTGATGAGGCGGCATTCAACTGGATTCAAAGTGGTTTTCTGGCACTGGTATCAAGACCTGCTGGTCTTTAAGATGCCGGGGGTGGATTCCTTATAGATCTCACTATTTGTTCATCTCTAGCTGTTTGTTTTCAATCACGGAAAAATGACATGGTACAAGATAAACCAATAGCGAGCTCCGCGGGAAGCACGGCGTTTCGATATCACGTCCTCGGGAGACTACCAGATGATTTTGTATATTTTTTTAAAAACTTTTTATAACTTGACTTTTTGAACGATTGCAACTGTTTTAATTAAATGAGATTAATTAAATCACGCAGGTTTTCAATTTGAAAATGTGTCCTGTGGATTCAGGTGAAATGTGATCCTTGTTGTGTTGTCATTCTATTTTAATGCAGCAGGCCTTGTTTTTTTGTGCCACCGTGTGCGTCGCACATGGATGTGGGCAAAGCGGTAACTCTTCTTACCCATTCGATCAGTGGAAGTGGTGCCAGTGCCATGGGACCGCATTTAACAGAATAAAAGATAAATGGAGAGTAACAAAGTGCCCCTGAAGGCTAGTGATATTTTTTGCCTCGACTCCTCTATGACACCTTGATAAGGCAATTATAGAGTAATTACCTTAACAAGTGGCATTAGAGAAAATTATCCTCATTTTTTTTCCTGCTAAAATAACACCAAATCAGTAATGAGTGAATTTCAGAATCACTAATCAGCATCTCATTAGGTGTTGCAAGGCCTGATTTAGTCAGCCTTCAATGACAAATGCAATTAGCGCCACGAAACAACAAGAAAGTGACAACATTGTGCCAAACCAGGCAGATGAATCCGTCACATCCTTCAGAGATTTCACACCGTTCTTTCCATTCATAATGGCTAATTGTATTTGGAGAGTCTGTGTGCACGACTCCGGCAAGCTCCCGGAGATGCTATCCGTGGCCTCGTGGTAAAACGAAAAGGTTCAAAGTCGACGGGAGCCACGCTGGGAGTGAGAGTTGGAGAGTCTCTCCTCTTCCAGCAAATGGGACGGATAAGCGGAAACGTTCTCTTCCTCTCTTCCCCCGAGTTAGCTGGTGCAGCAAGGTCAGGTGAATGTGATCAGCCACTGTGTCTAAGCGTATTATCAGGTGAGATCTGTGGAGTGACGTGAGCGAACCGGGCCAGTCAGCTGTCTGGAAAAATCATTACACAGAGCCGGACATTTTGGATAACTTTGGAGGCAATCGGCCGCTTGGGATGCTGGCACGGAGCTCTGCGTGACCAAAACGCCCTTGAATGAAACACTTCCTCATCGCGCCGGTCAGGAGCCTAATAGAGGAGTCGACTGTTTGCAGGAGAACGGGCCAAGATGAGCTTATGACTTTCAGCACGACCCACTGTATAGCCATTCCTTTAAAGCTACAGCAGTGACAATATACGGTGCAAGTGTCTTCACCACGTTTGTGTATTAAAGACCAGTGGTGGAATGAAACTAAGGACATTTTGTCAAGCCATGCACTTAAAGCTGCTCTAATAAATATTTCTAAATTAAAGGTGCTATTGATAACATTCAGCCACTAGATGTCACATTCTCCCTCCCCCGTTCCATTGCGTTTACTTCACAACAAGTCATTGCCAGGCACCTGTAAATCGCCATTTATCCATTTTATTCCACACTAACTGACGACCCTGAGATACCACGTGATACCAATATCATTTTGCTATTGGCTCACAAGCCTTGTTAGAGGTGGGAATCAAACGTCAGATATCTTCCACAGAGATAAAAAAAAAACATCCATTTCGGACCCACCAAAAAGGATTAATTCACAATCATAATAACTTTTTTTCAGGAAAAGCCGTCCTTTTCATTTTGGCACCTTTCTAAAGGCTCTGTGGATTAAATATTCGTCTACATAAAAATGTTATCAATAAGATCTTTAACAATGGATCAAGTGACTATGTGTAATGTAAAATAGGCAGTAGGTTGTAGTGATTTCCATCAGATTTAGTGTCTATTATTATCATATTATAGCAGCTTTAAGTATTATTTCCCTAGCATGCCTTAATTTAAAATAATCACAACTGGTATAAATGCAGTGTATAAAACACTAACCCCAATATTCCTCATTATTTAAAGGGGATGTATCATGCTCATTTCCAGGTTCAAACTTTTATTTGGGATTTCTGCTAGAACATGTTTAGGAAGGGGAGCCAAATCTGAATGGCTTGTAGAATCACATTTCCGCTTTAGTCAGCCCACAAAAACTAACTGGGTTGTCTTTTTTCACAGTTTGTGGGTTGGTAGGCACTCCAGATACCCAAATGTATGTGCACAAGTTTTTCATGATATGTCCCCTTTAATATAACTCTTTCTATACAGTTTCAATATGATTATTCCTGCAGCCCACACGTATCTGTGCTCACGCCATGTTACCTTTTTTTGTGTTTATTCCAAATATTTTTTTTACGCTTATTTCACATTTGTTTTGTAAATATGGAATGAGAAAGTTGGTTCCAAGGTAACAACTAACGGGGATCCAAAAACCTGCATGCAAAGCGCATCACATGTAAAGCAAGCGAGTTCCATCAGCTCCCCTTAAGGTTCAGTCACAACGGTGTTCAATCAGCAGCAGACAGGAAACAGATGCGTTCCGTTCCTTTAAAAGTCACCAAAGTCAACTTCTTTAATTTATTTCCTTAACGTTTTAACATCACGCAAACTTTAACGTGGAATTCATAATTAGTCCCCGTAATCACAGCTCATTAATTATACGCTATAATTAGTCAGAGATCAGCTTAATGATAAGACACAATTATGTCTCCAGATGCATTGTTTCTAATCAAGCCCTAATATTCAAACACAGCCCAGCGAGTGTAAGATGTGAACTGTCTGTCATCATGAAGTAACTTCCTGCGTTTGTGACCCTCTTTTAAATACATTTCACCCTGTCTGCCTGTGTGCACGACGCATGTCTGTCACACTATGTGTGTGTGCGTGTGCACGTTAAGCGTGATGAGGTATAGTTATTACCATACATAAACTGGACGTTTGAAGTAAAATAGCATTTAATGACTTATTTGAAGTATTTGAATTGCAAAGGGGATGAAACATCCCTTTGAGGGAGGAAATGCCATATTCCAATCAAACATTTCACTGTTGCGAAGGTTAATGAATGCCATTAGCCCAGCGCCAATAAATTCAGACTTGTACTTTCACGAGATGCATAAATTAGATAAGGACCCAGAATCCAAAGCTTCATACAGGGGCGAGGGAATGTATGACGGCAACACAATTACATGCCTGTGGAAGAAACGGCTGCTTAATCGAGACAATTTGACAAGCTTCAACAAATGGAAGTTTCCATCAGCTTTTACTTGTTTTTTTGCTTTCCTTCTACACAAACATCACTTTTCTTTTTGTGTGCTAAAATATTTATCAATTAAAAATGTAGTTCATTAACATATATTTACAAAATGCATCCTAATTGTAGCTCATCTCCAATTCGCATTAGCAGGATTCATTACCAAACTGAAAAATGCCACACCAAAAATGTTACCAATTGGTTTTGCTGCATGACTGAATGGGCGATAATGTTTATTTTCAGAGATATTACAATAATTATTAACCAATTTGCACATTATGTTTCCTTTGCGATGCTAATCTGTTGTTCATTTAGTTGTATCCTTTTGGCTAATGGCTCATCACTTCTAAAAGTGTCCTGCTTGGCACTAATAAGGTCTGACGTAGGCATTTTATATACTTCATTAATCCTTTCAAATGATCATTGGCCTCCTTAATTAGATGATAGTTGAGTTATAGCCCCGCTGTAGACGGCGACCTTGAAAAGAAGTTGAGATCTGACAAATGACACCCCGTGCTTCAAAAGCTAATAGCTGAGACGGAATGTCACATTGTTTTGGTACTGTAGGTGTCACTGGTCACTTTGAGGAGTTTTCACTTTCACTGCAAAAAAAGTCAGCTCCATGTAAAACCCCATTAGGATAACCTGCGATCTTTAAATGTCAGCAACGAGATCTGTTCTCCTTCCTTCAAGTCATAAAAAGATAGCAGCGGAGATGAAGGAGGAGACTGGTTAATGTTGACTTCATGCACAGCGGGGTGGGATATTAAAAAGCTGCGCTCTCACTTCTGCAGCCTCTCCAGGTTCAACAGTATTATCAAGAATTCACTTCCAAACATATTGAATTGATGACATAAATGATAAAAAAAGTTTGATTATCTCCAAAGTGCTTTAAAATGTGCCAACTTGCCAAATACTTAAAGTTTAGTTCAGTTAAAGTTGAGACAAACTTGGGAAATGTATTGCTGTGCAAAAAAGTCAGGAGATCACCAAAGTCAGAAGGTGTAATCATCTGTGCACCATGGATACTGTATGCCAGTCAGTTTGTATGTATATAAGAAGTGGACGTAGTCACCGTGACGTACAACTCAACGCTAAATAAGACATTTTTAAGGATGCACCGATCCGACTTTTCCAGTCCCGATACCGATAGCGATACCTGGGCTCTGAGTATTGGTCGATTGATAGTACCGATACGATACCAGTGTATGATTAGTAAGCTGTATGCCTCACTGTGTGGAAGTGACTGGGATCATTCTTTTATGTGTAAGGCAACATCAGGCTTGACTTAAACATCATTTTCCTAACTTTGTAAAACAAAATGTAACAATATATACATAAATATACATTTAGTGAATTGTTATTTATTATCAAAATAATAAATCGTACACCAGCAACTTGGCAAAAATATCTTCAGGAACAGAAAATCAAACTGGAATTCAAGTGTAAACCCCAGTGAGGCCAATATGTATTTTTCAGGACCAACATGCAGTGGTTTCTTTTCCACGAAGCAACAACCAGAAGGCAGCATTTAAAGGGGAACTACACCCATTTTCAAAATTCATACATGTTATTCCTATGGTCTAAGACAGTCCAAAAAGTATTAGTAAACATGAACAACTCTCTCTGGAATCCAAAAACTAGAGTGCTAAATCTCAAATTTGTGATGTCATCGGGTATACAGTGTGGAGCTACTCCATAGACAATGAATTGAGAGAGATGGTATAGATGACACCAGGGGAATGTTCTGAGTATATGTGAACATTGTTCAACATCCGTATCACAACTGAGAACACTACAATAGAATAAAACTCATTTGGGTATAAAAAAGAAAACAAACATCTCCCACTCATTGTCTATGGGGCAGCTTCACACTTTATGACATCACAAGTTTGACACTTACTTCTCTGGTTTCTGGCTTTGAGAGAGACTAGCTCATGTTCACAAATATTGATAGAACTTTCCTCGGCTATGGGAATAATATATTGGAATTCTTAATTTAGGTGGTGTTCCCCTTTAAGAAAGCAGGAGTTCAACACCACTCAGGGCTTTAGGAGAGTTTGGTGCTCCTAGTTAACCGGACCTGCTGCGGTCTCTCGCTCCATCACTAAGGCACTACTATCACTCTTGATGTACACCACCACATCACTCCAGTAAGCAAAATCCCCTGAGACGGGTCTTTTTTCAGTGCTAACATGTGAAATATTGCTTTGCTGGGTGTTCACTCAGGCGAGCAAAAATCATTGCCTCTCTCTAGGTAAGGTTGACAGATGGCCATCCACACTGTGAGAAAAACAAAGGCTTGGATGGCAGAGTGAACAACCAGGTCGGCCCATGTTTTATCTCCCTTCACTTTGTAAAACGGCCTCCAAGGTTAACCCCGGCTGCCTTTCTTTAGTTTTATTTAAGGGGAAAATTACAAAGGAAGCAGGTTCGGGGAGACGTACTCTCAGCCTTTTGCCAGCGTGTTTCTTTCTTCCCTGTGGATAAAAAATGATTTTGAACTTTCCTTCCACGTTTTTTTATTTGAAATCCACATTAATACCTGGCAGGATATCTCTGACATATTCTTACACTTAATCAACACGCTTAGAAATTAACAACTTCAAACTGAAATGCAATTTGCATGTGTTTGCTTGTGCAGAATAATCAAATCATGCGGTATTAGGCCACGCATCAAGCACTGGAGACAGTGGTTTTGTTCAGCCGGAGGTAATTGAGCCCCTCTGCCATCTTTTTTAGAACAGTGCCTGACATAACCACTGGTTGTCGGCAATCTGACGAGTATCAGATGAATCATTTTAATGTTAATTACATAGCAGCAGAAATACATAAAAAAAAAATCCCTTTCATGATGGGCAATGAAGGAAGTTATAAGATGTCGGTAAATGCGGTACCCTGGGATATTTTTAAAAGCAGAGGACATGAGAGAGCAAATGTGTTATATTTATAAGACATGCAGGCCGAGGTTAAACAAAACTTTATTCTTAATTAGTATGGTTTGAAGTTTGGTTAGTTTCCAGTTTAACCCTGAAAGCCTTGAGGTGTGTAACTGTAATTTATGGCCCTGGAAGAATGATAAGATGTTGCTGGGAGACCATAGGTGACATACAGGAGGACGCTTTTTAATGCTTATACATAGATGAGGGGTTATTTTTTCATTGTTTTCTGAAGTACAATCCTGAAACGTGATCTTTTCTAACGGCAGCATGATGCTGAGGCTCCGTTATTGTTTTTCATGGATATGATTTACGCTTAATTTCCAGAATAGAAGTTATTGATTTGCTAATCCACCTGCTGTGATCTCCTCAGAACGTCTACATAACTGCTGATGATCTCATTTTGACGTGCTGAATTGATTTGGAGGATATGATGAAAATCTGGGGTTGATCAGTGGAACATTTCTGTTCGGCCTCTTTTCATTTTTCCAGGAACACAGCGACATCAGTCATAAGTCATAATATATATGACTACAGGCTACTGTGTTAAATATCTGGTGGATTTTATGGTTCTCTTAAATAAGCCTGATTTTTTTTATATGATAGCATATAAAGTAGTATATTTCAAAATGATCTTGCTAACCCACAAGTCTCTGATCGCGTTGGCATATGAGCTGTTCTTTTAGACCTTAAGGCACAGTCATACACAGTTTGGGCAAGAGACCGTGACATTTCCATACAACCAACACAATCATGGCCAATGTAGCAGAGTGATATTCTGATAGCTAACTAGCTATCATTGCTAGCCTATCTTTAGCAGAGCGATATCCTGATAGCTAAATATAGACTGTATATAAGAAGTCATAAAGATGCCATTTTGAAGCCTTGAGTTCGGCATTTTGGCAGCTGCCATCTTGGTTTTTCGCAACCCGAAGTGACACGAGACGGTGGAGCTAAGTACCATAAACTTGTGTTTACAATGTTTACTGAGGTAATAAATCAAGTCAGAAATAGGCTCATTTTCTCATAGACGTCTATACAATCAGACTTCTTTGTTCAACCAGAGGAGTCGCCCCCTGCTGGCTATTAGAAAGAGTGCAGGTTTAAGGCACTTCCGCGTTGGCTTCACTTTCCAGACCCAGAGGTAGCCCACTGAAGCTAACTAGCTATCATTGTTAGCTCAGTATCTGCAGTCAGTAAAAGTGGAAAAAGCTAGTGGAAAAGTGAACAGAGAAGTTTTAACAGTCAACAGCTGACAATGACACAGTGCTATATGCTAAGCTATGTTCACCAGCTAGCCACTAACTTTGTCCTCCTGTCATTTGGTGCTGGGCTGGTAGCGTACAGTAGGTTCATCAGAACTTTTTCACTGAAAACCATAGACTGTATATAAGAAGTGGACGTAGTCACCGTGACGTCACCTATTGGTTTGTGGACTGCAGTTTTGAAGCCGTGAGTTTGGCATTTTGGCCGTCGCCATCTTGGTTTCTGTCGATCGCCATCTTGGTGTTTTGCAACCAGAAGTGAAACAAGAGGGTGGAGCTAAGTAAAACCGAACAGCAGAGGGCAACTTTAAGGTTGATGAGAGTGAACCAAAACAATACATTTGTGGGCCATAAAACCAAAACAATTAGCTGAAAAAAATGCTAAAAAGCTATAAAGCGCAGAAGATAAATTGATCAAAAATTCTGTAATGCGATAACACAATGTTTTGTGTTTGCTAGTGTTGCATCTTTAATTTTGAGAATTTCCCTTCACCTTGGTGCAACAGCACCGGCTATCTATCAGCGAAAGATGGATGCTGAAGTCTGGTGGGTGACATAAAGATGACCGGCTCATGGCTCGGCAGCGATGGAGACGCTCCGTCGCTTTGATGCGTCAGCCTGCAATACGGCGTAAGCAAAATGAACTGGATGGCTGTAAACGGACGTGTCGAGCTGTAAGTCTGCATATAGACAGGGTCACTTCACCTGGTTACTGAGGGCGAGGAGCTGCTCAGTCAACCCTGAAAGCATGTGTGCAGGATGATTCGATCTGCTGAGGCGGCATAGAGGAGAAAAAAAAACAGCACATGGAGGATAAGTTGTAGTTGAAACTTGGAGACCGAGGTGCTTGAAACTCATTCAGGATTAAAAATAACATTGCGGGCTGCTGCAGCACAGAGGTATCATGTCATGCTGGGAGCTCACATTCACTGTTAACCTCCCATGTATCTTTTATTCTCACCACTGTGCCTCGCTGTCCATCACTCTCAGCACTTCGTCAGGGTGGTCATAACTCATGCAGAGTTTTTGTGGAAGAAGAAGCCTCCTGTCCTCTGGGATCAACTCCATGTTATCCCCCTCAGCATTGATTAGCACGCTGTTCCACTGACATGGACAGAGACAGATAGAGTCTCCTGGATCTGTCCGCCTGATAATCCCCGCTGCCAAAAGAGGGGAGGACGTTAAACCAAACAGGCACAATGTGTTCCGACATCTCCGCGGCTAATGTCCGGAGGAGGCGTTGTCGACAATGAGGAAATGAGGAGGTGACCCGGCGAGGCCGCGATGCATATTGCTTTGACCCTCCCACTTGGCCCCGCCATTGTTTTTCAATTAATCGCAGCCACTTTGCGGCGAACGACACTGACAGATGGCAAGGTCTTTGTCGGGGTTCACGGGGGGTGCGAGGCAGATAGTGCTTACTGGTGGGGAAAAGTGAATTTTGGGGCCAAATGATACACGCCCCCGAGCAGAGCCACTGAGGCACATTTCTAAGTGCTGATCTATTCAAAGTGCAAGGAACCAGGAAATAAGGTAGAGGTGTCTCTACAGGTCTGGAGGATATTACTCCGCCATGTCAAGGGAGAGTTTTGCATGATGAAGAGACGTAATTTAAGTCAATTAGCTTTTTGAACTTTTATTGGAGCTACCAGCTCTTTGTCAGTGCTTCAGATCATCAAAAACTAATTCAAGTGCTTTATGATGACATCAAAATAATAACCACAGATTTTAGACATTGTTGTAATTACTCTAAACAAATGACACCAATGCGATGGTGTTGCTGCTTCTATCAGCGTCTGAATTTGGCGTTGCTAGTACAAACCAAAATTCTCGGGAAATCTGCTGTATTGCTTTACATTCTTGGCTTGTAACTCTGTGTAACCAAGCAGTGCCAACCCACAAGCCCTCATCTCATACATCTAGTCTGTAAAAAACAAAAATGTATATTATTTGGCATAAATAAGGATAATAAGTTGTTCGGACTTATGGAAAATATAAATGATCAGCATCTAAAGTACAAATTACAGTTGTGGCAACAAACCAAGCCAGTGAGTGTTTTTATTACACGTAGTTAACGTCGTGAATTAAAACTGAAACAAAACTACTTGGTTAGCTTTAGGAAAAGATCATGACTTGTGTTAAACTAAGCACGTTTGTTACGTAACTTGGGTTACGTGACATAAATTAAGTACGTGATGTAAGTTAAGTACCTTACATAAGTTAAAGGAAAAGTATGTAACATTTCGGGGATCTATTAGCAGAAATGGAATATAGTATTCAGAACTATGTTTTCATTAATGTATAATCACCTGAAACTAAGAATCATTGTGTTTTTGTTAGCTCAGAATGAACCCTTCTTATCTACAGAGGGAGCAGGTCCTCTTCACGGAGTCCACCATGTTGCACCGCCATGTTGCACCGCCATGTTTCTACTGTAGCACAGAACGGACAAACCAAACACTGGCTCTAGTGAGAGCCTTTGATGTTTTTACGTTACCTAAAGGCCACCCTAGTTCTCCGACAGACTTGTGAAACTGCGGTAACGTGAGCCACAGAGTGTAAAACCGTGGTACCGCCAGCCGCCGTCGGACTTCCGTTGCTCCTAAAGTTAATGTTATTAAGGTAAGGATGGCCTCTGAGCGAGGTGAACGGTGTTACCACGGTTTTTAAATCGGCGGCTCGCGTTACCACAGTCTTGGAAATGGAGGAGTGAGCGGAGGGGTACTCAGTTGGTTGCAATCTGCAACCACACCACTAGATGTCGCCAAATCCTACACGCTGTATCTTTAACTTACGTAGTAAATTAAAATAAGTCAACATGGACTTTTGGTTACACACAGGACACGAACAGCGGTTTTCTTAGGTAAAAGTCCTGTGTTTGTTTGACCCATCCACCACCTCCTCCCTACGTGGAATTAGTCGCTCTTCATACTACATCCCCCTGACCTTCTTCTCTCTAACAATAAACGCAAATATGGGTCATAATAAGCTGCTTGTACAGACGACCTATATAGCGGACAGGATGGTCTGGATATATTACTAAGTGAAAAAGTTCTGTTGACTTGTGTTGTTTGGAACTATTTCAGAACTTATAATTAAATGTTCAGCAAATCATTTATTCAACTAATCACATCAAGTGTGATTAGACAGTGTCAATCCTCAAAGCCATCAAACCTGAGACTGCTTTACAAGTAAAACATTAATAACAGCTTTGAAAACTTCAAAAAAATTAAAGTTATCTAAAAAAAAATCCTCAGTTGACCACTACGAAATCGAAGTCTGACAAACCCAACGTACTTTGATTAGCCAAACGATGTAACTTCAACCAAAGAGTGATGTTCCTGTGTAAGACTTTTATTTTAATATTTTTTAGATGTCTAAAGCGGACAAACCACGAAACATAAGAATTAAAAAAATCAGTTATTGCTGGTTTAAGTATTGTAAAGTATTGTGAGATATACAGGGAAATACAGATATGAGTGCAGCCACTTTTCTGTGGACACCAGACTCCAGTCCACGGCGATCCCTCTCCTTTATGGCCCACTACAGCTCTGGCAGATGTGCTGTTAAGTAGCTCTCAACGATTGTTAGTGGAGCCCTAACTTCTCCCTGGTGCTGAGCTATTGATTTTGCATTAGATAAACATGAATCTTGTAAATAAGAGGTGAGCGAGGATCCATTGACCCTCCCCATTGTGCTCTGAGAGAGAGAGGGACGGGGACGGACAGAGAGAGGGAGCTTTAAACATTAGCCGACACAATGAACGGAGCTTCATTTGAAGCGTAATTATCTTTCCCACTGAAGTGCAGTGAGGGGACAAATGGGAGCGCCAGAGGTGACATAGATTCTCTGCTGGTGGACTACAAAGGTCAAACCTCTGAGCTAAAAGACTAGCGGGGGGAGAAAATAGACAGTTATGATGACCAACAAATACAATTCTGGCTAAAATTAAAGCTGCCTGCGAGATGGAAATATTGATGAATGCTTTTGGCAAGAAAAAAACAATTGAGGTCAGAGTACTTTTTATCTATCCCTCTGGGACCCAGCGATCCCTGTCTTTTAGAGGCTGTAGCAGGTTCTCTTTGAGAGCGAGAGAGAATATACTGTTATCATATGGATCTATAGAGAAACCTAAGGAATCCATTGGTACCAACCATGTCATACTAGCTCCTGAATAAGGAGGCTAAAAAACGCTCCAAATTTGGGCTGAATTTTGGAGAGGAAAAACTGGCATGGCCATTTTCAACGGGGTCCCTTGACCTCTGACCTCCAGATATGTGACTAAAATGGGTTCTCTGGGTACCCACGAGTCTCCTCTTTACAGACATGCCCACTATGATAATCACATGCAGTTTGGGGCAAAAAACATGCAGTTATTTTTCATGCAGTATAAATGTGTTAATTTTTGTTGAATCTAGAAATTATGTATTTAAATATTTCTGCATACTGGGGTCCCTAAACAGTCTTGGAATGACATAAATTGGGTATCACTGTAAAGCTGAGACTCTTGTGGATCCAATGAGCTCAACTGAATTTGTGTGTGATGATGTTTGTCCCCATAGTAGTGAAACCATTTTTTGAAACTTGACCTTATTGTATAAAATGACCTGTGGTGACCTCTAAGATAATCACAGCCTCAAACAAATCAGAGACCTAGAGCATTCAGAGGATGGATGGCTTTCATAGGTAGACTGACAATAAGGGGGTTTCTGAGCAATTCCCAGAACAGAAGTGCTCGCCATCCAATCGCCAAAAAAATACAATTCTTGCAGAAATCTCAAAATGTCAAAAGTTTTTGATCCCAAATCACAGCATGGCTTTTTCCATGGTGTTCCTCAAGGTCTTGGTGTCTTAATGTGGTATTTTGGAGGGATTATTGATCATTTTTATCAATTCTGGAGTGGTAAAAAATGGTTAAATTTAGCACCAAATCTGTGTAACAAATGGTATCAAACCAAAAATTGCTGCAACAACTTATGAGACATAATAGAGCATGGGGTTACCCATCATATACTTCTATCATAATGTTCTAAACCATTATACACTTTCACAATTTATTTAAAATAATCAATTAATTCATGTTTATTTCTGTTTCATGACTAGAACAACTTGACACACAGTGCTGAGCTGCATCTCAAATTAATCTTCAGGTTCCCAGCTTTCACATGATGTACACCACTATGTGATATCTAGTGTTTACCTGCTATCTCCCCCTAAAGACCCCCTGTACCCCCTAAAAAAAGACAAAAACGGGACCATTGTGGGTCTCAGAGGGGCCTTTACAGTTTAACTAACAGGAGTCAGCATTGCATGTGAAGATTTTGAATGCACGACAGGAGAGCTGTATTTACTGTCTGCCATCCTCTATAAGCAGATAAATAGAGGATAGAGTATAGGCCTTCTGGGCTTTGTTGTATGAATTATAAGTCAATGTCTTCCAGGGGCGAGAGTCTCACCAGCATGTCAATATATACAAGTTATGGTCCTGATCTGATCCAATAATCTAAATCTACTGTATGTGATATGGACATAAAACAATAGCTTGGTGCTATGACTCCTGGCTTACTACCACAGATTTTCATCAGATCTTTAATGATACCAATAATGTTCTGAACAGTGCGAGGACAGAAATTCATTTCAGAAAAGAGTAAAAAAAAAGAAAAAGCCCTGGCGGTGTTTCATCCATCTGTTGAAGCAGCTTTTTTTTTCTGCGGCGAAGAATTTATGAAAAAGTCTCTAACAAGTCTGATTTATGTTTATAGGCCTCTAAACAGACAGGTAGTCAGTGGAGCTCGGGGGAGCGCTAAACAGAAGTACATAAAAACAATGGAGAAGGGATTGGATCAGCTCAGCTGAAACACATTTGTCCTGGGGGAAAAAGCCTCTTCGGCAGCAAAAAAAGGGAGCAGTGGCGGGCAGAGACAGTATATCTGGGAAATGGAATCCTTTGACCGTTTATTAATCAATAAACACATTGGGTTGCATCAAAGCGTGACGCATTTCTGGTCTGTTTTTTAATGTCACTGATTAATTTTACCAGGGTCCTTCGCCGCTGCAGAGGGCTGACAGCTAACAAATTGTGTGCAAGCCTGTGTGTGGTTGAATCTGACGTAGTAAATACTTCACTGCTGTAAAAGAACAAGGATCAGAATGGGCGCCACATTATCAGCTTTCACATTCCTCGTTCTAAAATGTGGTTTATAATTTGAATTCAAGCCGTGTGCGCGAAAAACAACTAGACTGGTTCAGTGTTTTGTTGGCTCAGTTTTTACAGAAAGGGAATAAATGCCCATATATGTTGTCTCTGCGTGTTGACATCCAAAGCCCCTCTATCTCCTGAATCTCTCGGTCGAGGCATGTAAGTTGGAGGCTGGATGAGATTGAAAGTGAAAGCCTTCCAGTTTTATTTAACCCTGTCCCCCTGATTCAATATGAAGCCTGCCTGTGTGCAGATGATAACTGAGAGCAAAAAGGTTGACATCAATAGGACTGACTGACTGTCTCTGCTTGTGTGTGTGTACCAGTCTGTCTACATGCATACATGCATGTTCGGGGGTGTGTGTGTGTGTGTGTGTGTGTGACTGTGATTACACATGAGCGTCCGAGTTATGTGTGTGTGTGACAGCAACACCCCAGACAGATAGACAGGGCTGCTGGCACTGAGCCGGTCTGTCAGTGAGTGATTAGTGAAACCTGCTACACTAATAATCCTCCTGTAATAGTTTTCTCAGAAGATGGCCTATTTGATTATTGGAATTCATTGGGGCCTTTAATTACATGCGCCAGGCATTTCCAGGCTAATTTGTACCTCCGTCCCGTTTAGCATTTCAAAGTGGCAAATCGTTCTCGGCACCTTATTAGACATCTCCGATTCCTGACGCAGGATTCTCTCTGCAGCCTCAGCCTCCGCGTCAATAAGGAAGTATTTTAAAGAAAGTTGAAATGAAATAACTGATTAGTTACACATCTAGGTAACACAATCCGGGTACGTTAGCAAATGTAAATTGGTATTATTAAAGGTGACCTATTATTTTTATTTTCAGGTTAGTACTTGTATTTTGGGTTCCTACTAGAACATGTTTGCATGCTTTAATGTTCCAAAAACACTTTATTTTTCTCATACTGGCTGTGCTGCAGCACCTCTTTTCACCCTCTGTCTGAACCACTCCGTTTGTGCTCTCCCCCGTGGTGCCATCACCACATTACGGAAGAAAAGGTGGGACTTCGAGCAAGACGTTTTAAGCAGTTCAGGAGCAGTGTTTCTCTTACATGCACAAAAATATCAGTCGCACAGCAGTTCGTGAAATAGTCACAAAATTTAATGTATTGATATGGGACATATATACACAAATTTTTAAAAGAAATTGTGATGGTCAGCACGAAATCAATTCGTATGAAATCCACGTAATTGTGAACTGGGAAGTGTAAAGATCGGCGAACGTCGTGTAGGGAGAATGTCGGGGTGGATGGGTCGGTCAAAAAACACAGGACTTTCTCCCGGGAGACCGTGTCCCGTGTGAAACCACAAGTCAAAGTTGATATATTTGTCACGTAACTTCCGTACTTAAGTAATAGCACTTCTAGAGTTATTTTAACTCAAACCATGATCTTTTCCTTAAGCTAACTAAGTAGTTTTTGTCAAATAACTTCCGTACTTAAGTTACGCCACTTCCGATGTTATTTAAACTCAAACTGCAATATTTTCCTAAACCTAACTAAGTAGTTTTATTTTGAAAAGACTGAAGTAGAAATTGACACGTGTGTCACATGTTGTTGAAAGTCCTGCTCAGCGTCACGAAAAAAAGGGAAATTTTTGTCTATGTACGCGAATCAAATAGATAAAATTTCGTGACTATTTCACAAATAGCCGTGAGACTGTGTTGTCTTTTCACCTTCTGTCTGAAACGATCTGTTTGAGCTCCTGGCCCCGCCCTCCTGGAAAGCCCAGTCTACTCTGATTGGTCAGCTGGCCCACTCTTTTGTGATCGGTCAACCGAACAAAACTCTTCGGACTCCGCTCCAGCTCCGCTCTAACTAGCTTTGTTTGAGGGCATGCTAAACTAGCCGTTAGGCAGGTATTGTGCAAATGTGTTACTTGGTGACATCACTATGTTACTGAAGAAAAGGCGGGACTTCAAGCGAGGCGTTTCAGGCAGTTCAGGAGCAGTGTCTCTCTTACATTCTTTACATGCACAAAAATACATATGATATATATAACACACTGAAGGAACGGGGAAAAGCATAATAGGTCCTCTTTAAATAACAACCTCAATGAATGAATTGGTGGATTATTTTTTTAACCCTTAGATGCATAGAGGGGTTAAAAATGATCCGGCTAGTATTATACTGTATATCTGCATGTTATATTCCTGGTATTCCTCAAAAATCTTGTCCTTGATACCCCCAAGCTAGAACCTTTTCATCTCAAATAGGCTAAAGATAATAACACCACAGCAAGACAATGTCACAGAGGTTCAAGTTTATGTTAATTGATGTGATATTAATGCAAACACTATAACATAGTCTTTTTTTCCAGCTGTATTGCTTTTGTTGCCAGATGAAAGGAACTCCCACTCTCATGAAAATCTAATAACATTCATCTCAAAGGGAGTTATTGAATTTTGATGTTCTCCCTATGAGTGCCATTTATATAACTTAGCAGGAAATCAAAAGCCATTTGACAATCCGAGGAATCAAGCAGCGCTACGCGGGCTTATCGCTCTCATCTGCTCTTGAAATTTTTATAAAAGTCTGCGATTGTTTCTTCATTTCATCTTCCTTCTTTTTTTACAATCACAAAAGCCCCCAAGGCATACTTTTCTTATGTTTTTTTTCCCCCCCCGTCCTGTTTCTTAGACTTTTTCTCTAATTGTTGAACCACTGCTATTACAGACATGAATTACTCCTTTTCCTCCCTTCTGGCCGTAGATGCTTGAAATGATTCCTCTGCCTGCCTACACTGATAAGGTGAGGGAGCCTATCTGATGGTGCTTGCTGAGGAAGCATGATTAGATCTTAGCTATAAAGTCACTTTAGTCTTTTTCTAAAATAGCCGCGAGGCAAAAAGTTCTCACCGTAGAAAAATGTAATCTACAGGACAAAACGGTCAAACAATCCTCTATACATTGTTGAGTCTTCCATGATCTCTGATATTTTTCAAGCAATACAGCTTTTGTTATTTGAAAGGACCAATTACATCAAGCAAAAATGTCAACTTTTTTTACAGAAACATTCCAAGACAGACCTTTTCTGGTCCCATCCCAGTAGACCATGGCTGTATTCAAAACTGCATACTATACTAGTAGCACGTACTGATTTGGCCAAAATGTAGCATGTAGTATGCGAACAAAAGCAAAATCTACAGTATGCCAAAAGTACCAGGATGTCATACTGATTTGGAAAAAAATTCCAGTATGCATCGGACCAGTCTACCTCGCCTACTGTATCCCACAATGCAAAGCACTGGAACGGGAAAGGCTACGGTTACCTGGTAGGCTCCTGTTTGTCTTACTTTACTATGAGCTGTTACAATAAATTGTTTGAACCTGCAGTATTTTATAAAGTAAACTAACATAACAAAAAAATCAAAAGTTGTATTTTTCGATAATATAGCAATAGTGGTACGAATTCTAATTTTTTGTTCAGTGCTGTAAGAGCCGATTTAAAGGCTAAAGCCTGGTCTAGCATACGGCAACATACATCGCTTTAACCGTTGCATACTACATACGACTGAGGAACGCAGTATGTACTGTATACTGCATACTGTGTTCGTCAGTAGTATGTAGTAGGGGGTTTCGAATACAGCTACTGACTAGTTAGCTAAGCTAGTTTGAAGTAGTAGTAGTAGCTAGTTGAACTTTTAAGATCAACTATGACTAATACACACTTTATTCTTTTATTATGCATCAATAGTATGGTATGGGGATACATAATACTGTTAGCCACTTCTTTAGTGTTTTAGCTTTTTCACCATGTTCAAGTTACTTCTCTTTATCTTTTCTTCTTAGCTTTTAGCTCGCTGTGCGCAGGTGCATCTCGTTGACTAATTAATCCAATGCCTACTGATTGCAGCCACTTGTGGTCTGCTGTCTGATTTCACTGTTTGGTTCATTCTCACAGCTCTCATCAACCCTTTTTTCCAGCAGCAGGTTACAGCTGTTTACAGCAAGAAAGCCTCCGATAAACACTGCACCCTACCTGCCCAGCCCCAACATGGCAGACAGACGAAGTTAGCTACTAGCTAGTTAAACATTTAGCTGCTACAGAGCCAGATATTCCTACTCTAGCGATAACTACCACAAAAGCAGTTTTGAGTACAGATATTGTCAATGCGATAGCGTCACAAAAGTCACGAAATGCAGGAATGCTGTCACGAAACTTTACAGGTGTGTAGTTGAGATCAAAACGAAGGCCACGATCGAAGATGGGTGAGGTCCGAGCAAGAGCGCCGGAAGTAGCGGGGGTAGGAAGTAGTACTTTACACCCCTGGTGTGATTTGGCGTCACAGCTGGTGTGATCCCATTGCAAGATGGGTCTCTAGTTTTTTCTGAAGTTGGTTGAGACCAAATGGAGAGTGATTTTTTTTTTAAATATTATGTGGAAGAAAAAATTAAGGTATCTTTATGAAAAGGTACTTTAACTGCACAATGAATAAACCATTTAGAAAAAGGAAAAAGTCAAAATAATGACACTTCTAAGTAGTCGGTCGTGATGATACAGCCACTTATGCTAGCAACTATGATTTTCCAGTGACGAGATTGTCAAAACAGGCTCCTCTTGTTTAACATCTTACTTATAAAACTGTGTTCTACCAAGCACAGGAGCTTCACTTTAACTTTGGCTAAGCTCCAGCTTGTATTTCTGCGAGTGGACACGACAGTGGTCTATCTTGTGGCCGTGGGGGTAGAGCAGCCAGACTTTGACTTCTGGTTCAAGGTTAATGCCTGTTGGCTCACCTCTGGACACACACGGCTGTGATTGATGCATGCTCAGTCGCTATGCCCGAGGGATTAACACTACCCGAATAACAGCGGCGTTTACATTCGGTGACCTCTTGCATCACCTTCCCACTCCGGCATGGATTACTGTCACAAACGTTGCCATTCGTGTTGCTTGTCTACCTTTGTTTTCCAACCGGAATACAAATTTCTGAAGAAGATGAGGGTTGAGAGTGAACAAGGGACTGTTTTGAGGACAAAAACGTATACTTAAGTGCCTCCTAGTTCCTAAAAAAACATGTTGTATGTGTTAAACTGTAAAACTGTAGATATCTGATGTCAGAAAATCACAGTTAGTAGTAAGAGATCTTAGTTAGGCCGGATGAAAATGATGACAGATAGCCTGTTTTCTCACTCACTGATCTGTAAAACAAATAATATGTCCCAGAAAGAGTCGTCCGTGTGATGCTGCATGTCTTCCACCTTATATAACGCATGTGAAAAGTAAACTGGGCCCTTGGGCGATGGACGCGCTGCATGTGTACGGCACCACACGAGAGTCGATCACAGGCCATCTGGTCAGGCCCGGCAACAGCTCTGCCCGAGGCAAACTGTACAAGCAAGTCATTTATAAGTGTCGCAGGTGGTCCCCCGCGTCCTCAAACACTGTAATGAGTAATGAGGGTTGGTCCGTCGAGGATCTGTCTTCCAGCAGGGGCTGCGAATGCAAGGACACCACATTCACCGGCAGGTAGTGGTTTTTATAATGCAATATGTGAATATGACCAGCAGGCTATGCATTAATGGAGACCATGACCTTCATTTATGTGATTTATAATGCATGTCCCTACAGATGGTTTTTTATGTTATTGACGATGAAAATCTGATAAGTTATCATCTGCAGAATTTCCATATAAATCAATGTTTGTCTTGCCAAATTACCAACTTTGTTGTTGTGTAATAGGCTACTCTCCCCAGGATGACCCAGTGTGGTGAATTTTTACTTTTTCACTTTCAGTCTACTGAATGTATTTGGACACTGTACATTATATTTTGTGCTTCTGCTTGTCCAATATAAAGATGTCTTACACCAGGTGGTTTGGCACTGGAAAACATTAAAAAGGGATGTTGAAGAACCAGGTCGATAAGCAGAAGTAGTGCAAAAAAAAAAAAAATGGCATTAATTAACTAAAAGTTGACTGAAACAATAGGCAAAAAATGAAACTCGGGAATTTCAATAAAACTAAATTAAACTGAAGAAAACCAAACAAAAGAAAGCTGCAGCCTCACAGCAAGCTGCCATCTCCCTTTCCCCCTCTTACTCCAGTGAATGGGGTTATATCTTCTCAGCCTCACCTAACTGGAACCTACCACCTGACCAGGTAAGTATAGGGGGAGCTAAACCGACCAAGCATCCAAATCACACAGAATAATGAACAGACCATTAATACAAGATCTCCAAGTTACTGCTGACATCTCAGTCTATCTATGGACACCTTTCCATACCAATGAGCACACCAAATATTACAGAATGTCATTTACTGCAGAACTATCTTACCTATCTTCCTACATTCAGCAGGTCCCAGTCCCTCCCTACTGTCATTTATACACCTTAATTGATAATGTATCAAATAAACTGAAATTAATAATTAAGCAGACACAAAAACACTGTTCATTTTGGGGCCTAGTGAAAAGGCAGAACTTTTTCATAACTGTCTATACTGTAATTGTATTATGTTTGTCTATTCTGTACACACATCTATCACATGTCTGTCAGTCCTGTGAGAGGGATCCCTTCTCAGTTGCTCTTCTTAAGGTCTCTTCCATTTTTTCCCTGTTAAAGTGTTTTTCGGAGAGTTTTTCCTTATCTGAATCAAGGAACTGTAAAGCCCCTTGAGGCAAATTTGTGATTGTGATATTGGGCGATATAAATAAAACTGACGTGACTTGACAGTAATGTCACGGAGCAGACATTTGTATTCTTGCGTGTGTGCTTGCTTTTGGTCTATTTGGTTAGGTTATGTTTGCATGAATTTGAGTTTTACTTGTTTTTTAGTTTTGGTTTGATTTGTTTGGTTGTTTATCCTTTAGCTCGCCTTTTCCTTGCATACATTTATTTATGTGTTAACTCTGCAGGGCCCGCGGTGGCAACCGACCTATGGGGCAGCTGGAGAGGCTGGTCTGGTACAACATATCTACTGTCGTCGTTAGCAGCGACATGGCAGGCACAGGGTGGTGTAGGACAACACCAAGAAAGGAGTGTAAGAAGGGTAGGGAGAAAATGGAGGCGCGAGTGACTCAAGGAGGTTGACCAGACCCCAGTCCTGACCACTGACATACAGAATGTAGAACATTGTGGAAGGAATCACCCGACTAAAAACAACCAACTACAACACTACAGACTACATTGGAATGTTAATCACATATATAATATAAAATAATACCTACGAAAAGTAATGTACTGTAATTCGTATGTATTCCACAAAATTAATTCGTATATAATCCACGTAATTGTGAGGAGGAGGTCGGAGGTCGGGGGGGGTGGGTGTCTTTCGCCCCAGAAGACCGCTGTTCGTATCCTGTGTGAAACCTGAAGTCAACGTTGGCGTATTTGTCACATAACTTCCGTAAATTAGTTACACCACTTCTATAGTTATTTTGACCCAAACCATGATCTTTTCTTAAACCTAACTAAATAGTTTTGTTGCCTAAACCTAGCAAAGTGGTGTCCTTTAAAGACGGAAGTTTATTTTGAAAAGACCGTATGCATTTAACTAGCAGAGATCGACACATGTTGCTTGACGTTTGTAGGAAAACGCACGAAAAATGAGGAATAACTTTTCTTAAGATATCATACGAATCGTTGTATGAGGATACGTTGCATATAATCATACACAAATGCCATGTCATCTAGCAACTTCTTGCTATAGTGCAGTTTACGGAGTTGGAGACACTTTTGGAATAAATGTGTGAAGAAATGCTGCAAGTGTTGAGCTGTGAAAACACCATGGATAAACAGACAAATAAAGAAATGATAGAAACTCTTAGAAAACTCTGGTGTGATCAACAGAAAATCCAAGGGAAAAGAGGTCACAGTGCCACCCACACTGTTTGACTGGCAGTTGATCTCTGGCAAGTTCAGTGCAGACACACCACGCCGTCTTTGGCTGCTTAGCTCCAAAGATCCAGAGCCAGAAGAAGAGAGAAACGTACACACAGAAAAAAATAGATTTTGTGGATTACTACTATACTTCACTGCTACACAACCACTCAAAAAACCCATTGATAAAAGTAAAACCCCTCAGCGCCCAAACACTGCTGCCACACGGTGCAGAAAGTTCTGCAGCATACAGTAGATGAGAGCAGCGTAT
This sequence comes from Sebastes umbrosus, assembly GCF_015220745.1. NCBI lineage: Eukaryota > Metazoa > Chordata > Actinopteri > Perciformes > Sebastidae > Sebastes > Sebastes umbrosus. The sequence goes on from NC_051289.1 coordinate 22,502,275, forward strand.
ACTGTATATAACGGGATCATGGTGTCCTTCTCTCCTCTGCCACAGTCTCCCACTCTTCTATATCTGAGGACCTAAAGACTGCTGTCCCTGGCTAATAATTGCTGACACACCAAAGCCAACATAGCCCAGCGAGCCTTTAATAGTTTTCATTTTTCTTCCTTACAGGATGGCCTCTAAGGTGCCATCATGAATGATCAGCGCACGGCACTGCAGCTCCCTGTGCAGGCTGCAGCACACACACATACACACTCTCTCTCTCTGATCCTATAGCCATCCCAGACATCTCTCAGCACTCTGGCCATTACTCCCTCTGTGTCTTCCTCACCTCTCATCTCCACCCCATACCGACAATTTATAGAAAAGATTTTCCTGCCTACACCTTTTCATCACAGGGCCTATTTTCATCACCGGGCCTATTTCACAACATTAATACTCCAAAAACCATCAAAACATTCGTTCATAAACTATTTCTGGGGTATGATTTATCAGGTCCTGACAGAGGATTTTTGCACAAACATAAAGACAAGATGGTGGCTGGACCTATAAGCTGCTGGAGCTCCTCAGCACGGGTTACTAGCCGACCATTATTTAGTCCCAAGAGCCTAAAATCGTGACAAGCGATGAATAGGATGAATCACCGGTAAACTAAGGCTGAAATAATCCACCTGAGTGGAAGTGTCTGTGAGGAATTGTTCGGCCTTGCGACTCGTTGGTATGCATGGGTGGAGGAGAAGCAGAGCGCGGCGTTTCAGCAGAAGCACATTATTTCCCACATCGCCACTCGGTGCCCAGTGTGGAGGCGACCTGCAACACTCCACCATCTGATGTTAGTCCTATTATTACTCTAACTCTCATCATAGTAAGTTATTTGGATCATATGGATCCATATTGTGAGATGTATGCTGAAAAAACATGATGATAAACGTGCTAAATCTGATATCCAGAGCATTAATATAGCAGCAAACAACTATTTGCTATATATAGATATAGGGGAGTAATGTCTACCTGAGAAGAGAACGAAATCGCTCTCCCTCCGTGTTTGTTGTAATCCGAGCTTCGCTGTGCTTTGTAGACATAGCCGGGCCGGCTGCGCGTGCATGCGAGTGTCGCACTGCTCTCATATGGCGGTTACAGCCGTTCCAACCGACGGCGTTGTTGTGGGAGCATAGCACCCATCCTCCGGTTCCCCCTCAGGTTAACACTGTTAGCTCTGTCAGCATTTTAGCTGACAGAGCGCCGTTAGCGCTGTTACCACTGTTAGCTGCAAGCCGCCAGTTCGTCGTCGCCATGTTGAGAGCCGTTGAGAGGCAATCCCGTATTTAGCACCTTTAAAAAAAAAACAAAAAAACACATTTGGCAGAAACTTCCCATTTTGAGTCCGAGGCTAAGATCTCTCACAAGAAAGACAAATCCTGTTTTTGTCCCCCTTTAATTTTAAATGTTCAAAGTTTGTAAAGCAGTCCCGGAGCGCAAATCCTTTGATAACCGAATAGATACAGATTTTTGTACTACAGCCCATACACCTTATTCTCCAATGTTTTCCCATCACTGATTAAAAAAAAACATTCGATGAACTGCAGTTTTTGGCACTTCCATGTTGCTTGATTTCACTTCTTCTAATGTGGTTTTGGATGTTATTAGTCAGTTAAGAGGATACTTAGACTTAAAGAGGGGTATGTTTGCTTGACTGACAGACTGACAGCTGTCTCAACCTGTCAAACTCAGTTGTTGCCGCATCTCCGCTCCACCCAACCTCTACCACCCAAATTTGGATTTTCAAATCTAATCTCCAGGCTACTAAACTTTCAGAGGGTGATGAATGACGTAACAGAAACTAAATACATGTGTTTCTGCATGATCTCACCCTCTTCCTGCTCTCTAAATTCCAGCCCCTTGCAGCCATAGAGGAAGAAGTAGATGTAAAGAAGAAATAAATGTGAACATGAAAAATAAAAAGTTGAACAAAAACGAAAAAGCAATGTTCATGTGGTCTTTTGCATAGACTGTATATAACAAGTGGAAGTAGTCACCGTAACACCCATTGGTTTGTGGACTGCCGTTTTGAAGCCTCGAGTTCGGTATTTCCGCTGTCGCCATCTTGGTTTTTACAATGTTTACTGAGGTAATAAATCAAGTGAGAGAAAGAGTCATTTTCTCATAGACTTCTATACAATCAGACTTCTTTTTGCAACCAGAGGAGTCGCCCCCTGCTGGCTATTAGAAAGAATGCAAGTTTAAGGCACTTCCACATTGGCTTCACTTTTCAAACCTCGGAGTTGCCCACTGGGTCTTTATCTACTTTCTGTTTAGCTTCATTGTTCTTTGTTTGTTTGCCTCCTTCCACTGTTGTTGTCGTGTCTCTGATCTGCGTCAATCAAAAAAAGTTTCATGTTGCAGCTTTAAACTCAAACAATTCCGCTCTAATCCGTCTGACTCACTCTCACTATCAATCAAACATCTCCGACTGTCAGCTGTGAGAAACGTTTGATTGTTTATGATGACAATTTGCATCTTGTTTGTCATGATTGCTTTACATCAGTATTCTACCCTCCAACCCCTCCCAGAGCTCTGCGCGGTGGCTGACATATTCCCCCCCATCAGCCCCGGTTCTGCTTCTCCTTTCGGAGCTTCCTGATCTCATACTGCCGCCGCTGCTGGCTCTGTCTGCTCGTGTGCTGGGGCTCCAGCTGTCAAACGAAAGGGGAGGCCAGGAGACAAAATGCCACTCTTTTTTTGACACTGGATGTTGGGCTTGTTTGGCTGTTTATTCGCCGGTAGGCTTCATGTCTGACTGGACACAACAGGAATCAACAAAATGTCGCTTTTTGGGGACATAATGTGAAGGATATCACAGAAATGACTTTGGGTTTATGACATATTGTGTTTGTCTCCAGACCAACACATACCTGCTGGTGTCGGTGCTTAAAAACAACCACAACGGCAGCTCATTTAAGCCCTGATTTCATCTGCCTGTGACATGAAAAGTCGGGTACACGCTCCGTCAGGCGTGGTCGAGCTAATGGGACAGGCAGCGATGCACCTATGATAATTGCTCAGATGAAGTTTGACGTCACTCTACATTCTCACAAACCCATCTCGGAGAATACTGGGGCGTTTCATGCCGGAGCACACGCTCGCCCATGATTGATCACTCTGCTTATAATTTCCTAATTTCCAATCCACTGGGGGACTTAACTGGAAGTAGCCATTTTTCCTGAGCACCGACCAGCTTCCTTTTATTTCCGCACAGGGCTAAATGGGAAGAATCTTCCAGCCCATTAAGCAGACTTTCTGTGTCATAAAAGTTTGGTGGCAGAGTCTCTCTCTCCCTCTCTCTCAGCAGCAGCAGCAGCAGCAGCAGCATGGAAAAGTCTGTTTGATCTGCAGGCTGCAGGTTAATAGAAATCAGCCTGCTCATCAGCAATAGTGGATTGAACTTAACCACCCACCTCCGCCCTGTCAATTCAGATTTGGAAAAAACCCACTAACACTGGCCGTAGTCTCATTTCCCTCTGTCAGGTAATCAGTATTTCACTATAATCCTTTCCAGGAGTAAAATTACAATGACCTATCTCAGGTTCCTGAGTCAGGACGGGGAACGCCAGCCCCAGTGTGTAAACCCTGAAGACCCAGAAGAAATGTGCTATGATGCTGATATACATATATTAGCCAATCAACATCTCACTGTGAAAACCTCATAACGTGGTGTCTTATTAAACAAATGCAGCAGAAGAAAAGATAACTGCATGGCATACATGGCACAGCACAGTCATGGCTCTAGATGGTAAATGCAACATTTTATTTAATTCTCTGGTAAAGTCACTGATGTTCATGTTGTTAAGTCTGATTTGCTGTTTCCGCAAGTGTCAAATAAGCCTCTCTCACAGCAGACATTTTGACTTGTCATCATAGACTGTATATAAGAAGTGGACGTAGTCACCGTGACGGCACCCATTGGTTTGTGGACTGCCGTTTTGAAGCCTCGGGTTCGCCTTCTTGGTTTTTTGGCCATCGCCTTTTTGTTTTTTTGCCGTCGCCATCATGGGTTTTGGCTGTCGGCTGTCGCCATGTTGGTTTTTGGCCGTCGCCATGTTGGTTTTTGGCCGTTGGCCATAGGGGTCGCCATGTTGGTTTTTGGTCATCACCATGTTGTTTTTGGCCATTGGCCATTGGGGTCGCCATGTTGGTTTTTGGTCATCGCCATGTTGGTTTTTGGCCGTTGGCCATTGGGGTCGCAACGTTGGTTTTTGGTCATCGCCATGTTGGTTTTTGGTCGTCGCCATGTTGGTTTTTGGCCGTTGGCCATTGGGGTCGCAATGT